>NC_084800.1:104535451-105201562 GCF_963169125.1 Humulus lupulus | reverse complement strand
AGTCGGGTTCTCCCATCATCTACGGGGACATTGTTTTCCCCTCTTTCACGCTCTTTCTCTTTACGCTCCAGAAGGGGTATGCTTGACTTTCCATGCAGAAGGTCATTTAAAACCTCCTGCATGTTCTCTAGCGTGGTTTCCAGCCTTCGGGTCTTTTTATGTAACTTGCAAATCTCATCCTTGTAGAAGCGAGTCCTTGAGCTGGAACTTACCGAGTGTACTCAGGGACTCTTGACTGGCCTATGCGTCGAAGGACCCGGGTCTTGGTAGCCTGAGCATGGTGCCACCCGGGCCCTGGGATATGGGTACATTTGCGGCTCTGAATGACCTATGTCGGGCCGGATAGCCGGGGACGATGCTTCCTTCTCCTCCCTTGGGGGAAGACATTCCTCCGGCATATCTCCATGCTTAGGCGGAGGAGGGTCTTTCCTGGAAGCCCTTATTTGTTCTCCGTCCATGTGAACCTCAACATCTTGTACTTGCCGCAAGCATTTGGAAAGAACTCGTCAACAATGTTAGGTTAGAAAACTCAAAGGTAAGTATGGAGATAGCTAGATATGAACTTAGAATAGACTTAAGGAAAAATGAACACAAATCAACAATGGAGTCAAACTTCGTATATTGCTTAATAGCCCGAGTGTACAATGATTTTCCCACCCCTTTGCTGGAAGGGTGAAGGTCTATTTATAGTGGAGCTCTAATGGCTCCTGATACATTGTGGTCTCGGGGGACAAAATTATACATAAGTACATTGCCAAGATAGTGGCACCAGAAGTAGTGGGGCAGGAAGTCGTGATGTTGGCTCTGGTATATGGTCAGAGGCGTGCAAGTAGTTCCTCCACTCCTTGTACTAATTCGTACCACCACTACATGTATGATACAGATGTTAGAGTCATGCTTCTGTCCTCCACATGGTCGTACATCTTGTGCTCGTACATGCACCCTGTACCTAATGGTAGTTCTTACATGTCCAAGACACACCATTGCTCCAAGTTTCATTATCTTTGGCTAAGTGTTGAATGACTTATATGGATTCTTCAGTTGGGTAGCTTGGGTCCCCTTGATGCATAGAGGGGTGTTGGGCTTTGCATAGCCAGAGTCTCATCAATAATAGTGTTTTCTCTCTACGTGAATCCTGTAGCTCCTCAATGATATTTAGGCACGAGGCCCACCGTCTTTTGGTTGCATCAGGCGCGGATGCCTTGCAAGCGGCATGATTGTAGTGCATAAGGCGGGGGTGCCTCTCAAGATGGGCATACGGGTCAGGCACATAAAACCCTCGCGACACAGCGTCACAAGACATGCGCGGGGGAGGCAGTGCCTAGTACAAGGTTGGCTCTATTTATAGCTTGGCTCTAATGGCCTCTGATACAAGGTTGTCCCAGGGGACAAGAAGGTACTTGGGTACACTGTCATGGTAGTGGCACAGGTCATGGTGGAGCAGAGGATCATGGTGTCGATGCTTGTTTGATGTTAGAGACATGCAGGTCATACAACCACTCCTCGTACTTCCACTACTTGCCAGGCATGGATGTCAAGGTTGCGCTTCTGTCCTCCTCAGGGTCGTACATCCCGTACTCCTGGGCATGCCTAGTACCTATTGGTTCTTTTTCCTATTTCAAAAATGCACCTTTTTGCCAGACTTTCTTACATTTTGTTAAGTGTTGTAGAACTTATGGGCTTTCATGGAAGATATGGCGAGGCAAGGTGCCTTTCGTGGGTTTTCATCCTCGCAAGATGTGGGGTCTCGCAGGGACCCTTAAGTGCAAGGCATGGCATCTAGCATAGCGAGGCTTATGAGCCTATGGTGAGGCAAGCCTTTGGCTAGGGAAGCTTTGGAAAATGGCATATGGCCCAATGCGTGAGCGATATCACGACAGGCAGGCACGATGGGCGAGATAGGCCTCGCTAGGCAAGACCGTTGTGTCTAAGTAGATGGTTAAGGCAGGTGTGTGAGGCATCTCCCGAGTAGCCAAGGCACGATCACCTCGGGAGGCACGTATGGGGCGCGAGATGCAGGGGCATGGCCGAGGCAGTGTTCGTGAGGCCCTGGCACGAGACCCAGGGGCATGGCTAAGGTGGTGTCTTGAGGCCCTCGTGCGAGACGCAGGGGCATGGCTGAGGCGGTGCCGAAGAGGCCCTAGTACGAGACGCAAAGGCATGGATGAGGCGGTGTCTGCGAGGCCCTGGCGCGAGACGCAGGGGTGTGGCTGAGGCAGTGTTCGCGAGGACCTGTGGCGTGGCCGAGGCGGTGTCCATGAAACCCTGGTGCGAGATGTAGGGGTGTGGCTGGGGCATGTTCACGAGATGCAGGGGCGTGGGCGAGGTGGTTTCTGGGAGGCCCTAGTGCGAGACGCAGGGGCGTGGTCGAGGCGGTGTCCGTGAGACCCTGGCGGAAGACGCAGGGGTATGGCCAAGGCAGTGTCCACGAGACCTTGGCATGAGACGCAGGGGCATGAGGGCTATTTCCATCCCAATCATATACTCCGAGGGCATAATTTTGGTATCCACACTTTCCCCCTAGTCTATGGGAGGGCCTTTAGGTGCTCCAGTAGGCTTTTTGTAATGGTGCCTTCGAGCCCCTTATGGTGTTAGTGTGTTTCTTTGCCTTGGTGGTGTGAAGTAACATGCTTTGGGATGGTGATCCTCATGATTCCTTGAGGATAAATGTGAACCTATCATTTGGCTTCACGGATCCCAATGCAGGTATTTGACTTCATTCTTAACCATAGATCAAAAATTGAATTCAATGGTTAGGATGAGTTTGAGTTTCTTATAAATAGGTCTTCTCCTCAAGGATAATTTATACACTTACTCCTCTTAGCACGAGGGTGCTATTGTCTTCAAAGCTTCTAAGAGGTGAGTGGTCTATCCTTCACAAGGGCACTTTTTCTTTCTTTTCTCTTTTTTTTTTTTAAATATATATAAATGTCTATATATGTGCTAGGAGACTAAAACATCTATCTCATTTCTTTTTGTAGGCGTGTACTTTGGACCCTAGGTATTTTTGCAGCTGCAACGGTGCGCGACTTTACCCGATCAAGGTACGCCTTCACCCTTTTTTGTGCTTAATGGGTCTAAATTAGCATTACTTGGGAAGGGGTGTCTCGGCCGAAGCTCCTCGTGAGCTAATTTATGTATATGCACCCGTTTGCACATATACCCTCCTTTGCACCTTGTAGTTGGTTATTTCGAGCACTTATGTCTGAAGGTTTTAAGCTTATTCCTTTGTGTTTTGTAGTACACTTTCTTCATACACTTGCACCCATATCACCAATGAGACGCGACTTTATGGCATGTGAGGGGTCATCTGGCGTTCCTATGGGGCTCGAGTGGGTAGACTTGTCCTCAGACTCGGGGTCCCCTGAAAACAAAGCGTACAAAAACTACGACACCTTAAGAAGGGCCCGTATGTGTCACCTTGAACGCATGGCCGAGCTTAGGCTTAAATCTTGGTGATGGAGAGTGAGATACATTCGGCTTTGAGGGGTGATGGAGTCCCTTTCTCCTTTGATCTTAATGACCACATTGCAAGCCTTAGAGTGAACCTCCTTGACCTACGAATGGGGCTAGAGTTCATGGAGGTAAACCTCCCCTTGGAACCCTCAGCCCCGTGATCTCTCTATAGTAGCCCCGAGGTCACCCTTGGTTCCCCTCAACCCTTGTCCTTAATCCACCCATGTTTGATGCTTCCACACTCAATGTCCCGGTGGAAAACTCATGCAAGAATAAGAAAATGGATGGTAAAGTGCTCTATTTTAACCTCACCTTTTTCCCTTGGTTTTGCAGACATGTCAAAGAGAATGAGACGACGGGTCTCTCCAGAGAAGCCAGACTCCGATCCTATATTGGCGCCAACCATCATTTCCCACGTGTCAGAAAACAGGCTGCTAGAGTTGTCCAAAAAATACAACATTAGCAAAGAGTACACGCTGTATGTACCCTCCAACAAGTGTCGAGCTGATAACCCCCTCCCCCCAAGGGCTATGTCGCTATGAGGAAACATATTTTGAAGGCAAGTGGGACCATTCCCTTACACCCATTATTTGGCATGGTCTTGAATCACTTCAACCTTGCTCAGCTTCATCTGACATCCAATTGCTGGTTGACCTTAAGTTGCCTATATATGGCATTCGAGAAGCTTAACGGTCACTCTTCCACGACCCAGGAGATGCAATTTATGTACAATATCATGCCCACTCCTAAATCTAAGGGCTTCTATTTTTTACAGAAAGCCAACTCTCAGGTCTCCTTGATAGAGGGTTCTGTTTCTAACCCGGGTTCATGGAAGTAGGACTTTTTCTTTGTAAAAGGTCCATTTTTCGTCCGTGAACATTTCTGCTCATCTCCAAGTAAGTACTTCATGTATTTCCTTTTATGCTGAGTATGCTATTGTGGAACTTATACTCATATTGATAACTAAGTTGATTTTTCAGAGAGCTTCAGTATCCTCGACGTTCCTGAGTTGGAGGCGGCGCCGGTAGATGTCTTCCTTGACGCAGACCCTGCAATGAAAATGGCTGCCCACCTCTTTACTGTGGCCAACCTCAATCACTATGGTCTATCCAGGGTATTGGAGCCTGACTTGCTATGGCACATTTCTGAGTGAAAAAAGAAGGCAACTCCAGCAGAACCTCACTCGGACGAGGGTGAAATCGAATGGGTGCCTGAGGAGGTTTCCCTCGAATCTAAACGTCCAGCTTGGTTATCTCCATCCTCCAGGGGGTGCCCCTCTTCTATTCCTATGGATCGTGACATGACTTCTCATTCCCATGGTCCACAAACCATGCAAGGGCACTTCATTCTGCCCTTCTCCATTGAATTTGATAATCTTCCTTATGCTCCCTCTAGTCATGGCCTTTTGGGGTACCCTCTATCAGATGTTCTTGTGCCTCCTCCTCCCTCGATGAGTGTTTCATCTGTCCCTGCTAACCAGGGTGCTCTTGATTTGGAGAGGATGTCCTGGGTGGGTCGCACATTAGCCCCTTACGTGCAAAGGTATGCTCGAGTTGCCGAGGGTATTCCCGAGACCGAGTGGAGAGGTCTCGAGAATTTTACCATGGCAGAGCTTGGGGAGACCCTTCTACACTCCACAACTTGGGTGAGTTCAAGCGTCTTACATTGGTCTTTTTTGTGTTTTGGGTTCCTTGTTTGCTCACTTTTTGCTTCCTTGTAAGCTTCTCTGGTGGCTCAACACTTCGTAGACTCAACACAGGGCCTTTCTTCCTCCAATGCTAAACGGGATCGTCTAGGTCAGAGTTCAGGAGCTCGAGGGACAACTTGCCGATGTCAACCTCAAGCTAGAGAAAGCCATGGTGAGAGCCTCTTCGTCATCAAAAAAGAAGAAGAAAGTAGAAGCTAAAGGATGAGGTGTTGCGGGAGAGGGTTACTCTCCTGGAGGCTGATTTGGCAGAGGTTGAGTATATGTTCGTAGAGCGCACCCTTTATTGAATGTGGAGGCAGAATCCTAGCTTCGACTTCTTCTTATTTGGTGACCATGTCGTTGCCAAGGTGGTCGAGTGGAATGCTCACGGCGGGAGGCCTTGAGATTTCGTTTCTACAATTTTTATCTTTCACTTCGATTTGGTTGTGTGCTTATTCGAACCTTATTATACCGGAGAGGTTTCTCCTGGTTTTTTTTTTCTTTAGGAATTTTGCCAAGTCCTGTTGTGGTTGATGCCGACTTTATCCTACAACATTATCGCAACTTTCTTCTTTTATATATATTTATGTGATCATTTGTATTCGTTTCTTTATGCTTGAGGTCCTTTTGAGCCCACTCAAAGGGGTTCGATAGGTCTCTCTTTTTTCTTTATGCTTGAGGTCCTTTTGAGCCCGCTCAAACGGGTTTGATAGGTCTATTTTTTTTCAAATAACTCGTCAATACTTTATTTGGAGCGGTAGTGATGGTCTCTTTGGTGCACCTTGATTGTATTTGTAAGGATATGTTGACCCTTTGGGTTCAAGCCATCCTTTTATATATTTTTGCGTGCGCTTGTTATTTCTTGCGAGAAGCGTCCTTCTCATCATTATGCATAGTACTATTTTTACAAGTGTCTCTTTTAGGACCCTTTTTGGCTAGACGGCTTGGTGGTCGCTCTAGGCTTATTGGTGGATGCTCTTCCTGAGGCCTTTCCTCTTCTGGAGGTATCGACCTTTATTGGTGGATGCTCTTCCTGAGGCCTTTCCCCTCTTTTAGGACCCTTTATGGCTAGACGGCTTGGTGGCTGCTCTAGGGTTATTGGTGGATGCTCTTCCTGAGGCCTTTCCTCTCGTGGAGGTATCAACCTTTATTAGGAGTCTTTTCCTGTATGACCTTTTGACCCTGTTGATGTTCATAAGGGTAGCTAATCCTCGTGAACTCAAGAGATGCCTTGCAAGGTTTTCTTCCTTATTTCCTTTTTTTATAATGGTCTCTTTCAGGACCCTTTTTTGTTGTATGTTCTGCCCCTAGTGGTTACCGAGATTTATCTCGTCGGGCACTTTGATCATTTTGCTCATGCACTTTGATAATTCCAATTGGCGATAGGTACACAAGAGTTAGATATGTGCTCACGTAAATGAGGAGTGTGACATGCCAATAAGAAACATATTCATTACAAAATAGTAGAGTACATAGGCATCTATGGCAACATTGTTCTTACTACATATCAGGGCATCTAGATTACCCCTCTAATTCATAACTACTTTTAAGGGGAGGACTCACAACTATGTTTGGGGGATATCTATAGTAACCCTATTGATTATCATACTAAAAGTGGAGCTTTACCCGATGTTCCCTCTCTGGCGCATATGCACAGCCATCGATTCTGATCTCCTCAGTAACTTTGGGGTTGAACTCACGTGGGTTTGTGATCCCATGCACTAGCATCGCCATAGGTTCTACCGGTCTCATGACTGTGCGGAGGGACGTGTTATAACATTCCCTTGCTTCTTTCTGTTCCCCTTTCATGCTCGCTACCCCTGTAGTAGTTGGGAATTTTATGGCCAAGTGGTATACCAAGGTTATCGCCTTCAATTCTCTTAAGGAGGGTCTCCCTAATACCATGTTGAAGGCCGAGGAACAACTTACTACAACAAAGTTCGTCATTACAGTGGTCTGTTTGGGTGGCTCTCCCATAGTGATGGCTAACTCGATTATGCCCAGGGGCTGTATCGAGTCTTTTGTAAACCCATATAGGGAGGTGTTGCAGGGCTTTAGGTTCCTGATGAACAACCTATCTTCTCTAAGGCTTGGCGATATAGGATGTCTACGGAGCTCCCATTGTCTACCAGAACCTGATGCACCTTCATGTTAGCCAGTTGTACACTTAATACCAAGGGGTCATTGTGCGGAAAATGCACACCCCGCACGTCTTCTTTGGTGAAGGTTAATGAGTCGTTTTACCCTTTGAAGTTTTTTGGGGGTCGTTGTTCTAAGCTTAGCATTCACGGGGGTGGACTTCGTCATGCTTCCTTGACGTATCTATTTCGACCCTTTCTCGATTCTCCTCCGAATCCTGGTCCTCTGAAGATTGTCCTCACTTCTTCTTCCACTTCTGGGGATACATCTCATGCTTGTGGCGAGGGTGGTCTACCATTTGGTCTTTCATTTTCTTTTCGGACGTATCTACCCAAGTGCCCCTGCGTATAAGTTCTTCAATTTCAACCTTTAAATGAGTGCATTCCGTCGTGGTGTGGCCAATGTCTTTATGGTATTGAGAGTATTTTCTGGGATCTCTCTTTGACCAATCTCTCTTCATTGGTGGGGGTCTCCTGAAGGGGACCTGATTCTCGTTCGCTATGAAGATATGCTCCCTAGTATGCGTTAGGTCATTGTAGAAGGTGTGGGATGTTTGCCTAGGATTGCCTCAGTGTTTGTGCTTCCTCTGGTGGTCATCTCTTGGCCCTTCATACACTCTTTTATTTTTTGCGTCATTCAATCCTTTAGGAGCTGAGGGATTGACAAGTGATGCGTTTAGGTTCTCATGGTCGTCTTCGACACAAATCTACTTTTGTTCCCATTCATGGAAATTTTCTAAGTCTGTGACCTCCTTCTTTATCATGTTATCCCACAACTTACTACCCGGGCACACACCGGTTGTAACGGCCATTTTTAACTCCCCACGAGTTAGGCTACCTACTTTGGTTGTCTCCATATTGAAACAATGGATATAGCTATTCAGGCTCTCTTCTTCTCCTTATTTCACATTAGCGAGGCTGTTGCCTGGCAAGGTTTAATCATGGACAACGTGATATTGCTGGAGAAACTCGTCGGAAAATTGTTGCCATGACCTAATGGTCCCCAACCTCAGCCTCTTGAACCACTTGTATGTAGGCCCTTTCAGCGTGTTAGCGAAACAGCGACACCTTGCTCTGTTATTGATCCTTCTCAGCTTCATCAAATCGTTCAAGACGTCCAAGTGGTACTTAGGGTCCGAGGTGCGCTCAGATGGGGTCATATTAGGTTCTTTAAAGTTAGCCGGGAGTCGTTCAAACTGGATTTCTTGCATGAAGGGTGACTCGTAGTCAAACTCTTCATTGGTAATGTGCCCCCCAGACGCAGTGACAATCTTGCTCCAAAGGCTCCTCATATCGGTGTCTAGTTCCTGTCGCCTCTTATTCAAGGAGTCCTTCAGCTCGGTAAGGTTGGCCTTTCTCTTCTCTTTACCATTCGGAGGGGCCATGGGAGTTGTATTCCTTACTTCTGACCTCCTCCCATTGAGCTTTTCGCTTAGGTCAGAGGGCGCCTACTTAGAGGTGACTTTGGCTTCGTTCTTAAGATCAGCGTCATCCTTCCGCCATTGGTCCTAGGGGTATTTCGCCAGCCTAGGTCCATCATGGTACTTTGTCTGGTGAGTGTTGCTGGTGGAAGGGGTATGCTCAACTTCCCTTGCAGAAGGTCGTTTAAAACCTCTTGCATGTTCTCTAGTGTGGTTTCCAGCCTTCGATTCTTTTTTTGTAACTCGCAAATCTCGTCCTCATAGAAGCAAGTCCTTGAGTTGGAACTCACCGAGTGCACTAGGGGACTCTTCCCTAGATCATTTGTCGAGGGACCCGGGTCTCGGTGGCTAGAGCATGGTGCTGCCGAGGGCCAAGGGTGTGGGTGTGATGGTGGCTCTGAATGAACGCCTTGGCATTTTTCCTTGCTAGAAGTGATGAAAGAACAGTGGCTTGATACATGTTCTTCCCACAGATGGCGCCAAACTGTTGACGGTGAGAACTCGTCAATGAATTAAGGTCAGAAAATTCAAAGACTTAACCAAGAACCTATATTCATAGGAAAACTTATGGAAACTCAGAGAACAACGACAGGAGAGTAACGAAAGAAAACATGTATATTTCTCTTTGAATAGCCTGGCATTACAAAAAATTCCAACACCTTAGTTTGAGAGGTGAGGGTCTATTTATAGCTTGGCTCTAATGGCCTCTGATACAAGGTGGTCCCAGGGGACAAGAAGGTACTTGGGTACACTGCCATGGTAGTGGCACAGGTCGTGGTGAAGCAGAGGATCGTGGTGTCGATGTTTGTTTGTGTTCAGAGACATGCATGTCATGCCACCACTCCTCATACTTCCACTACTTACCAGGCACAGATGTCAGAGTCACGCTTCTGTCCTCCTTAGGGTTGTACATCCCGTACTCATGGGCATGCCTTGTACCTGATGGTTCTTTTTCCTATTTCAAAAATATGCCTTTTCGCCAGACTTTCTGACATTTTGTTAAGTGCTTTAGAACTTATGGGTTGTCATGGAAGATATGGCGAGGCAAGGCGCCTTTCGCTGGTCTACATCCTGACAAGATGTGGGGTCTTGCATGGAACCTTGAGGGCAAGGTATGGCATCTCGCATAGCGAGGCTTATGGGCCTATGGTGAGGCATGCCTTTGGCCAGGGATTCTTTGGCAAACGGCATATGGCCCTATGCATGAGCGACATCACGGCAGGCAGGCGAGATGGGCCTCGCTAGGCGAGACCCTTGTGTCTAGGTAGATGGGTAAGGCAGGTGTGCGAGACACCTATGGGGCGTGAGATGCAGGGGCATGGCCGAGGTGGTGTCTGCAAGGCCCTGGTGCGAGACGCAGGGGCGTGGCCGAGGCGATGTCTACGAGGCCCTGGCACGAGACGAAGGGACGTGGCTGAGGCAGTGTCCATGAGGCCCTGGCACGAGACGTAGGGGCGTGGCCGAGGTGATGTCTATGAAGCCCTGGCAGAAGATGCAACCCAGGTCCGAGTAAAGCAAAATGGGAAAAACTTCACAACGAGCCTATAATCATATTCAAATATTTCTCATTAGAATCACATGTAAATTCTCGTGCCCAACACATATACCCCAAGTGTGCATGGCACACATGGTGCAAATTGTCCATTAATTCTAAACATGCACATTTTCACATAAAATCACAAAAGAATAATGCAAATTCTACCTATTATCCATTCATGGTTACAAAGTAAAATTTATGTGTTTGAATTATAGGCATATATTTAAACGTAAAAGTGCATTCGCATGCGACATGCATACGTGGGAGCGTTGTTAAAAAGTTACGTTTTAAAACGATAATTTCTACATGCTCATTTCTAACATCTTCAAGTAAAAATTCATCAACATATTTTTTTTACCATTATTTATTTAAGTCTCAAAGTTGATTAGAATAAATCATTTAACCACTATAAATTTCTCATAATATAATATTTTCATTTCTTTTTTTAAATTTGTTAAAAATAATAAAACTTGTAATTATTTAGAAATACTTATAAAATTTCATGTTCCTTTAGAAAATAACATTTTATTCCAAATTAATAAAATTACAAGATTAAGTGTGAGAAGTTAAAATTTAAAGTGTGGGAAAATATATTTTCACTTGTATTATTTAAGACTTAAATTATGTAAGTGTAAAACCCATTACTTTTAAACAAAATAATTATTTTAACTTAATAACATAAACTTTCAGCAACTATTTATTTTGTTTAAAAAAAATCATAAGTGAATTTAAACCCAAATATTTTCTCATCAAAATAAAAAAAACTGCACTTAATAACAATGTGAAAATTCATGGTTACATTTTTAAAATATCAATTTAACATATACATAACTCAGGGTAATAATTTATTCAATATACTCACATTATTTATTTCATTTAAAAGGCATTTTTGATTTTTAATCAAAACTTACAGAAACTATTTAATCACCCAAAAATCACAAACTTGGATTGAAAATATATTTTCTTCATAAAATATACAAAAATAAAAAACTGTCGGTATTAATTGAGTAAAAACACCATTTTAAATATGAAATAAAATACATTTTTATTTACATAAAATCAACATATCATTTGAGACATCACTTATGCATGCAAATCATTCTTTCACCAAATTTAATCACCAATTATAAACAAAATCAGCAAGCATAACTCTTCATAAATTCATCTTTAATTCATGCTTCTCCAAAACTCAAACTATAATCTGCATGTATCACTAATATATCAATTTATAAAAGATTCAAGACAACCCTTCATTTAACCAATTAACCTAGCATGCTCTTAATATGCATAAGTGACACAAAATAAAAACAACAAAACATGCATCAAACCCTATAGGTTGAAACCTCATCATCAACATTTCATGTTTCTTTTTGCATGCTTACAAAAATATTACGGAGAGCACATTAACATAAAATAGATAAAGACCACACTTAAGCCCTAGCATGCATCTATTAACATCTTTAAAGGAACCCATTTAAAATCGTACAAACAACCTATCATGTTTCTAAGATTACATTTGGCATTAAAACATAAGATGAAACTAAGCATGCTTGAGCATCACCCCTAGGCTGAAATTCTCCTAGCCAAAAACAACCAGATTTTTTCATGTCTTAAAACATCATCATATATTAGTAGATCAACAACCAAAACCCTTGCATGCTTTTACATAAAACTTTTAAACCAAACAAAACATAGCATCAAATCATAGGGAAAAATCCTAGGTGTCATAACATAAATATCACCAAATCAAACACATAAAAAGAATAGAAGTGGTTCCATTACCTCTCTTGATTGTAAAATCAATAACCCAAAGTGACCACCACCTTTAATCAAACTCTCCTAGGGATTTCAAAAATCAAAACAAAGAGAAGAAGAGAGTTCTTAGCATCAAGAAAATAATGATTTACCTTAGAGGATTCAAGCCACAAACCCAAAAACACTTACCTAAGACCTTCGAAATCCTCCTCTTCTCTTCTCTCTCTCTCTAGTTCTCGTTCTCTCCCTCTCTCTCTCTCTCTTCCCTCTTGCACGCCAGCCACACAATGAGTACCCAATACTCATTGCTCACCTACTTATTTCCCTAAAGATCTTTCAATCAAAACTAATAAAGGGAAACTAATCAAGCCTCTTCCCAAATCAAGGTAAATGAAATATTGACCCTAATCAAGAGAATTAAATAAGAAAAGAAAAAAACTCCAATTCCCTTTCCTTTTCTTGTGGCTGCTGTCCATACCCTCTCCCCCCTTTCCTTTTCTTTCTTTTTTGTTCCACAATTATTTACTCTCCAAAATAAGCCAACCCATCAAATATACAATAGTTAGTGATTCCTTTCCTTACCCATTTTAGCTAAATCATCCAATCAAATTGATTTAGGACCAAACCAATTAGGAAAAGAACAAATTCCTTTCCCACTAAGCCATACATGCCTATCTCCCATTTATCTTAATTTTATTTTATTTTTAATTATTTTAATTAAATAAAAAAACAATACAGGAAATTAATGTGTAGAAAATCTATTGCATGCACACCATGCAACCATGCGCATGCACACACCCAATTGCTAAAGTGCATCACTACCTACCATGCACCTTTGTGCATTCAATAAAATCTCATTTTATTCACAAATTAAATTAACAAATAAATAAAAAAATTAACAATTATATTTACACAATTTCTACCAAAACATTCAAACAATAATAAAAATAATTTATAACACTTAACAATTAAAAATAAAACAAAGCACAAAATTAATAAAATAAAATAAGATTTGGTATGCTACAATATACCCTCCTTAAAAGGAATTTCGTCTCGAAATTCTTTCTTACCAAATAACTCAGGGTATCGTTCTCTCATGTCTTCCTCCAATTCCCATGCTGCTTCTCGTTCCGTACTATTCTTCCAAAGGACCTTAACTAATGGAATCCTTTTGGATCTCAATTCCTTGATTCCCTTTTAGATAACACACTCGGGTTCTTCATCGTAACTCAGGTCCTGCTTCAGCCGTAACGACTCATTACTCAAAACATGAGAGGGAACTGACACGTACTTACGCAACACCAAGACGTGAAAGACATTATGCATTTCAGATAGTACTGAGGGTAGTGCTAAATGGTACGAAACTTGCCCTACTCTGTCTAAAATCTCAAATGGACATATATATCTTGGGGTCAACTTCCCTTTCTTCCCAAAACGCATAACACCTTTCATTGGTGAGACTCTCAAGAACACAAACTCGCCCACTGGAAACTCGATGTCCCTTCTCTTAAGGTCAGTGTAACTCTTTTGTCTACTTTAAGCGATAAACATCCTTTGGCAAATTTTATCAATTGCCTCGCTGGCTTCCCTAACTGTCTTGGGGCCTAATACCTGCTTCTCCCAAACTTCATCCCAGTGCAAATGGGATCTACACTTGCGCCCATAAAGCATCTCATAGGGAGCCATCCCAATAATGGATTGATAACTATTATTATAGGAGAACTCCATCAGGGGTAGGTATCGACTCCAAGATTCTAAAAAGTCCAAAGCACAACATCTCAACATGTCCTCTAGAATCTGTATAGTCCTCTCAAACTGCCCATTGATCTGGGGATGGAACGTGATACTAAACTTTCACCTTGTTCCCATAGCTTTCTGTAATCCCTTCCAAAATTTTGATGTGAACACTGACCCTCGATCAGATATTATCGACTTTGAAACCCCATGAAGTGTCATTATCTCACTCACATACAATTCTACATATTGGTCCGCCAAGTATGTGGTCTTAACTAGTAGGAAATGGGCAGACTTAGTGAGCCTATCCACTATTACCCAAGCAGAATCATGTTTCTTTGTAGTCTTGGGTAGTCCTACCACAAAATCCATTGCTATATCTTCCCATTTCAATTCCAGAAAGTAAAGGGGTTGAAGTAACCCTGCTGGCCTTTGGTGTTCCACCTTGGACAATCAAGGTGTCTGCATCTTTGGCACTGGCAAGCTTGGCTAAGGCATCAACATTGGCATTCTGCTCCATTGGGACTTGTGTAATTGAGTATCGCTTGAACTGTGTCAACAAGTCCTTCACCTTGTTTAGGTACTGCACCATCCTTAATCCCTTGGCTTGATACTCTCCCAGTACTTGGTACACCACTAGCTGGGAATCACTGAATATCTCTAGGGACTGTGCGTGCACATCCTGAGACAAGCACAATCCTGCAAATAATGCCTCGTACTCAGCCTCATTGTTTGAAGCGTTGAATCCAAATCTGAGAGCGTAGTGGATTCGATGATTCTCTAGAGTAATCAGTATGATTCCTGGGCCTGAATTTTGTTCATTGGATGCTGCATCAACATATAGCTTCCATACGGGAGTATCTCCTTCCTTCTCGGTATCTCCATTCCCCAATTGGCAGGAAAGGTTTTCAAGGTTTGTGCCTATGACAATGAAGTTTGCCAACTCTGGTCCATTTATCACCATCCTCGAATGATAAGTGATATCAAACTGTCTTAGTTCCACTACCCATTTGAGTAATCATCCCGAGACCTCTGGTTTCTGAAGAACTTGTCTCAGTAGTTGATCGGTCAAGACTCGGATCGAGTGAGCTTGGAAGTATGGAAGCAACTTCCGAGAGGCAATTTCTAAACAGTAGGCTAGCTTTTGAAGAGGGGGATACCTAGACTCAGTACCTATTAGCCTTCTGCTAATATAGTACACAGAGTGTTGTACCCTGTTATCTTCTTTCACCAAAACAACGTTGATTTCATGCTCGGTGATTGCCAAATATATGAATAGTACTTCACCATCTATTGGCTCTGCTAGGACGGGCGGTTAACCGAGATGCTCCTTCAAGGCTTGGAAGGCTTTCTTACATTCCTCAGTCCATTGGATCTTCTTACCGCCCCTCTGTAAGTTAAAGAAGGGGACACACTTGTCTGTAGACTTTGATATGAACCTACTGAGGGCAGCTACTCTCCCTGTTAAGCTTTGCACTTCTTTGATTACGGTAGGTGAGTTCATGTCGATCAATGCATTGATGTTCTCGGGGTTAGCCTCAATTCCACGTGAATTGACTATGTATCCGAGAAACTTACACGAACCAACTCCAAACGAGTACTTGAGAGGATTTAACTTCATGCGATACTTTCTAAGTATTGCAAAACATTCCTCCAAGTCTTGAACATGCCCTCCAACTTCTTTGAACTTGACCAACATGTCATCGACATATACCTCCATTCACTAAACGTTGGTAGGTGGCTCCTATGTTCTTCAAGCTGAATGGCATTACCTTATAACAGTACAATCCCTTGTCTATCTGGAAGTTTGCATGTTCCTCGTCGGGAGGGTGCATACTTATTTTATTATACCCAGAATATGCATCCATGAATGAGAGTATTTCATGTCCTGCAGTTTCATCGACCAATTGGTCTATTATGGGTAGTGGGAAGCAGTCTTTGGGGTAGGCCTTGTTCAGATTTATGAAGTACATGCATGTCCTCCAGTTCTTGTTTTTTTGGGACCAGCAACGGGTTTGATACCCAATCTGGGTAGTAGGCCTCGCTTATAAAATTGTTTTCTTTGAGTCGTTCGACCTCTTCCTTCAGGGCTTGAGATCGGTTTTTGTCAAGCAGTCTCCTTTTTTGTTGCACCGGTGGGTAGTTTTTGTCGACATTGAGGACATGGCTTATTATGGACGGAGAAATTCCAACCATGTGCTTATGTGTCTAGGCAAAGACGTCCTGGTTCTTCTTCAAAAATTCTACCAACCGTGCCTTAATTTCCACCTTTAGCTCCTTCACGGCTTTGATTACTCTAGTCGAGTCCTCCTCATCTAGTAGGACTTCGTCAAGATCTTCGACTAGTCCTATCCCCATGAGATCATCCCCAAAGTGAAGATCGATGTCATTTCCCTCGCTTTGGGAAACTTTCTATAATAACAAATCTTCGTAAAAAGGAACCTCTGGCTCTAATAAAGTGTTTATTTCAACATCAACTTCCAAGTTGACAACCTCATTGGTTCCTTCATCCCCTTCACAACAGGTTACTACCATTTTATTTACACATGGTCCTTTCTTTGCCTTGACTACTGACGCAATATAGAATTCCCGTGCCTCCCTTAGGTTACCCTGTACACATCATTGTCTTGCACAGATAGACACTGTTGCATGTAATGCCATCAAGAGGGGTCTACCGAGCACTACATTGTAAGCTGATCAGAAATATACCACCATGAACTCTTTCATCATAGTTTTGTGCGTAGGGGCATCCCTGTACAGTCCCATAATATTTACTTAACTAGCTAGATAGTAGTAGTTATTAGTAATAGTTAGTAGTATGGTTGTTACTGTGGATTTTGGTTCAAGCCGGGACTTAGTTGAACACTCGTAGCAACACTTATAGATTTTATAAGTTTAACCTACAGTTTAAGAATATTAATTATAACATAAGGTTTGATTAATATAGTTGGTTATAAAGATGGCATCTATTATACTATAAGGTTTAGATAGAACTAATAAGGTCATGACACTTGTCGTGTGCATGTTTATTAAAGAATTAAGTATTTTTTACGAATAGTTTTAATAGAACAAAGATCTAGAAGCTCTAGAACCTTCCAGCAGCTTTAAAATTGTATTATGAATCAGTCAAAGCTGTTTATCCAATTCAAAATTTAGCTGATAAAGTGTAATTACGTGTCTAATATTTCAACGTATGCCGATATATCGCAGCTATAGGGGCAATATATCGCCACACGGGAGATACGAAAAAAACTTCAACTTCTCACGATCAAGACCATGAGCCTGTAATATGCTAGTAGGGGTGATATATCGCCTACCCTAGGCGATATATCGGCTCCAGTGGCCTGTTTTCAAATTTCATAGAAACCGAGCTTGATTCATCCCTTAACCTCTTGACTAGCCTCTTAACGTTTTTGACCGAGTCTTAAGCACCTGTTGAATGAATATTCAAATATTTTTCAATTAATATTCATTATTTTTATATAAGCTAAAAGGAGATAGTTCCACTCCTTGAACTCTATAAATAAGATCTAGTACCCAGCCATTTTTCTCATTCTTCAAGTTGTGTTCAGAGCCTTCAAGCTGGTAGGGTTACTATAGAGTTATAAACACTTGGGTTTGGGATAAAATCTTTATCATCTTAAACTTTATAAACACTTGGGAAGTAAGACATAGTGTGTTTTCAATATCGAGGTGTAGTTCGGTTCTAGTACATCCAATTGTATTCTTATTGTTAAGTTCATTTCTATTTAATTCCTTAGTTTTCTTTAGTTTTCATTCAGACCCTAACTCGTTGTTTTCAATTATTGGTTAGGTATTTAAGTTCCTTGAACTTAACGTTTCTTTTCGATAAGTTTCTTCTTGTTGGTTTAGTTCTCTTCTTTATCATCTCTTTTCTTTAGAAATACTCACATTCTTATTGTTGGTTTTAGGAGTGTTCCAAATCCTGTCCTTGTTCTCAAATATCCTGGTTTTGGTAAGGAAAATAGGATAGATTTTATGTGCTTATATGTTATATTATGATATGTTCATGTTTTGATATATTTATGTTATGATATGTTTGTGTAATGATATGTGTATTTTATGATATGTATAGAATTCTTTGGGCATATGACTTGTTTAGATAACAAGCATATCATTTGTTCAGATAACAAGCCCCAAAAATTTATATGACTTGTTTATATAATAAGCCCCGTAAATTTATGGGCATATGATTGCCTAGCTAGCAAGCCCGAAGAAGTATGATGGCCATTGTAATAGATGTTTTTTTTAGAGTTATATGTTTTATAGTACATGTTCATGATATAGTCTTTTGTTTATGATTTATGTTTATATGGTCAGTAGGTTTTCCTTGCTGGGCATTAAGCTCATTCCTTAATTTTTAGTGTGATGCAGGAAACTAGATACGGAGGCGGAATGATTCTTGGAAGTTTGGCATGTGTGTTGAGGATGAACGGACTTAGTGGACTGCGTGTCGATCAAGGATGACATTTATTTTAGTCTTTTAGATTATGTGTTGATGTAATTCCGCAACGAGTATTTAGAGTTTATGTTTTATCAAACCATGTTTTTATGTTTTATGAAACAATGGGTACCCATACCACATTTTATATTTTACTTTGTAGTTTGCACAATATTTATTTGGATTTCTAATAAAGTTATTCCTTATGTATGTTTTCTTCAAAGTAGTAGCTATGTCTAGTAGATTTAATCGTCTAAGTCTTAGAATTAGTTGGGTCATTACAGTTGGTATCAGAGCAACAGTTCATCTACATAAAGTTCTCCTTGATACACATGCTCAAGCTCCTAATCTAACCGCCAATGTAAGTGTTTATGTTATAGTTATTATGTTTATATGTATAGCTAACATTTTAGCCTTATATTTTCAGTTAAGAAGGAATGGAGCATTAACTTATGAGGATATCCGAGCCATTAAGGCCTTGAAAAGAATTAGAGAGCCAAGAAATACCGTAGGAGTGCTAGAAAGAATCACACGGAGACTACTCTTATTCCACAAGGAGAAAGGCAATCTTCAGATTGCTATGCAAATCATGATGAGAGCTGCAGAGCAATATGTCCTAGTAATTAGGCTTTTAAAATATTTTCCTTCTGTAGTTTCAACTTTAAAAGAAAGATGGGAGACTATAGATGATGATGATGATGATTTACCAGTAGCCCTAAGATATTATTCTCTCATACTTTAGTTAACCTCTAAGTTGGAGTTTCAATTCACTAATGAGCAAAAATATAGAATCTTTTTTAATCTTCCCCGAGGAAATTTTGAGGCTCAAGATAATGATGATTATGAGGATATAGATGATGATATGTTAGATGAAGGGTCAGATGTAGAAGATCCCGATTTTTAGATTTAACTTAGTTATGTTAGTTTATTTGTTTGTTTATTTATTTCTTTGCATTTATGATTGTACTTAGTGAAAACCTTTTTCCAAATAAATATCATTGTTATTTTGATGACATGTATGAGGTTGATTTTCTTCTACAATCATAATAAATAAATTTGATAAATAATGACCAAGTTCGGTGAGGGTGGACACAAATCAATGGACTGGGTTTCTATATTGAGAGTTAGGGGGCCATAGTAGTGGGAACGATTTTACAGATCCCAGCCCTCCCTCAATATGGTTAACTTTGGAACAATGATGAGTTTCGAGCCTGAGAATTAAGTCATATAGGATGATTAGAAACAGACTTAGAAAATAATAAAGATGGCTTATTCTTCTAAGTATAGAAACCCACTCTAATGATAAAGAAGGCTTATATAATTTTCATAAGAAATCATAATTAATAGGTCCAAGTTATGTTTGCTTAGATTAAGTTTTGCCTTAGAGCCTATTAGGGAAAGTTCTAATATGTTTTCTCGACAATTAGAACTTTTCTGAAGATGTCACTCAGAAAGTTTGCACACACCAATGTCGATGCCTCCAGCGCAGCTCTTGAGACTAGCGAAGCCCCTCCAGTTTGTAGAAGAGGAGCGCATGATACCACGACTGTTACTAACAAAAACGTGCCGCCGCCAGTTGATATCACCGCATAAATTGTCTGGCTACGACAATAAGTGGAAAAGTTGCTACAACAACAATGACAACAGACTCAGCCGCAACCGCATCCTCAACATAGCAACAATAATGGGCAGAAGAGAAAGCATCCTAATAGTAAGCAGGCCAATGGTGACAAAAGAATGTGAGCAAGTGATAGGTGGGTTTTGTTGAATATTTGTAGTGCTCCAAATGCCAAAAGAAACATCTTGAGGAATGACGTTCAAACACCAAGTGATGCTTCAACTATGGTAAGGAAGATCATCAAAGGAGGCAGTGTCCTCAGCTCAAGCAAGAGGAGAAAATGGATAATACGATGGTTCTAGACCAAAGTCTTTGCCTTGACCCAGGGAGGAGCCCATGCTAGTAACAAAGCAGTTACAGGTCAGATTTCTATCCTTAATAGTATATGTTCTAGTATTGTTTGATTCGAGAACAACATACTCATATATCTCGTTAGGAATGATAAAGAAATTAGACAAACCTTGTAGAACTAGGTTTGGGACATAGTTGCCTTCGGGTGAAGTAGTCCTATCATCACGGATAGTACGAGGCGTACCGATCAAAATAGAGGACATAGAACTAGAAGGAGACCTGATAGAACTAGAGATCAAAGACTTCGATGTGATACTAGGCATGGACTGGCTAGCAAGGCATGGCGTAACCATCGACTGCAAATGCAAGAAAGTGACGTTCGAGACTCCTAACAGTCAGAGACTATGCTTTATGGGACAAGTTTTAGGACTACGCACATCGCTATTTCTTCTCTCAAAGTTCAGAGGATGATAGAAAAAGGATGTCAAGCATTCTTAGCCAGCATCACGGATGTGGTAAAGGAAACACCACTAAAGGTTGGAAACGTCCGTATTGTAAAGGAAATTCCAGAAATATTTCCTGACGGATTACCAAGGCTACCGCCGACTCGGGAAATTGACTTCACAATCGAGCTAGTACTGAGCACCAAGCCTATCTCCAAGGAACAATACCAAATGGCACCTACCGAACTTAAGGAGTTAAAGACGCAGCTACAAGAACTCTTAGACTTAGGTTTCATTAGACTGAGCCATTCGCCACGGCGAGCACCAGTTTTATTTGTGAAGAAAAAGGACAGAAGCATACAGATGTGCATACATTACTGCGAGCTGAATAAGGTGACGATTAAGAATAAGTACCCTCTACCCCAGATTGACGACTTGTTTGATCAACTTCGAGGAGCAACTGTATTCTCAAAGATTGATCTACGGTCCTGGTATCATTAACTCAAAGTGCGGGAAGAGGATATTCCTAAGACAACTTTTAGAATTTGTTATGGGCATTATGAGTTTTTCTTTCGATCTTACCAACGCTCCTGCCGTGTTTGTGGATTTAATGAATAAGGTCTTTAAGGACTGCTTGGATAAATTCGTCATAGTATTCATCGACAATATATTGGTGTACTCAAAGGACGAAGTCGAGCACGAAGAACATTTAAGGTTGATCTTGTTACGACTAAAGGAGCATCAACTTTCCGCCAAGTTCAAGAAGTGCAAATTTTGGCTATCGCAAGTCGCGTTCCTCAGCCATATTGTATCCAAGGACGGAGTTGCAGTAGACCCATC
Source organism: Humulus lupulus (assembly GCF_963169125.1). Lineage (NCBI taxonomy): Eukaryota > Viridiplantae > Streptophyta > Magnoliopsida > Rosales > Cannabaceae > Humulus > Humulus lupulus. The sequence continues at coordinate 105,180,180 of NC_084800.1, read as the reverse complement.
TAAAGTAAAGGTTGAAAAGGATTGGCCAAGACCAAAAACCATGTCACAAGTAAGAAGTTTTATGGGATTAGCAGGTTATTATCAGAGTTTTGTAGAGGGTTTTTCTAAGATAGCTACTCCGCTCACCATCCTGACCCGGAAGCAACAAAGGTTCACCTGGACTGGTAAGTGTGAAGAGAGCTTCCAATTGCTTAAAGATAAGTTGTGCTTAGCACCAGTAATTTGTGTACCGACACCCAACAACAAGTTTGTAGTCTACTGCGATGCGTCGAAGCAAGGATTGGGTTGTGTGCTAATGCAGAATGACAAGGTGATAGCTACGCCTCAAGGTAGCTGAAGGAGTACGAGCAACGCTATCCAACATATGATATGGAGTTGGCAGCGGTGGTCTTTGCATTGAAAATCTGGCGCCATTATCTTTATGGAGAACGGTGTGAGATCTATACGGACCACAAAAGCTTAAAGTATTTCTTCACACAAAAGGAGCTCAACATGAGGCAGCGCAGGTGGTTAGAGCTAATAAAGGATTATGATTGCGAAATCATATACCACCCAGGAAAGGAAAACATAGTTACTAATGCGCTAAGTAGAAAGAGTTATGGAAGTCTAGCAGCGGTATCTGGAATAGAAAATCCGCTGCAGCAGGAGCTGATCAGTGCCAGAATAAAAGTAGTCATTGGTAAGCTGGCTAACTTGTCCATCCAGTAAAGTCTGTTAAAAGAGATATGGATTTGGCAAGGGCATGATGACACATTAGTAGCATATTTGGATGAAGTTAAAGAAGGAAAGGCCACATATTTCTCAATATCAGGACAGGTGTTATTGAGATATAAGGATCAGGTATGCATGCAAAATGATCAAGGGATTAAGATAACGATTTTAGAAGAAGCGCACAATAACCCATACTCAGTTCACCCAGGGTCAACCAAGATGGCTCACGATCTTAAAGCACTGTATTAGTGGCCAGGAATGAAGAAAGATGTAGCAAAATATGTGTCTAAATGTTTAGTATGCCAGCAAGTGAAAGCAGAACATCAGTGGCTTGCAGGCTTATTATAACCACTTAGCATTCCAGAATGGAAATGGGATGACATAGCCATGGATTTTGTGATGGATTTTCCACGAACAAATAAGCAGCATGACTCGGCTTGGGTGGTAATAGATAGACTAACAAAGCTAGCTCATTTCCTGCCTGTCAAGACTATGTATACAGCATATCAGTATGCAGACATTTATGTTCAAGAAATAGTAAGACTGCATGGAATTCCTAAGAAAATAGAATCCGATAGAGGATCAGTGTTTACATCGAGATTTTGGGGAAGTTTGCAGCAAGCCATGGGTACCAAGTGGAGTCTTAGCAGGACATTTCATCCTCCGACTGATGGACATTTCGAGCGTACCATACAGATTTTAGAAGATATGTTGCACACTTGTGTACTTGATTTCAGAGGAGCATGGAGTAAGTACTTGCCACTGATAGAATTCTCCTACAACAATAGCTACCAGTCAACAATCGGGATGGTGCCTTATGAGTTACTTTATGAAACAAGGTGTCGATCGCCGCTATATTGGGACGAGGTAGGAGAAAGGAAACTTCTTGGACTCGAAGATGTTAGAGAAGCTCAGGATGCAGTAGCACTGATTAGAAAGCGTATGCTCGCTGCTCAGAGCCGTCAAGAAAAGTTATGCGAATGCCAAGCAGCGTGATGTGGAATTCAAAGTCGGAGATCAAGTCTTCTGAAAAGATATCTCCTATGAAAGGTGTGAAGCGGTTCGGGAAGAAAGGTAAGCTTAGTCCTAGGTTTATAGGTCCTTTTGAGATATTGGACAAAGTGGGAGCAGATGCATATAGATTAGCCCTACCGCCAGCTCTAGCAGATAGCCATAATGTGTTCCACATCTCGATGTTGTGTAGATATGTGTCAGACCCATCTCACGTCCTCAAGTATGATATGATAGCACTCCAAAAAGACTTAAGTTACGAGGAATGATCGTTTAGCATCCTAGATAAAGGGATGAAGGAATTATGTTCTAAGAGTATTCCGATAGTCAAGGTCCTATGGAGTAATAGTTCTCAAAGGGAGTTATAGGAAGACACGTTGGCCGGTATCCAGAATTGTTTGATAAGTAAATTTCAAGGACGAAATTCTTTTAAGTAGGGGATAATTGTAGAGTCCCAGAATATTTACATAACTAGCTAGATAGTAGTAGTTGTTAGTATTAGTTAGTAGTATGTTTGTTACTGTGGATTTTTGTTCAAGCTGGGACATAGTTGAACACTCGTAGCAACACTTAGAGATTTTATAAGTTTAACCTATAGTTTAAGAATATTAATTATAACATAAGGTTTGATTAATACTGGTTATAAAGATGTCATTTATTATACTATAAGGTTTAGATAGAACTAATAAGGTCATGACACTTGTCGTGTGCATGTTTATTAAGGAATTGAGTATTTTTTATGAATAGTTTTAATAGAAGAAAGATCTAGAAGCTCTAGAACTTTCTAGCAGCTTTAAAATTGTATTATGACTCAGTCAAAGCTATTTATCCAATTCAAAATTTAGCTGATAAAGTGCAATTACGTGTCTAATATTTCAACGTATGCCGATATATCGCCACACGAGAGATACGAAAAACATGTCAACTTCGCACGATCGAAACCACGAGCTTGTAATATGCTGGTAGGGGTGATATATCGCCTATTGTAGGCGATATATCGGCTCCAGTGGTCTGTTTTCAAATTTCGTAGAAACCGAGCTTGATTCCTCCCTTAACCTCTTGACTAGCCTCTTAACGTTTTTGACTGAGTCTTAAGCACCTGTTGAATGAATATTCAAATATTTTTCAATTAATATTCATTATTTTTATTCAAGCTAAAAGGATATAGTTTCACTCCTTGAACTCTATAAATAGGACCTAGTACCCAGCCATTTTTCTCATTCTTCAAGTTGTGTTCAGAGCCTTCAAGCTGGTAGGGTTACTATAGAGTTATAAACACTTGGGTTTAGGATAAAGGCTTTATCATCTTAAGATTTATAAACACTTGGGAAGTAAGATATAGTGTGTTTTCAATATCGAGGTGTAGTTCGGTTCTAGTACATCCAATTGTATTCTTATTCTTAAGTTCATTTCTGTTTAATTCCTTAGTTTTCTTTTGTTTTCATTCAGATCATAACTCTTTGTTTTAAATTCTTGGTTAGGTGTTTTTGTTCCTTGAACTTAAGGTTTCTTTTCGGTAAGTTTTTTCTTGGTGGTTTAGTTCTCTTCTTTATCATCTCTTTTCTTTAGAAATACTCACATTCTTATTGTTGGTCTTAGGAGTGTTCCAAATCCCGTCCTTGTTCTCAAATATCCCAGTTTTGGTAAGGAAAATAGGATAGATTTTATGTGCTTATATGTTATATTATGATATGTTCATGTCTTGATATATTTGTGTAATGATATGTGTATTTTATGATATGTATAGAATTATTTGGGCATATGACTTGTTTAGATAACAAGCATATGATTTGTTCAGATAACAAGCCCCAAGAATATAGTCCTTGGGCATATGATTTGTTAAGATAACAAGCCCCACAAATTTATATTGCTTGTTCATATAACAAGCCCCGTAAATTTATGGGCATATGATTGCCTAGCTAGCAAGCCCCAAGAAGTATGATGGCCATTGTAATACGTGTTTCTTTTAGAGTTATATGTTTTATAGTACATGTTTATGATATAGTCTTTTGTTTATGATTTATGTTTTATGTGATTAGTAGGTTTTTCTTGCTGGGCATTAGGCTCATTCCTTTATTTTTAGAGTGATGCAGGAAACTGGATACGGAGGCAGAAGGATTCTTGGAAGCATGGCATGTGTGTTGAGGATGAACGGACTGAGTGGACTACGTGTCGAGCGAGGATGACGTTTATTTTAGTCTTTTAAATTATGTTTTGATGTAATTCCGCAACGAGTATTTAGATTTTATGTTTTATCAAACCATGTTTTTATGTTTTATGAAACAATGGGTTCCCATTCCACGTTTTATATTTTATTTTGTAGTTTTCACAATATTTATTTGGAGTTCTAATAAAGTTATTCCTTATGTATGTTTTCCTCAAAGTAGTAGCTATGTCTTGTAGATTTAATGGTCTAAGTCTTAGAATTAGTTGGGTCATTACAATCCCCCACTGTGACTAGTATTCTAATAGTTCCTAGTGGTGCTAGGCATTCTCCCACGAACCCAAATATCACTTGGGAACAAGGTGTCAGGTCCTTGACCATGAGCTTCATCTTCTCGAGGGATGATTTATAGATGATATCTACTGAACTTCCCGTATCCAACAAGCATCTCTTCACTCAGGCATTGGCGATTTGAATGGTAAGGACCAGAGGGTCATTGTGGGGGTATCTCACGTTCCTGGCGTCAACCTCCATAAAAGTGAGAGCTTCGCTTTCATACATCGGATTTTTGGGAGACCACTCCTCGACTGCCATGCACAGGGAAGACTCCCCTACCCCATGTCTTAGGGTCTGTGCACATCTCTTACGAGCATTATTACTATTGCCTACTTGTGGGGCCCCCCATATATGGTATCCAATGTGAAGACCATGGCCGCTGGCTCTAGTGGTTAACTCCTTTGCCTTCGGAACTCAGGATTCCTACTTGGGGTTTCAGTCTTGACTCAGTACCTTGCGAGTTTTCCTAATTGGAGGAGAAACTCTATCTCATCCTTCAACTTTTTGCACTCGTTTGTGTCGTGCCTGTAGTCATTATGGAAACGACAAAACTTGTTCTTGTCCCTCTTTCCTTCTGAGCGTAAGGTTGATGGCTTTCGGTATGGTACCTCCCGGTATGTTGCCAAGTAAATCTCGACCTTTGACGTAGTCAAGACAGTATAGTTGGTGATCCTAGAATGGTAGGGCTGATTCTTAGGCTGTTTGTCGGTTGGTGCTGACATAGCCTTCTTTTCTCCACCCTACTCGGCCCCTGAGGTACTCCTCTTTTTACCATTGCCCCCATTGCTGCTCTGAGTTTTGCACCGTTCTTGCTTGCATTGATAGTGGTTGGATGGTTCATGCATTTTTCTTCCTTCATGATAATGTCATCTAGCTTCATGTATTTGTCTGCTTGGTTCAGGTACTCTTGCAAGGTGTTGATGGGGTTCCTATGTATGCCATCCCATAAGGGACTATGATAAATTATTCCTACCGAGATGGCAACGAACTTCTCTTCATCTCCTACTGTGGATGCTCGGTTTGCCTCCCTCATGAATCTTTGGATGTATTCCTTCAGGGATTAATATTTCCCTTGCTTGATGTCAGCTAACTGATTAGCATAAACTGGTTGAATCCATCCGGTACTGAAGACCTTGCAAAATTCCTACCTGAACTGCTTCTAGGATGTGATGGATCCAGGTTTGAATTTCCAATACAATTCTTGAGCTGAGTCAGAGATAGTGGTAGGGAATACCCTGCACCTATAATGATGTTCCACACCGAGTAACTCCATCTGATCTTCAAACTTTCCAATATGTCGTACTTGGTCCTCCTTCCTAGTGTATGTTGGATGTTTCAGGGTGTTGTATTTCGGTGATGGTTGAGCTGCTTGGATCTTGGTACTAAAAGAACTCTCACTTCAATGAGCTAGCTCAATATCAGAAGGTTTCTTTGTCAGGCCCTGAACAACCATGGTGAGTGCATCTATTTGAGCCTGCACTATTAGTGGGATCGCTGCTCTAGGTGGGGCAGACGTCCCTGGTACCCCCTCTTGAGCGTTGGTCCTCCAGTTGATGAGCTCCCTCAGATCTTGAGGTTGTGCATCTTTTCTGAGCCTATTGAACACGGTATTGGTGTTGTTCATCGGTTCTTTTCCCTTGCGAAACTGAGGGTTTAGGGGCGGTAGGTCTACCTTGCCCTTGCCGGTGCGATTTTTCCCTCGAGCCTCTCCTCCTACATGACTTTGAGACTTTGAGCAACCGTTTCCATTCCCGTCACTCCTCTCAGATGTCTAACCTTCCTCTCCTATGATGTTTTGTCTGTCCCCCTGGGAGGGGGGCCTTCAGGTTGGTAACACTCTTACTCCGAGATGAAGTGTTATTCTTCATAGTCATGGAGGAGGTAGTCTTAGACTGTGCCTCTTAATCTTGTCTCTGGGAAAGTGGCTTTGAGAGCGTCCTTGGGGTTCAACTCCTCCCCTGGGACTCCTTGTTACTACTGTCTCGCATCTCTGCTGCTTTGGCTTGAGCCTCCCTCACCACCTAAGCAGCAGCCTCAGCGTTAGCTCGGGCTAACTGGGTAGCCGCCTCTAGGCCCACAGTAGCCTCCTGGTGCCTCCGGTCAACTTTCTGCTCTCTCTAGATAATCCTCTGGACCTGCTCATCTATCTCCCGTCGTTGTCGTTCCATAGTCGCCCTCTAGAGGGAAATTTCTCCAGCATAGGCCTCCTGCCTCGCCAGAAATTGTGCCATCTCCTCCTGGTGAGCATCTTGTGGATCTTCCACATCAGGTTGATCTCCAACCTCACCTGAGGTTTGTTAACGGGATCGATGGGAACCTGAGTGGTGGAATCCCTGGAAGCTGTCTTCTTTGTCTGACTGGGTTTTGGTGGAATTGTAAAACTGATGAAAGTGTGTTTCTTGATGTCATACTCTCAATGAAAGCACCAAAATGTTGACTTGTGAAATTGGCCAACAGTCGTATGTACAATATACGACACCTTTTGAACGAAATAAATATAATATACGACAGAGTACAAATATTGTAAACAAACACACATAAATTTATAGTGGATCAACCCTATCCTGATGAATAGTAATAACCTAATCCACTCAGTCTTTAGTATTGAATCACTTGATAGACAATTACATAAATGAACTGAAAAATTTACTCGTCCCCAATTTCGACAAAGTTTCTCTCCAGAAAATATCTCTCTGAAAATCGTTCCCAGCCCCCGATCTAAAGAAAAAGCCCTCCTTTTTGAAACCCTGGGTCCTTTATTTATAGTACCCAGGGGCTGTTACATGATCAGTAATACTGGGATTGGTACACGATTGTAGGGTAGTGGGGATACGTGTCCACCTCTCCATGATTATGGGATCGTGGGTCTTTTCGTTGTTTCTCTAGATCATGGTTGACGATGCACGATTAAAACCTTTAGGAAAAAGCTAAGTCTTGGTTGGTCTATGAGACTTAGGTGCTAGGCCCGATGAACTTCTGGGTGCTAGGCCTGTTGACCTTCTGGGTGCTAGGCCTGTTGATTTCAGCTTGAACGAGCGTGAAATTTATCCAGCGAAGTGTATTAGGGAGTTTAGGCCAGCCACCCTATGAAGAATAGGGTGGGCTGAACACCCATGTGCCTTTTGAACATGTCAGACTGACCACCCCTAGGGGGCTAGGGCCAGGCCGACCCCTTAGGGGGTTTAGGCCTGGTCAACTTCCCTATAGGTCATGTACCTTATTTTTTTTATCATTGGTCTATTTTCAATACTTCGTCATTTTTCGCTGATTTGTGATGCCACGTGCCACTTTCTCATTCGCCACGTCATCCCTGGATTATTGGGGGGATAACACATAAGATTGCATAGGATTGGCTTGATACCATGCACAAACACTAACACTATAACTTATGATTCTTTTGACAACAGATTCACTGTTGGAGGGTGATGTTTTTATCTAGATCCTCAGGGTCTGGTCATAATCTTCCTCTGGTCATGTCAAGCTAGCATGTTGCTGGTAGCCTCCCGATTAATATTTGTTGCATTGTTACCTTGGTCAGAGGTGTTGGCTGCTGCCCCCGACTGAGCTCGACCTGGGTCCTCACTTAGACTGCTCTGAGAACGGTGTCTATGCACCAATGACGTGACCTCCGCTACAATGCTCAGGGCTCTCTTGTTAGGATTTATGCCCTAAGAGCATGTAAATAAGTTTTATTGATTTAACGTATAATTTTATTATATTTGAATGTTATAATTATTATTTGAATAATTTATATAAATATAAAGAAAATTTGATAGCCATTTATGATGATATGATATTGTATTAGTACGAGAGAATTAAGATCATATTCAATGAATAAAATAGTCAATAACATATTAAAGTAAGGAATATTCAATGAATGGTTACTATTACGGCTTACTAAGCATACAAGATGCAAGTAATCTAGATTAGGATTACTGATGTGGATAGACATCTTGGTAAGGGTATTGTATATAATAGAGATTATATATGACAGGACCGATATGAATTAACTATCTTTGTAAGCTTGCTGTTTGCCATAAAGATTTAATTCTTATCATAATAGATGATTATTTGTAGATCAGTCTAAATCCTGAGTAGTCATGAACTCATGTGTTGTGCTTATTGGATCTTTTGATTCACTCGTTAAGGTTTCTTAATATAATGAGGCTAAGGACTTTTATTTTGGAGATTCAATATCATGAATGGCTGTGAACATGATTTACAATAATGGAATCCGTACTTTCCTAACAGATCGAATATTGGTTCCCTTAAGGGGTAATTCTTGAACTGAATAGTTATTGAGCCCAAATCTATAATTTGATTATAGATTAATTATTCGCTAGTGAATTAATGGTACTTAAGGAACAAGAGGTAATTAGGAGGGTAAAATGGTAATTTTGACCAGTTATAATTAATGAACCAAAAAATGGGGGACAGAACTACATTAATTGATTATATCGATGATATCAAAGAAAACTCTATAAATATATTTCTATAAATACTTAGAGTGCAATTCCATATTTATAGTAGAGTAATCATCGAATTAATAAATTAGATTATTAGATTAAAGAATTTGATTAATAATCTGGTTTATTGGAGCTTTGTATTATGGTCCATGGTCCCAGATCACCTCTGTCCTACACTTTCAAGGGTAAAGATGTCATACAAAAGATTTGTAGAGAGACAGACTAAATTGCAAAGGAAATAATTTTCTGGGACAAGGAAATAATTATGTAACAATTATGTGTAATTGATTAATTGTGAATTAATTAATTATTTAACTATATAGTTTTTATTTTGAAAAACTATATGTTAAAATAAATACTAATCATGTTTGGATTAATATAGAGAGAGATTAATAATTATCTTTGTTTCCCAAAAATTTAGCATGATGACGTTGCACAAACATAAGGCATGTGAAGGACACATGACGAGACATTTATAGAGGACTGGTCGACTCATGACCAAATAGGAGAAGAAAACATGCTATCAAGTAAATTCAGAACTTATACTGAGCAACAGGAAAAGAAGTTGACAAATGACATGCAACCAGAGTTACTCGGTAAAATACCATTAAAGCTCATAGTTAGTTTAATATACAGATATTGTGAGAAATATTCTATTTATAAATTGTATTATTTACCTATTATTTTATGTTTGCTTGTTGCACAAGTTCGCACGCCCCATGTCCCATCTATCTACATTCTTGAGTCTATAAATAGAGGACTCAAGAATTAATTTTGTTTTTACGCTGTAATTCCTTACTTTTAGAAGAATTCAAAGAATCTAGTTGTATTATCTATGTTTCTGTATCATCTCTCTTAGCTTGTGAAACTTGGCTGACTCTAGTCATTTGATCGAGGGTTTTGAGAACTTACATAAATACGAATTTAAAGTGGAAGTAGGTCATTACCGATTAGTGGGCCGAATCACTATAAATCTGTGTGTTGTTTGTTATTCTTAAGTTCAAATCTTATTTTATATCGTAAATTTGACTCAGTGTTGTTGACCAAATATCAAACACAGGGTTTGCAGGCAGGTCAGATGTCTGAGAATCCTTAGAACCCACCCCCTCAGCCGGGAGTTGCTAAAGAGGAGCATCAAGTGGAACTAGATGAAGAAAGTCAATAATTGGATATTGAAACCTTGTGAGTAGCCATGGCAATGTTACAGGATGAGTTGGCCACATTGAAGCCTAACCAGGAGAATGTTGCTGAGACCATGACCATGCAACAAATGGAAATTGATAGACAAAGGCGAAAGCTCAATGATAGGCAAGTCAAGATGGATCAGCTTCAGAGGGATGCAATTGTGGCTTGAAGGCGGCCATACAACTAGCACAAGGAGTTTGACCTACACAGAACCCTCAATTAGAACCATCACGACATCCTCAACAGCTAGAGCAGCACCGGGCTGTTCAACCTGACAAGCAGCCCCAGAATTCTGGCATACATACCGAGCAGCGTCAGTCTCCTCAGTTCGGTCGAGTTAGCGAACAACCACCTCTATAGAGTAGGTACAAGCAATGTCCCTGAAGCCTAAGACGTCCTATAAGTGAAGAGCATGTCTTACCTCAAAGTAGACCGGAGAATGTTCCCTTAGGAAATAGGAGGCAGCTATCTACAGTCAGGGATTCCCCACGACAAAATAATGTTTTGGGACCTAGCAACCAATGCAAACCTCATAGGCCCCCTCCGGTATATCGAGACAGTTTTGGACGAAGAGAAGGTGATAGTGCATAGAGTAGGTTGCAGTTTAGAGATGGGCATGATTACAATGAAGGGGAATCCGGATACAACAAAATCCAAGAAGAAACGCTGGTCGACCTGATGAGCAAAGGTTTGAGAAGCAAGACACTCCACCTCCTCCACCAATGAACCCCACATCATTGTAATCACTTGGCCTACACAGTCTATCAACTATCCTACTAGAACCAAAAGAGTGTGTAGCACTAAAATCAATCAAAACAATATAAGAGGTTCTAGCACTAGAAATGTAAAGTCCCAGAATGTTTACTTAGCCTAGCTAGATGATAGTTAGTAGTAGGTTGTAGTATTTTAGATTTCGTGGATTTTGGTTCAAACCGGGACTTAGTAGGACACTCGTAGTAATAGTTATGGATTTTATAAGTTTAACCTATAGTTTAGAAATATTAATTATAACATAAGGTTTGATTAATATTTTTGGTCATAGAAATATTTTAATTATAACCTAAGGTTTAGATAGTATTTTAAGAGCATGAAACTTGTCACAATCTTGTGTATATGAGGATTTAAGCATTTTAAATGGATAATTCAAAAATAGAAGTATCTAGAAGCTCTAGAACCTTCCAAAACCTTCTAGAACCTACTAGAACCATGTATTACTCAGTCAAAGTTGATTAATCAACTCTAATTATCCTAATTTTGTGCAAAAACGCGTTTAAAATATCTACATATGCCGACATATCGCAACTTTAGAGGCGATATATCGCCAAACGAGAGATACGGAAAACACGTTGACTTCGCACGAAAAAAACCACGAACACTTAGGATATAGGGTCAGGCTATATATCGCCTAGGGTGCGCGATATATCGACCCTATGTGTAGTTTTTCAAACTTCGAGGAATCTGAGCTTGATTAATCCCTTAACCTCTTGCTTGCCTCTGAACGTTTTTGACCGAGTCCTAAGCATCTGTTGACTGAATATTCAAATATTTTTCATTTAATATTCATTATTTTATTCAAGCCAAAAAGAAGATATTTTCATTCCTTGAACTCTATAAATAGGACCTAGTACGTAGCCATTTTCTTCATTCTTCAAGCTGTGTTCAAAGCCTTCAAGCTGCTAGGATATCAATAAAGAGATACACTTGGGTTTTGGGGATATAAGCTTTATCATCTTAAGCTTTATAAAAACTTGGGTAGTGAGATAAAGTGTGATTTTGAAATTGAGGTGTAGATCGGTTCTAGTTCATCCAAGGTAATATTTTTCATAAGTTCTATTCTTTATGATTCCTTAGTTTTCCTTAAGTTTCTTTCAGATCCTAACTTCTGTGTATGGTTTTGTGGTTAGGTGTTTAAGGTTCTTCTCGGCAAGTTTCTTCTTTGATGGTTTAGTTTTCTTTTCATCTCTTTTCTTTAGAAACTCATCATTCTTACTTTTGGTTTTAGGAGTGTTCTAATCCCGCTCTAGTTCTCAAATATCCCAGTTTTGGTAAGGAAAATAGGATAGCTTTTATATGCTTATATCTTATGATATGTTTATGTTATGATATATATATATATATATGAATATGTCTTGTAGTCCTTGGGGCTTATAGTTGCTTAGCTAGCAAACCTTAATGCTTTTATGTCGCTTGAGGCTTATAGTTGCTTAGCTAGCAAACCCCAATGTTTTTATATTGCTTGGGGGCTTATAGTTGCTTAGATAGAAAACCCCAAGATTACCATGATCATAGGTTAGAGTCATGATATATTTTTTATAGTGTTTACAATATGGTCTTATGTTTATGATTTATGTTATATGTTGTTAGTAGATTTTCCTTGTTGGCCATTAGGCTCACTCCTTTATTTTTAGTGTGGCGCAGGAAAATAGGTACGGAAAATTCTTGGTGGCTTGGCTTGTGTGTTGAGGACGAATGGAATGAATGGGCTGCGTGTCGATCGAGGATGACGTTTATTTTAGTCTTTTGAATTATGTTACCTTTGTAATTCCGCATTTAGTTTTTGAACGATTGATTTAAAGCTATGTTCTTATGTGTGGGCACCCATACCACATTTTATATTTTATTTTGTAATTTTCACAACATTTATTTTGGAGTTTTAATAAAGTTATGATTATTTCTTATGTATGTTTTCTTCAAAGTCGTAGCTATGTCTAGTAGTTTTAATGGTCCAAGGTCTTAGAAATAGTTGGGTCATTACAAGAAAGTTAATCTGTCCTTAGTGAGGGACTAGCCTCTGCCTTTGCCTGCGTCAATGTGAACACTCAAGATGAAGTTACGTTGTTCGCCTTCCTGTTAGGGCTTTATGCCCTAATTAAAACCCAATTTCTTTGTAATCTCATTTTATTATCAATAAAAGAATAGAGAATATTTTTGACTTGGTTAATCACTTTTCACACATGTTTTATTTTCATGATTATTAGTTTAATATAAACTTTTATTAAATCCCGACCATTTAGCTAATCATATTTATAGTGACGTAATCATAGTGGAATATAAATATGATTATATGTTCAAACTTAAGTTAGTCCTAAGATTTGTTAGTGCACAGGATTTACACTGACTTGCTAATCTACGATATGATCTACTTACACATTGTAGTGATATGTTCTTTCCAGAACATTAGCAAAGTAGATAAGATCGGATGTATTTGTTACATCAAACTGGACTGATATTTATAGTAGACATGATAAGTAAACATACCATTTTTATCTATTCTAGTCATATCATATAGTTGACCATAGGTCAATTCAATCTCAATTCTGAGTGGTTAGTATTCTAACTGAATGTATTATTTTAGTTATTTTACTTGTTTGTTACTAGCTTACCCTACGGACTAGCCCATACTTACATCTGGGAAACTCGGTAGTATAATTGAGTGGGAGTGTTAATCATAGATGTTACACCCAGATTTCGAGATGAGAAGTTATGACCCCGAAAACTGGGCTCGTCAGGTGTGAGCTCGAAATACATGCGGTTATCATATGGTCCAACTGTTGAACGTCTCTGATGAAAACAATGATCTCGAGGATGTGTAGCCTCAAGATTTCTCTGAGCTCGCAATGGCGTGACACTTACATGTATTGTTCACCGATTGCCTTCAGGCGAGATAGCTCGAGCTCGGATGCGACAGCCTCGTCAGCATCTACTTTTCCTAAGCATAGCGTGAAGTTGGATGGCGAGCTCGTGATTGACTCAATTTTGACATACTCAATGCCAATTGCTGATCTCGAAGATTTGATGAATCATCTGGGATAACCCATTACTTGTGAACATGTTTATTGTTGTGCAAATCCCAATATTTAATGGATATCATTTAATCTGTTAACTGTTCCCGATCTTCATGGGATGTTTTCATGTATGTAGGAGATAATTCATTTAATATCATTATTTCAATTAATTTACAGAATATATTCCCGAAATATGTGGGAATGAATTCTGCAACATTCTCTATAAATAGAGAAGGAATCACCATTTGTAAGGGACCGAATTCTGATTTCTTGAGAGAAAACTCTGGGCAACTCTTCTCTGAAAAGTTTCCAGAAAACTCCCAAGTCTTAATAACACAGACTCGTGGACTAGGCAAAGTTAACTGTTGAACCACGTAAAAATCCTCTTGTTTTCTTTGTGGTTCATTTGCACCAATATTTCACTTGTTTAATTGCTCTACTATTTAGGTTGACGAAAAATGGCGTCAACAATAGATAGGAATATTTATAGCTTCTGATGATGAAGTAAAACAATGGTTTCCTTTTAGTTTAGTTCGAGGTGCTAAATGATAGATAACTCATTTCAGTAGTTAATATTAGTTTACTGAAATATCATTTACAAGGAACTAAGTGTTTTAAGGTTAAAATACAATTAGGGGTAAAACAATATTATAGTCCCATCTCATTGTAGACCGTCTATAGAGGATTGAGTGATAATTATGGTTGTAATAATGGATAACTAATAACGTATTTATATTTCTTATAGAGCATTCTATGAATTCAAGAGTGCAATTCCGAGTCTTTAGTGGAGTCATGAGGAATTAATAAGTTAGTAAAGTTATTTGTTAAATTTATCATTACTACAAAAATTGCATGAGAAGTCGGTTAAAAACCGACCTATAAACATTCAGAAGTCGGTTTGGAACCGACCTCCCATGCAATGACTTACCATGTAAACACATTGTAAGTCGGTTGGCGCCAAACCGACTTATGATGTACAACATGGTAGGTCGGTTGTACAACCGACTTATGTGTACAACAAGGTAGGTCAGTTGTACAACCGACTGACTTATGGTGTACAACATGGAAGGTCGATTGTACAACCGACTTATAGTGTACAGCATGGTAGATCGGTTGTTCAGCTGATTTGTGGCATTTTGCATCACAACTCAGTTTATGTACAACCGACTTATGGTGTTCTGTTTTTTTTTTCATATTAACTTGCATGTTTTTCACATTAACTTTTAGGACAATCACACTATTGAAATCAAGCACCATATAAAATAGAACCAATATAAAATTATTAAAATTACAAATAAAAAAATACACTTAATATCACCAATATATATCAATAATTTACAATCTTTAAATCTGTGAAAAATCAAACTCAAATATGTACAAATTTACAATATATATACAAATATAGAACACTCATACCTATACAAATTTTGTTAGAGAATATATATTATTGCTCAATGGAATTATGGAAAAACCAAATACAACTCTATGCAAAAATACAATGGACAAGATAATATTGATTTAATAAATATTACAACTCAATTCCTCAAAATACAAGTAAATAGAAAGATGTAGAAGAAGAAGATTACAAACTCAATGCTATAATAATACAAGTAAATATGAAGAACAAAAGAATGAAAACACAAACAAACTCTCACACTCAACCAAAGTGTAGAGTAGTGGGGATCACCAACTTGAACAAGGTTCAAGACCTTTGTCCAAAAGCTTATTTCCCCCTATTCTCTAAGCACTAAGGGATCTCTCAAGGAAATAGCTCTCTGGAATTATCAAGGCTTTTGGTGTATTTTTCAGCCAAGTGCTTTGTGGATGAAAAATGGTGTTGTCTTACAAGTGAGCATTAGGCTCCTATTTATAGAGTTTGAGATACCCCTTTGAATTTCAAATTCCACCAACCCTCATGGCTGTTACCAATGTTTAATTGGATGTTTATGGAATTAAAATGGAGATTTGGGAGTTATTTGGGATGTTAGAACCGTTCAATTTGGAAAAAACTGAAAATTCACATAGGTTGTTAGCCTCACTGTCCACGGCCAGGACTTTTCAGTGGCCGCGGCCACTGGCTTCTGTCCCCCAGGCCGCGGCCACAGGCCATTTTTAGCACAAAAAAGTCATTTTTCCAAAACGTTCCAAAACGTCCCAAATCCTTTCCTACATGATTTTGTAACCTCCAAACACCTATTGGGAGTTAAAAACATGTCTCCAACAGTCATATATCATCATGACTTTATGAAATCCAATCTCAAATGTGTAACATATAATATACACATTATTGGGTAATATTTGGGAGTTACAAATTTGTAACTGATTTTGTAACTCCAAAATATGTCACATTTGGGCACACACATTAGTCCAATTTTGTGACTCTCAATAATATGTTACAAGGTGTGACAAATCACATTTGTGTGACAAATCACATTTTGTCACATTATTTAATCTAATATTATATTATATGAAATAATATAACAAATTTGCATACATAATACATTGTACAAATATATAAAACTTAGATTAAAAGATTGATGGCCATAATAAATACTCAAACTCCAACCATAAAAAGCAAAGCAATGAACTTCATGACCACCACAGGCAGTCCCATAGACACCACAGATGCCAACATCATTCATTATTATGCCATTGACAACTCTCATACCTAAAAAAACAGAAAAATTAATGATCAATACACAATGCAGTAGTCTTGTCACTTAAATTTCATAAAGATCTAAACTTAAGCAAAACACATTGCACAGAAATAGAAAAATCCCAAGTAGTTAGTACCTTCTAAGAACCACATATCTCCATTTATTATAGATACTTTAACAATTTAGCATTGAGAACCAAAGACAACTAACAAAAAACACTACCAAATTAAGTGTTTTTTTTTAAACGAATATCCATTTTGAGACTTAGTTCATCTCTAAACCAAAACTGTGAAACTAGAAAACTAAAAGCATTCACATATTATTGAAGGTTAGAACATTATTAATAATGGCATAGTAGATATTCAATATATTTATATTAAGTGCATTTGCTACCTAAAAGACTATAGCAAATAGACTTCCTTGCATGGGTCTTTAATAGTTTCATGGACTATGGCACAAACTACAATAAAATCATATTATATATGACATATCTACATGCATTATCATTATTTACAAGATGTAAAAATAATTGATCATCAACTAAAACACTTGCTTGAATTTTTTGCAATAACAAATTAATACAAGGACATATCATATATGGCATCAAATAAAAGTGTCACATATTCAAATAAAGTTCATCATATGCCTCAAATTATTGGTTAATAAAGTTATTTCTTCTAATCAATAATTTATAGATCTGATACTGAATGTGAGCGATTTATTTATTCTAAAAAAAGAAGACATATTATTTAAATTAAGCTATGTCACAAGATTAAGAGCTGCAACAAATTTAATCACAACATTATAGCAATTTAATAATCCCTGCAATACTTAATGGATAAATGAATCAATCAATCAAATGTATATACATCAGGCCTTCATATGATTATATATATGAATCAAGTGTACTAGCTTAAGTGTTTTCTTCTATATATGCAGGTTTTTTTATATGAAATTATGAAATTAAGGTTTACTACCATATGAAATTGCTTTGCATAAATCCACTCTCTTAACAAATTCTAGAACCCAGCGAAAGCACATAGAGCAGAGACACTTTGGTCATGGTGAGGCATAAGTAAATTTCCTAAAGGGATTTTTCATTTCTTAAATCTTAGAGAAGACCATAAACAATGGTAATACATAAAAACATAAATAGAGGGAGGGAGGGAGAAGAAAACCCCGCATCGAGTGTATTGAATTTCTCAACTTAACTATATTACACTAATTTAAGTGAATAATAATACTCGACTTTCAAAATATACATATACAGATATTTATATGTAATGACATTGTTTCAAGAGGTTCTTCCATTCATAAATCGCAAAAAAAAAAAAAAACAATAAAAAAATGGTAGTACATATGAATATAAACACAAATATATACAGAGAGAGAAATATGAAGACCTCACTAGTGTAAACAACGTAGCTATTGAGGTAGTTTTCGTCGACTCAATACTGCAAATCCCCAATCCAAGGGTTCTGAAAGTCATTGTTATCACCATTAGAGAAACCTATGATGCGATTTTTTTTAAAACCTAGATACACCTGCTAATACCCAAAACCCAGAACAACCCATTACTCAAAATCATAGATAAACCATAGTCAAACAAAAATAGAAACTTTATCAATAAAAAAATATTCAAAAACTAATTTGCATTAGATTGCTTCGTAACCCAAACCCACCATCACCTGTGAAAAGCTCGAACCATCGCTGCTAAGAAGTCGAGACACCGTTGCCAGTCTCGCACCCATGCTTTGTACCACAATTTCGTTGTCGCTGGAGAGCAAAAGGAGAAGAGAGAAGTCATAAGGTAGCAGAGAGAGATAGAGAATCAAAGAGAAGAGGTTGAGGGGAATCGGGAAACAAAGAAAAAGGAGAAAAACTGAGAGAAAAAGAAGGATTCTCTCTCTTTTGGCGCTTCATGTTTGCCCTCCGCGCCTCTTTTTTTCATTTGGTTTAATCACATTTTTTTAATAATGTATTAATAAATTATATATATACATGTATTGCTTAATATATTTTAAAATTCCAATAATGTAAAAACAAATTAGAGTATCTTTAATAATATATTTTTATAATGACATGATAGGTCTGTTACTACACAACTGACCTACCATGTCACATGAGAAATCATTTCTCATACAACCAACCTACCATGTCATTTAAAAAATTATGAAATAGATACTGTAAATTATTTTATAAAGTTTTTTTATTTTAAATTATAAATACTATTAAATTCAAATATTTTCTTATTTATAAAAATTAAATTAAATTTTTTTAATTTTAATAACTAATTCATTTATTTACATTTCAAAATTTTGAATATATGTAATATTAATAAGTATATATTTTTTACACTAATTTCATACCCAAATAAATTATATATACATATATATTGTTTAAATAAATTAATATACATTAAAATTCCAATAATGTAAAACAAATTAGAGTATCTTTAATAGTATATTTTTATAATGACATGGTAGGTCTGTTCCTACATAACTGACCTATCATGCCACATGAGAAGTCATTTCCCACAACTGACCTACCATGTCATATGAGAAGTCATTTCTCACAACCGACTTACCATGTCACATGAGAAATCATTTCCTACACAACCGACCTACCATGTCATATAGAAAATTATTAAATAGATACTCTAAATTAGTTTATAAAGCTTTTTATTTAAATTATTAATACTATTTAATTAAAATATTTTATTAATTTATAAAATTAAATTAAAATTTTTAATTACAAAAAATTATTTAATTTATTCATTTATTTATATTTAAAAAAAATTAAATATTTAATATTGATAAATTTATAATTTTTTTATATACTTATTTCATACCTAAAATAAATTATATGTATTGTTTATATAAATTAATATATTTTAAAATTCAAATAACGTAAAAACAAATTAGAATATCTTTAATAATATATTTATATAATGACAGGTAGGTCGGTTCTCATAAAACCAACCTACCATGTAATTTGAAAAATTATTTAAGAAACTTTTTATCAAGTTTTATTTATTTATTTTGAATTGTAAATACTATTAAATTAAAATATTCTTTTATTTATAAAATATAATTATAATGTAATATTAATAAATTTAAATTTTATGAATATATATTTTAAAATTCAAATAATGAAAAATAAATAATAATGTGACATGATAACTTGGTTCATATAGTACCGACCTACCATGTCATCAAGGTAGGACATGGTAGGTCGGTCTACATAAGACTGACCTACCATGACAACATGGTAGGTCGGTTTTGCATGAACCGACCTATTATGTCTTCTACAAGCATGGGAGGTCGGTTCTCACGCAACCGACCTCCAATGCTTACCTTGGACATACATGATAGGTCAGTTCTGTGTAAACTGACTTATGAACATGTGTTAAGTCAGTTTAAGGAGAACCGACCTCTCATGTCCGATGGCTGATGTCCAAATTGTAGTAGTGTATGATACATTATTAGAGCTTGATTCCATAGGTCCGTAGTACCCACTGTACCTAGATAAAATCATCTAGATAGTGTAAATTAATTGATTTAATTATCAATTAGAATTGTCAAAGTTGACCAGATCAATTTTGGATAGTTTCACAGAGTTATGCAATTTAGAGAAGAAAATAAATTTTAGGGCAGATTTATTAATTAAGACAAATTGGTGTCTAAATTAATAAATAAGTTTAAATCAAGGTTCAAATTATAAATAATTAATTTAAAAAATTATTTAAAAAATTATTTAATTAATTAATCAATTGAAAAATAACAGGGGGCTTGATTTTATGTCCAACGAGCTTATAATAGAATGGGAAATTTCACGGGCCTAAAGCTTATGATAATTTTGACCTAATGGCTGATATTACCTATTATTTTATTGATTTTTTAATTAAAAAGTAAACTAATTGAGCCTATAAAATGAATGCTAAGTGAGAGTTGAGAACAGATGATTAGAAGATCTAGATTTGATACTTTAGGGTTTTAGACTCTCTATACAACAAAAGTCCTTTTCTAAGACTCTATATTAGTTTTTCTTATTTTCTCTTTGTATCTATCTCATGTGTTGAGAATTGCCCACTCTAGTCTAGGTGATTCTAAGGATACTTTAGAAAGCTGTGAAGAAATTTGAAGATCGATTCAGTTTCTTGGTGATACCCTGCGACAGAAAGGATACAGGGGTTAAGGAAATTGAAGAAAAGATTTATTCATTTCGCTGCATATAATGTAAGTGTTCTTATCATTATCTTTGTTTAAATTCAATTATAGAAACATGTTCTAGGTTTTCTTATATTAATTTGTTTAATATATGATTTACATAAAAATAAATAAGATCATGTATAAGTATTTCCAACACTTCATTGGTTCTTCCTTTCTTACTCTTGGGCAATCTTTCTTTAAGTGTACCACTATCCCACACAGGATGAGGGTCTTTGACCGACACTCTCCCACATGACGCTTCTTACATCCGGCGCACTCTAGGTAAGTCCTCCAGCCCTCACTGTCGTCCTGGCGGCCTATCTTTATTCCACATGGCCTCCTGTTGGGGCGTGGAGCTAAAAAGTCATCATGGGCCTTCCTTTTTTGGTCACTGGGGCCTCCGCCCCTACCCGAACACATAAATGGAGGTCCCATCCTCCTGGTATCTCTCCTATCTGCGTTCTCGCACCAGATTTTGTTCTCTATGCCCTCTATAGTAAGGGCTTTCTTTACCACCTATGCATATGTTGTCACTCCCAGCACGATGGTAATGCGAACATCCCAGGCTATCATAGGTTGTAGCCCCTGAAGGAATATTTCTTTCCTTGTCCCATTAGTGGGTACCAAGTCTATAGTGAACTTGGCTAATCTATCAAACCTTAGAGCATACTTTGTCAGTGACATGTTTCCCTGCAGAAGCTTACTGAATTCCTCTACCTTTGCAGCCATAACTGAATCATTGTAGTACTTTTCATTGAATACCGTTCTGAACTCCTGAAACATGTATCACTTCCCACCAAGTTCCTGGTCCGGGATATTACTTCCCACCAAATTCGGGTATTCTCTCGAAACATGTATGTGGCACAGGCCACCCACTCATTACCAACTACCCTTATGAAATCCAGGATAGCAGTGACCATACTCATCCACTGTTCGGCCTTGGCCACATCTACCCTGCCCCCAAGAACTAGAAGGTGTTGCATTCTGAACCTTTCATAGAGAAGTTCCCATCTATTCCCAGCATGTAACTATTGTACTACTGTTGGCACCCACACAAGTGGCGCCTCTGGCTGAACATTCCCTGTAGGAACTTGTTGCT
This sequence comes from Humulus lupulus, assembly GCF_963169125.1. Classification (NCBI taxonomy): domain Eukaryota; kingdom Viridiplantae; phylum Streptophyta; class Magnoliopsida; order Rosales; family Cannabaceae; genus Humulus; species Humulus lupulus. Next base: position 105,158,555 of record NC_084800.1, on the reverse strand, counting down.
ATCTCAGGAGGCGGATCTCTTCTTCCTACCTCTATAATCTGGCTTGCATATCAGCAAGCAATTGCTGCCAATTCTACGGAGTTGGCAGAGGGGTTTTACCCTGATTATCATTCTCTACCTGAATTCCTTGGTCGGCTTGCAGATCTGACTGCCCCGAAAGCATACTTCCAAGCTTATACCTTGCTGCAATAGTCAATTTGGCCAGTTAGGTAGTAATAATTATACCTCTTGCCGTCCTAAGGTCCAAGACCAAACAAACAAGCATTCACACTCAACAATCATGCTGATAAGCATATTAGTTCATATTCATACTCAAACATGGTGCTAATAAGCACTTTTTGACATTGATGAGCAGACAAGGATGCTAATAAGCATTTTCTGGCATTTATAAACAAATAACAATGTTAATAAGCATTTCTTTAACATTTCACAGTATTAACAGTGCTAATAAGTATGTCCTGGACTGCATATACATATAACAACGCTAATAAGTGTTTCTTTAACATTCACAAGCAATATCAGTGCTAATAAGCATGTCTTTATCAATCATTCAACTGTCAATGGCCAGACCTTATCATAATATCTCATGCTCCCTAATAAGGCAGGCAGATAAGGAATTTATATCCTATTTAAGCGCTTAAACACATAACCACATAAATAGTTACCAAACCCTGAGTCGAGCATGTCTTTAGTGGCGAGTGTACATGCCCAGCCAGTCTTAAGGAACACTTAACCTTGGCATGCTTTGATACCCAGTTGTAAAGCCCTGGATAACCAAGATTGTTACATTGTATGTTTTAAATAGTGTAAGACTCTCTAAACGAGTCTATTTTCCATAAACATGTAACTAAACGTGATTAATAGTGTTGGGTTACAATTTTGGTCAAAAGGAATAACCATTTCATTAAAATGTTTATGTTCATACATGGGATCCCAAAATTACATTTAATAAGCTAATTACAATTCAAAAGTTACAACCAGCTGACCTATGCGAAAAAATAGGGTTTCACCCAAGTTCCTCTGAGAAACCCCGGACGTGGTGGTCAATCTGCCACATATGTACATGTCGCGACCGAAGCTCTCCAAATTATGTCTGGTCCAACTTCCCTTTTCCCTTACCTGCACTACAAAGCACCCGTGAGTCGAGGCTCAGCAAGAAAACTTAAACATGCTCATAAGCAGTTAACAACATATCATAATAAGCATGCCTAGCAGTGATAACCTTACTCATGCATGCATTCTATTCAAATAAGTGACTAGAGTGTCACACCGGGGCCTGTTTCCCTAAATATGTGACCATAGAGTCACCCAGGGCCGTTGCCCTAAATAAATGACATATAAGTCACACTGGGGCCCACCGCTATATCCTCTGTATAACCAACCTTAGAACTGGCCCAGCGTACCTGGCGCTTTATATAACGTCCCTAAGGTAGGGTACGTCTGCCACATACTCGTAATTCTAGGGTTTACGAGTATGTAAGGCACTTGACCAAAAGAATTAAATAAAATGATACGAAGAAATACAAAAAAATTTAAAACTTTTTTATAAACTTATTAGTAGAAATTATTACACGTATGAATACTTTAAATTTAAGGCAGCCATATGAAAACTCTAAACTATTATTGCATTGCTACTGAGTCTGTGCTCCACAAGTTGCTCAACAGCTAAAGCCACACCTGGAAAAATGTTGGAAAATAACATAATGAGCTAACGCTCAGTAAGAAAATCTCATGCATACACATACACATGAATGTCGTGAGTTTGAAGTGCACGCATACTAATATGCTGACTTATATACTTATGCATTTCATTTATTGCTCATGCACTTTCAAACTTTACTTTTATGCTCTTTCTTTTAGTTTCACATTTTTATGGGCCCGATTTCACTTGTGCACACTATTTGATTCAGCCAATGCCTGCAGGGCTTGTTACACATATCATATAGAATCCCATGGGTTCTCCTCCGGCTAGCCATCATCGCAGCTAGGCTCATCATAACACTCATTTCATCGTTGCCATAGCTGCCATACTTATTACACATATGGAGGAGAAAGACGGAAACATGGCAAACATATCTGAATGGTCAACTCTGACCTAGCCCACACTAGTGGGCAGCCACTATAAGTCTTATAGACCTCCGTCTTCTTCATTACACTTACTTAATTGCTTCATCGAAACAGTGGCACCCTTTTTAACATCTTATTATCACTTTGCTTAAGCCTTGTGTCATTAAAATGTTTAACTTTACATAAGACTTTTCAAGGCATTTCATAAGTTTTCTCATATTCATATGCATGGTCTTATATCACATAATAATGTATCATATAACTGTACATGCCACGCATACATGCTGATGCTGAAATGCCAATGTTCATGTTCATGATTCATGTTGATGGTATTCAATCAAGGCATTGTATCACATCTCATATAACTCAAAACATCTTTAGTCATAATACATGAAGCTTTGGGTTGGTGGCGTTGTTATACCTTAACGTAGAGCTATGGCTCAGGTCTAAGGTTTCCAGCCTAAAAACTTAAACGCTTCATATATCATAACATATAACAAATCATGAACATAGAGTAATCCACATATCCATCAACATAAGAACACATACTTGCACATAATTCATATCATTCTTAACCAAGTAAGACATCTTTCACATATCACAGAATTCATCAATTACATATCACACAACACCCTTATGGTGTTCATATAACCATTCTTCACATACTTATCATATGCATCATCATCATACCATACTTAACTCATCAGATGTACACAATCAATGTAGTCATGCATCTTACACTTAAGCACAAAAGGTGAGATTTACTTACCTTAGGTCCTTAGCTTATTTTAAAACGGCTCACCAAGAGTCAATCAATCAAATCCATACAAATCCTATTCAAGGCACATAATTTATTAAATTCTATCAAATCCGTAAATATACACTATTGATAGTGTATATTAGCAATACCAGAAACTATATAAATGATAATAATAATTATAATCCTAACAACAATAATAATTATCGTCTATAAATAAACTTATTTCAATATTGATAACAAAATACTTCAATAACAATACGTATATGAATGTATATATTCCAATAGTCATTTTATAAAAGAAATCATATTTTTAACATAAAATTGTAATAATCAATATAATGATAATAATATAAATATTCATATTATTATTAATTAGTCATAATATCAATTCCAGTGATATAATAAATATACTTTCTCCAAAATTCACTGGTCTTACAAATATCAATAACTGTAAGAAACTAATATTTGATATTATTTTAATATTCAAATATTAACATATAAGAATAATTGTTAAATAATACGTTTACTATAAATCACACTTTTCATAGATATATATATATACACATGAAACTGTATTCTTGATTAACTTAACAAAACAATAACAATAATAATTAAAATTAATTAATCATAATAATTTCCATATTAATGGAAAATCAATTAAATGTGTATTTTTATAATTTATTTATTATCTAATATTTTCTATAAAATTGGACAGCACAACGGCTATAAAGTGGACAATTCCAAAATCAAAACCTGTATAAAAAATATATATAATCCCAGACAGCCAGTATAATTACAGAAAAATATTCCATATATCAATAATATATAATTATATACTATAAATACACATAATAACAATTACTCTAATCAATCACAATTAAATCACAATATATAGGTCAAAGAAATTATACCAAAGTGATCGGGTTCCACAACAAGTCAAACGATGATTTTCTGAGACTCAAAACGTACTTCAAAACCTCGAACACTAAGTTTCGACCGTCGGTCTACGGTGGATCGCGGTGGCTCGTGGTGGGCCCACCACCCAACTATGGTAGATGTAGGAACAAGTTATTGGGTTTTGAAGCCCACAACACGAGGAACACGATGGTGGTGACGGATCGGCGAACGGATGCCCGAGGTGGCCGAATTGCAACTTTGAAGTCGCGGGGTGGCCGAACTTAAATCGACCAGTTGAGGTGTTTAATCGGCGAGTGAGCTCTAGATTCCCGCGTAGGTCGATAGTTCGGAGGCCTCTAAATCCAACGGTCCGGCGCGTGGCTAAAAGTGGTGGCCGGAAAGTACTCCTGCGTCGTCGGCAACAGTAACACGCAGAGAGAGAGAAAGAGAGAGAGAGAGAGAGAGAGTTTCTGAGGAGAGAGAGAGAGGGGCTCGGGTAAAAAGAAAGGCTGAAGCCTTTTCTTTTCTTTTCTTTTTTTTTTTAATTTATTTTTAAAAATTACACTTGGACCCAAAATACTAAAATTCTTTTCAAATAAGCCCTTTAGCAAAACTTTCTTAATTTTATAAAAATCCCCAATTAAAATTATATGACATTTGGGTCCAATACTTGACTACTCAAGTTTCTCTCTCTTTAATCTCATTAAAAACATAAAATCATATTTTAAACACTATTTTTCCATTACTATTTCTTAAATTTGTAAACTTGTACATTTTATGTATTAAAACTCTGATTTATAATAAAAAATGTATAATGAAAATGTTGGATATTACACTTTAGCTTTCCAATGACCATAGGGTTGGTCAATCGTATATCACGCTCCTGATTAGGCCTAACCATATCAACCAGTGCTCAGTGTGCCATCGTCATCCTTGACTTATAAGTCAATGCTTTTCAATCCAATAATGCAAACAACCATACATCATTTAAAATTAAACATATACAAAGTATTCACGCATGATTAATCAAGTAATCACATGCATAATCATAATCATGCTCATTTATAGGGGCCCGAGACCTAATCAATTATATACTTAACAACCGAGCCAAGCCCTAATCACATATATCAGGTATTGGATGCAGTTTTCTTACCTCTGGTATAAGCGTAAGCCAATTAACAATGACCCTCGAGCATGATCACTTCCCGAGCCCTAGTGGTACCCTAGTAGCAACCATAATTAGCGATATTCATCAATATCAAATAAATATAGACTTCCAGGCCGAGTTCTAGTCTCCGGGACCTCGAATTCTACTAAACCGGGTAGTAGAACACTTCCCGAGCACTTAGGTTTGAGTTCCTGCCATCAAAAACCTACTTTGATCAATTATCCAAATTTGATCTACAACGAACCTCACTGCACGTTGCGGCTCCCCACAAGTCATAGAGCCTAGCCCTCAATTTCACTAGACATGGGCCACGGTGCAGTCCATGAAGTGCTGCGGCGCGATGGCATTTCAAGGAACCGCCTTGGCCTCTGGGTTCAAGAGGGCCGCAGTGCCCAAAGAATAGGACTGCGCTGCTACCCCACGAGCCCTATTTTTTAAACACCTTCGCCGAGCCAATTCCCTCATAATTTACCCCAAAGCAATACCAAACCCATAATTGAGTCCCAAAACCTCAACACTACACTCAGAGTAGCACATATACCCAAGAACTTAACCAAAAACCTCTTCACAAGTCAAACTTAAATCCTTGAGTTCAAAACTCAAAACACTCTTAAAAACCATACCATAATTTAATTAAACAAGGTTTTAGAGCTTACCTCAACTATGAATTATGACGTCCTAGCTTTACCTAATCTAGTCCTAGCCTTAAGCCTTCAATTCAATGTTAATTCCTCCCAAAATTCTACGACTTGAACAAAGCAAGTGGAAAAGGAAGCGGAAACCAGGAGAGAGATAGAGAGAGAAAGAGCTAAGTGTTCAATGTGTTTTCTGGTTACTTCTAGGGTTCTAGTTACCAAGTCTATCCCAGGGCATGAAAAGACTATAATGCCCCTAGGTCCAAACTTTCCTCTCAAAGCCCACTAAGGGCAAATTCATCTCTTACCACACTTCTCGCTAATCACACTTAACCCATCATAATTCCTGTTACTTCCAATATCCTTAATAATTATGAAATAATTTCCCATTACTCGATATATCCCACTAATGTACTAAATTACCGAAATACCCCTAGGCTCACCCCGAGATGGTATTTGACCCCGTTATGACTACACCGCTAACTTGCTCCCTAGTATCGCCTCATGCCGAATAACCCAACTATATCCACATAATAATTTGGTCTTAATCATATAGCACATATATATATATATCTATTCATGTATGCCCTCAACGGGCCAAAATTACAAAAATGCCCTTCTAATAAGAAACAGACCCACATGCATGCTTAATACACCTAAACATGCCATTATAGTCATATTATAATATATCTCACATAATTCATGTACTCATGAACATAATCACGTAATACACAATGAAATCAATTATTGCCCTCCTGACCCCCTAATCGAGGCACTAAGCCTTATTAGGGAAAATGGGACGTTACAGAAGCGATACTTTATATAAGTCTTTTCAGAAGTTTAATTAAGCAGTAAACTATAAGACTTTATCAAGAAAGAAATAATCTCATGTGCTGAGTACATCTAGAGAGTTCTAAATCAACCTTTGAATCCTACATGCCCACACACATCCTTTTCTGTTTGAGGATTGGCTTGGAAGGATAAGGTGTGAGCTTTCAAAACGGATTGGAAGATCGTTGATTTAACGAAAAGATTCAAGGACACTTGATAGGGTACGAGAGGTAATATTTATTCCTTTTATGTGTTATTTAATATATCTTTATATGTATGATCTTGGTTGGTATTAATAATTTAATAAATGATCTTATTCTGTTGCGTATTCTTATTTTTCTAATTTAATACCAACACCACTTTCTAGGAGGACCCTGAGGTTGGAGTACCAAACATTGGCCATCCCCAATCAGCTTACATGCCAACAGGTTGGCGTCAGTTATTATCACTCACTAGTCTTTTTCCTCAGCATGGACGAAGGAGAGCTTCAGGTATTGGTCCCTATGGATGATAGAAGCTTTAGATCTCTTACAGATATCTGAACAAAAAAATAATGCAATTAGAATGGAGAATATTGTGAAGTAGACATATATCTATAAAATCCTTAAGGAAAAGACACTTACGAGGTTGTTTGAAGTAACGATAGTCGCAGGTCGCTAACTCGTTCGACATGAATATAAGTCCATGTTGTCGCTTAGGTGTTTGGGGAGATCGATGATGCTGGAAATCATGGGAAACTAGGTGAGGTAGTAGAACCCATCATTTTTCGTGTCAGGATTGGCCTTGAGGTAGAAAAAAGAGGATATCCTCTGGGGTGGGGTCTTCTCACTCATTTTTAAGAAATAAATATTTTAGCCCTGCAAGGAGGCAGTGTGTGTTACGGGGGGGGGGGGGGGGGGGGCTAGAATAGAGCTATTTTTACGTAGTTTAGAAACTCAAAAAAGCACGAGATCAGTGGAATGAAGGGCCCCACCTTCAGATGTTCAGCACTCGAGGCCACAAATGTAACGACCTAACTAATTCTAAGACCTCGGACCATTAAAAGCTACTAAGACATAGCTACTATTTTGGAATACATACATAAAATATTTAGCTTTATTAAACATCCAAAATGCGGTACAGAATAGAAAATATTGTATGAGATCCCATTGTTAAAAAAACATAAAGAAAACATAATTTTCAATTAATTGTTTAAAAATTAAGTGCGGAAATACATAAGAACATAAATTAAAAGACTTGAAACAACGTCATCCTCGATCTTCAAACAGTCCATTCAATCAATTCATCCCCAATACACATGCCAAGCTACCATGAATCCATCCCGCCTTCCAAGTTTATTTTCCTGCACCATCTAAAATAAAAGGAATGAGCCTAATGCCCAGCAAGGAAAATCTACTAAAAACATATATCATAAATCATAAGACTATATCATAAAACACATACTATAAAACATATGACGTAAAATCGTATACCATATAGGACTACAATATTAATGGCCATTAACTCATTACAGTAGCATGTGATAAAACAATCTAGGTCCTCAGTCTACTAATCAAGGTAGGTTAGATCACAAATAGTATATGATAACCCATCTAGGTCCTCAGTCTACTAATCGAGGTAGGGTAAATCATAATTCTAAACCACGATAATGATAAAAATCTTGGGGTTTGCTATCTAAGCAACTATAAGCCCCAAGTGACTAAAAACATAATCATACATATATACATAGCACATAACATGTCATAGCATATAAACATATCATAACACATATAATCTAACCTATTTTCCTTACAAAAAACTGGGATATTGGAGACAAGAATGAGATTGGAAAACTCCTAAAATCAACAATAAGAACCATGTGTTTCTAAAGAAATGGAGATGAAAAAGAGATCTAAACCATCAAGATAGAAACTTATCAAAGAACCTTAAGTTTCAAGAACTTAAATACCTAACCAAGAAGACATAAAATCAAGTTAGGATCTGAAAGAAAATAAAAGAACTATGATGGACTAAATCTAAGGATAGGAATACCTTGAATAGACTAGAAATTTGATCTACACCTCGATACCGAAATGTCACTCTATCTTACTTCCCAATTGTTTATAAAACTTAGATTGAAAAGCTTTTAAATCCCAAACCCTAGTGTTTTCTCTATAGAATAAACTTAGCATCTTGGAACCTCTGAAGAATGCTTGAATAATGAATGAAATGGCTGAGTACTAGGTCTTATTTATATAGTTCAATGAGTGAAACAAACCCATTTTAAAATGAATATATTTGAATTTTTGGTTCAACAGATGCCCAGAACTCGGTCAAAAATGTTCATGAGCAAGTCCAAGTGGTTGAGGGTTGTTTCTAATTTAAATCCACAATGTTTCAAAAAAATGGCTCTAGGAGCCGATATATCGCCTACCATAGGCGATATATCGCCCTTACCTATGCCCTGAGCTTCCGTGGTTTCGTTCGTATGAAGTCGACGTGTTTTTCGTATCTTCCGTAGGCGACATATCGACCCCTATAGCTGCGATATATCGGCATTTGATGATATTTTAAACACGTTTTTACACACTTTCAGCATATTTGAAGTTTGTTATAACAACTTTGACTAAGTAAAATGTGATCCTAACAGCTGCTGGAAGGTTCTAGAGCTTCTAGATCTATCTTTTATTAAATTATTCATCTAAAAATTCTTAAATCCTCAATAGACATGCTTGTGACAAGTGTCACGATCTTAATTATTCTATCTAAACCTTAGGTTATAATAAATAATTTTTCTAGGACCAGCAATATTAATGAAACCTTATGTTAAAATTAATATTTCTAAACTAAATCTGTAACTATTTTTATGAGTTTCCAACTAAATCCTGGCTTGAACCAATAACCACAAAAACTAAAATACTACTGCTACTATTGTTGTTGCTGCTGCTGCTCCTACTGCTACTGCTACTACTGCTTGGCCTCGTAGAAGCTATTTGTGGTTACCTCGACCTCCCTTTCCACCACTGGCCTGGAGTGGGAAATAGAAGTCTCTACAGCCTTGTGACCCTAAGAAGATGAAGCAGCTACGTTCATTAGACTTATTTGAATGCTAATGTGATTTAGCTCGCCTGGGCATAAAATAATAGTAACTATTAGTAGGTGACCTATGGATATAGCTTTGGGATAACAGTTAAAAGTATCAAGTGAATTTGTCTTACTTAATAACCAGAGGAGGGTCTCTGGAAAACTAGACCTAACATTTGAATGAATCCAATCCTACGAGTTGGAAATCCGATAAGGAAGAAGTCTACGAACAAGAAATCCTACGAACTGATTCAGGTGTGGAACCTGTGTACGTGGATCCACGTGATGCATGTCGTATGTCGTACCAAATTTAATTATGTTTATTTTTTATTACTCACTAAATTATTAGTAAAGTGGTAGTAAGGATCGAACCCACGTGGACTACTATTCAATGTATTATTTAAATGACAAAAAGTAATTAAAAAATAAGGGGTTTTTGAAAACAAATATAAAAATGGCAATAAAAATAATTAAGAATAAAGTTAATAGTTAAAATAGTTAAGAGGTCATTCTCCACCACTAAATACATATATAAGCATTTTAATAATAACATTGATCTATATTCTCAATTAAACTAGTAATCCCACATATCACACTTAAGCAGTCAATTATCTCAATTTCCCTATTATAATTAATTAAAGCTAAGCACTCTTAAGTAACCATTTTACAAAGAAATAAACTCAATAAGCATGTGATCTATTTAACCCAAGAAAAGCATTACATTATGTGGAAACAGGTTAATCTAGGCAATAAATTCATTAAGCATGCAATTCATAACCTAGGTTCTATTCTTCATCACAATTAAAATACCTGTCACAATACCTTAATTGCAATTTATCACTCTATTTAGAATCCTAAACTATTATATGAATACAATCCTAAGATGATAGTAGAATAATGAAAAACTCTAATTAGTTGGCCACCAAACAAAATCTCACAAGATTCATAGCATTCAATTAGAAAAATAGAAGCAATTTAATACAAGGGAATATAAGATCAATGAAAATTATTAAAACTAAGAAATCATATTTAGAGCTTTCGAATCACCCTTAAAAATAATCACAACAATACATAAGAACTAAATTTACTAAAAGAAAAAGAGTTGAAGAGAATGTCTCTCTAAGAGAGAGAGAATGTACAGACCTCTATTAATAATAGTCTCATAATAACTAAAACTATTGAGAATAATATTTCAATTTCCCATAAAGTTTCAGCTCCAACTCTAACTCAAACTCAGATTTCAGTATTTTATTTTCTTCATAAAAATATTAAATTTCCTATAAAACCAAATAAATTAAATATTTCCAAATAAAAAATATATTAAATTAAAGCCATAGAAATATTAATTCAAACTAAGCTTATTTTTATATTAATAAATGTTTATTTTTACTCTTAAAATTCTTTTTTACCCAAAAATCACAAAATACCAAAACCAAAATCAAAATGAAAATCATTAAAATAACAAAAACTAACAATTTCTAAGCCTAAGGAAATAAAAAATTTATGATCAAAATTTAACTTATCACCACACGTTCACCTAATTCACGCGCCCTAATCTCGGAAAGGTACTTTCACCTCATAAATCACGTGTTAGATGTCTGGTTTTGGAAAGTGGTTTAAATAAAAAACAATCCAAGAAACATGGCCTCTAAGCTACCCAATTTTTGGGGTTAGAAACCAAGAAATTTAGCCTAAATTTTTCTTGATTGATACCCTAAAATCCCAGAAAATATGCCTATTTAGTTACTTTCTCAGTATCCTTATCTTACCAAAACCTAAACCCTCCTTGTAAAACTCTAAAATACAAGCGTAAACCCTTGATAGAACCAATACGTAAAAAAATAACGTTTCAAAATCATTAGAAAAAACATATATCGCAAAAATATATATGAAAATTTGAAGCAAAGGATGAAAAGTTACTTACGGTTTTGATCGAGAGGTCAAAATCAATAGATTGAAGGGATTGGAACGATGAAACCAGAAAGAAATTGCCACAAAATTTATAAAAAAGCTCTAGAGAAATGAGAGAGAATAGGAAATTTTGGAAAAGGATGCAAATGTGGTAAGGATTGACTAAGAATTCTTATATATAGGCTAAGCCCCAGGGTGATCTGGAGTCGTTTGATCGAGGAAATTTTAGATCAAAAGGCTGAATTTAAATAGATGAAACAGGGGAAAAAAGGTGACAATATAACTATCACTGTACTCGAAACCCAAACAAACACCTATAGAAATTAGACACGTGTCTCATACTTGAGAGGGAAGGTGGGCACATTTCCCATGATGAAATTAGAATATCCTATACTGTATTTTTCAAAAGTAGGAGTGACATCACACACGAGCAGAGGCTTGGGGGACAAATGTTGTACCTAAAAACACGAGTTGAAGTGTCTTGCTTGTGGTACAGCTGGCAAGCAGCTAATAAAGATTCTTCAGTTCTGAGAACACAATACAAGTTCCCATATGAGTAGCTCGAGTAAGACCTAGCAAAGATTAGATATCAAGGAGATCCCCTACCCGAGTCGACTAGATATTAAAGAGGTCTCCTAGCAAAATCCTTAGATCGCATAAAATCACATCTCGAGCATCTCAGTGTTCAGGTCGTTGTAGACTATAAACCTCTAGCTCATAAGAGGTGCATTCAGCTCACTATACTTGCTTGAATCCTTAAAGACACTGGGACGTTATATGCATTATTAACATGTTCTAACTGTCATAAACCTTGCCTGATAAACGTATAATATCATGCAGTTAATGTCTTTATTGCATTTATTGGTATGTTTGAGAAGTTACTCAAGCTTGTACGTTACTCAAGTGTAAAACGGTCAGCTAAAGTTGTCCATTGAACCCCTATAAATAGATGGGGAATGGACTGGAAAAGGGACCAAACTTTTGTATGCCAAAACTCTACTAAAATTTTCAAAAACAATTTTCTCATAGATCAAGCAATAATATAGACTCGAGGACTAGGTGGATTTTAACCACTAAACCACGTAAATTCATTGTGTTTTTCTTATGCAGTTTATATTGAGCCTAATGCCTTATTGTCAAACTTCTTAGTTAACTGTTGGCAAAAAATTGCGTTAACAACAAGCAATTTCTAGTAACAGCCTAATAGATTCTAAATGGGCAATTTGAGGAAATGGTTCATCAAAGTTTGTCCCCTCAATTTGTGTGTACCCCTGAGCAATAATTCTAGCTTCGTTTCTTATAGTGGTTGCAAATTCATCGGACTTATTTTTTAAAATCCACTTTGTGCCTATTACATTGGTGTGGTAAGGCCAAGAAACTAAGGCCCATACTTCATTCATGGTGAACTACTCTATTTCCTTTTGCATAGCCTTAATCCAGTATTTGTCTTTTAAGGCTTCCTTAATATTCTTTAGTTCAAACAAAGAAGTAAAACACACAAACAAAACCAAATTAACATATCTTATTCTGGTAACAATCCCTTCATCAACCTTACCTAGAATAAGAACTGATGGATGATTTTTCTTCACCTTTGAGGAGGGCCCCTTACAAATAAGGTCAGTATCATTGGCTGTGGATTGAGATTGTCCCTATACTTCTGTTTTCTCTTCAGTTGTGGGAGAAACATCATCAGTTGCAGAGGCAACTTTTTCAGATGCAGGGACACTCTCTGCGGTTTCTAGAACACTTTCCTCACTTGATTCATCACTATCACTAAAAAGAAGATCAAATTCATCATCAATAAGTCGAACAATTTCTGAAACATTTGATAGATCTTCATGATCTTTTAAATCATCAACAACAACATTAATTGACTCCTTTATAGTTTCAGTTCTTGTGTTATACACACGATAAACTCTATTATTCATCGAGTATCCAAGAAAAATACCAATGTCACTTTTAGCATTAAGCTTCCCAAGGTTCTCAAGATTCTTGAGAATGTAGCATAAACAACCAAATACAGGGAAATGACTTACATTGGGTTTCTTACCTTTCCAAATCTCTTATGGAGTTTTGGAAGTACCTGGCCGAAGGTAAACTCAATTGATGGTGTAGTACGCTATATTAACAGCTTCAACCCATAACCACTTGAAAAACTTCTTACCATTGAGCATTACTCTTTCCATTTCTTCAAGTGTATGATTCTTTTTTTCAACAACCCCATTCTATTAAGGAGCTCTTGGAGCTAAAAATTCATGGTTAATTCCAAGAGTTTTAAAAAAATCATCATAAGAAGCATTCTCAAATTCTTTACCATGATCACTCCTTATTCTCACTATTTTTCCAGTGTTATAATTTTTCTCAACTGTTAATTTAAAACACAAATCTTAAAAGGCATTGAAGGTATTAGATTTTTCTCTTAAAAAATCAATCCAAGTAAGCCAAGAAAAATCATCAACACACACGTACAAAAAAATATTTTTTTTTCCACTAATGCTTTCAACCTGTATTGGACCCATAAGATCTATATACCACAATTCAAGAACTTTGGAAGTTTGAACATTTGTCACACTTCTGTGGGATTTTCTTAATTTCTTTCCCAACTTACATGTTTCACATTTATTCTTAGCATTTCTACCCAACTTTGGTAGACCAAGAACTAGACACGCACTAGAAGTTTCTCTCAGATTTTTGTAATTGATATGACCTAGTATTTTATGCCATAGATTAGTGGAATTTTGAACAACAAAAATTACAAGTTTATTTTTGAATTATTAGGCTATATCAGTTAATCAAGAAATCTAACCCTCTCAAAACACAATTTCCACTAGAGTCATTTACAACACATTCATCATGAGAAAAATTAACGATGAGCTCTTGTTCACAAATCTGACTTACACTAATTATAATAAAATTATACTTTAAAAAATTCTAAACCTCATAAAGTCATACCTTCACCCTAGAACCAAAACATGAAATCTCGAACCTTCACTCTAATGCCTTTCTCCAACAACGACACCAAGAGTTTTCATACTTGAGTAGATTTCGGCTATATATTGTCTTGGTACGGTTTAGTGTTTCGGCTATGGGGTGTATAATGGCTATATTATTTTGAGGCTTAATAGAAAAATAGAAGAATAAATGAATTCCCAAGCACTATAAAGACTATAGTGGTTCGGCTATGGTGTGTATATGGGAAAAAATATGAGAGATTTTGGGAGCTATGGATTTTAAAAATGGAGAGGATTCTTGAAAGCTTGGAGTGTGTGAAAAATGAAGAACTCTAATGCTCTATTTTTAGGCTCTAGGTCTCAACTCCTGTAGAGTCCAAGAACTTTACTTAGCTAGTTAGATAGTAGTAGCAATAGTAATAGTTGTAGTATTTTTATGACTGTGGATTTTGGTTCAGACCGGGATTTAGTTGGACACTCGTAGTAACACTTGTAGATTTTATAAGTTTAACCTATAGTTTAAGAATATTAATTATAACCTAAGGTCTAATTAATATAATTGATTATGAAGGTGATATTTATAATATAAGGTTTAGATAAACCCAACAAGGAAATGACACTTGTCAGGTGTATGTTTAATGAATAATTAAGTATTTTGAGGAATAAATTTATTAAGAGTAATATTTGAATATCCTACGGTCTGTCAGCAGCTTTGAAATTGTTAGAGGACTTAGTCAAGGTTGTTTACTCAATTCAAATTAGGCGGAAAAAGTGAAATTACGTGTATAATATTTCAGCGTATGCCGATATATCGCAGCACTAGGGGGTGATATATCGCCATACGGGGATATGAAAAACACGTAACTTCGCACGACCACCTTGACGAGCCTCGGGCATATTAGCCCAAGCGATATATCGCCTACTAGGGGCGATATATCAGCTGTAGTGCCAGATATTTGAACGTTTTTTAAACTGAGCTTATTTTATTCCTTAACCTCTTGATAAGTCCAGAATCTTTTTGACCGAGGCATTATTTTATTCAAGCCAAATAAAGATCTTTTCATTCTTGAACTCTATAAATAGGACCTAGTGCCTAGCCATTTCTTCATTCACCAAGCTGAGTTCAGAGCCTACAAGCTGCTAGGAGTACTTTAGAGTGTAAACACTCGGGAAGTAAGGTTCACAGTATATTTCGATTCGAGGTGTAGTTCGGTTATAGAATCATTCGAGGTATTAATTATTCTAGTTCCTTTCTGTGTTATTCTTATAGTTTTTCTACTCAAAATCCTAACTCGTATTCTTTATTCTTGGTTAGGAATCTAAGATCTTGAACGTAAGATTGTTGTTGGTAAGTATCCTTTCGATGGTGTAGTTCATTCTTTTCATCCTTTTTCTTTAGTATACTGACCTTTCTATTATGGTTTTTAGGAGTGTTCCAAAGTCCCGATACTGTTCTCATATCCCGGTATATTGGTAAGGAAAATAGGACAGGATTTCAAATGTTATATGATATGTTATATGTTATCTTATGTTATGTTGTGTTATGAAATGTTATATTGTGTATGTTGATAGACTTGGGCATATGACTTGTATAGCTAACAAGCTCCAATAAATTTATGGGCATATGACTTGTATAGCTAACAAGCCCCAATAAATTTATGGGCATATGACTTGCTTAGCTAGCAAGCCCCACAAATCTAATGGGCATATGACTTGATTAGTTAACAAGCCCCAAGTAGTATAATGGTCATTGTAGTAGTATATGACATATGTTTATGATATGTTTTTCGCATATGTTATGATATAATTTTATGTATATGATTTATGTTGTAGTAGATTTTCCTTGCTGGGCATTAGGCTCACTCCTTTATGTTTTATATATGCAGGAAAATAGATTGGCGGCAGAAAAAGGTTTTTGGCAGTTTGGGGATGTGTATTGAGGCAGGATGGAATCGATGGACTGAGCGTTCGATTTGAGGATGAATTCTTTAAGTCTTTAAATTATGATTTCTATGTATTATTTTCTGCATTTGATTTTGCAACCCATTTATTTAAGTTATGTTTTGCTTTATTTTCAAAACAATGGGATCCCATATCTAAGTAAAATCTTTATGTATTCAAACATTTTCTTTTCAAAATAAAGTTATGATGTTTTCGCATGTACGTTTTCTTATGATTAGTATAGTAGTTATTAATGGTCCAAGTTCTAGAATAGTTGGGTCGTTACAGTTGGTATCAGAGAAACGGTTCATCCGCATGAAGTTCTCCTTGATACACACACTTAAAGCTCCAAATCTGACTGCCAAGTAAGTGTTTAAGTTATAGTTATTATGTTTATATGTATAGATAGCGATTTTAGTCTTTATGTTTCAGTTAAGAATGAATGGAGCATTAATCTATGAGGATATCTGAGCCATTAAGGCTTTGAAGAGAATTAGAGAACTAAGAAACACCATAGGAGTGCTAGAAAGAATCACTCGGAGGCTGGTTTTGTTCCACAGAGAAATAGATCATCTCTAAGAATCTAAGAAAATCATGATGAGAGCAACAGAGCAATATGTTTTAGTAATTAGATTATTTAGAGACTATCATACTGTAATAGCAGCCTTAGAGGAAATATGGTAAACAATGGATGATGAAGATGAACTGCTAGTAGCAATGAGATATTATTTTCTCTTAATTAGGTTCACTTCAAAAATGGAGTTTCAGTTTACAAATGAGCAAAAGCATAGGATTTTTATGAACCTTCCTCGAGGGCATTTTGAGGCACATGATAATGAAGACTATGAAGAGTTATATGATGATATGCTAGATGAAGGATCGGATATAGAAGATCCCGATTTTTAGAATAGTTAATTTCATTGTTTGTTTTATTTATTATTTGTTTTATGGTTGTAATTAGTGAAAACTCTTTTCCAAATTAATATCATGTTATTTTGTTATCATGTATGAGTTTGATTTTTTTTTCGCAATCATAATAAATAATAAATAAAATAAATAATGACTAAGTTTGGTGAGGGTGGATACAAATCAATGAACCAAGTTTCTATATTGAGAGTTAGGGGGCCATAGTAATAGGAATGATTTTACTGATCCCAGCCCTCTCTCAATATGGTTAACTTTGGAACAAAGATGAGTTTCGAGCCTGAGAATTAAGTCATATAGGGTGATTAGAAACAGACTTAGGAAATGAAGATGGCTTGTTTTTCTAAGTATAGAAACCCACTCTAATAATGAAGAAGACTTATATAATTTTCATAAGAAGTCATAATCAATAGGTCCGAGTTTTGTCTGTTTAGTATAAGTTTTTGCCTTAGAGCCTATTAGGTAAAGTTCTAACATGTTTCTTTCAACTGTTAGAACTCTAATACGATGTCACTCCGAAGATCTGCACGCACCAATGGAAACACCTCCAACGCTGCTCCAGTGAACAATGAAGCCCCTCCAGTTCACAGAAGGGGAGTGCATGCTACTGCCAGCTGCAACACGCCGACATCGCCAGCTAACAACACCACGGACATCGCCAGACTGCGACAACAAGTCGAGGAACATTTGCAGCAACAGCGACAACAAGCTCAGCCCCAGACTCAGCCTCCACCGCAGACTCAGCCTCCACCGCAGCCACAACAAATGGCCATAGCACCCCAACAAGTTAGTCCATATGGGGGGATGGCCAGTGGCAAACTATGCGCCATATCCAATACAACACTTGGAGCCAGTTTATGAGAGGTTTCGCAAGCAGCATGCTCCAAAATTCAAAGGGACTACAGACCCCTTTGAGGTAGAAGAATGGATAAGGAATGTAGAGCCAATTCCGATGCACATGAATCTCAGTAACGCGGACCGTATATCCTGCGTCTCGTCTTTGCTCAAGAAGGATGCCAGAATATGGTGGGACTTGGTCCAGCAATCGCATGATGTTGCCACCATGACATGGACTCGATTTGTGGAGCTGTTCCACAAAAAGTACTACAATTCAGTTGTCATTACTTCAAAGGTCGAGGAATTCGCTAGTCTAAAGCAAGGCAATTTGACGGTAGCAGAGTATGCTCGGTAGTTCGACCGCCTAGATAAGTTCGCACCGGAAATGGTTCCAACCAACTATCTGAGGGTGTCTAAGTTTGTTAGAGGACTTCGATTGAAGATCGAGATAGGGGTTAAGCTAGCAAACCCGGGGAATACTACGTATGCCGACGTTCTAGAGACGACAATAGAAGTAGAGAGGCTGCAGGCTAATGTAAATAAAGAAGAAGCCACTAAGCTCGAGCCTAAACAGCAGGGTCAACCTCAGACCAGTCGGAACAACAACCATAATAGCAACAATAAGTCCGACAACAACAGTAACGGTCAGAAAAGAAGGCATCCTGATAATAAGCATTCTGACAGCGATAAGAGGGCATAGACAAATAATGGGGGAAATAAGCCGGGTTATGTGGAATACCAGCCATGTGCTAAGTGTCAGAAGAAACATCCTGGTGAATGCCGTGCAAACACCAAGGAATGTTATAACTGTGGTCAGGAAGGACACCGGAAAAGAGATTGTCCTCAGCACAAGCCAGAAGGGAAGAAAGACGACAAGATGGTTCCTCCTAGGGTTTTTGCCTTAACCCAAGGAGAGGCTGATGCTAGCAATAAGGTGGTCATAGGTTAGGTTTCTATCCTCAATAATATATGCTCTGTATTATTTGATTTGGGAGCCACTCATTCGTATATCTCGTTAGGAATGATAGAAAAACTAGACAAACCTTGTGAAAGATTTAGAACTAGGTTTGTAACCGAGTTGCCTTCAGGCAAAGTATTTCTATCATCACGGATAGTACGAGGCGTACCAATCAAGATTGAGGACGTAGAACTAGAAGGAGACCTGCTAGAACTGGAGATCAAGGACTTTGACGTGACACTAGGCATGGACTGGCTAGCACGGCATGGCGCAACCATCGATCGCAAACGCAAAAAGGTGATATTCGAGAATCCTGACGGCCAGAGATTATGTTTCATGGGACAATTTTCAGGATTACGCACCCTACTAATATCATCTCTCAAGGCTCAAAGAATGATAGAAAAAGGGTGTCAAGCATTTTTAGTCAGCATCACAGATATAGTAAAGGAAGCACCACTTAAGATTAGAGATGCCTGCATTGTACGAAAATTCCCAGAAGTATTTCCTAATGACTTGCAAGGATTTCCGCCGACTAGGGAAATTGACTACACGATAGAATTAGTACCGGGCACCGAGCCTATCTCCAAGGCACCGTACCGGATGGCACCTACAGAACTCAAGGAGTTAAAGACGCAGCTACAAGAACTCCTAGACTTCGGTTTTATTAGGTCGAGCTATTCGCCATGGGGAGCACCAGTGCTATTCGTGAAGAAAAAAGACAGAAGCATGCGGATGTGTATAGACTATCGCGAGCTGAACAAGGTAACGATTAAGAATAAGTACCCGCTACCTCGAATTGACGACTTGTTTGATCAACTCTGAGGCGCAACTGTATTCTCAAAGATTGATTTATGATCCAGGTATCATCAACTCAAGGTGAGGGGAGAAGATATTCCTAAGACAGCCTTTAGAACTCGTTATGGACATTACGAGCTCTTAGTTATGTCTTTTGGTCTTACCAACGCACCAGCCGCGTTTATGGACTTGATGAATAGGGTCTTCAAGGACTACTTAGATAAATTCGTCATAGTGTTCATCGACGACATCTTAGTATACTCTAAGGATGAAGTAGAGTACGACGAACATTTGAGGTTGATTTTGTCACGACTGAAGGAGCATCAACTCTACGCCAAGTTCAAGAAATGCGAGTTTTGGCTTTCGCAAGTGGCGTTCCTCGGGCACATTATATCAGAAGATGGAGTAGCAGTAGACCCATGAAAGGTAGAGGCTGTGAAGGAGTGGCCAAGACCAAAGAACGCATCTGAAGTAAGAAGCTTTCTGGGGTTAGCAGGTTATTATAGAAGGTTCGTAGAGGGCTTTTCTATGATAGCCACTCCACTCACCAACCTTACCCGGAAACAACAAAGATTCAACTGGAATGATAGATGTGAAGAAAGTTTCCAGTTGCTTAAGGATAAACTTTGCTCAGCACCAGTACTTTGTGTACCGACACCCAACGATAAGTTTGTAGTCTACTGGGATGCATCGAAGCAAGGGTTGGGTTGCGTGCTGATGTATAATGACAAGGTGATAGCCTACGCCTCACGAAAGTTTAAGGAGTACGAGCAACGCTATCCAACACATGATATGGAGTTGGCAGCGGTGGTCTTTGCATTGAAAATCTGGCGCCTTTATCTTTACGAAGAACGGTGCGAGGTTTATACAGACCACAAAAGTTTAAAGTACTTTTTCACTCAAAAGGAGCTCAATATGAGGCAGCGTAGGTGGTTAGAGCTAGTAAAGGATTACGACTGCAAAATCCTATACCACCCAGGAAAGGCAAATGTAGTTGCCGATGCGCTAAGTAGGAAGAATTATGGAAGTTTAGCAGCCCTAGTAGATAGTCACAACGTGTTCCACATCTCGATGCTACGCAAGTATGTGTCAGACTCATCTCACATCCTCAAGTACGATGCAATAGCACTCCAGAAAGACTTAAGTTACAAGGAACGACCAATTAGCATCCTGGATAGAGGGGTGAAGCAGTTACGGTCCAAGAGTATTCCTATAGTTAAAGTCCTATGGAGTAATAGTTTGGAACAGGAGGCAACGTGGAAGTTGGAGGAGGACATGCAAGGCCGATATCCAGAGTTATTTGGTAAGTAAATTTCGAGGAAGAAATTCTTTTAAGTAGGGGAGAATTGTAGAGTCCAAAGACTTTACTTAGCTAGTTAGATAGTAGTAGCAATAGTAATGGTTGTAGTATTTTTATGACTATGGATTTTGGTTCAGACCGGGATTTAGTTGGACACTCGTAGTAACACTTGTAGATTTTATAAGTTTAACCTATAGTTTAAGAATTTAATTATAACCTAAGGTCTAATTAATATAACTGATTATGAAGGTGAAATTTATAATATAAGGTTTAGATAAACCCAATAAGGAAATGACACTTGTCATGTGTATGTTTAATGAATAATTAAGTATTTTGAGGAATAAATTTACTAAGAGTAATATTTGAATATCCTAGGGTCCGCCAGCAGCTTTGAAATCGTTAGAGGACTTAGTCAAGGCTGCTTACTCAATTCAAATTAGGCTGAAAAAGTGCAATTACATGTATAATATTTCAACGTATGCCGATATATCGCCATACGGGGATACGAAAAACACGTAACTTCGCACGGCCACCTCGACGAGCCTCGGGCATATTAGCCCAAGAAATATATCGCCTACTAGGGGTGATATATCGGCTGTAGTGCTAGATATTTGAACATTTTTGAAACCGAGCTTATTTTATTCCTTAACCTCTTGATAAGTCCAGAATCTTTTTGACCGAGTCTTCAGCCTCTGCTGAACGATTATTCAAAGATTTTTCAATTAAAAAGCCATTATTTTATTCAAGCTAAATAAAGATCTTTTCATTCTTGAACTCTATAATTAGGACCTAGTACCTAGCCATTTCTTCATTCATCAAGCTTAGTTCAGAGCCTACAAGCTGCTAGGAGTACTTTAGAGTGTAAACACTCGGGAAGTAAGGTTCATAGTATATTTCGGTTCGAGGTGTAGTTCGGTTATAGAAGCATTCAAGGTATTCCTTATTCTAGTTCCTTTCTGTGTTATTCTTATAGTTTTTCTACTCGAAATCCTAACTCGTATTCTTTATTCTTGGTTAGGAATCTAAGATCTTGAACGTAAGATTGTTGTTGGTAAGTATCCTTTCGATGGTGTAGTTCATTCTTTTCATCCTTTTTCTTTAGTATACTCAGCTTTCTATTATGGTTTTTAGGAGTGTTCCAAAGTCTCGATACTGTTCTCATATCCCGGTATATTGGTAAGGAAAATAGGATAGGATTTTATATGTTATATGTTATCTTATGTTATGTTGTGTTGTGTTATGAAATGTTATATTATGTATGTTGATAGACTTGGGCATATGACTTGTATAACTAACAAGCCCCAATAAATTTATGGGCATATGACTTGCTTAACTAGCAAGCCCCACAAATCTAATGGGCATATGACTTGATTAGTTAACAAGCCCCAAGTAGTATAATGGCCATTGTAGTAGTATATGACATATGTTTATGATATGTTTTTAGCATATGTTATGATATAATTTTATGTATATGATTTATGTTGTAGTAGATTTTCCTTGCTGGGCATTAGGCTCACTCCTTTATGTTTTATATATGCAGGAAAATAGATTGGCAGCGGAAATAGGTTCTTGACAGCTTGGGGATATGTATTGAGGCAGGATGGAATCGATGGACTGAGCGTTCGATTTGAGGATGAAGTCTTTAAGTCTTTAAATTATGATTTCTATGTATTATTTTTCGCATTTGATTTTGTAACCCATTTATTTAAGTTATGTTTTGTTTTATTTTCAAAACAATGGGAGCCCATATCCTAAGTAAAATCTTTATGTATTCAAACCTTTTTTTTTCATAATAAAGTTATGATGTTTTCGCATGTACGTTTTCTTATGATTAGTATAGTAGTTATTAATGGTCCATGTTCTAGAATAGTTGGGTCGTTACAACTCCCATCCTTAATTTTTTTCCACTATCCTTCAACAAGATTTTAAAATATGAATCTCCCTCCCCCTTGGTAGTTTCAGCCAGTCCCTTTCCTTTTCCTAGTCATGTGCTACAACTCTTCTCTTAATGCCACATAGCCTCTTATGTAACAAAATGGAGTCAAAGTCTCTGTTTGTTTCCTCCTTAGTCTCCCATGCATACACCGAAGCCTTTTCAAATTCAAATTGTGTTTACAAGCTTTAACTAACCACTAGATTCTCTCCTTAGTATTTTATTCCCTTAAGCATATCTTTCTGGTCTCCACTAAGTAAGTCTTCATTGACACATAGTCACTTAATTCAAGCCCAACATTCAAATTGAGTCAAAAACCATTCCTGCTTATGTGGTACACACCTATGGCTAAGTAATTCTCCACTTGGTTCTTCAATTTAACTCTATTACTTAATTTAATTTATTCATAAAAAATCCACCTATTAATTCTATAGGGAATTTTGGCCATACTAGCAAAATTTAAATAATTTATGACTTATTTTTATGCCACATGTATACCTTTTAGGCCACAAATAACATGTATGCATAATTTAATTTAAAAACCTAAAAACTATATACTAATTTAATCATATGCTAAAATCCCATAAATTACTAGCTATAATAATTATAATTATATCTAATTCATAAGATCGTACCTTTAAATATATAATTTAAACTCAAAGCAATTTTTTTTAAAATTCCACCACTCAAGTCATATCTATAAACTAATAAAACTTAACCGAAGGTCATAATTAAGGAGCTTATAAGAAGATAATAACCTTGGTTATTAAAACATTTCCTTTTCAATTCAGTGTTGCTATTGTTAAGAAATTGATTCTTAGCACACACTTTAAGCCACTGCTTGTACATCTTCTCATAGATATCCCTTAGAGACTCTTCATCTAGGTTAGATTCATTAGAGCCACTATCCCCATTTGAAACAACAACTTGAGACACATTATTCAAGAAAAAAAGAATATTAGATAACAATGGCAACCCATTCCGAACATTTGTTAAGGAAACATTGCAAACTTCCTCATCGTCATCATTACTTGCTGAGTCATTATCATTCCAAGTAGTTACCATTCTTTATTTTGTTTTTCTTGAGAGTGTTGGCATACTCAGACTGGATATGATCATAACCATCACAATCCCTGCACTGAATACAACATTTTTTGTTAGTATATAAAGGTTTAAATGAGAAATTACCTTTAGAGGGTTTAAATGAACTCTTCTTGTTACCAATCTTTTTCATGTCCATTTTAGAATTTTTTTGAAAACAAGGAAAGTTCATCATCATCCTCTTCTGATTCAACTTCTTCTTCTTTCACAACCTTGAGGGCACCAGATTTTTTTTTTCAACTTTCCCTTTCTGGTATATTTGTTGAGTTAATTCATACATTAAAAGAAAACCCATCAATTCCTCTACTTTCAGAGTTTAAAATATTTTTACCTCTTCCAATGTTGTTATCTTTCCATTGAACCGATCAAGAAGGACTCGTATAATTTATCTCACCAGTATGGATTCAGACAACTTTTCACCTAACACAAAAAACTCATTTGCAATGTCAGAAAATCTTTCATAGAATTTAGTGAGAGTTTCATCATCAGCATTGCTAATCTAGATCGTTTTACATCCTCAATTCCTTCAAATTGAACTTGGATAATATCTTAAGCTTCCTTAACGGACTCACATGATGAAATTATTTTAATGAGTCATTCACCTACTCCATTAAAGATAGCATGTAAGGCTTTGTTATTATAGCTAGATAACTTATCATCCTCACTGGTCCAATCGAGTTCAGATTTTACCTTTTTCTTACCAGTAGTAGCATCATCCTAAGATGGTGGACTCCATCCAGTCAAAATGGATCTTAAAGATTTTTCATCTTGTGACATAATTAAGGCCATAGTCCTCACCTTCCAATAAGGATAATTGGAGTAATTTTGCAATAGATCGTGTGATTGACCCTCCTTTTGCAAAGAAAGACATGGTACTAAAGCACACCACATGTAATATAAAACGTAAACACACACGAGATCTTTTTACTCAAGAGGTTACTCTTTTAAAAGCAATCTGGTTCTGATACCAATTGAAATCTCTATTTTAGTATTACCAAGTAATTAAAATGATAACTTTTTAATAAAGCAGAATGATAAAAAAATGTTGTCGCAATTGGAACAGATGAACGAGCAATACATATTGATGCTCTTACAATTTTCAAAATAGAATATTATAGTGTAAAAATAACACAGGATTTTTCCATGGTTTGATTTCCCTAGTCCATGTGATCACATTTAAAGATAAAATGTGATTAGTAAGATTATCAAATGTACAATAATTTATTTGACTTATGTACAAAAAGACTCCCTCTTTAATTGAGCTGCAATAACCTTGTAGCAATCTTCAATCCATGTTTTCTGCAATCACCTTCTAGCTTGAACTATCTTCAACTGATGGTGATGTACCTTCTCCATAAAACAATGATTTCTTCCTCCCAAAGAAAGACTTGGAGAATTCTTATGCCGAAAGACTTCACAGTTCCTTTATCCCTAAGGAAAATCTAAGAACCTAGAAAACACAAAGTGCAATAGCCAAATATAAAATCAGACTGAGGTGCAATACTTAGTCTTACAAAATAGTGAAGCTTAACAAGCTTTACACTTTTCTCCAGAAATACAAAAATGATATTCCAGAAGTGATCGAAAATATGCCTTTGATTTTCTCATTTTATAGGCTAAGAATAGATCATTCACAGCTATCAAATTGATCTAGAAAGCAAAGACAATAAAAAAATAGACAATGTACAAAAATCTGTCAAGATTTGCTTAAGAAACTCAATTAGTTGACTCAACAAATCTGTAACGTACTTAGTTCATTTTTGAACTAGATACATTTCTAATGAACAAATTTCCTGCATTGATTAGATAAATATGGGAGATATTCAAATCAAACAATCAGCTAGAAATAAGATATTTACAAATCTTTTCTTATAAAATATCACACGATTTCATGCTCTTCTTAAAAAGGAATCTTTTTAAATTAAAAAAAAAATGAATTAAGATTATTCTTTAATTCTAAAAGATATATGGGCTACATAAGAACATGGTGAGCATGAAATAAAATTATGACTTTTCCAAAAATATTCAAAGGACAAAATATAATTTAATTTCAAGAAACCTCTTTCTTTAATTAAAAATAAGTTTTTCCTTTTCATATGGATAACCAGAGGTTATATTTTATATTAAGAATATAAGAGAAATACCTAGTCAAAAGAACACACAAGATAAGTATAAAAAACTAAAAATGTGTTCAATGGTTGCTACAATAGAATGCAATTCTGTTGGGGCAATCTGAACCATTATTGAAAGCTTAAATATTTTTTATTTAAAGAATATCAATTTAAGGGTTTTGCATTCGTAATGTACCAAACTTTTGGGATTACTTCAATAGTTTTTATTGAAGGATATTATATCCCAAATATTGACTTATGATTATTGGTTTTGATTCATTACAAATTTTAGAAGTTATCTTAGCCGAAATTATGAAAGCTCGGTATATGACAGAACAAAAAACCTTATCGAGAACAATCTCGAAAAAATGGAGCATGGATAATTAATTATGGCAAAATAATTATGGGCTTAGGAATAATTGTAAAATAATGTGAGATTATTTAACTTATTGGAATTCTTGGAAAAAGAATTTAAACTACCTTTTTTAAAAGAAAATTGCTTATGACGCATGTTGGTGGCTTTAATTAAAAAATAATTCCACAAATAAGTTATGGCTATAAAGAATATGTTGAATAATTATTTATTAGTGTCACACACGATTTAAAATTTATGCGCTAAGTTTATTATTTAACTTAAACTAAAAAGATTGTGGTTGTGGTTATGGTAAAATTTTAGCATACCGAGCTTAATTAGAGTAATTCCCTATGTTAAATTTATATGACATACTATGAGAATTATTAAATGTATTTGGATACATTTAAATGAAGTTTAGTGTCACAATTTTTGATCTTGTTAAATTATCCTAAGGCTTCTTTTTAATTATTTCAACAAAGGGGTTAGGAGTTTGTGTTAGTTTAAAACCATCTAGGCTAGTAGTTTGTGTTTAATTTAAGAGGTAAAATTTAAATGATGGGAGGAAAACCACTTATGGGTGACTGAGATTATAGTTCCCAATGGGAGTTTAAATATTTGAGGTTTGGATTGCTAAATTTGTAGGTTGCTCAAGTGTGATTTGACATGGGTCAAAGTCCAGCACTGGGTGCAACTTGTGTTGCTTGACTAAGTTTTTTCAGTGCTCACGCTTTTGGTGGGCAATGTTGCTTGATAGTGGCAACGTCTCTTTCCGTTTTTTTTTAAATAGCCAATAATCAATGTGATGTGGTATTATAGTGGGAAACTTTTGAAGTTGTCTACCATTGGACCATTTATTAAGTTAAAGTTGCTAAAGGTGATGTGGATGAAGAAAATAAAAAAAAATTAGGATGATTTGATAACTTTTATTAAGAATTTTTTGCAGCCAATGAAGTTGTCACCATTGGAGATGCTCTTACACAATGCATTCTCTCTCCCTTTCATTTTATTTCAAATTTATTCAGAAAAATCAGAGCATCTCTCACCACTTGCTCTCTCCATTTTGTGCTCCTCTCTCTCTCTCCCTCTCTAGAAAGAGAGCTTTCATTGAAGCTCTCAAGCCAAAACTCTACCATTTCTAGGCAAGTGCTTGCATATTCGGATTTTCTTTTCTTTCTCATCTATGCTAGGCCAAGCCTTGGCTCTTGGTCCCTTCCTCCCTCTGAGTTTATACTCACTTAATTACCTCTATTTCAAGCTCTTGAGGATGAGGAAATTCATGCAAGCTTAGAGTGGTGCATGCAAAATGCTTGAAGATCAAAGAGAAATGTGAGTACTCTAGAGTTTGGAAACCCAACTTTTTGTAAATATTCCTCCTAGAATTTTGAATCTAATATGACTTTAGGCTTATGGTTGAGGTTCTTGAAAGTGTCATCAAAGTGCTAGAAGTGATCACATAGCAAAGAACTTGTCCACAAGCCTAGAAATCCATCGAAGGTCAATTTTGTGATTTTGGGGCTAGAATTTGTGTATAAGTTAAAATCTGATTTTACATGTAAGTTCTTTATGGATTTTGGCTGTGGACATTATAGTTATATAGATGCATGCATAAAGGGTAGGAGGTGTTAGGGTTAAGTAATCCAAAGTTCGTTTAGGTTGTGGATAATTTTCAATTTTGACAGATTTAGGGCTTGACTTCCAATGGGTCAAGCATAGCCAAAACAAATCTTTTTTGGGATTTTCATAATTCTATGATATTATTTATAATCTTTAGATATTCTTAGTGGGTTGAAACACTAAAAAATATTTAGAAATAAATAAGTTATGGCTGTTTGAAAATTTGTGTGTAAAACTATTTTGTCACTGGCAGATTCGAACAACGTTTTTAAAAAAATTATTTCTATAAGAAAAACTTGTTATTTCGACTTAAGATTTACATGAATGTTATTAACATATTAAATTTATGTTCAAGAAATTTTCACTCGAAAATAATGAATAGGTCAGTACCTATGAGTTTTCAAAGTTTAGTGTAAATTTGGAATTCATGACAGTTTTAACAATTATGAAGTTTTTGACCTTTTGGACAATCAAACGATTTTTTAAAATTTGGTTACTATTTTATATTAAAATAGACATAAAAATGGAATTTTTTATGAAGTTTTTACCCTTAAATTTGAAATTATGTACTCATGAGAATTTCTGAACAGTAGTTAGTCTTAGGGTCCAAATCCCTAAAAGTCTCAAAAGAGTTTTCTTTAAACATAAATAAAATAAGGGAAGTTTCTATAATAAATTGAGTCTTTCAATATCAATATAATGGTGTTATATTTTATAAAAAGTAACCAAACCTGTTAATTCATAATTAAAGGAAAGGGTAATATAGTTGTTACCTTATTTAGTATAATAGTTGGGTACACTATTTTGGTAAGTTATGTAGGACTTAAAAAGTTGCTGGTTAGTTTTAAAACAAGTTTAAGTTTCAATTATTGAAGTGTTTGTGGTATGCCATGAGACTTAAGACTTATGCCTTAGAATAAGTAATCCCGACATGCTAGAGTAGTCACGTTTTATTCCTAAAGGCTCGTTAGAGAGTTTCAATAAACGTGTGGGATTTGATAATATTTTGTAGTGGTTTAGTGATAAACCTAAATTCCCAAATAATTAAATTATGTATAATTGCAATAATTAATCCAAGTATGCTATTGAAAACAGTAACGACAAACAGGGGAATGGGTTGACCAACAGAATAAGGAGACTTGGAATATTAAAAGACTTTGAGGTAAGTCAACCATTGATTTATGTGGCTACAATATGAAATAACTAGTGATATGTTTGCTAGATAATAGGACACAAATGCATGCATACACAATTGTTGTAGAAAGTCTAAGAGACAGTTATCCTAGTGGATGATAGTTGTAAACAAGGTTCCAACTGAGCTTCTTGTTATAGTATGTGGTTGTGTGCCTTTAATGTCAGCTCTATTGTGACTAGCAATTCTTGGAGCCTGTGTGGATCTGTATGATAAATATACTTACATTTCCCGAAGCCTGTGTGACTTTGTGTGATAAATATATCGTCATTGCCCAAAGGTTGTGTGGATATGTGTGATATATATAAAGGCAATGCCCCACGCTTGTGTGGATTTGCGTGATAAATATACCGGCAATGCATGAAACCTGTATGGATCTGTGTGATAAACATATCGCTGATGCTTGTGGCCGACATGGATTAGTTGTGCGTAATAAATTCACTAGAGTGATCTAGTGTACTTGATAACAATAGGATGTCTCGATTCCTTAAAACAGTTCGTCTGTTCGGTGTTCATCTCGTGAGGTGTCACTATAGAATCTTATTAGACTGGTGTAATAGCACTTACACTCATGGCAACACCTTATTCAAGTAACTATTATAGTTTCCCATGTTATTATAATATTGAATTCTGAATGGTAACCCTATGTATGACATAATATGTATTGGTATGTTATGCTATGATGAGCTTTGTTATGCTTTGTATATTTTGGAACTTGTTATAGTATGGTTACACTTGTTGGTGGGTTGGTCATCGAACTGGTTATTGGTGTGAATATTGTTAGTTAATTCTAAGGTTTCATATTGATGGGTTGGATTGGCTATTGCTAATATTTGTTAAGTTTGTGCATGTTGTAGCCGAGGACACTTGGGCATCCTTTATTTTGTTTTATTAAGGTTCAATTTTTCCAGAACTCTCAACCAGTTTGGTTAATTGGTATGTTTTCCTTGTTCCAATGATTACGATCATTGGTTTATTTCTTCTCTGGCTCGTTAGTTATTTACATGCTTGTAAAGTTGATTTACTAAGTGTTATCACTTACCTAGTTGTTTTATGTTGTGAGTAAGTGGAAAGACAGGACAGAGCAATGAGAGTTAGAGTCTGCTTTACCAAAGTATACTTATGGCCTGAACGTGGGAAGTAAGAGACTTTTGAATTGTTTTGTTAAATCTTTACGAATTAATGGCTTACTCTGAACTTTTATTTTGTTATGCTGGTTTTAATATTTTAAGTATACACACACTTCTATAAGTTATATATATACATATATGGATTTCTAATGAACTTTTTATTAAGAATTTATGGCTTTACACTTTTTAAATCAATAATGAATAACATGAATAATTCAATATTACAAACCATAGATGCTGATCAAGAATCATATTCAAAGTATAAATATAAATCTTGATAGTTAAATAACCATATTAAAAGTATGAATGCAGATCCTGATATTTAAAGATTAAGTGATTAAATTATTATAACATGAATTTATTAACATTTAATCATCAATACTAACAATTATAAACACAATTAAAAATTAGGGTTTTAGAGAAATACAATCTCAGAATTGAATAATTGAATCTTCAAACTTAGGGAACATCTAAAGACTTATACGCGAGGAGTATCGATGTCCAAAATCTTTATTCCAAGCCTTCCCAATGTTGTCTGAAGCTTCTATTAGAGTTTATGCCCTAAAAGCATGTAAAAAGACATTTTATTGATTTAAATAAAAATTACAATTTTATTATATTTCAATGTTATAATTATTGTTTAAATAATTTGTATAAATATCTGAAAATTTCATATTCATTTATAAGGATATGATCTTGTATTAATACGAGAGAATTAGTCAGTAACATATTAAAGTAAGGAATCTTTAATGAATGGTTGCTAGTACAGTTTACTAAGCATACATGATGTAAGCAATCTAGTTTCGTATTACTTATATGGATAGACATCTTAGTAAATGTGTTGTATATAATAGAGATTATATATGACAAAACTGATATAAATGAACTATCTTTATAAACTTACCAATTTCCATAAAGATATAATCTTTATCTTAATATATGATCATTTGTAGATCAGTCAAAATCCTGAGTAATCATGAACTTATGTTTGTGCTTATTGGATCTTTTCATTCATTCATTAAGGTCTCTTGATATAATGATGCAAGTGACTTTTGTTTTGGAGATTCAATATCATTAATGGTTGGGAAAATGATTTTACAATATTGGAATTCATGCTTTTCTAACTGATCGAATATTTGTTCCCTTAAGGGTTAAATCTGGAACTGAATAGTTATTGAGCTCAAATCTATAATTTGATTATAGATTAATTATTCCCTAGTGAATTGATGGCACTTAAGGAATAAGATGTAATTAGAAGGTTAAAACAATAATTTTGATCAGCTCTAATTAATGAACCAATAAATGGAAGACAAAACTACATTTATTGATTATATCAATGGACTACAAGAGAAAACTCTGTAAATTTAATTCTATAAATACTTTGAGTGCAATTCTATATTTATAGCGGAGTAATCATGAAACTAATATATGAGATTATTGAATTAAAGAGTTTAATTGATAATATGATTGTATTATAGGCCCATGGTCCCCAGGTCGCCTCTGTCCTACACTGTCAAGAGTGAGAATGTCACAAGGAAGATTAATAGAGAAAAGACTAAATTGCCATGAAATTTATTTTTCCACTGCAAGGAAATAATTATGTGATAATTATGAGCAATTGATTAATTGTGAATTAATTATATAGTTTTTATTTGGAAAACTTTATATTAGTTAAAATAAATATTAATCATGCTTAGATTAATATTTGGGAGAGTTTAATTATTATCTTCTTATAAGATAATTATTTAAAACTGATAGTTTTTATGATAAAGTTAATTTTGAATTATCTGATATTTATTGTGGGATAAATATCTTGTCTTAAAATTAATTAAACAAACAAATAAGAAAATTAGGGATAGAAAATAGTGGCACATGGCACTCACTGTTTCTGGCAGTGAGCGGTGCCACGCATCCTATCCTTGGCATTTGAATTTTGAATTCAAAATTAATTTGTTTATTTAATTATTATTTTTTAAATATGAATTAAATTAAATAATTAAAATAGGTTGTAACTGATCAGTTTAATTTTAATTAAATAAAGATTAATTAAAACAGTTTAATTTTATATATAAACCTGAAGAAAAAAATGATTATTTTCTAAGTCAGTTATTTTCAGGTTATCAGACTCTCTCAAAAGAAAGAAACGATAGAATTATCTAAACCTGAAATTCAAAATGTTTCCAAAGCCTCTCTAGATATCATGTGCTGAGTACATCTAGAGAGCCTAAATCAACCTGTGAATCCTACGTGTCCACACACGTCCTTGTGTGTTGGAGGAACGAGTTGGAAGGCTAAGGTGTGAGATCTCATAAGGATAGGAAGATCTTTGATTTTACTAAAAGACCCAAGGACACTTGATAGGCTACGAGAGGTAATCTCTATTCCTTATATGTGTTATTTAGCATATCTATATATGTATGATCATGGTTGGTATTAATGATTTTTTGAAAACTCCTCCCTATACATTCCGTTGCGCATTTTGATATTTTTTTTATTTAATACCAACAGCTTCACCAAGATAGAATGAGATTTTGGATTCAGCAAACCTTTGATTCTCACACAATTCAAGAAATTCTTGGTGAGTTTCTTAGAGAAAACTTATGATCTTTGAGAGCTAGAGAGAGGGAGAGTTGTCAAGTGTGATCAAGGCTTTACAACTCCAATAACCCTTATTTATAGTATAGGCATCATTATTAAATCTAACCAATAGGATTGAAGTTTTGAACACATCATTTGGTGCTAAGACCATGTAACCGTACGAACATGCTAGGCGAAACATCTCCTAGTGACAGGGGATATGTCTATTATTATGGTTTCTCAAAAAAATTTAGCCCTAGCAATGCGTCACCTTCTGGATGGCAACGCGTGACCTCTAGACCTAACCCACATTCTCAAAATGTGTCTTAAACACCTCCAAATGCTATTACTTTAGACCCATTAAATTCAATTATAGATGCCTACAAAAAAAATCTCATATTTTCACTTCAACTTAAGTGAAAATCGTTAAGTGTTTTACACCACTTTGTTTAAGAGTACTTAACCATTAAATGTTTAACCAATGTCAACAATTTTTAAATGAAAAGCCTTTATTTTGGTATTTTATATTTTATGTATTAGTAGGATGTTACAACCCTAATGACTACAGGTCGGGCCATTAAACCTTAGTCAATCATTGTTGATGATAGAAGCCCAATAAGCCCAATTCTAAGGGTAGAAGAGCATGTAATATTGTAATGCCCTGGATAGCCAAGACCATTGCACTGCGTATTTAAATAGTGTTGGACTTGCTAATTAAGTCGTTTGGATACAAGCGTGTTACTAAGGATAATTAATGGATTATGGTTAAAATATCTTGATCATAGGAATAGTTGTTTTTCATTAAAACATGTGAGTCTGTACATGGGATCCCAAAAATAAGTGTTTACAAGGCATTTACAACTCTCAAAATAATTACAACTTAAGCCAACCAAAGTGATAAAATTAATTTTGGCTCTAGTCTCTGTTGATCCCTCGGCCATGGCGGTCAAGTAGCTGCTGATGTACATGTCACCCCTGAAGCTCTTCAACTCACGGTTGGTCCAGCTTTCCCTTTCCCTTACCTGCACTACATAGCACCCAGGAGCCAAGGCTCAGCAAGAAAACTTAAATCAACGAATACAATGAGCAAAAACATATAAGCAGTAAACTTGAATTGACAAATCCAATAAGTAACGGGATATAAGCAATAAGCTTTGCAGTAATAATCGGCTCAATCAAACACACAACCCAATCTCAACAATCAATAAAGTTAGTTAAGTGCAATCGACACTTGTATTTATTTAAATGATGTTCAGACCCGGCGCCCTTAGGTCGAGTCCTCTGGGTCCCATAGCCAACCCCGGCTCGCTTAGGCCGGGCTGCGTTCTACACGCTTAATGTCAACCTCAGCTCCCTTAGGCCAAACTTTCAGCATAGATATAATCACAACACGTAGAAAGTTTGGGCTTTTTGGGGTATTGTCACGGTCACGCCCCTAGACGCGATACCTCAATCCCAACAAAAGTTCCCTAGCTTCTGGGACACTAGCGTGGTCGCGCTAGGTCACCAGAAATCCAAAAATTACCTATATTTGCAGCAACAGAACACCTTATACAACTTAGATAAGCTATTACCAACATCAATCTACCATAAAACGCACCCAAACTCACAAAAACTACTACAGACCAACAATTAACATTTTTTAGTTTAGAACTCAAGCTTCCATCAACCAAATTCAAAAATCCCAAACCCAAATCACAACCATACATCAACACACCAAAGTTTAAAGCAACAAAACTAATTTCAAAACTCAGTACATCCAAATCCTAACTCAGTGCACTTCAATTTCAATTTAAATACCTCAAACTCCCAAAAATTATAGAACAACCGAGGCACAAGAAGAACAAGGGAAGAAGCTTATACCTCTAATTTAAAATTTGAATTCCCTAGGTTAATAAGGACTTGGCAGCAACTCATCCCACTTCAAAGCTTGCAAATCCACCAACTATCTTCAAGAGATTCAAGGCTTGACCTTTCCTTAGCACCCAAAATCACCTCAAGAGTGAACCAAATAAGGGGGAAAACATGTAAGTGTGTTCCCAAGTGTTGCTGCCCCTTGCACTACTGTATGGGTCAAATGACCATAATACCCCTACTAGGAATTAACCCCCAAGCAAGCTTCAAGGGTACTAAGGTCATTTTGCCACGAACCCCACTAAACCTAAAATTAACACCCAAAATTCCTAATTACAGTACTAACCCTCCAAACATGAATGTTTCCTCAAATAATGCCCCACTAATCCCCGACCTAGGCAAAATTACCAAAATACCCCTTGGCTCACCCCAAGCCGGGTATAAATCTTCGTTGTGACTTTTTCTCCAAATCGCTCTAAAGGATCGACTTAAGCCTGTCATCGCAAATATGTCCACATAATAATGTGGTTCCAATCACATAACGTGTAATTACAATTATACCCTTAATGGGTCAAAATTACGAAAATGCCCCTTTTTACAAAAAACGGGCCCACAATCACATTTAATACACATAAGCATACATAAAAAACCCACACAGTTATTATCATGCATCTCATTGGTAGAAACATGATTATTAGGATTGTCCTATATGTTTATATGATTTGTTTTGCGAAACCAATTGCATATAAATTACTTAGTTTTATTCTTTTGAAAACTTGGTAAAATATCACACCGTTTTTTTTAAGTCTTTATGACTTAATTTCTTTAAACCAACTTTATTTTAAAATTCTTTTTTAGTAAAGTTTAGATGAATATAATTGGTAATTTAAAATTGGATATGGACCTACAAACATGCTTTCTTACCAATTTTAATTATATTCATAAAGTTTAAAGAATCTATAATTAATTAGGTTAAAAATACTTATTTCAAAATAGTGAGTGGGAGAGGGTTGATAACTCAACATAACCCATGGTCTCCATTATTAATATAACACCGTGAGATATGAATAGCGCCTCGCGACGGCTTTGTTTCTGTCCCCCTAAGGAAAGTGTCTAGACATGTCAATTGCAAGGTTATATTTCTTACAAAGATAGGAACTAATGATGTATTTTAGGTTTGACCAACCCTAAGGCGGCATGTCCTAAGTTATGTCATGAACTCTGAAATAATGGGTTACACTCACAAAGTTATGATTAAGCTTTTGCAGTGAATAATCATAACTTGACCAAACTAAGCGGTACTTTAATGTTGAAAAGAGAAAATAATGAGTTACTTTAAGTTTTGAAGAATAAAGATAAGAATGTCTTATAAATTCTCTAAGATTAATTTGACCAACCCTAAGGCGGCACTTTAATTGTTAGAAAGTTTTATCGTGGAAATTAAACTTTATTTTATGTGTTTTAATTCTGCTCATGCATCGTGTTTAATTTCCGATACTTTGATATTTATTTTTCTAAATATAATAATATTTGTATTTTTTTATTTTATTCAGAAAATGTCTATCTCTGGTAATTCAATCACTGCTTTAATCGCACAAGAAAAATTAGCTGGTGATAACTTCACAAAATGGAAGTCAAATATGAATTTGTTGTTGGTTAGCGAAAACCACAAGTTTGTCCTAAATGAGGAATGTCCTGAAGAACCTGGCGCCACTGCCCCGAAACATATTCGGGACAAATATGATGCATGGATTCAATCCAATAACAAAGTTAAGTGCTATATGCTTGTAAGCATGAGTGATGTCTTACAAATAAACCATGAATCCATGGAAACTGCTATTGAGATACTAGAATCTCTTAAGGAAATGTTTGGGCGCCCATCTGATCAAAGTCTTCATGAGGCTACTAGAACCTACATGAATGCTAAGATCAAGAAAGGTCAATGTGTGCATGAGCATGTCTTGAATATGATCAATGTACTCCATGAAGCTGAGACGCACAGAGCAGTCATGGATGAAAAGACACAAGTAAGCATTATACTTGAGTCTTTAACTCTTGCTTTTTCTACATTCACAACAAATTATGTCATGAACAAATTAGAATTTAACATGACACAATTGTTGAATGAATTACAAACTTTTGAGTCTTTGAACAAGACAATATCAAGTCAGGCTGAAGCAAATGTTGTTGAACCCAAAACATCCTCTTCTAAGAAGAAAAGGAAAAGCAATAACAATGACTGCAAACCTAAAAAGGACAATCCGAAAAAGACAAAGAAGTCATCCAAGGCACCCGAGAACAAAAAGAACATTGGCCCCAAACAAAAGGCACCCATAGGAAAGTGTTTCCATTGTAATGTCGACGGTCATTGGAAGAGAAACTGTCCAAAGTATCTCGCCAAGCTGAAAGAGAAAAAGAAAGGTAAATTATATTTAGTTGTACTCAAAGCTTGTATGGTGGAACATGATAAAACATCATGGTTAGTTGATTCTGGTTCCACTAACCATGTTTGTTCTTGTTTGCAGATGCTTAAGTCCGCAAAGCAGTTGAAGCAAGGAGAGATAACTATGAGAGTGGGAAGTGGAGCACTTGTTTCACCTAAAGCATGTGGAACAGTCCGTTTAAATTTTAAGAACAATTTTCTAGTTTTGAATAATGTTCTCTTTATTCCTGAAATTACTAGAAACATTATTTCTTTATCTTTGTTACATGAACAAAATTTTGGCATTTCTTTTTATAATAATGTAATTTTTATTTCAAAGAATGGGAACAATATTTGTCATGCAAAACAAAAAGACGGATTGTACATGCTTAATCCAATTGAAAAATCGCTCAATAATTCTAAATTATTCAAAGTAGCTAATCCACAAAGTAACAAAAGACAAAAGGTTTCTAAAGAAAATGTAATGGCCCAACTACTCTAGACTTTTGGAGCATTAATGAAACTATGCATACAAATCCTTAATAAAGCTTACATTGCGAAAATACCATACTTTTATTAGGTAACTTGTAAAAATAAGAGTTTCTTACAAAAATATCAAGAAGGATATGGGATCCCATTGTCTTAAAAACAAAACATAATTTAAAATAAAGGAGTTACATAGAAAGTGCGGAAAAATTACACATAAACCCATAAATAAAAGACTACATCCTCGAAATCGAACTCTCGACTCCTTGAATCCATTCACCATCGATACACAATCTCCAAGCATCCACGAACCTTACCGCCACTAATAGCTATTTTCCTGCACATTTAAATAAAAAGGAATGAGCCTAATGCCCAGCAAGGAAAATCTAATACATACTTCATACACATAAATTTCATAATAAAATAAAGACATAACATAACACTTATTACATACACATACTATAATGACCATTATTACTTGGGGTCCCATAGACTAAACAAGTCATATGCCCATGAGATTAGTGGGGTCCTACTAGCTAAGTAGGTCATATGCCCATAATCTATTTGGGGTCTTGTTAGTCATATGGGTCATATGCCCAAGCCTACAAACATACATATCATAACACTTATCATAACATAAGAAACATAAGATAACATATAGAACATATAACATATGCATTTCTATCCTATTTTCCTTACCAAAGTTACCGGGATAAGAGGACAGCGTTGGGACTTTTGGAACACTCCTAAAACCATATATAACAGGGGTGAGTAGATTGAAGAAAAAGTAATGAAAAGAATGGAAGGAATGGAATGACTAAACCTTTGAGAAACATACTTACCAAAAACTTATGTGTAAGTTCTTTGATTTCCTAACCAAAATAAGAATAAGGTTAGAAGACTGAGTAGAAGACTATGTGAAAGAAAATAACATAATACCAATGAACTAGGGTATAGAAATACCTTGAAGACTTGTAGACCAATCTAAACCTCGAACTGAAATACTATGAAACCTTACTTCCCCAAGTGTTTGATAAGCTTATAATGATCAAGCTTATGATTCCCCAACCCAGGTGTCTACACTCTCACACTCACTTAGCACTTGCAGCCTCTGAACTTAGAGCAAAAGATGAATAATGGCTGGGTACTAGGTCCTATTTATAGAGTTTAGGAATGAAAGGATCTTAATTTTACTTGAATAAAAATAATAGCTTTTTAGGTGAAAATAATTTGAATAATCGTTCATCAGAGGCTGAAGACTCGTTCAAAAAGGTGCTGGACTTATCAAGAGGTTGAATGGCTGAAAGGAAAAAGAATTCAAAAACTTTTGAAATATACTAAAGGAGGCGATATATCGCCCCCTGTAGGTGATATATCGCCTGGGCCAGTATGCCCGAGGCTGTCGTGCATCGTCTCGTGTTGCGATATATCGGCACACACTGATTATTTAAACACGAAATTACACATTTTTAGCTAAGTTTGAATGGAGTAAACAGCCTTGACTAAGCCCTCAACGTATTCAAAGCTGCTGACTGACCTTATAGCATTCAAACTTTACCCCTTATTAAATTTGTTCCTCAAAATACTTAATCCTTAATCACCCATTCATAACATTTTCTTAAAATCCTATTGGTTCTTATTTAACCCTTATAGTATAATAATTATTATCCTTAATATCAGTCATATTAATCAAACCTTAAGTTAAAATTAATATTCTTAAACTATAGGTTAAACTTAGAAAATCTATAAGTACTACTATGAGTGTCCAAATAATTCCCGGTCTGAACCAAAAATCCACAGTTACAAAGATAATGCTATAAATACTATAATACTACTATCTAACTAGCTAAGTAAAGTTCTTGGACTCTACAGAAAATGACACGTATCTTTGGCACTTAAGATTAGGTCATATTAGTCTAGATAGGATAAACCGATTAACTAAAGATGGACCTTTGAGGGAACTAACAGTTGGAACCCTACCGGTTTGTGAATCCTGTTTAGAAGGAAAATTAACAAAACGACCTTTCACTTCAAATGGAAATAGAGCCAAAGAACCACTAGAGCTTATACATAGCTATGTATGTGGTCCAATTAACATTCAAGCTCGAGGTGGTTATGAATATTTTGTCACATTTACTGACGACTATTCTAGATACGGTCATGTCTACCTAATGCTTAAGAAGTTAGAAACTTTTGATAGGTTTAAAGACTTTAAAGCCTTGGTTGAGAAGCAATTAGGTAAATCTTTAAAGACACTCCGATCTGACCGTGGCGGTGAATATTTGGATTCTGAATTCAAAGATTTCTTGCTGGAGCATGGTATTCTATCCCAACTCACAGCACCTGGAACACCAGAACAATCCGAAGTTTCAAAGAGAAGAAACCGGACCTTGTTGGACATCATCACGTCTATGTTAAGCTCATCTTCACTTCCCTTATCGTTTTGGGGATATGTACTTCAAACATCTAATTACATTTTGAATTTAGTTCCGTCCAAAGCCATGAAAAACACACCACTAGAATTATGGAAGGGAAATAAACCTAGTTTACGACATTTCCGTATTTGGGGTTGTCCTACTCATGTGCTAAGACCTAAATCTGGAAAACTGGATTCAAGGTCTGAAGTGTGTATATTTGTGGGCTATGCTCCAGAAATAAGAGGAGGATATTTCTATAGTCCAAGTGATCAAAAGGTATTTATTTCAACAAATTCAACCTTTTTAGAACACGACTATATGAATGATTTTAAACCTCGAATCAAAGTAGTTTTACAGGAACTAATGACAGATAAAATTTCATCTCCATCTTCTTCATCAGTTAATGATAAAACAACCAAAGAAACCACAATTCCTAAAAAGGAAAAACCAGTGCAACGTCGTAGTGGGAGGATTGTGAGACAATCTATTCTCTATGAACATGAGGCACACGTTCTTGTATCAGATACTGAAAAGGATGATCCATTGACTTTTAAAGAAGTAATGGAAGACCCTAATGTTGATAAGTGGCAATCTGCCATGAATCAAGAAATGGAATCAATGTATTCCAATTCTGTCTGGGAACTTGTAGATCTGTCTGACAATGTTAAACCATTGGATGTAAATGGATCTACAAGAGGAAAAAGGGTGCAGATGGAAAGGTAGAGACTTATAAAGCAAGGCTTGTGGCCAAAGGCTACACACAGAGAGAGGGTGTAGATTATGAAGAAACATTTTCTCCTGTAGCCATGCTTAAGTCAATTCTCATACTTTTATCCATAGCTGCCATCTATGATTATGAGATCTGGCAAATGGACGTCAAGACAACCTTTCTAAATGGCCAACTTGATGAAACCATATATAGGGTACAACCAAAAGGGTTTATTAAGAAGGATCTAGATCAAAAGGTATGCAAGTTGTTGAAATCCATATATGGATTGAAACAAGCATCAAGATCTTGGAACTTAACATTTGATGAAACTATCAAAACATATGGCTTTGAACAAAATGTTGACGAAGCATGTGTTTATAAATGCATCAAAGGGAAAGTTGTGGTTTTCGTAGTTCTTTACGTTGATGATATCCTACTCATTGGGAATGATGTATAAACATTATCAAATGTAAAGAAATGGTTGGCTGACAAATTCCAAATGAAAGATTTGGGAGAAGCAAGCTATGTTCTAGGCATTAAAATTCTAAGAGATAGAAAGAACAAGCTCTTGGCACTTTCACAAGAAAATTATATTGATAAAGTGCTTGAAAGTTTCTCTATGGAAAATTCCAAAAAGGGTCAATTGCCGACCAAACATAGAATTACTCTTTGCAAAGATCAGTGTCCAAAGACACCACAAGTGCATGAGGACATGAGAAAGTATCCATATGCATCAGTTGTAGGGAGCCTAATGTATGCAATGTTATGTACTAGACCTGACATATGTTATGCAGTAGGGATTGTCAGTCGTTATCAGTCAAATCCAGGTTTGGAACACTGGATTGCGGTGAAACATATTCTCAAGTATCTTAGGAGAACAAGGAACTATATGCTAGTATATTCGAGTAGTGACCTTGAACCTACTGGATACACTAACTCAGTTTTCAATCAGACAAAGATAGTAGAAAATCTACTTCTGGGTCAATATTCACTCTTGGTGGTGGAGCAGTTTTCTGGAGAAGCATTAAGCAATCCAGTATAGCTGATTCAACCATGGAAGCTGAATACATAGCAGCTTGTGAAGCAACTAAAGAAGCAGTTTGGCTGAAAAAGTTCTACACAGATTTGGAAGTGATTCCAGAAGTGGAGAAACCACTTGTTCTTTACTGTGACAACAGTGGAGCAGTGGCTTATTCTAAAGAACCAAGAAGCCACAAGAGGGGAAAGCATATAGAGCGCAAATATCACTTAGTCAAAGAAATTGTACATAAAGGAGATGTGTCCATTCTGAAAATCGCATCAGAACACAACCTGGCAGACCCGTATACGAAGACACTTCCTGCAAAGCAATTCGAGGGTCATGTACGTAATATGGGATTGAGAGAAATGCCTTACTAGCTTTAAGTACAAGTGGGAGATTGTTATGAGTATGTCCTACAAGCATGTAAAAGATATTTATTATTTCAATGAATAAATAAATACAATGGTCTATTATTGTTATATTTAGATTATTTAAATTATTGTTTGAATAATTTCTTTGTAAATATCAGAAAAATTCCATATTCATTATTGAAAATGTGATCTTGTATTAGTACGAGAGAATTAAGATCACATGAATGAATAAAATTAGTCAACAACAAATTGAAGTTATGGAATTCTTTAATTAGGGTTGTAAGTACGGTTTACTGAGTATCATGTTGATACAAATAATCTAGATTCAGATTATTGATGTGGTAAGACATCCCAGTAAAGGTGCTTTATATAATATGATTATATATGACAAGGACCGATATGAATAAAATCTTTATCCAAAAACCATTTAATAATAAAGATTTGTAATTTATATCATAACTGATGATCATTTATAGACCAACCTAAATCCTGAGTGTTCATGAACTCCTGTTTATGTTTATTAAATCTTTTGATTCATTCGTTAAGGTCTCTTCATAGATTGAGGCTAATGACTTTTGTTATGGAGATTTAATATCATGGATGGCTGGGAACATGTATCAACCATACGGAATCTAATCTTTCCTAACGAATCATATATTGGTTCCCTTATGAGTTAATTCTGGAACTGAATGATTTTGAGCTCAAATCTATAATTAGATTATAGATTAATTATTCACTAGTGAATTAATAGTACTTAAGGAATAAGAAGTAAATTAGAAAGGTAAAATGGTCATTCTTCCATTCTAATTTATGAACTAATTAATTAGAGGGTTGAACTATTGTAAGATGGTTATATCAATGGCAACTTAAAATAAGATTTCTATAAAAGTATATCTATAACACAAAGAGTTCAATTATGAATTTATAGTGGAGAAATATCATAATTAATTAATTAACTATTATGATTAAAGAGTTTAATTATTTAGTTTTAATTAATAGGAGCTTAATGTTATAGGTCCATGGTCTCGGAAATGGCTCAAACAAACACTGGCAAAGATAAATACAAAAATGGGCAAAAGGACTTATTTGATAAGTAAAATATTTTTCTATGCATTAAACATAATTATTGTACAAATTATGTGTAATTAATTAATTATTTGATTTAACAAAAATATAATTATTTTTGAATTAATTTATTTTTGGGATTTTTGGTATTTAAATAATGATGAAAATTGAGAAAATCACATGCCCTCCCTGGCATGGGTTGGGCGTGTAGCACAGTGCATAGACAATGTGCTACACGCACAAGAAGATTCTAGAAGAATCTTGGTTCAACAATTTTAGTTATTTAAATATTAAATAAATAATGAGATATTTTAATATGATCAAAATATTATTATTTAAACAA
The DNA here is from genome assembly GCF_963169125.1 of Humulus lupulus. Classification (NCBI taxonomy): domain Eukaryota; kingdom Viridiplantae; phylum Streptophyta; class Magnoliopsida; order Rosales; family Cannabaceae; genus Humulus; species Humulus lupulus. The sequence continues at coordinate 105,114,816 of NC_084800.1, read as the reverse complement.
AAATATGATAACCGATTAGTTATTTTTAAATTATTTAAAATAACTAATATTATTTATTTTTAATATATTGGATCTATTAAATATAGGAGATTAGTTTTTTCCAGAGCGATACTTTTCAGAGATAGAAAATATATCGTGAAATCTCCCTGAGAGAAATAGAACAGTGATACAAGCATAGGTCACTACTTTATAAGATCTCATGTGTTGAGAACATCTGATAAATAGATCTTGCCTATTGTTTTGTATAACGAGCCCACACTCATTCTTTGTGTGTTGAGAACATTTTTGGAACATCTTGGTGTGAGATCTCAAGGATTTTGCCGTACAAAAAGATAGCAGCAAGGAAGGACTTGAGGTAATTTTCTATTCATCTCTTTGATTCAATATATATAAATATGTATGTGAAGAAGTAGATCTAGAAATCTTGTGGGGTTAAATTAACAATTTTGATTGTTGTTCCGTTGCGTATAATCTCTGATTTGATGAATAAAAACCAACACTCTATTCTCATCTCTCTCTCTCTCTCTCTCTCTCTCTCTCTCTCTCTCGCTCTCTCTCTCTCTCTCTTGGTTTCGAGTTTTGAAGTTAAGACAGAGGATTAACTTGAGGAATTAAGGCTTGAAAGTTTAGGGTCGTGTTCAACATTTGAAGGGGTTCAATTCTGGGATTGAGGTAAGGTTTTCAGCTTGAATCTTTAAGGGGTTTGCTCAGTGTTTAAGGTTATGTTTGAGCTTGAGAATTTGAACTTAGAAGTGGATATTTGTTGGTGTTTTGGGTGTTTATAGGCTTGGGTTTTGTTGTTTGAATGGTTATAATGAAGAGGTGATGTTTGGTTGTGATTTTGGAATTGTTTGGTTGAATTTTGATTGATGTTTAGATTGAGAAAAGTGCAGGGGTGATGGGTTCGTGGGGTCAAGTCGTGACCGAGTTCATGCAAGTCGCGACTTGAATGCATCCCAGAGCCTCCCCTGGGTTTTGTTTAGCAGACGCGCCGTAACCCACAGGGGTGAGTCGTGGCCCGCCCCTGACACCTTAGATAAGGGACTCTCTATCTTGAAGGCACGCCGTGGCCCTTGGGGGCAGGTCGCCACCCGCCTATCCCTTTTGTGCTGGGATGAGTTTAGAGAGTTTTCAACACGGGTTTTCGATTCTCTTGGCTCAGGATCGAATCTACTAAGTGTTTTAGTAGGATTCGAGGTCCTGGGAGCGGAGGTTTTAGTCCATGAACCTTTTATTACTTATTTTATTGATGGAATTTCATATTTGGTTATGATTAGGTGATCGCTAAGGGGCCTAAGGACAGATTGTTCTCAAGGGTTGTTCTATTATTATTTTACGCTCGAACCAGAGGTAATAAAATTGCACCCAGTATGTGACAAGCATGGTTATTGATGAGGCATGTTGAGTGCTCTATACATGGACATTCATTGCATTGTAAATGTCTGGAAGCTTTGCTTACCTGTGAATGGCACTGACTTATTAATCAGAAACGACAATGGTGTTTAGTACCGGCTGCGAATCTCAAACTTATCAGTCATGATCGGCAATAGTACTGAGTGATGGTCATATGGTATTGGCTTATGAGTCAAGAGTTGCATTAGCGTGTTTAATGCAGGCTGAATGATTAGATCTAATCAACATTAGCATTAAATGCTTGACTGACCTATTGGTCGAAGAAAACTAAAGAGCTTGGCTAGTCTAAGGCTAGTTACTCAGAGCCAGGGAAAAAAACCCTCAGGTAACTGAAACGTCACATGGCTTAGGGCGCAGGGCCCCAGAGAGACTTATTAGTCATCTACCCAGAGAGACTTATTAGTTATTTACCCCAGAGAGACTTATTAGTCATCTATTCAAGGAGACTTATTAGTCATCTATCCCAGAGAGACTTATTAGTCATCTATTCAGAGAGACTTATTAGTCATCAACCCCAAAGAGACTTATTAGTCATCTACCCCAGAAAGACTTATTAGTCACCATCTGATTAGGGCTGCAAGCCCTAGAATCATTTAATATAATTTGTATACATGCAGTAATAATTTTTTTTGCTGAGCCTTGGCTCACGGATGATATGTGGTGCAGGTAAAGGGAAAAAAAAGCTCACCCAGCCTTGAGTAGAGAGCTTAGGTGGCGATGTGTACATATGCGGCCGCTTGACAACTACGGCCAAGGTGTTTCTCAAGGGAACTAGGTTTTAACCCTATCTTTGCCACTTAAGTCGGCAAGTTGTAACTTTTATACTGTAATGACCATTTTGGATTGTAAATAACTTTGTAAACACTTTTATGGGATCCCATGTACAGTTTAATGTTTTTAATAAAATATATTCATTCCTTTTAACCGATATTTTCACCCTGACCTATTAATAACACCTAGATGCACGTTTACAACCTAATGACTCGTTTAGGGAGTTAAGCACTATTTAAAGTACACAGTGTGATGGTCTTGGGCTAACCAGGGCATTACATACACTTCCTTCCATACAACATCTCGTATGGAGCTACTCCAATTGTTGACTAATAACTGTTATTGTATGAAAATTCAATCAACAGGAGATACTTACTCCAAGACCCCTCGAAATCCAGTACACATGCCTTAAGCATTTCCTTCAGTATCTGAATCATCCTCTTCGACTGATCGACTGTCTGAGGATGAAAGGTTGTACTGAACTTCAACTAAGCCCCCATACCCTTCTATAAGCTACCCCAAAATTTGGAGATAAAAATGGGACCCCGGTCCGACACTATAGATTTTGGAACCCCGTGGAGACGTACAATCTCCCTCATATACAACTCTACATAATGTTCCACATTATAGTTTGTCCTCACCTGCAGAAAATGAGCTGACTTGGTATATCTGTCCACTATCACTCATACTGATTCATGTTGCCCCACTATCCTGGGCAAGCCTCCCTCAAAATCCATAGTAATATATTCTCATTTCCTCTCAGGAATACCTAAAGGTTTTAACAACCCTGCTGGCCATTGGTGTTCATCCTTTACCTGTTGATAGGTTAAGCACTTCGCTACATAGTCAACCACGTCCTTCATCATCCCAAGCCACCAATACAACGACCTTAGATCCGGATACACCTTCATGGTGCCTGGATGAAATGAATATGGTGTGGTATGAGATTCATCAAGGATCTCTCGTCTAATATCCATGTCCATCAGAACACAAATTCGATCGTTAAATCTCAACAAACCCATCTCTGAAACAGAATAGTCCTTAGCTACTCCAGCTAGGACATCCTCTCTAAGCTTCACCATCTATGTATAACTCATCTGGCCCTCTTTTATTCTCTTCAAGATGGTGGACTGCAAAGTAATGTTGGCCAACTAGCCCACTACTAAATCTATCTTTGCTCTGGTCATGTGTTCCACCAAGTCCTTAGATATTTGATTCGAACTGAACAACTGTCCTGGGCCCCTTAGACTCAATGCGTCCACCACCACATTGGCTTTCCCTGGATGATAAAGGATCTCATAGTCATAATCCTTTACCAACTCTATCTAACTTCTCTGTCTCATGTTTAGGTCCTTCCGGGTGAAGAAATACTTCAAACTCTTATCATCGATTTATTGCTCACACTTCTCTCGATATAGATAGTGTCGCCACACTTTTAGTGCAAATACCACCGCTGCTAATTCCAAATCATGAGTAGGGTACCGCTGCTCATATTCCTTCAGTTGTTGCAATGCGTAGGCAATGTGTTGACGCGGTTTTTCGCCAACAATATATTAAGAAATAAATATTAGTGCTTAATAGTAAACTGCAATGAAAAAAATAAGAAGTCAATCAAAAGCATAGAACTTTTACGTGGTTCGGTGGTTAAAATCCACCTAGTACACGAGTCAATATTTTTATTGTTTCTCTCTCTATTTTGGTAGAGTTTCGGTATATCAGAATATGGTCCCTCTTCCCTGTCCAATATTCCCAATATTTATAGGGAAATTCCATGGACAGGTTTTTTGGGTACCGTGTAAATAAAACACGTAATTATATATGGTATATAATTAATGCAGATTATTGCCATTTATATTGGGATATAATTTAGTAACACAATAAACACACTTCTGCTATCTCGGGTAATAAATGATATAGATATGATACAGCCTGGTCATTAATGAGCATATAAATAATTCCCGAGTCTCTTGGGATCCTTCAGTATGTGTTATATCTAAGTCCTCACGAGCTGAATATCTCACCCGATCTCGTGCTTGACAGTTATCTGACTCCGAGCTCATAGTAAATCAAGGATGCCTAATATTTGGTCTGAGCATTATGAGTCTCGAGCTGTTCATATGGTAAATAACTATATTTTACTTGGGTATCTTTCCACGTATTCAACTGCCAGTTGTACACGAGCTAGGCAAGGGAACTCGTGCTAAGTTTAGGGTACAACATTTGCCTACCCAGTACTCGAGTATTGGATATGTGGCTTCCTGCAATTGGCGACTGTTCAGGTTTCGAGGACTGAAACAAATGTCCTGTCAACTTCTTGCCGCCATGTTGTCTATTTAACCTTGACCCTTGGATCTCGAACTAACCCAATTGGATGGCTCAGATTGATTTCCGTGGTTTACGTATAAATATGGTGATCAGTCTTGAGACCTCACAACCTTCACATTAAAAAAATTTCCCTTTTTAAACATTCAAGTTTCCTTTTTTCTTCTTCAGAATCCCTAAAGCTTTCATCGTCTTGTAAAACTTCAGAAGCTTTTAAGGAGCTTCTAGTGGCCATACCTACATTTCCTCTGAATCGAACGTATTTTCTGTAAGTATTTTATCCCTTGGTTTGAATTTTTTTTTTATTCTTCATTTTCCAATATGAATTTTTCCTTTTTACTTTAAACATGTTCGTTGTTCAGTATCATTAGGCTATTTCTATGTACCAATAGGAAATGGGTTTTGGTTTAGGCTTCGTGAATGAACCCAAACAAATTTAGAAATAGGACACTCATAAATCTGGGTAATATTTTAGGCTAGTCTAGGAGAACCGTAATGGAAAATTGGTTTGAAGAATACATGTTTGGGGTATCAAAACTAAAGGGGTTTTAGGTTTAAACCTAGGTAGCGTAAGGGTTACGATTCCTTAGGCAGTTTTGCATTAAATCGCCTCCCAGAGGAAAGTAGTGGGTTAGACAATTCTAACACACGGATCCCGAAGTATCTGGGGATTTTAAGAAATTGAGACGCGTGGCCTAGGATACTGTGTGAGTCCACACGTTGAGACTAGGACAAAGTTTAGCTCGTATAAACTTTCAAACTTCGAAAGTAGTCCTTTTCATCCTCCGTGCCTCCACGACCATAGTTATAGACCATCTTAGGTCACCTACTAACTATGTCGCTATGTCGCTTTGTCGTCTGACGATCTGAATTATGGCACCTGCTAAAAATAATGTCGCGAGCTCATCCACCCAAAGCAAAGATAAAGGAAAGCAGATGGCCTCTGAATCTCCTGTCCCACATTTTGGTCCTGTGGTGGAGAGAGAAGTCATTGTCGACCCCAACACTTTTTTCGAGGCAGAGTACATAGTCTCACAGATAACAACTCAGGGGAAGGTGAACAAAATCCTCTTGAGTCTTAATATCGAGATGGTAGCTGGCGGTCTCCTCGCTCGACCTACATTTGAAGGGGAACGGAGCTGTGCCCCCTTCCAAGACGACTACAGGGCTTGGAGTGACGAGCACCTGAAGGCTGGTGCTTTCTTCCCACTGGACCAATACTTTGTAGATCTCTTTAACTATGTCATATAGGCTCCCTTCCAGATCCCCCCCCCCCCCCCCCCGCCAAATTCTTATAGACTTTTGGCGAGACTAAAATATTTGTTTCTGAGGCATGAGTGGGAGGTCCCCACTCCAGCAGACATTTTATATTTCTTCTTCCTTAAGCCTCCCCACTCCAGCAGACATTTTATATTTCTTCTTCCTTAAGCGATTCTTGGCCAGAAAGGATGAGGTGATGGGTTTTATTACCTCACCAGATTTCCTAACTCCAGCTCCGTCATCGAGATTCCTAGCCACCCAATATAAAGATTTATTCTTTATGTCGAATGGGTTCAAGAATTGTGAACATTGATACTTCAACCGTCCTCGTAAGTCTTCTATCTTTGTGAATTCAGCACGTGAATTTTTATTCCTTTTAGTGTAAATTTTTATTATATGTCCCGACTGAGTTTGTTCCTCGTGCAGCTATAGTCACAAGGACAGGCAAATCTGTGACCCTTGGGGGTTAGTACGAGACTTTGTCTAGTCTCCCCCCTGGGGAAAAAGATTATCGCCTGATCGTGAATGATGCCACCATGTTGGCATGCAAATTGATCAGCGAGGATCATACATTAGTTCTGAGGATCTGAGCTCTGCTCCCTGTTATCCTCGAGCTCCCCTCTTCTCAAGAGGCCCTGCCAGCCACTGAGGACACTAAAGAGGAAGAAGACGTGGCACCACTTGTACAAAAAATACAAGCTCCTGAAGCCAATCAGGGGCCCGATCCTGAGCGAGTTACATCTGGGGAAGCAGTTTGCCCTTCCGGGCAAGGTAACCCATACATATTTAGAGAATTAGAACGAGATGCTACCAAATTTAAGTTAATCCATTTTAACCCTAACTAGCTCGTTAGCTGACATCCTACCGATCTGGATCTAAACGTAACCCTTCTCCAATGCATGGATCATTTGGTGGTATGTTATGATCACAACTATACCAAGGCACCATTGTATTTTATAACACCCTAAATTTTAGGTCCTCCATCTTCGAAGAATATGGAACAAAGCATAAGACTTGGCCTTCTCTGCTCCAAGATGTATTTGCTCCTAGATTCAGGCACTACGTAGATGAATCCAGCCCCGAGGAGGGACCTGAACCCCCTAGGATCTAAGAGATTGTAGCCTTAGATTCCCGCTCACCTTCGTTAATCCCAGAGTTGGAGGTCGTGCCTAGCTCGGGCCATATACCCTAGCTGATCGTAATGCATTCCTCCCCTAGCCCAGAGGGTAGGATCCTTGGTCTCTCTCTCTTTTTTTTTTTTTTTTTTTTTGCATTCATAACACCTTTGAAGCATTACGCCTATTAATTAAATTATCTCTTTGCTCTTTTTTCAGGTGAAGTTATGGAATTGTCAGGAGCTCCCGATCTAAGGAGTACCTTCAAGGCTGGGGGATCCGGAACTGGTCCTGTAATGAAATGGCCCAGGGTGGCAAAGAAGGCCACCCCTAAAACGGGGGGGACCACACAATCCCCCCTTAAGGGTAAAAGTACGAGCACTTCTCGGGAACCAGCTCCGGTGACAACTGTCACTGTCTAGCCAATTCCTCCTCCCCCTCCTTGACATATGCCTCCCTCACACCCCCAAGTTATCCAAACCGAACCTCCAGTCCACAGTGAGATACCTCTCGTTCAGATACCGGTCTATCCATACGATCTGTACAAGATTCCTGAGGCCTTTCGAGAAATTGTAGATGAGACGGTGAGTCATATGTTGGGCCATGCGTATAAGTCCAATGCTAGGGATTTTAGGGTCATAGAGGAACGCAGCCCGAAAGATGTCCTCGAGTCTGCCATGGGGATGAACCTCACTATGAGTCATTTTTCCACTACTAACCTTTCTTTATTATGTTTATTATTTTTTATTGACTTGCTTCGTTATTTTGCAGTCTGTCCCTGCTCAATACCGAAGCATAGCTCGTGTCAAGGCTAGGAATGAAGAACTCCGAGCTGACCTAAATGCTGCCGGAGCCTCCTTGAATGTTACTTAGGAGATTGAGCAGGCTACCAAGGCTGCTCTCATCTCTTCTCAAGAGGGTGAGAAATCCGCGAAGACCACATTGTCGCCCACTTAGGCTCAGATCGTGGAGGCAAATCGCTGTGCTGACCAGTTTTAGGCCGAGAATGACGAACTAAAAGCAAAGCTAATCGAAGGCGAGGTTAAAGCCAAGGAGGAAGCGACACTGTCTTTGTCAAAAATGGAGGAGATGCTTTACCATTGCTGGGCTTTCAACTAGGATGGTAATTTCTCCTTCATGGAGCTCGATCTATGGGATCTGTACCTTGCTAAATTCAAGAATCGGTTTTCGCAAGAACCCTCGGAGACTAGTGAGGCTTTCGGAGCAGTTGAGGGAGACGACGAGGAGGTTACTTCAGCGGGGCGAGCTGACGAAGCCCAACGACTTTATTTATGATTTTCTTTTGTAATCATTATCATATATTTTATAACAATCCCTTTGGGATTAAAACAATTTCCTTCGAGCTTAGCTCAAGGTTTTTTCTCTTCGATGTGACGGTATTTTTTCTTATTTGAATATACATCTAACTTGTGATCTATTTGTCTTTCCTTTACTATTTTCTCATGTTTATGAATCCTTAGACTCTTGTACATTCAAAATCTTAAGGATCGACTTTAGATCAACATAGATTTTATCAATCTTAGTTGTACCCAAGAATTTGCTCGCTTATTTGCATCATACCTGTTAAGAACCAGGCCTCGGACCTAGTTATATCAAGGGTTTTTAATAAGCTTAATATCATTATACCTATTGAGAATCAGGCCTCGAACCTTGTTATATCCAGGGTTTAAAAAAATTTCTTTTTAAAGTTTAGTTCATGTTAGTTTTATTGAAAACTGGAACTTTAAAATGTCGTTGAATAATCAATTTCTCCAAGCTTCTAAGCTTCAGACCTGGTTATATCCAGGGTTTTAGACGAATTTAAGCTTAGTTCGTGCTAGGTGGATTGAAAACTCAGGCTTTAAAAAATCCGTTGAATAATAAATTTCTCCCATCTTCCAAGTCTTTAATCTTATCTGAGTAGGCTTAATTCTCTCAAAAACTCGGTTATGTGCCCCCCAAGTAACCAGAATGTATAAAATTTTCTGGTTACTTTTACAATGTGATAACATGAGCTTGGAATATTAAAACTAAGAAATGGTTATTCAATAATCCATCTATCATTTATTTGAAAATGCTTTTATAAATAGGCCTTACATTGATGGTAATATTATTGATAATACTTTTTAAAATGAAGAGCATTCCAGGTCTGTGTGACTACTTCCCCATTTAATAGGGCTATTTTAAAAGTCCCTTCGCGTAAGACTTCTATGATTTGGTAGGGTCCTTCCCAGATCCTACACAACACACCATCCATGGGGTCCTTATTCGCCAAAAAGACCCTCCGGAGAACTAGATCGCCCAATCCGAGTCTGCGTCCCTTGACTTTTGAATTGAAATAGCGAGTGATCTTTTGTTGATAATGGGCGAGCTGTAATTTTGACTGCTCTCGTTTTTCTTCAATCAGATCGAGGGATGCAATAAGTAGCTCATTATTCTGTTCTTGATCAAAAGTCCTATGCCTGTGAGTAGCCACCATTGCTTCAATTGGAAGCATGGCCTCGCTTATGAAGGTTAGTGAGAAAGGAGTATGCCCCGTGGAGGTCCAGTGAGAAGTTTGGTAGGCCTAGAGTACTTGGGTGAGCTGCTCGGGCCATAATCCTTTGGCTTCGTCCAACCTTTTCTTCAGGCTCGCCTTGAGGGTCTTATTTACAGCCTTGACCTGGCCATTGGTTTGTGGGTATGCTACCGATGAAAAACTCTTTGTTATGTCGTATCTTTCACAAAAGTTTGTGAAGAGATCACTATCGAACTGCGTCCCGTTGTCTAATACAATTTTCTTAGGAAGCCTAAATCGACAGATGATATTCTTCACCACAAAATCTAGGTCTTTCTTTGAGGTGATGGTTGCAAAAGGTACGGCTTCTACCCATTTCGTGAAGTAATTGATTGCCACCACCGAATATCGAACTCCTCATTTCCCATAGGTAGGGAACCTATCAGGCCAATCCCCCATGCTACAAATGGCCACAGGGATGAAATCATGTTAGCTCGACTGGAGTAGCTCAAGAAACTATGGCGAAATGTTGGGATTTGTCACCCTTCTGAACATACGAGATCGAATCTTTCATTAAAGTGGGCCAAAAATAGCCCTATCTCAGTACCTTCAGCGCCAGGTTTTGCCCCCCAGCATGTTCTCCACAAAAACCTTTCTGTACTTCTTGCAAAATGGTTTTAGCTTCCTTGGGCGAAACACATCGTAGGAGGGGTAACAAATGACCCCACCGATACAGGATTCCATCAACTATTACATACCGTGGAGCTTGATAAAGTATTTTTCTCGCATTTTTTCTATCATCAGGTAACTCTCCAATCGCAAGATATTCTATTATAGGAGTCAGCTAGGTCGGTCTTATGTCAACCATTCTGACCTCCATTGCTTTTCCTAGTACACTTGGGCTCTCCAGGAACTCCACTAGTACTACATTTAATGTTTCAGCCTCTTTTGTTGTAGCAAGTTGTGCCAAAGCGTCAGCATTAGAGTTCTGCTCGTGGGGTATCTTTTCAACAATGCTAAACTCAAATTCAGATAGCTCCCCTTTAACCTTTGCCAGGTAGGCCGCCATCTTGGTGCCTCGAGCTTGATACTCTCCCAATATCTGATTTACCACAAGTTGGGAATCACTATAGCATTGGATGGCTTTCGCCTTCAACTCTCTTTCCACCCTCAGTCCTGCCAATAAGGCCTCATATTCTGCTTCGTTGTTGGATGTCTCAAATCTGAATCTCAGAGTTGTATGGAATCGATGTCCCTCTGGCGAGATTAAGATTATTCCAACTCCTGATCTATTCTTGTTTGACGATCCATCAACGAAGATTTTCCATAATTCCTGCACTAGCTCCCTCATGAGCTTGTCCTAAAAACCGGTGTATTCAGCCATAAAATATGCAAGGGCTTGACTCTTGATTAAAGTTCATGGCATGTATAATATCTCGAACTGGCTAAGTTTGTTGGCCAATTTTAAGAGACGTCCCGACGTTTCAGGTTTTTACAATACTTGCCTTAAAGGTTGGTCGGTTAAGACGTTGATGGAATGGGACTGGAAATATGGCCAGAGCTTTCTGGAAGCCAAAACTAAATAGAATGCTAGCTTCTCTATAAGTGGGTACTGTGATTCAGCTCCAAGAAACCTCTTGCTTACATAATACATTGGTTTCTAAACACGATCTTTTTCTCGAACTAACACGACATTGTCTGCATTCTCTATTACGACCAAATAAAGAAATAGAGGTTCACCAGATGTTGGTTTGGATAATACCGAGGGCTCTACCAAGTGCATTTTCAGATCATGGAATGCATGTTCGCACTCTTCGGTCCATACAAATCTATTTTTTCCTCTGAGCAAGTTGTAGAATGGAAGACACTTGTCAGTGGATTTCAAAATGAAGCGATTTAAAGCCACCACCCTTCAAGTCAGGCTTTGAACTTTTTTACGTGACCTGGGTGAAGGCATTTCAAACAACAGTCTGATTTTTTCAGGATTCGTCTCTATTCCCCTTTTGTTGACTATGAATCCCAGAAATTTTATAGATGCCACCCCAAAAGTGCATTTCTGGGGATTCAGCTTCATGTCATATCTCCTAAATATCCCAAAATATTCTTCCAAATCGGATACATGGTTACTGGTAGTCTTTGACTTGACAAGCATGTCGTCGACATACATCTCCATGTTTTTCTTGATCTGGTTAGCGAGCATTTTGTTGACCAACCGTTGGTATGTAGCCCCGACATTTTTCAATCTGAATGGCATAACTTTGTAACAATATACGTTATGTTTGGTCATGAAACTAGTATGCTCTTTTTCCGTAGGGTTCATCGCAATCTGGTTATATTCGGAGTACGCGTCCATGAAAGACATGAGCTCGTGACCTACCGTGGCGTCTACCAACTAGTCAATCCTTGGAAGTGGGAAACAATCCTTGGGACAAGCTTTGTTTAGGTCAGAGAAGTTGATACAGGTTATCCAGTTCTCGTTCGGCTTCGGGACCTACATGGGATTGGCAACCCAGATCGGGTATTTTGCCTCCTGGATAAACCCATTTTTTAGTAACCGAGCTACCTCTTCCTCTAGTACTTCAGCTCAGACCGTTCCCAAAATTCACTATTTTTGGGATTTTGTAGGCACGTTCTTGTCCAAATTTAATGTGTGCATTATTATATTCGGATTGATTCACACCATATCCTCATGCCAACAGACGAAAAAATCCAGGTTCTTCTGTAAAAAATCGACCATCTCTTTCTTTCTTTTGTCTTCAAGATTCTTCCCAATCTTTACGACTCTCGAGGCTTCTTTAGGGTCGATGTTCACTTCCTCAAGATTTTTTATGGCTTTGAGCTCTAACCTGTCTTTGCCTATCCGCGAATCAATGTTGTCATGTTGGGTGACCTCACTATCCTCTTCTTGTTGAGGTTCTTACGTCCCACAAGTGACTTCCACCTCCTGGGACTCCTCACCTCCGTCATTTATGACCATTGCCTGCTGCCCGGTTTGTGACTTTCCCTTCATAGAAATGCTATAACATTCTCTGGCAGTGATCTGATCGCCTCTAACTATGCATATCCCTGTAGCTGAGGTGAATTTTATTGCCAAGTGTTGGATAGATGTTATGGTTCAAATCCCATCAGCGCAGGTCGCCCCAAAATCACATTGTATGCAACCGGACAATCGATTACCACGAACTCGAGTACTTTGGAGACAGTTAGTGACTCTTCTCCCAATGTCACCACCAACCCGATTGTCCTTATGGCTGTTGATCCTTCGCCCGAAAAATCGTACAGAGTCATCGAGGTCACCTTCAAATCAGATACGGGCAGTCCCATTTTTTCCAGGGTGGACCTAAAAAGTAAATTTACAGAGCTTTTGTTATCTACCAGTATTCTTCGGACCCTTGGTTGACAAGCTGCACGATTACTACCAGTGGGTCATATGTGGGAATTGGACGTGCCTAGAATCCTCTTCAATGAAAATGATTGGTTGCTTTTCCAATCGTTGTTGTTTCAATAACCATTGCTTTGGGACGAACTCCACCCTATTATGAGCCTTCAGTTCATTAATGTACCTCTTTTGTGCCCTGCTGCTCGTGCCCGCCAAATGAGGTCGTCCTGCAATAGTGGTTATATCTCCCCCTACTATCAGAGGAGGTTTGACCTGGTTTTCCTGAGCTCCAGATCGGCCCATCGCAGCCTCTTGGACTGATTGAGGGTTCTGCCCGGTGGGCTGATTAGGTGGCCTACTGGGCCAACGACCCAACTCTGATGAGAGTTTCAATTTCATCATTTAGTTGGCGAAAATCATCGGTGTTATGACCGATGTCGTTATGGAATCGACAGAATTTTGAATGATCTCTCCTCACCCTCTGGTTTCTCAAAGGTTCTGGCTTCTTCCATGGAAGGCGATTAGAATTTGCCAGAAAAATATGCTCTTAGGTGTCCGTTAGGTCGGTATATGTAGCATAGATAGGTTTGAACTTCTCCTTGGACTTGTTTTTCTTCGTCCCGCTCTAGTCGCCCTCACCATTCCCCTTCCTTTTGTTGTTCCCCCCTTTGTAATTCTGGGTAACGGTTTGAGTCATAGCCGCAACATCCGTTACCGCTCCAACGGGTTGGACAGGGGTCTGGCTAGTTCCTACGACAGAAGCTTGTACCTCCTTTAGGTTTATCCATTCTTAAGCTCAGGCCAATAATTCATCTCACCGGGTTGCTTCTTTAACTCTTTTTCTTCGGAGTTCCTGCCATAGGTCGCTCCCGACGAGGATTCCCGTCCTCATCGCCATGAGCTTGGAGTTGTCATCAGCATTGCTATCTCATGCAACAACATTGGAAAATCTACTTAGATATGCCTTCAGCATCTTGCCAGGTTGCTGCTTTACATTGGCCAATGAATCAGCCCCAACCCGAGCTGCCTATGAAGCTCAGAATGCTTTTTTGAAATCAGAGGAAAATTTCTTCCACGAGCTTATAGAATGCCTCTGATATTGTTTAAACCACTGCCTGGCAGGCCCGACCAGGGTTGCAAGGAACAAGATACACCTTAGGTCGAGCCCAAAATTGTGGGCCATCATCATGGTGTTAAACATTCTGAGGTGATCAGACGAATCTCCCTCTACATCAAACTTCAACATGTGCGGCATCCTAAAACCTATAGGATATGTTGTTGCCACAATGTTTGGAGCAAAAGGTTCGAGCTCCTCATCTGAGTCTCAATCGTCCTTTTCCTTCCCAGACAAGAGTCTTTTCATTTGCTCTTCAATTAGAGCTAGTCTCTCAAGGGTTTGGTCCATATTCCCTAGGTTAGTTGGGGGTTGTTCAACAGCTCCCATCATGTATACATGTTTGATGGGTTATTGTCCCTCCAAGCTCGAGTTTGGTTAGGTGGGGCATTCCTGTTGTCACGTACTATGGACGGACCTCCCTCGTGTCGAGTATAGCTAATACCTTCATCCCGAGTTGGATACCTTCTTTTTGAGTTCATATGATCTCGCAAGTGAGGTTGTGGGTTATACCGAGGACTTTGTGCTGAACTCAAATGATTTCTTAGGTCGCTCTCAGACCTGCCGCTATGATGGCTTTCCATCCAATAACTGCTGTTTGCGAAGCTTACAGCTTGCGGTTGGGAGCGAGGGCCTGGATTCTCAACACGTGTTCGTGGGACAGAAGTATGTGCGAACGGGGAAGGATTTCTCCTGCTACCCCCATGAACTGGAATATTTCATTGAGGACAAGGTGTTGTTGGATTTCTTACAAGTGACGTTATTGGCTAGGCTATCCTCGTTCCATCAGGATGAACTAAGTTAGCCTGCCTTTGTTCTTCTCCAATGTCCCTAGTTCTCTCTGCCTAGCGCTCTGATCATGGCACAAATGGATTTGTTGGAGCATTGTGCCTTCGTCAGCCTTTCCCAGCCCCTCATCGTGGGTTGTCATGGGAATTACTGGAAATTTGTGAATAAGGCACCAAGCTTGGGGTCAAAGTCCTTACTGACCGACTGACATGCTAATGACCCCTGTGATGGTCAGTGGGCCAAACATTCTAGTGATTTTGATCTGAAAGCACAGAACTCGGAGCGGCGGTCTTGACAGATCGACTCGGCTTAGACCGGTTATTCCTGTGGGACTTGTGAGACCCACTTTGTCTCTTTCCAACATTAACGTCGGTTGCAAGAAGGGGTAACTGAGCTAATACCTCCTCACTCTGCTTGTTTTCCTAAGTGAGATGGCTCCTCAACTGCATGTTTTCCATCTCAACGGCAGTTATATAGCCTGGATTAGGATTTGGCAGTAACGACGCTGAACTCCCAGAATCACCCTGGTCTGCCGGTTGTTTTTCTGGACGTTGCTGAACATTCAGACCCCTTTCATTGGGAACAGTTGCATGATGGGCCTCCTGCCCACCAAGCTATTCCATCTCCTTATCGTGCCTTGAGCGAGTGACCACCATGATGAAAGTTGACTGGAACTTGTGAAGCACTAATGTACTCTCAATGAAAGAGTAAAACTATTGACGCGGTTTTTCGCCAACAGTATATTAAGAAATAAAATGGGTAGATTAGTGCTTGATAGTAAACCACAATGAAAATAATAAGAACTCACTCAAAAGCATATAACTTTTACGTGGTTCAGTGGTTAAATCCACCTAGTCCACGAGTCCATATTATTAATGTTTGTCTCTTGATTTTTGCAGAGTGTCGGTATATCAGAATATGGTCCTCCTTCCCTATCCAATATTCCAAGTATTTATAGGAGAATTCCATGGACAGGTTATTTAGGTCACCTTGTAAATAAAATGCGTAATTATATATGTTATATAATTAATACAGATTATTCTCATTTATATTGGGATATGATTTGGTAACAAAATAAACACGCTCCTGCTATCTCGGGTAATAAATGATATAGATATGATACAACCTGGTCATTAATGAGTTTATAAAGAATTCCTGAGTCTCTTGGGATCCTTCTATATGTGTTATATCTAAGTCCTCACGAGCTAAATATCTCACCCGAGCTTGCGCTTGACAGCTATCTAACTCTGAGCTTGTAGTAAATACAGGACGCCTAATATTGGGTCTGACCATTATGAGTCTCAAGCTATTCACATGGTAAATAACTATATTTTACTTGGGTATCTTTCCACGTATTCAATTGCTAGTTGTACACGAGCTAGGCAAGTGAACTCGTGCTAAGTTTAGGGTACAACACAATGACCTTCCCACTCTGCATCAACACACATCATAACCCCAGTCTCAATGCATCGCAATATACGACAAAATTATCCCCATCTTCAGGGAGACTGAGCACTGGAGCAGTAATCAACCATCGCTTCAATTTCTGTAAGCTATTCTCACATCTATCCGACCACACAAACTTTAGATTCTTGTGTGTCAATTATGTCAATGGTGTAGCGATCTTTGAAAACCCTTCCATGAATCATTGATAATACCCTGCCAACCCAAGGAAACTCCTAACCTCCAAGGCGTTCCTTTGCCTCAGCCAATCCCTAACTGCATCAGCCTTAGCCATACCTCCTTATATTGATTCACTGGGGACTCAATACAACCCTTAGAAGCCATGGAATTAGCCCTCACCATGGGGGAGAAACCCAAACAAACCACTGCCATGGAGAACTTTGTTGTAGTAGATTGCGCTTCGGCTTTCAATGCGGTATTAGGGATACCCTCCCTAAGAGAATTGAAAGCGGTGACATCGATATATCACATGTGTGTTAAATTCCCAACTCCTAGGGAATAGCAAACACAAAAGGAGAACAAAAGGAAGCAAGAGATTGTTATAATATCTCTCTCCGCACAACTGCCAAGCCACGAGAACCCATGGTGATGGTGATACATGGAGGCGCAAACCCACATTCACACTTGTGGGTTGATCACAGCGTCGTACCCCGAGCATGGAAGGCAGAACATTTCAATAAATATTACCAGTAAGACTTTTGCATCTAATGCAGGAGTATACGTACCTTGTTTGTTTGCCTTATGTTAATTTAAGTAGTTAAAAATCAAAGAGGTTGCCAAGATAACCTCATAGTAGATGCAATGTTGTCATATGTGCCTTTGTAATCTGTCTGCTATCAATGAAAGTGTTTCCTATCTTGCATATTACATTCCTTCTATATGCAAGCACTTATATAACAAACATACACACATGGTCAAAATCTATGTTGGGAGTGAAATGATCAAAGTGCTCAATGGAGTGAATCCCACCAAGCACTTGGAACTCACCTCAAACACGGTTTTGAATCCCCTTTAATGATTGAAACAAGTCCCCTAGCTGCCACCTTTGATTTCCTAGCTCAAAACCTCATGATGGTCTCAAGAACACCAAAGAAGGATGAAGGGAAGGTAGTGTACGGGAAGGGAAGAGGATAACCTCTGTTTTGTCCTGTCCTTCTACAACCCTTCTATGTTATATATATCCAATACCCAAAATGACCAAAATACCCTTAAGCCAACAAAAGCCTCTAAAGCCATTCCAAGGGTAAAATTGGTACTTTCCTCTTATCCCGTTAATCATAATTAACGCTTCCCAAATCCTGCTATTCTCAATATCCTCAAACACCAATAATTCATATCCCGTTACCCTAAAATCCCCGGTAACGCTATAATCATTAACATCACCCCGAGACTCACCCCGAGCCCCGAACTTAAACCCGTTATGACTAGACCGAACACTTACATCTCATGATCGTCTCATGTCGAAAATCTCGAACCAATCCACCCTATAATGTGGCTATATTAATTAATCTCAACCATGCACCCAAAATATACATTTACGCCCACTGTGGCCAAATTACCAAAATGCCCTTGCATTATAAATATGAGCCCATATGCATGCATTCACCATCATATAACAATATAATTCACATAAACATGCATATAATCATTAAATATCATAATAAACCATTTATGGCCCTCCCGGCCTCCTAATCAATGTCCTAAACCTTATTAGGAAATTTGGGGCATTACAACTATCCCCTCCTTACAGAAATTTCGTCCTCAAAATTTACTCAACAGCCCGGAATAAGAATTCCACACAACCGATTCCAGTTTCCTAGGTCATTCTCTTGACCTCACTGTTTCTGCAACATACCTTAAATCAAGGTATACTTTGTTCCTCAGAACCTCACAACTCAACTCATGAGTTCTTTTAATCCATGCCCACTGCATGAAAGTACATGTCACAATATACAACTATCAGAACCAAAACTATGGTCCAACAAAGATAATCCGACCAGTCCTATCCAGGACTTAAACTGTCATACCAATCTAGGCTCAACTTGCCTTTACTCATCACCCCTTTACCATGGTGATTCTTTAGGAAGACGTAACTTCCTACCTGGAACTCCATGTTCCTGCTTTTCAATTTAGTATCACTTTCCACTTAATCTGAGAAGTGAGCATCCCTGCTCCAACCTCTAATAACCTCTATGATCCCCTGAACTATCTCATGATCCAGACGTAACATCTCACCCATCTCATTCCAATGTACAGGTGATGAACATGTTCTACCATACCTTATCTCATAAGGTACCCTTTCAACACTGGACAGTTCTCCCTCTGATTATGATCAGCCCGAGAACAATGATCTGTACAAAATTCTATCTATATATTCACTGCCTTCTCTCACCCTTCCATAACCTGGAAGTAATATTAGAGTCTTCATCTGATAAGATAGACCTTGAGTTCACGAGGGCTCTCTATTCTTCTCACAAGGTGACTCAAATATAGATCAGCTGTACTATTCACCTGTCCTTACTGATATAATAAACTCACTTGGACTACCAGTCCACAATGACTTAATATCCATTTCATACCGATCCATTAACCTGGGAACCCCACCGCGGAACTCATCGTGATGCTCACTTATTCCCACTATGAAACACCCAGAGGCTGTAATGGCCTTGCTGTTTCTTGATACACTATCTCAACCTGCTAACAGGTAAGAACTTTACACATGTCTCGACATACGCCTCTTCGTCTCAGGCCATCACTATAAAATTTCTATGTCATGTTCCCCTTTCACGATGCCTAACTGAAACGAATAAAAGAATAGCATGAGATTCATCCAGAATCTCTCAGTTAATCTCAATGTCCATCGGATCCCAAGTCCGATCTCTACACCACCATAAATTCACGTCTATCATTATACGACCCTTAGCTAATCCAGCTAAAGCTTTCCATTCAATCTTGCCCGTCTGTGGCTCACTTAACCATCTTTCCCTTTTATCTTTCTTGAGATAATAATCTCAAACAATAAACTGGCCACCCAGCCCACCAGAAACTCTACTCCAGTTCTGGTCAAATTCTCTAATCAACATGTCGCATAGAACATCACTTTTTTCTATCGCTAGGATGTCATAACAATCCTCAAACTAATCCTGGTCTATAAAGACCCAGCACTTTCTCCCCAAGGCACCTGAAATATCCTTACCATTCATGGACACTCCTGTCCCCAAGGCACTTTTCACTCTTGGAAATTCTCCGCCGAGAAAACACCACTGTACCATCGTCCAAGACGATCATAAATCCCATTCAAGTCTACCCTTGAATGCACTATTCATTGATTCACAAACACTCAGCATCACACCAATTCTCAAGATATATTCAGCACTCACAGTGCTCTAATCTGATACTAGCTCAATCCTTTACATAATTTTCTCACTCCGATCTCTAACTGGTCTTAACCAGATCCAAGATCCACCTTAAAGGATTCCATCTTACTCAGCAACTAACTCTTTAATTCTTATAACCCTACTGAGCCACTCGAAACAGTGTTTACACCTAATTCCATCTCTGGTACTAAACCAATCACCATTCTCATCTTCTATTAATAACAAGAAGGCCTGACAGACCACCTGGAAACACATTTAAAAACTCATAGACTAATCCAGTCTGTCCTGATCTCACTAACACAATCTAAGTGGTATCCACCACGCTGGCCAAGAGTTTCATGCACCTCCCTGCACAAACTCCAGCCCTCACATCCGGTATCATAAACATATCGAATTCATGCACAGTGCCAATTGTCACAAGACTTTTTGCTCACAAGCTCAAGAATTACTACACTTTCCTTGCCATTCAGGACTGCTCCTTAATTACTTAACCAATCCAAACCCTGGATCAAACCCAAGCCTATCATAACCAACTTATCTTTTAGGTTGCCAATACCATATTACTTTTCCCCATCACAACGTAACCATGTGATCCACATATACCATCAATATACCCTTCTCCATATACATACCAACAAAAGAATAACATGGCGCCAAAGCCAAACAACATAATTCACAACTCAGAACTAGAAGACTGACCTGTCATCCCCGAGGAGCTAGTCTCGGTCTCAGACTCTGATTGTCTTGGAACAAACACTCGAGTTGGAATTGAGCTGCCTATCCCCCTTTGTTCTTCCTTTACCACGGGGCACCTCTTCACAATATGCCCAACCATGCCACAAGCAAAACATGACCTCGCTCGGCATTCTCCCAGATGATGCCTCTTGCACCGAGCGCACTCTAGGTAAGGCTTCCAGCTTTCATTCCTGCTTGCTCCAATAAGTGGAGATACCACTATCTGGGCTCCATGCTCTCCAGCACTCTGCTGCCCAACTGCTATACTCTCAATAGCAAGAGCCTTCTCTACCACCTGAGCATAGGTAGAGACTTCATACACTGGGGCAACTCTAACGCCCTGAGCTATTCCAGGATTCCACCCCTGAATAAATCTTTCCTTCCGAGCCACATCTGTGGGTACTGTGTCTAAGGCAAACTTGGCCAACTCACCAAATTTAGTAACATACACGGTCACTGATGCATTACCCTGAACAAGATTCAGTAACTCATTCATCTTGGCAGTCTTGGCTACATCACAGTAATACCTCTCATTAAACAGCTGCCTAAACTCTTTCCAATCCATCACAACTGTGTCTCGTGTCTGGGATATCACTTCCCACCACGTCCGGGCATCATCCCGCAATACAAATGTCGCATAGGTCACCCTATCGTGACCTACCAGCCCCATACTGTCAAGAATGGAACTGATCATGCCCATCCATTGCTCAGCTCTGGATGGATCTAGGCCTCCCTCAAAGATTGGAGGATAAAACCTCAGGAATCTTTCACAGAGAAATTCCCATCTGTTCTCAACCCTAGGCTGAGCTGAAACTGATGCCACCCCTGGCATAGAAAAGGAAGGGGTACTCCCCAACAGACTCCGATGTTGCTTCAAATACCTGATCTCTTCTTCCTGCCTCTGCAATCTTAATTGCAAATCTGTAAGCGTCTGCTGAACATTCAGAGATGTAGACGAAGAACTAATACCCTGGCTGTAACTCCCAGCCCCTGTATAACTATCACCAGGGCTCATAATCTGCCTTGCATAAACCTGCTGATTCAATCTGCAGTCAACAACTTGACCCATTAATCTCAATAACCATATCAAGGGCTTTTCCTCACGGGATAAACCTTACCACACCACAATCATAAACCACTTGCAGTGCTACAAACATGCCCATGGCATTCATACATACTCATAATCCCTGCTATTCCAAAACTCAAACCATGCTTCCAACCCCAACATGCAAATAACACAATTATATGTTCATGGAGCAGGCAATCATATGATCACAGTCATATATATGTATATTCATGGAGCATATAATCATATAGTCAAGAGCCAAGCTCTATCAGAATCTCATGCTCCCTAATACAATGTGCAAGCAAAGCATTTACATTTTATTCAAACAGCTATGCACATAGCTACAGAAATAGTTACCATTCCTTGAGTGAAGCTATCTTCAGTGATGAGTGTACATGCCCAGCTTGTCTTCAGGAACCATAAACCTTGGCTCGCTCTGATACCAAGTTGTAACACCCCAACTCCTGGGACCGTTACGGTGTGCCTTGTAAACAGTGCTAAACTCGCTAATCGAGTCATTTGGTCGAAATCATGAACTAAGTATGATTAGCGGTTTAGGGATTAAAAACTTTGGCTAGGATATAACGTTTCACTAGAACGTTTAATATATACATTGGGATCCCAAAAAAAAAATTCAGAGTTTATTATAGAAAGTAGTTACAACAGGCCGTTCTAAGCGTCAAAGCAGGGTTCAACCCTAGTTCCACTTTCAACCTCGGCCGTGACGGACGAGCAGCTGCATATGTACACGTCATCACCTAAGCCCTCCAACTCAAGGATGATCTACCTTCCTCTTGCCTTTACCTGCACCACATAGCACCCGTGAGCCGAAGCCCAGCAAGAAAACATAACACTATGCATAAGCATTATCAAATGATTATCATTATAATCACACAGAGCATAAAGCTTCCAGACCAATGAGTGAACATCATATGATCCAAGAGGGAGAGTGGCTGCTAGGTAAGCCACTAGCCTCTAAGCACTTATTTCATTCATCGACCCTCGAGGTCGGTTGGGCATTAATGCTCTTTGAGTCATTCAATGCTGATGGTCGATTAGATCTAATCTCCGTTGGCTTGCGTGAACCACGCTAAGACCATTCTGACTAATCAGTCAGCGCTAAGTGACCAATGTCCAGTATCACTGCCGAACCTGACTCATAAGTCACAGCTTCACAGCTAATACCAACACCTTTGCCAGTTCTGATTGATGAGTCAATGCAACGTGACCAGTGCCCAGTACCACTACTGAACCTGACTCATAAGTCACAGCTTCACAGCTGATACCAACACCTTTGCCAATTCTGACTGATGAGTCAGTGCAACGTGACCAGTGCCCAGTACCACTGCTGAACCTGACTCATAAGTCACAACTTCACAGCTGATACCAACACCTTTGCCAATTCTGACCGATGAGTCAGTGCAACGTGACAAGTGCCCAGTACCACTGCCGAACCTGACTAATGAGTCACAACTTCACAGTTGATACTAGCACCTTTGCCAAATCTGACTAATTAGCCAGTACCATGCACAGGTAAGCAATGCTATCAATATGTATCATATGCCAGTTATCCAAGAGTAGGGCATTCAGCATGCTTACTAAACAGTTGCTAGCATAATCATGATCATGCACAAACTCAGAGACTCAAGCTCTGGCCAATCTCATATTCATCGCTCATGGCATGCCCTAATCACATGTTTCTCGTGCATCACATGCATCACACTTAATCATCAAACATGCCTCAATAATAATCATATGCAATTGGGCAAGATCGCCAAGCATTCACTATGCTATCAATGTTTACATTTAAACATCCAACATGCATCAATCATAGCCATGCATGTCACATACGGGGTGCAGTTTTCTTACCTTGGGTTGGAGCGAGAATTAATAAAAGAAACGACCTTTGAGAACGATAAGCTTTTAGTCCTTTAACGGTCACCTAGTCATAACCAATTAGAAACCATTAATAAAACAAATCAATGAATGGTTTACAAACTAAACCACACTCCCGGGACCAATCCCCCACTCTCGGGACTCTCAAACTACTCAAAAGGAGCAAAGGAACCAACCCCCGAGCATTAAAAACCATCCCGAACCCTAAAATCAACACCTCCTGAAACTGGCCTAGCGCCTAGGCGCCACCCACCAGCACTGGGGCGCTGTCCCAAAAATAGAGAGGGCTGCTCTCTGCCCTGAGTAGCGCTGGGGCGCTAGGGCTGGTGCTGGGGCGCCAGCTTCAGACCAGCAGCTGCACTGAAACTCCATTCTTGCGATTCCTCTTGAAACCAACCTTCCAAACACATCCCAAACCTTACCAAAACATCCAATTCAACCCCTAAACCTCACCTACATCACCTCTTCACCAAAACCCAACCTAAACCTCAATTAAAACCTCCTCAAATCCATACCTCCATCAAGAAGCCAAAAGTTGAAAACTAGAACTCAAAAACAGAGCACACCAGTAAATTCACAACTGGAACTCACCTCAAACACGGTTTTGAATCCCCTTTAATGATTGAAACAAGTCCCCTAGCTGCCACCTTTGATTTCCTAGCTCAAAACCTCATGATGGTCTCAAGAACACCAAAGAAGGATGAAGGGAAGGTAGTGTACGGGAAGGGAAGAGGATAACCTCTGTTTTGTCCTGTCCTTCTACAACCCTTCTATGTTATATATATCCAATACCCAAAATGACCAAAATACCCTTAAGCCAACAAAAGCCTCTAAAGCCATTCCAAGGGTAAAATTGGTACTTTCCTCTTATCCCGTTAATCATAATTAACGCTTCCCAAATCCCGCTAATCTCAATATCCTCAAACACCAATAATTCATATCCCGTTACCCTAAACTCCCCAGTAACGCTATAATCATTAACATCACCCCGAGACTCACCCCGAGCCCCGAACTTAAACCCGTTATGACTAGACCGAACACTTACATCTCATGATCGTCTCATGTCGAAAATCTCGAACCAATCCACCCTATAATGTGGCTATATTAATTAATCTCAACCATGCACCCAAAATATACATTTACGCCCACTGTGGCCAATTACCAAAATGCCCTTGCATTATAAATATGAGCCCATATGCATGCATTCACCATCATATAACAATATAATTCACATAAACATGCATATAATCATTAAATATCATAATAAACCATTTATGGCCCTCCCGGCCTCCTAATCAAGGTCCTAAACCTTATTAGGAAATTTGGGGCATTAAATAAGTCCTAAAAATTGTCTCTAGAATTTTTAGAACTCTCTGAGAGTCCTTAAAAATCATATTTTTGGACTCGCAATGAGTGTCCTAAAAAAATATGTGAGTCCTAGAAAACCTGAATTAAAAATTTAAGAGTGGTGACTTTTAAGGGCTCACTTTGGGTGTCCTAAAAGAGTATTAAGGACTCCCAATGTGAGCCCTAAAAAATTTTATGTAAAATTTGATAAATAAGGTCATCATTTTCGAAATTGGGGTTTTTTTGAAAGTTAGGGTTCATAGAAAAATTTCAGCACACACAAAGAAGAGAAGAAAGAAAAGGGTCTCGGCTGGGGGGTTCTCAGCCACGACTCTCAGCCACGGCTAGGTTTCTCGATGGCGGACGACGGAGGCAGCAAGGATGGCGGCGGTAGCAGCAGTAGGTATATTTTCTTTTTTTTTTCATTTCTTTTATTAATAATGTTTTACATTCATTTTATTGAGTGATTAAGTATTATCTTTGAGCTTGTTTATGTTAAATTAATTCTTTGCTAAGTTTTTGAGTTTCAATTATTAAAAATCCAAAAATGACATAAATTAGTTATATATGAAACCTACATTCTTTGTTTTTGAATTTGTATGTAATAGATAGTAATTGTTGATTGAAGATATTTCTTTGTGTTTTTTTAAACTAATTAAAAAAAATTATTGTTATATTATGAGTTCTATATCTTTTTTTTGGGTTGGTTTAATTCTAGAATTAATACTAATGAAAAAGTAATTAGGATCAATGGAATAACATTTTTATTGAAAAGATTAGAGATAAAAACAAGTGTGAAGAGTAGTTGTCGTAGAAAGTTATAGAAACACTCATGAATATTATTCTATTTATTTCTAATTATTTAACAATTATAAAATAATATGTTTATGATTTATAAAATATTTTAGTTATTCCTTTTAAAAATAAAAGAATTAGTGATTTGAAACACTTGGTATAAGATCTCTAGGAATTAACATGATTTACTATTTGAATTGTATTTATGTGCAATTTTTAAAATTAATGTCAACATCTAACTTTTTTATTTTTTATAATGTTCATAATAATGTTTAGGTTAATATTTTGATTGTTCTTGAAGCATTGGATTGGAAGCTAATTGCAAGAGGTATGTTGTATTTGATTTTTTTTTTAATTTTCAATATTTTACAATTTTGAATGATAATTGTATTACTTTAGTGGAGTTTGAATATCTTAGATATTCATCCGTAGTGAAGTAGGTTCTGGGAATTTTGTGTGTTGCGATGATAACAGAAGATTGAGAACTCGCATGTCTTAGTGAAGTAGGTTCTGAGAATTTTGTATGCTGCAGTGACATATGGATGAAAACATGTGTGTTGTTTGATTTGTTTGACATGTTGGTGTTGATTGTGATAGATGGCTAGGCTAGTAAATTAGGGGATATGCTATCCGATTTTCTATAGATTTTTTTATACTTATTTTTTGTTTTGTATGTTTAGTTTATTTTCTTAATTTTTATTTTTATTGAAACAAATAGGCGCAATATGGAAAAGGAATGGATGTTAGCTGATAGGTTGTCAGTAGAATATATAAAAGGGGTCGATGAGTTTCTTAAATTTAGTTTGGATCATGCCAAACATCCAAACTATATTTTTTTTCCTTGTAGTAAGTGTGGAAATATGAAAAAGATGACCGCCACAATGATAAAAGAGCATTTATATTTCCACGGGATAGACTAAAGTCATAAAATATGGTATTGGCATGGTGAAGAGCTTCATGTTACTCCGGACCCTCCTAGGATGAATGAAGTTCGGAATTATAGGCAATTTGATCATGAGGATAATTTAGATGAAATAATTGATGATGGATATTATGAATCAGAAGTAGATCCCGTTATGTTTGAAAATCTTCTTAATGACGCTGAAAAGCC
The DNA here is from genome assembly GCF_963169125.1 of Humulus lupulus. Lineage (NCBI taxonomy): Eukaryota > Viridiplantae > Streptophyta > Magnoliopsida > Rosales > Cannabaceae > Humulus > Humulus lupulus. The sequence goes on along the minus strand of NC_084800.1, from coordinate 105,088,365 downwards.
GATGTACCCTGGTTGCACAAAATTTACAAAGTATTCAGCCATTCTTAGATTGTACAATATGAAAGCCAAAAATGGATGGAGTGTTAAGAGTTTCATGGAATTGTTATTTTTTATAATATATTTATTGCCTGAAAGAAAACGAGATGACCGTGTCATTTTACGAGGCTAAGAAAACTATGTTTTCATTAGGCTTGCAATATGAAAAAATACATGCTTGTCCTAATGATTGCGTATTATATTGGAATAGCCTTGTAGATGCAAATTTGTGTCCTACTTGTAGTGTGTCCAGATGACAAAAGAAAAGGAATTTAGAGGAAGTTAAGGAAGGAGTACCAACAAAAGTTTTGTGGTATATTCCTCCAATTCCTCGTTTGATTCGATTTTATTGAAATGTTGATCATGCTAAGAATTTGACTTGGCATGAAAATGAGAGAATAAAGGACGGTAGACTTAGACATCCTACTGACTCAACAGCGTGGAAGATAGTTGATTTTGAATGGCCTTCATTTGCCAATGAACCTAGAAATATTCGTCTAGCTCTTTCTATGGATGGAATTAATCCTCGTACTTCTCTCAGTAGTAAGTATAGTTGTTGGCCTGTTATGCTAGTCATATATAATTTACCGCCATGGGTTTGTATGAAGAGGAAGTTTACCTTATTGACATTGCTGATATCAGGACATAAACAACCTGGTAATGATATTGATGTCTACTTAGCTCCCCTAATTGATGACTTGAAAAATTTATGGAATGAAGGGGTTAGGGCTTATGACGCATACCGAAAAGAAGAGTTTACCCTTCGAGCAGTGTTGTTATGGACAATCCATGACTTCCCCGCTTATGGAAATTTATCCAGTTATAGTGTAAAAGGATACAAAGCTTGTCCTATTTGTGAGGAGAAGACTTTCTCTCAATATTTGAAACATTCCCACAATGTGTGCTATATGGGACATAGAAAATTATTGCCCTGGAGACATTATTTTATAACATGGAAAAATGCATTCAATGGTGAACAAGAGTTTGGTTTGGCTCCAGTTCCTTTGACTGGGAATCAAGTAATTAATAAAGTATCTACAACTCAGTTTAAGGTAGGAAAACCTATTTTTTGTCCAATTAAGAAGAAGAAGGTTCGTGGAAAGAGTGTTGGCAAGGATAAGACTGAAGTTAGTATGACTAGTCCAAATGACTCTAAAAGTCATTGGAAGAAAAAATCAATTTTCTTTGAGCTTGAAAATTGGGAAAACTTACTTTTGCAACATAATTTAGATGTTATGCACATTGAGAAAAATGTGTGTGATAGTCTAATAGGAACTTTGTTCAATATTCCTAGCAAAAGTAATGATGGCATTAAAGCTCGAAAAGACTTGGCTGCATTGGGCTTGTGAAAAAAGCTACATCCAAAAGCTGACACTAAGAGAACATTTTTATCGGAAGCTTGTTACACACTCATTAAGGATGAGAAAATAGAACTTTGTGGTTGTTTATACAATATTAAAGTTCTAGAAGGGTATTCTTTAAACATAAGAACATTGGTGGATATGAAGAATTTGAATTTGGTCAGCATGAAATCTCATGATTGTAATGTCCTATTCCAACATATTCTACCTGTGGCTATTCGTGGTGTGCTACCTAATAAGGTTTGAGAGATAATCACATGGATGTGTTTGTTTTTCAAGTATTTGTGTTGTAAGATAATTTATGTTTCAACGTTGGACAATTTACAAGTAAAGATTGCTATAATCCTGTGTTACTTGGAGTGATTCTTCCCACCTTCTTTTTTTGACATAATGGTGCATCTTACAGCCATTTGGTTGGAAAGATTAAACTATGCATACCTGTTTACTTAAGATGGATGTATCCCTTTGAGTGATACATGAAGATTCTTAAGAGTTATGTTACAAATAGAAGTAGACCCGAAGGATGTATTGTTGAATGCTATATTGTAGAAGAAGCCATTGAATTTTGTTCATAATATTTGCATGGTGTGACAAGCGTGGACGATCAATCTACATTAAATAAAAGAAATGGTGGTTATGGTGGAAAAGGTGGTGTTGTATGCTCAATAAGTCAAGATGAAAGACATGAAGCACATTGTCTTGTATTGCAAAACATTGATGAGATTTAACCTTACATCGAGTAAGTTATCTTTGACAGTACGATATGGCATTATGCCCCAATTGGCATTATTGTTGTTTTATCGATCCTCTCAATGCATCATTAGATAACAGGACAGCCATCAAGGAGACCGTCCATGATACATTTGAGATGTATTTCACGGAAAAAATGAATGCACGTAAAAAGATCAACAAACACCCAGCAGGAGTAATGTATTTCCAACCTACGGTATGTTTCCATTTGTATATGAGTTTATGTATATGTAAAGATGTTTAAGATATTTAATACTAAGATTTGTACATGTATTACCAATCTTTATATAGTGTCGTAAACAACCAAATAATATCGATTGCGGATATTACGTTATGAGGATGATGAACAATGTACTTATTAATGCCCCTCATATCAAACATTTCTTGTCGAAACAGGTAACAATGAATATACAACTACATAATATTAATATAGTATAATTTTTGTATATGCTTTGAATTTATTACCACTAATATAATTCTCATTAAAGTTTTATTTCTTTGTTTTTTTAGTTCTCCTCTAACAAACCATATACTACTCAAGAAATTGACGAAGTTCGAGAAGAATGGTCGATGTCATTTTTACAATTGGTTAGAGCAAAATGAATGATGTTATAATAGCTAGCTTACAATACATGTTAAGAAATTTAAATTTCTTTTTAAAAAAATTGGCGTTTTTTTAGTATTTTCTTTTCAAATTTCTTTTAATACATTTTGGACACTCAAAGGGATGTATTTTTAAATCCAAATGAAAATTGTAGCTGCATTTTTTTTTAAAAAAAAATTTACTTTTAAGGGCATGCAAAGAGAGCCCTAAAATCTTAATTTAAAGACACTCAACGGGACCTTTCAGGACTTACAAAGAGAGCCCTAAAAACTTACTTAAAGGCACTCAACATGATTTTTTAGGACTCACATTACGAGCCCTAAAAACATTCAATGTGAGTCCTAAAAAAACCTCAGTTTTTAAGGCTCTCAAATAGAGGACCCGCACCCCGCGAGTCCTAAAATAACCTTTTTTGTAGTAGTGCAAGTAGTTCCACTTGGGTAGACTTGCAGTAATCACTCAAAAGAGGAACTCAGCTAGGAGTGTATCTTTAAATCCATCCAGATGAGGAGGTGCTTCCCAAACATGACCAAGGTCAAGGTTGTGGTAGACAAGTATTTAGTGTAGGATCTTGGAATTTAAATCGAGATGCATGCTTCCTATTATTTTTCCAAACACATAATAGAAACATAGAGTAACATGACATACATATGAACATCAAATTCATAAATTAACATAAACACAAAGATGTAGAAACTTACGAATACGCAGCGGAACTAGAATAACTCCTTCCTTCAATCTCTCTAACCCTTGATTCCTTTCTGTAGCAGAGTATTATCAAGAGATTGAACTAGAACAGCAACACAGTCTTCCTCACCAAGCCTTCGATCAACCTAGAACTAGTGTGGGCCAGTTCTCAACACATGAGAAAGAGATTTAGAAGAGAAGAAGAAGAGAGAGTGGCCAAGAAAGGTTAGACTGTCTAGGTTTTCACTTACCCAATGAATCAACTAAAAATGACTTCCTTATGAAAACCCTAGATATCATATTCCTTATATAGGCAACTTAATGAGCTTTACTTAAATTTAAATTTGATTTAATTAAAATAATAAACAAAAAGATAAAAGCCTTGGGCTCCCACAAATGGACTTGGGCCCAATACATTTATTTTGAATTTAAATCCCAATTGGGCCTAAATTCAAAACCTTTTATTTATTTATTTTTAATTAATTAATTAAATCCTTATTCAAATTAACTAATTATAATTTGAAACTTGATTTAATTTTATTTATTTATATTGACACCAATTTATCAATATTAATAAATTTACCCAAAGATTTTCTTTTATTCCAAAATTGACCTAGTCAACTTTAAAAATCCTAATTGATAATTAAATCAATTAATTGAGACATTCTAGATGATTTACTTAAAGGTGATGCGGGAACCATGGATCCATGAAATCAAGCTCCAATAAGTTATCGTAAATTTATTTACGAATAATTTCACTACCTTATTAATTCCTCGTAACTCCACTATAGACTCAGAATTAAACTCTTGAATTCATAGAACGTATTTTCCAAACCATAATTACGTTATCCATTGTTATAACCATTACAGTCAATCAATCCTCTATCGATGACTTGCAAACGAGTTGGGTGCAAATTACCATTTTACCCCTCATCATTATTTTATCCTTAACTCCCACTAAGTTCCTTATAAATGATATTTCCGTGAACTTAATCACAGAAATGAGATCTCAATCATTTAAACTTTTGAACAAAGCAATTAAAGAAATCATATTTTCACTTCTCATACAGAAGTTATAGATTTCATATCTATGAATAATACTCCCACTCAATTACACTACTAAATCTCCAAGATGTAAGTATGGGCTACACCGTAGGGTAAGCTGGTAACGAACAAGTCAGAAGATTTAAATAATATAATTAGCAGAATATTATCATTCAGAATTAAGATTGACTTAACCTATTTGTGACATTATTAGATTCGATAACAAAGATACTTATTTATCAATAAATAATCAATATCGGTCCTGGCCTGATGTAACAAAATACATCTAATCTTATCTACTTGGTCAATGCCTTGGACAAGACATCACACCCCAAATGTGTAAGTAGATCATATCGTAGATTGCCTAATCAGTGAATATCCAATGCACTGATCTAATCGTAAGACTCGTTCTTTTGAACATATAATTACAACTATAATCCACTGTGACCTAGTCACTATAATTGTAATTATCCATATGTTCGGGATTTTATAAATGCTTGTATTATTTCAATAATCATGTAATAAAATAAGCAAGCAACACAGTTGTCAAACTAAATGATTTCTACTACTTTTATTGACAATATGAAATCGTGTTACATGTCCAACATGATTTTATAAGGGCATAGAACCCAACATTTAGAGAAGGTAGGCCCTCTGATGGGCAACCAAGGCGACCAACCTCAAGATGAGGACAACCTCCTAACCCACAATACCCAAGATCAGGTCAGCAACTCTGACAACCAAGGAATGAACGACCAGCAAGCCAAAACTGAAGCCATCGGCCTCGACGTAATTAGCCACCTGGATATAATCAGGGTCATTCACCGAGGAGATATCGGTGATGAAACGACCAAGAAGCAAGTAACAATTATCGAACATCCTACTAGGATGGTTATGATGATGATGATGATGATGATGATGGGGGATGGAGATAGTAGATATTACCAACCCCATAATAACCAATATTATGAGGATCGTCGTAATGATGTGTATCCAAGAGGATAATTTGTGCCACCAAGGCCACATAGGCCTCAGAACACACCTTCTCATGAAAATGTGCAGCGTGAAGGACAATTTGTCCCACCAAGGTAGCCCGAGCAACCCAATTGTCCTACTAGATCACCCCATGGTGCTTCTCAAGCAAATAGTCAGAACCCTAAAGGGTAACCTAGGGGAAACAATGTCTTTAATAGACTTAGAAAGTGGGGATGAGACTTATGGAACATCCTCGATCAGTTTCGGGAAGGTAAAGGGTCTAATGTTGTGGGACTTGTTGCACAGTATTCCCTCCAACATTGCAAAATGATGATGCAACACCCCCTGTCGCTGCTCCAGCAGTTGTTCTACTAGTCGATGCAGCCATTCAGGCAAAGCTGGATGCTCAAACTTAGATGGTTCGAGAGTTTACAGCCCCAAAACCTATTGACATTGATGTAGAGAGAAGGAAAGACTCTCCTTTCTCTAATAGAATAAATGCCCTTACAATTCCTCCCAAGTTCAAGATGCCAACTTGGAAGATGTACGCTAGTAAAGAAGACTTTGTTTCCCACGTGAACAACTTTGAGATACAAATAGATCTCCAATGAGTTTGGGATGATGTTCGGTGCAGGATTTTTCCTACTACTTTGGCTGACTCAACACAACAATGGTTCTTCAAACTAGAGCTTGGAACCATTAATTATTGGGATACATTTGTGAGACTCTTCTACTCATAATTCTTCATTGCTCAAACTTTACCAGTTGAGCTCAATGACCTTGTCAACATTAAACAAGGACCCAACGAGCCTCTTAAATATTATGTGCACGGTCTCATGCAAGAAGCTGCTTGCTCTAAAATAGTCATCGATGATGGAAAATTGATGGCCATCAAGGCTGGGATCTGAGTTAAAGGACCACTTTGGACCGACCTGAGAAGAAAAACTGTCTACTCAACCAGAAAGTTTCTCGATCAAGCAAATGAGTTTTATAAAATTGGAAAAAGTTGTTCGTAAAGATGACCAGGCTAACCAAGCTGGAACTAGTACTGCACAAGCAAAAAACTCAAGTGCAACTAACTAGAACCGAACAACCAATGGTAATGGTAATGGTAACAAGAATATTTAAAATAGCGGTGAACGAAACAACAATTCTAGTAGTGGCAATAATAACGACACTAAATGAGCCAAGATGAGTGATAAGCAACGAAAATATGTGCCTCTTTTCACCACCTACTCTACAATCTTAGGGTCATGAGTAGAGGTCTTTCAAGCCACATAAGTTGAAGTACCCTATAGGAAGCCAAATCCTATTAGGAAAGATATAAGCAAGAGAGAAACCAAAAATTATGTCGCTTATATAATGATTATGGACATGACACTAACGATTATGAACTCCTGATGCAACAACACGACCATTGCAACCAACCCCTATAATAGGTCGATTAGACATGATTTATGGAGGACCACACCTTGTTGGCGATAGCAGAAAAGCCCTAGAACAATATGCATGAATGCACGCCATGAGCAAAAAGAAAAGGTGTTGGCCGGCGAAGAAAATACTCCTAAAATGCATCAGTAGAAGTGTAAGCCTATTACATTCACTGAGGACGACACCACTTACGTTAGGTTCTCACACAATGATCCTTTAGTAATAGAAGCCCAAATTTCCAATATGATCGTTGCACGAACCATGGTGGATCATGGTTCTTCAATTAACATCCTTTTTAAGACCACTCTTGAAAGGATGAAGCTTTTTGTTCAAGATCTTGAGCCCTGCACGCAGACTTTATATGGCTTTATTGGAGAAGGAATGACTTTAGTAGGAACAATTAGACTAGGTATTACATTTGGAGGCGCACCAACAAACAGCACATTCATAGCCAATTTTGTTGTGGTTGACCTTCCTTCAGGTTTCAACGCCTTGCTTGGAAGGCCAATACTAATTGATCTGAGAGCTATCACGTCCATTTTTCATCTAACAATGAAGTTCCCAACCAATTTTGGGATTGGATGTGTTAAAGGGAATCAACGTGAAGCTTAAGAATGATATAATTCTTCCATTACCACTGCTAAAAAAGGAGTAGTAAGGACCAGCATGATTTTTATTGGACCAGTTATAAACAAGCCAACAACAATAATGGAAGTTAGCATCCTAGAGGGACAGGAGCAGGCTTCCTCAAACAAGTATAATGCCTCCAAATATGGCGCTTCCCAAAGCGAGGAGGTAGACTTTGATCCTCGCTTTGGGGATTATGACACTGGAGTGAAACCAATTGAAGACCTCGAAGAGGTCCCACTTGACCAAGAAGAGCCGACCAAGAGTGTAAAAATTGGGAAAAACTTAGCCGAGGAGGTCAAACTTGAATTCATAAGTTTTTTAAAACACAACCAAATGTGTTTGCCTAGTCGCACAAAGACATGGTACACATCAACCCTGCTATAATTAGCCATGCCTTAAATATTGACAAGGAAAATTCCAAGCTTGTTCAACAGAAAATGAGGTTGCTTGACAAAGAAAGGTCTAAGGCCTTAAAGGAGGAAGCTGAAAGGATAAAAGAAAATGGGTTTACAAGAGAAGCTTTATACCCTTAATGGAATGCAAACCCTATTCTAGTATCAAAACCCAATGGCAAATGGAGGACATGTAATTATTTGACAGACTTAAACAAAGTTTGCTCGAAAGACTGCTTCCCTTTGCCAAGAATCGACTAGATAGTTGATGCCACGGCACGACATGAGGTCCTTACTTTTATGGATGCCTACTCAAGGTACAGTTAGACTAGCAAGCACCCTCTTGATGAGGAGCATACCATCTTCAGGACCGACATAGGCTTATACTATTACAATGTAGTGCGATTTGGACTAAAAATTGCTAGCGCGATGTATTAACGATTAGTCAACATGATGTTCAAGCATCAGATGGGCAACAACATGGAGGTCTATGTCGATGATATGTTGGATACATCTAAAAAGGCTAGGGGCATGTTCAAGATCTAGAAGATTGTTTTAATATTTTAAAGCACTACAATATAAAGCTAAACCCTTTAAACTGCTTGTTTGGGGTAGGCTCAGGAAATTTTCTTGGATTCACTGTCAATTCACGAGGCATAGAAAGTAACCCATAGAAAATCAAGGCTTTAATTAACATGAAGTCACCAACCAAGATAAAGGATGTACAGAGCCTCACTAGAAAAATAATAGCACTTAGTAGGTTTGTTTCGAAGTCAACAGACAAATGTGTTCCATTCTTCAATCTGCTAAGGGGGAATGGCAAGTTCGAATGGACAAAAGTGTGTAAGAAAGCTTTTTATGCTCTTAAGGAGCACTTAGTGCAACCACCAGTCTTGTCAAAACCACTGGATGGAAAAACCATTCTTTTATATCTAGCAGTCACTAGGCATGCTGTTAGTGCAGCACTTATAAAAGAAGAAGATAAAATCCAACATCCATTGTATTATATCATCAAAAGGTTGGTAGGAGCTGAAACAAGATCCCCCTTGATTGAAAAGATGCCATATTTCCTACTTCTTCCAGCAAGAAAACTAAGGTTGTACTTCCAAGCTCATCCGATTACAATCCTAACCAACAAACCCCTCAAGTACGTTCTATAAAAACCGAAAGCATCATGTTGATTGCTCAAATGGGAAATAAAGCTTGGGCAATACGACATTACCTACCAGCCATAGATAGCAATCAAAGGGCAATCCTTGGCAGATTTTATCATTGAATGTACAGGTGTACCAGAGGAAAACGAGCAAGTAATAGCACAAGATGTAAATGAGGATAACAGGCCAACATTGAAATTGTATGTATATGGTCCCTCAAATAAGCACAAGTCTAGAGCTGGTATTATTTTAAGTACACCTAAAGGGCATGTCATTCACTATGCATTAAGATTTGGATTTAATGCCTCAAATAATGAAGCAGAATATGAGGCCCTGCTCGCCGACCTTAGACTTGCTAATAGATGTTAAAGCCTTATTAGTGAATATTTACAATGATTCACAGCTAGTCATAAACCAAATCCTAGGGGAATAGAAAGCTCGTGAAAAAAGATGGCTTCCTACTTGAGCAAAGCTAAAGATCTTCTTGCACAGATTAAAAGATATACAATACAGTAGGTACCACGCAACGAGAATTCAAACGTTGATTCTTTAGCCAAGATAGAAAGCTCTAAAGATGCAGACACTCTAAAAATAATACTAATCGAGCACTTCGCCCAACTGAGTATTAATGAAACAGAGATAGCATTACTGCTAGATAGTTCTCCATCCTAGATGACTCTGATTGCTACTTATTTAGAGCAGAAGATTTTTGCTCAAGACAAAAATGAAGCACGAAAGATATCGAGGCAAGTTTTTAGATATGTAATTATTAATGGAGTGATGTATAGACGGGGATACACAATGTCTCTACTTCGATGTGTCACTAAAATAGAAGGTGAGTTGTTGATGATAGAACTACATGAAGGATTCTGTGGCAATCATGCAGGGGGCAGAGCCAAGCAAAGAAGATATTGAGACAAGGGTATTTTTGGCCAACCATGAATTAAGATGCATTGGAGTATGTGAAAAAATGTGACAAGTGCCAATGATTCTCTAAGATACCTTAAGCAGCTCCTAATCAACTTAAACAAATGCAAAATTCCATGGCCTTTTTTTGTATAGGGGATAGATCTGATCGGGCTACTACCTACGGGAAAACGAGGAGTCAAGTTTGTAGTTGTTACAGTTGATTACTTTACCAAGTTGATTGAGGTAGAACCACTAGCAACCATAACTTCAAAGAAAGTACTCGACTTTGTACTAAAAAATATTATATGCAGATATGGACTACCAAACAAGATCGTTTCAGATAACGGTGTTCAGTTTGATAGTTACCTGTTTACGGACTTCTATGCAAGACATGGTATTATGAAGAGTTATTCTGCAGTTTCTCATCCTCAAGTGAATGGACAAGTTGAAGTTGTTAACAAGACTTTGAAAGATACAATGAAGAAACGACTCGAGCAGGCTAAAGCCAACTTGCCAGAGATTTTGCCATAAGTGTTATGGTCATATCGTACTACTGCTTGCCCATCAACAAATTATACACCATTTTCCTTGGCATATGGGTATGAAGAAATGATACCGGTCAAGTTGACCCCCTATCACATAGACGAACTACATATGACCAAGCCTGAAATCATCAATTGTTAGCTGAGACTCTTGATTTGATCGGCGAACAACGAGAGCAATCATAGTTGTGGGTAGCTGCTTACCAGCTAAATGTTGCTTGATGTTTTAACTCTCGAGTCAAGGATAGAAAGTTTGCAATAGGAGATCTAGTCTTGTGACAAGTATTCCAAAACACTAAGGATCCTACAACATGAGTTTTGGGGCCTAACTGGGAAGGATCGTGCAAGATTGTAGATGTTTACAACCAGGCATGTATAATCTTACTCAATTGAACAGTGAATTGGTCACAAAATATTGAAATGGCGAACATCTTAGAAAATATTGTCAATGATAACTATGATCAATAACACTAGTTGTCAGGCGCGTAGTTGCCCATTTTTCACGACCAGTGTATTTCTTATTTTTGTTATTTTTGGTTGTAAAAGAAAGTTTTTGCTCATTTTTGTAATAACCAATTATTTTTTGGACTATTTACATTTATCTAGTCATAAGGCACGTTTATACCCCTTTTAAACAACTAGTTATTTAATAAAATTCAATCCCAAATGTTTTCTTTCAAAAACACTAATCGCTTGTACGAATTTTTATGATTACACGATTTTGTGCATTTTATTACGAGTTATTTACAAAGGAGTGTGCTTAGCACATTAAAATTTTACCAATTTTGTTATGTTAACAAGTATTGCTTAACATGTGTGATTTTTCTTTAAAGTATAGTACTTTATGAATATTATTGTGAGCAGCAGGATTAGCTCGAACAGGTCGACTATTTGGCAAGTTACCAAGGACTTACCTCCTTGATCAATTGGGGGCATATAGGGTAAATAGTACATCAAATTTTTTTATAATTTATAAAGTATTGTGCTTTGTTACACCCAGATTTCGAGACCCGAGATTGTGACCTCGAAAGTTGGACTCGTCAAATGTGAACTCGAGATATCTAAAACGCATGTTCGTGGATCAAGGTGGCAACCTCGAATACATTTAACCTCGATGTTCTTTATGAGCTCGAAAGAATTTAGCTCAGGGTATATCCATTGTCGGTTGTCTTTGGATCAAGTAGATCGAGCTTAGCAGGAGTACAAGCTCAGAATGTAACAGCCTCGCTGGTATCTACCCTGCTCCGAGCTGGTCTTGGAGTAAGGCGTCTAGTTCATAACTTATCTATAGACCTGGGCCGACATGATGCTGATTGCCGACCTCGAAAGATTTAATGGGTCATTTGATGTAACGTGTTCCATGCATTTAAAGATATTTATTGTTGTAACATCCCAACATTAAAGGGATATTAACAAGTCTGTTATTCGCTCCCTAGTCTTCAGGGGACGTTTCCTTGTATATAGAAGTTATAGTATTTAATATCATTATTTTAATTAATAAGCAGAGGCATCTTCCCGAAATATGTGGGATGAACTCTGAAAACTCTCTATAAATAGAGAGATCATGAACATTTGTAAAGGATGGCTCTTTTGATATACGGAGAGAAATTCTGGAGAATTCATCCCTGAAGGATTTCCAAAAAACTCCAAGTCTTAATAAAATAGACTCGTGGACTAGGTAGAGTTAACTGCTTAACCACGTAAAATCCTTGTTGTTTTGCCATCTTATTTATCTGTGCCATAGTCCTTATTATTTAATTGCTCTACATTTTAAGTTGATGAAAAATGGCGTCAATAGTTTGGTGCTTTCATTGAGAGCCTTAAGCAGTACAATCCCTGATTAGCTATGGCTGAAAATGATCAGAATGTTCCTGAAGAAAACTATCCACGACGCCCTGGGAAGCAGCCAATGATGAATCTAGAACCAGAAGAAAGAAGTGAGTCCTCCAATTCTTGAGGACCTACGGCACCTCCGACTCCCAGGGACGATGAGGACATGTATTATAATCTCGAGCGGTATGTCCCCATTGTGGAACTCGAAAATTGACAGTTAAGAAAACAGTTGGCTGAGGCCAAAAAGCGGAACGAGAAGTTGCTCAGGTTAGCTGCGGAGGCGCAGGCTGCTCAACCTCAACCTCCGCTAGAGAACCAAGCCCCACCTCCGCGGGACGTTCATGTTCCTCCCCGCAGGCCTCGTGGGCGCCCTCGCAAAAATGCCGCCACAAGAAGAAAGGAGCAACCTCCGCCACCGGCAGAGCAACTTGCTCTCTCGAGGCCTCAAAGAAACACCTGGGCTAGAGCTCCGGTTAACTCAATTGCTGAGATACCAGCTGAAACTGGGAATAACCGAGCTCCTGCAGAGGCTCGGACTCAGAATCATGGTAACAGGAAGAATGTTACCAAGCCGGCACAGGCAAACTCGGGACCATCCAGACCCCGAAATGGGTGGCAACGGGACCATACGGTTCCCTCCATCGCCAATAAGATATCCCTCACTGCCTCGGAGGAACACACAACCGACTCAGGGTGATAGGGAAAGGTGGGCTGGACGAAAGCAGGGGAATGGAGAAGCGACTAGAGAACGGAGAGGCGCCCAGCCTGCGAGAAGCCCAATGTCTCAGTCTCACACTACAGAGACGAGGGAGCTTGAAAGGATTCCATCTCGAAACAATGATGTGATGAGCCTCGCCAGTGATGACTCAAGGGACACCAGATCAGTCAGTATGTATGATCAAGGACGTAGAAATACTGGAAGCCAAAGGAATCACCCTGACCTGTGGGAACACCTGAATCAGAATCGGGGTAGTGCTAATCCCTCGAACCCAGATCTGAGAGATTGCCTAAATGTGTGCAAGGATCCCTTACGAAGGCGCGAGCTTAGAATTGTGATCAATGATAACCAATTTTAGGCAAGACCCCTTGTGGACCCAGTTCAGGATAGAATTGACCAACTGGAAAAAGCATTTAGGCTCTTATAGAATGAGCAAGGTCGGAATCGGGACGAAGATTCTGATGAGGAGCTCGAACCATTCGCTCCCTACATTTCCAACACTCTGTTTCCTCAAGGGTTTTGGATTCCTCATGTCCCACCTTTTGAAGGGAAATTTGACCCGTATAGTCATTTGAGTACATTTAACACTATAATGAGAGCAAGTAATGTGGGTTACAAGCTCAGATGCATGTTATTTCCAGCATCGCTTACAGGACCAGAAAAAAACTGGTTTGAAAAATATAAGAGACATTCGATCACTTCTTGGGATCAGTTGTCAAAAGATTTCAAGAAGCAATTTAGAGCCATGATTGGGGTAAGACCCAAGGCATCGACCCTGACCAATGTCCGACAACAACCAAATGAAACGTTAAAGAGCTACCTTACAAGATTCAATCTGGAAGTCACCCGAGCTCGAGATGTAGACGACAGCGGTCATTTAATGGCCGTCCAAGTTGGGGTAATGCCGGGAAGTCCCCTCTGGGATGATATGCAGAGGAAGCCTCTGAGGTCCTTAATCGAGTTTAATTGACAAGCTCAAAGGTTTATCAATGTAGAAGAGGCGAGGTCAACGCTGAATATGACCTCTCAGCCCATAGCTACAACGATAAACGTAAACTCTGCCTCGACCTTGGTGGACCCACCAGCCTCGAAACCCCCTGCAGAAAACCCTTCCAAAAGAAAGAAGAATGAAGAAAGTAACCCCGAGGTAGAAGGGGGAAAGAAGAAGAAAGGGGAAAGATACTTCTCTGTGTATAAGGTATACACCGAGCTCAACGAGTCTTGGGAGAATATTTACCTAGCTAATGAAAACTAGGTCCCCTTCAGGCGTCCCGACCCCATGAGAAATCAGAAGTCCAAGAGAGACTCCAGTAAATACTATCGATTTCATAGAGATACTGGGCACACTACTGATGAATGCAGGCAACTAAAGGATGAGATCGAATGACTGATCTCAAGAGGATAGTTCAGGTAGTATGTTAGGAACCAGAACAATAATCAGGCTTCTACCAGCCAGAGGACAGCTGCACTGCTGCCTGCTCAAAATAATAATTCCCGAGCTAGGGAAGAAGAGAGACCCCCTCCGATTGATGGAGAAGATGTGGTAACCATCTCAGGCAGGCCTCACCTCGCATGATCGAGCAAGAACGCCCAGAAGCAGTACGTGAACGAGCTGAAAATTGGGGATGGGTCCCCTTATGAACCCGAACCCAGAGCTCCAAAGTACCAAAAGGTTGAATCTCAGCCTATAACCTTTACTGAGGATGATGCATCCCATGTTCAGTTTCCTCACAACGACCCATTGTTCATCACTCTCTAGCTCGCGAACAAGAGGGTTCACCGAGTCCTCATTGATAATGGGAGCTCAGTGAACATTATCTATAAGGCCACCTTAGAAAAGATGGGACTCGCGCTTCATGGCCAAAAAGCTTCTGCAACGAAACTATACGATTTTTCAGGAGAGGGGATTACCTGTATGGGGTCCATTGAACTCCATGTGACCTTGGGAGACTACCCAGTCTCAACAACCAAGATGATGGAGTTTGTAGTAGTGGACTTGCCATCGGCCTACAACGTGCTACTCGGGAGACCCGCCCTAGTAGGGCTGGGGGCAGTCTCGTCTGTAAGGCATTTGGCCATCAAGTTCCCGACTTCTAGTGGCATCGAGATCCTGAAGGGAGACCAGTTGGCCGGAAGGGAATGCTATAGCATTTTCATAAGAGGAAAGAAGCAGGCGAGCGCACAAGCGCTCGTCGTTATTCAGACTAAGGACGGGACAGTCTTGGAGATAGATGAAGAAATCGATCCAAGAGTGGAGGAAAGAGCTGATCTCGAACCATTGGAAGAGCTTGAAGAAATCAAGCTCGAACAATCAGACCCCCCGAAAACGGTAAAGGTCAGGAAAAATCTCCACGAAGAAACCAAATATCAATTAATTTGCTTTTTAAAGAAGAACTAGGATGTCTTCGCATGGTCACATTCAGACATGATAGGGATAAGTCCAAATGTAGTGAGCCACACGTTAAATATTTACAAAAGCTTCCCACCGAAGCAGCAAAAGAGAAGACAACTCGATGACGATAGGAAAAAGGCCCTTAAAGAGGAAGTCGACAGGTTAAAATAAACTGATTCATCAGAGATGCTTTTTACCCCGCTTGGGTAGCCAACCTGGTGCTGGTCCCGAAGCCTAACGGGACGTGGCGAACCTGTATTGACTACTCGGACCTCAATAAGGCCTGTCCTAAAGACTGCTTCCCTTTACCGTGGATCGACCAGCTCGTGGATGCCACGGCAGGGCATGGACTCATGTTGTTCATGGATGCCTATTCTGGATATAACCAGATTTCCATGCATGCCTCAGACCAAGAGCATACGAGCTTCATAACTGACAAAGGGCTATATTGTTATAATGTCATGCCATTCGGGCTCAAAAATGTTGGAACCACTTACCAGTGGCTCGTGAACATGATGTTCTCCGAACAAATAGGGAATAACATGGAGGTTTATGTTGACAATATGTTAGTTAAATCTTAACTTAACAATTACCATGTTGATGACCTCGAAGAATGCTTCGCCGTGTTACGGAGATATAACATGAATCTTACCCCTCAGAAGTGCTCTTTTAGAGTATCTTCAGGAAAATTCCTGGGTTTCATTGTAAATGCTTGAGGAATAGAAGCTAATCCAGAGAAAATCCAGGCTCTGATCGACATGCCTTCGCCTCGGAAACATAAGGATGTCCAAAGTTTGACTGGCAGGATGGCAGCATTAAGTAGGTTCATCTCAAAATCTATAGACTGTTGTCTTCCATTTTTCAACCTTTTGAGGGGAGGCAAGAAATTTGAATGGACGGAGGAGTGCGAGTTGGCCTTTCAAGAGCTCAAGAAGCACCTCGCAGAACCCCCCATCTTGTCAAAACCCGTTACGAGAGAAGTGTTGTACATGTACCTTGCTACGACCGAGCACGCCATAAGTGTGGTACTTGTGTGGGAAGAAGAAAAAGTGCAATGGCCTGTGTATTACATCAGTAAAAGATTACTGGGGGCAGAATCAAGATACCCCTTGATGGAAAAATTAGCCCTCAGTCTAATTCACTCATCTCGAAAGCTTTGACCTTATTTTCAGGTGCACCCCATCCATGTACTTACTGATCAACCACTAAGACAAGTCTTGTCCAAGCTAGAAGCTTCGGGTCGACTTCTCAAATGGGCCGTTGAACTCGGACAATTTGAGATCACCTATCATCCAAGGACGACCATTAGGGGATAAGCCCTGGCAGACTTCATAGTGGAGTGTGCGGGCGTGGCCAACGAAGAAGTTATAACCCCGGCCCACGAGCTGTGGAAACTTTATGTTGACAGGTCTTCCAATGAAAATGGATCGAGGGCAGGAGTAATCTTGATCATCCCTGCAGGAAGCCAATTTCACTCTGCCTTAAGATTTGACTTCGACGCGTCGAATAACGAGGCCGAGTACAAGGCTCTACTGGCGGGACTTCGTATAGCCAAGGAGCTCAAAGCCAAAGTAATACATTGCTACAGCGACTCCCAGCTGGTGGTTAACAAAATTTTGGGAGAGTACCAGGCTCGTGGTACAAGAATGGCAGCATATTTAGAAAAGGCAAAATCCGCAGTGGAGCATTTTGAGTTCTATGCGATAGAACAGGTCCCCTGAGAACAGAACTCGAACGCGAACGCCTTTTCCAGGCTCACTACCTCTACCGAGAATGAAAAACTGAATGTCGTGCCAATCGAACATCTCGCGACACCCAGTATTAACGAGCCAGAACAAGAGGATGTTTGTGTGATCAATTCCGAGCCAACTTGGATGAATCCGATAGTTGAGTACCTCGAGACCGGCGTTCTCCCGGAAGAACGGGCCAAGGCTCGAAATTTGATATACCAAATCGCTAGGTATACCATTGTAGATGGAAAGATGTATAGGAGAGGATATTCCATGCCGCTACTCCGATGCGTGACCCCACCCAAAGCTAAGAAAATCATGGAAGAAATTCATGAAGGGTTCTGTGGAGACCATACTGGGGGGCATAGCCTGTTCAAGAAGATCATACGTTAGGGATACTTCTGGCCTACCATAAAATCAGACTCGTTCAACTACGTCAAGAGGTGTGATAAGTGCCAACGGTTCGCCATAATTCCTCGAGCTCCACCATCCGAGCTAACTATGATGACCTCCCCGTGGCCATTTGCGGTCTAGGGAATCGATCTCATAGGCTCCCTTCCGACTGGCAAGGGCAGAGTAAAATACGCAGTGATCGCCGTATATTACTTCACAAAGTGGACTGAAGCTGAACCTTTGGCAACGATAACCTCGAAGAAAGTCCTTGACTTCGTTGTAAAGAACATCATATGTTGATACGGGATGCCAAGGAAGATTGCATCTGATAATGGTACTCAGTTCGACAATGATCTGTTTACCAACTTTTGAGATAAAAATGGGATAATAAAGAGCTTCTCATCAGTGGCCCATCCCCAAGCGAATGGCCAGGTCGAAGCTGTAAATAAGACTCTAAAGAGTTTGCTAAAGAAAAAGTTGGAAGAAGCTAAAGGAAGATGGCCCAAAGAATTGCCTCACGTCCTAAGGTAATATAGGACCATGGCTTGTACATCAACAAGACATACCCAATTCTCTCAGGCGTACGGTTGCGAGGCTATGTTGCCAATCGAGGTCAAGATTCCCACAATTCGAGCCCTCGATTATGATCGAACCTCGAACCACTCTCAGCTCGAAGAAACTATGGACCTGATCGAAGAAAGAAGGAACGAAGCTCAATTAAAAAATGTTGCATACCAACAGCGAGCTACCCGGTACTTCAACAAAAGAGTTCGAGATAGAAAATTCGGCGTAGGAGATTTGGTACTAAGGCGTGTATTCTTGGCAACGTGGGATCGAGCAGCTGGCGTGCTCGGGCCAAATTGGGAGGGACCTTATCAGATAGAATCAGTCATCCAACCCAGCGTGTACAAGTTGGCAAGATTATATGGAAGTCTGGTACCACGGGCATGGAATGGCGAGCACCTACGACCTTACTATCAATAGTGTAGGAAGGATGTCTCCTATAACCATGCATGTTTGTCTGTATTGTTTTCTATTTTTGGATTTATAAAATAAAGTTTGATTTCGTTTTAATATGTTGTATTTTTTGCAATCTCTCTTAATTTAATAACCTATGGTCACATTCATAGGATATTATGGAGACATTAGTGGTACTTATACCATCAGCTTGAAAAAATAAAAAAGCATAGATTAAAAAAAAAAGTATACAAGCATTTGGACATAACCAAATGCGTGAGCTAAGATAGTTTGGATATAACAAAACTATCAAAAACATACAAGTGTTTGGATATAACCAAATGCACGAGCAAAGATAGTTTGGATATAACTAAACTATTGTAAACATACAAGTGTTTGGACGTAACCAAATGCGCGAGATAAGAAAGTTTGAACATAATCCATAAGTGTATGGATTACACACGTACATGGCCTTAATAGGTTTGGAACAAACCAGCTAAACTAATCGACAGTAAGTTAGAGCATAGCCCACTTCGTGTTAAGTCGAGATCGAGGCTGGAGTATCTTGCAAAATAATAGTTTCGACCTCATAACTTCGGAGAGATAACCGAGGATGAGAAAAAGTAACTAAAAAAGTAAGATACAACTAAACCATCTACATTACACGCCATATAAGTACTTTCGGGTCCATGGTAAAAGTAATATCCGACCTTGACAAATAACAAGATCGGAAGCGGATAATTCGAGCAAATTGTGCATGAATGCATTGAACCTCGAGCTTAAATCCAAATTATGTTTGTATGAATAAACAGGCATATATGACACTTTAATTTAAATTATGCAAAATATTTCGACCCAAGAAATGTACAGCAAATGTATTAAAGTAATTTCAAAAAAGTGATGTCTCAAATATCATAAAGGACAACTCTTTCACGAGCTGTAAAATTGTCTTGGCCCTATGGGCATAAATAATAAAAAAAGAAAAAAGAAAAAGGGCTATTACAAAAGATTCAGAGGGACGTCCCGAGGCAAGAATTAAGAAGGAGGAAGATTCTCCTTGGCCTTCTCAGCATCTTCCTTGGCCTTCTCGGCATCAGCGTCCCCCCCCCCCCCCGGCTCTCTCCGCCTCATCTCGAGCAGTCTCCTCATCATCCAGCCGAGCTTGCCATTGGGCCACGAGCTTCGCTTCAAGAGGGCCTAAGAAGCTGGTGTCGAGGTTGACATTGTTGGCCCAGATTCTGTACATGGCCATGTCGACTGCCCGGTCCTTCTTCTCCTTAAACTCTTCAAGAAGACGAGTCTTTTCACCCTCCATGATCTCGAAAGTGACGACCTTCTCTTCTTCAAGCTTGGAATTGGTCTCCTTGACTCGAGCATTCTCCTTTTCAAGCTTCGTGAGCCGGGCATTCAGCTCAGAAGACTTGGCCTTTAGCTCATCAGCTCCTGCCTCCACCTTAGCTTTTGTTGCCTTGAGCTCGTCATTCAGTTTGAGCTAAAGATCCTTTTCCTCCTGAGCAAGGGACATGCTCGAGTGGATCTCGTTGTTCAGCTTATAGTTGAGCTGGGCAGAGACAGCAAGAGCCTGGCATACAAAGAAATCAAATTAGCATATGGACCAAGTGTAATTACAGCTAATAGCAAGAGAAGAAAGGATACCGCAGCAGTAAGCTCGACACTCTTCTCGTAAAGTGTATTGCAGTCTCGAGCGTTGTTCAAAAACTGCCAATGAGGGGCGTCGAAGCCACTTAAGCTCTGGCCCACTCGAGACAGAATGTCCGAGCCAAGTGTAGCCCCATGGGATCTGGCAGCATTGTCAATTACATACTCATCGACGTGAGTAGAAACCAACAACTTGCATGTTGTGGAAACTAAGGGTTTTTTCGGAGGTGGGCCGAGTGTTAGGTGAACCATGATTGGAGGGGGTTGGAGCTCGACCGTAGTGGATGCTTTGACCTGAGGAGTCGGCTCCACAGCCGGGCTCGTAGCAGCTGGAGCTGGCGAAGGAGGTGTCTTCTCAGTCCTCTTGAGGACCTTGGCGGGTCGCTCAAACTTCTGCAAGCCCCTCGGGCACTTACTTCTCTTGGCCCCGCCACTCTCAAGGATGTTGTCAAGGTCGGAGTCCATATCGCCTGCACATTTACACCACATTATGAGTTATCCCAAAAACAAAATAATTTAACATGATACGGACAGAAGGGATGAGAAGACAAGTGGAGAGAAACCTAACTGGAACTCTCCCCCGAGCTTGTGCTCGGCGACCACGAAACTCCCCCATCTTCAGAAGAGGCGGGGGGAGTACCTTCCCTATAAGTGGATGTGAACCTCGAAAGGTCCCTATAGTCATTAGTCCCGTATTGGATGGCTATTCTGTTCCATACCTCGTTCAGGCTATACATGGTGTTGTATTTCCCGAGCCAGCTATCGAACCTATGTACCCTCTCATCTACCCAAGACCATACATAAAAATGGTTCTTATCGTCCTTACACAATACTAACCTATCTTGCTTATGTTTTAGTAGTGAGGGAGACCACAAATCCGAGCTAAGGATGAATGTACCTTATTCATCCGAGCCCGAGCTCGAGGCCTCATCGTTGGCCTCGTTCCCCGATTGTGAACTCCTTTGACGTTGAGTCAGAGATGGAGGCCTCGCATCTCTCCTTGAGGGGAGGTTTCCGGTCGGTTGAGGCACGAGCTCCCCCTGGTCGTACTTCTTGTTGGACCAGTCAGATATAGACTAATCCTCCTCTAAGAGCCCGCATGCTCGGAGCTAGCCTTCATGTAGGAGGTAGGAGAGGGATCTCTTGCCATAGGGAAGTTGGAGCAGAGTTTCTCTGTGCTCCCTCATCTCCTTGGTGGGGGTGGGGCGATGGTAGTTGGCTGGAAGATAAAACATATTTCAACTAAGCACGAGCCTAAAACAAAGTTCGAGCACAGAATAAAGGGAAGTTGCGATACTTACGAATCTGTCTAAAAGAGTATAATCGAGACGGGGCTAGGCCATTTGTCCAGAAGAAGGCCTTCTTGAAATCAGGAGGGTGGTTGGGAAGATCTTCAAAAATCTTCTTCTCCTTGGGATAACTCGAGAGATAGTAGAAGCCATCTCCTCCCCGAGCTCGGGAGGGATTGCTTTTCAGGCAAAAGAGATATAAGATCTCTTCAGGCAAAGGTCCTTTCCACTTCAGCTCGTGGTAAAGTGACCTCAGGGCAGACAGAACCCTGTAAGAATTGGTGTTGAGTTGGAAGGGAGCCAACCCAACAAAGTCTATGAAGTCCTTGAAAAAAGACTTCAAGGGCAGAATCGCCCTTGCCTTCATATGCTCCTGGCACCAAGCTGTGTATCTCAGCTTGCTGTCAGGATTTCCATCTCCTGGAGTGCGGCAACTCCACTCGTGGGAGGTCGACACCTCAGCGAGCCTAATAGTCCTATTCCATGAAAGGCCAGAATATCAGCTATCTGACCTAACGACGTAACTGAGCTCCAGTAATGCTCGGCCTCGAAGAATTCTCTCCTCGACTGCGAGGTAGAGGGTTCCCCCATCAGCAAAAATTGAAGATCACCCAGCTTGAAGGCGATTGTCACTTTGAGCTTAGGGTCAAGGGGAATCGGTCTAAGCTCGGTGTCTGGATCCAGATAAAGGGCGACCCTTAGTCTTTTTCTCTTCTCTTCTTCGACCTCATCTATCTGACGTCGGAAATGGTCTCAAATGTCCTCTTGGTCATGCCTCAGTTTGTGCTCCCGAATTAACCGTTGGTTCCGAGTAAAAGGAAATTATGGGCTCGAAGTTACTAGTGAGTAAGGAATCGCGAGCTTTGACCCCCACCACTTTCCTGAATTCTGCGGCATCTAACAAGAAAGAAAAAGGATGAGGGCCAAGCAAACAAGAAATAAAGAGACAAAAAGAACCTAAGCTCAAATGATCGAGGCTACAAGGCAAGCTCGATCCAAAGGATGAGGCCAATCTCAGAGCATGTATTTCACCGAAAGGAAGGAAGGTGGACATGTTATGGGAAATCTCGAAGTATTGGGGAAAAAAGGTGGCGGTTATTTAAAAGGCGATATTTTTGGGAATCATGCATTCCTTAAAAAAAAACCCTAATTTTGTACCTGATATCTTGGTGTGCAAGATATGGCCTCTAAAATTTGAAAACCCAAAAAAGGAACCATATTTGGACCCTTTTTCGCAAAAAATGGGTTTGAACCTAATTTCTATCCGTTGAAGCACCCTAATCCTAGTGCATTAAACAAGTGAATGGGACGAGAATAAATCCTAGTGCCCACGGTGTAACAGAAGCATGAAGAAAAAATATATATATAAATATATATATAACGCAAAGAAGCCATAAACCGAAAACTTACACAATGTAATCGGTGGAAATAGAGAAATGGATGACTGAACGAGCGGTTGCAAGTGCGATCTCACTGAGTCAAAAAGTCCAACATTGCTTTGTCTTCTCGGCTTGGAGAACATGCAAGAACTGGACAAGAAAGGCTCTGGTTTTTTCTATCTGGAAGTTTGAATGTGAAGGAAAAATGGAGAAGACAACCGGAAACTTATTTATAGGCCCACGGGGATGTTAAAAGTTTAACTAATCTGGGCCATTGGCCAGATTCCGTATCAAATCTAATGGCCAGGGACTAGTGAAATGATAGTACCCAAAAGGAGGGCAGGCAGATAGACATGGGCAGAGTTTCAAGGCACTCAAGTACCTTGAGTGAGCAATACCCAACTGACGCGTGTCCATACTCGAGTGTGTGACGGAACGGTTCCTGAGGAAAGTAGTTCAAAAGTTTCCTTCTCATAGGATTCGAACTAATACTTTTGAGGGGGCAAAATGTTACACCCAGATTTCGAGACCCGAGATTGTGACCTCGAAAGCTGGACTCGTCAAATGTGAGCTCGAGATATCTAAAATGCATGTTCGTGGCTTTTTACCGAGTTTTTCGGAAACGAATACAAACAAAATAATAAAAAGATAAGAATTGTAGAAGTGCAGAAATATAAATAGACAAATAGGTTTTTTACGTGGTTCAGGCGTTAACGAGCCCTAGTCCACGAGTCGATGTTATTATACTTGTAGAGAATTACAGTAAAATGGTTGGTGTATAAGAACCTCACAAACTCACAATGTTTCTCTCGGGTTCTCTTGAAGAAGTTGAAGCTAGAGAGATTTTGGCAGAATTCTTGCTCTTTAATCTGTTGGCCTCTCCCCCTATCGCAAAATGAGGAGGTCTTTATAGCTAGGGTTTTGGATTAAGGTTTTTACTCTGCCCTCATGAGTCTTAATTACACCAGTCGTAAATAGGGAATACAATTACCGTCGTAGCATGGCTACCAGGCTCTACGCAGGTATAATTACATGAAAATATGGGGAATGACAAAAGGCAGCCGTCTTTTCCAGGCTATCAGCGGAACAGTAGGCGAAAAGGCACTTTTAGGCGTGCTGGGATGTGTGCGGCCTCGACCTGTCGGGCGGGATCCTGTGTCAGGTGAGTATCATTCCAACTATGCCTCCTCCGTGACTCGACCGCTTGGTCTTCTTCCGTGCGAGGCACGGAACTGTATCCGCGAAGGTAACCCGAAGAGCTTCTCCTGGAAGGACCTTCCCCGAAGGATATCCCTTCGGGAGTCCGGGAGAATTGACGAGCTTCCGGGTCGCGGTTTCTTGAAAGAGTGTGTTAGACACTAAACGGGAGAGGCGAAGCCTTTCTCTCCATCCGCGAGCCCTGGTCACCCTTCGTGAAAGACTTTGATAGTTCTGCTTCCCCGACGCTATCCATCTAAACGCTATCCGGAAATCTGGATAACATTTACCCCCCAAGGTCGCGGAGCTTGAGAGGTCCGGGAGCTTGTACAGTCCTCCGGGTATTCTGGTCTCTAGATTAGGCGAGGGGTCACATCCTGTGTTCCTGGAAGGGTTCCTTTTTCCCGTCTGAGTGTTAGTACAAAGAAAAAGGAAATTTCTTCTGTTTGAACTCAAGTACTCAAGTGTGGCAAGGGCCACGCGTCATGCAGGGAATGGCTCTGTGACCAAGACGTGTGCGTGAGGCGACTAGCTGAGTATGCGTGCGTCAGGCGTCTGAGTAGTGATTTGATGGTATTTAATTGTACACCGGGCCCGAGATGGTACAATGATGGGAAATAAATACTTTATTCCCATCCGAGGAGTCATAAATGGGACCGGTACTTCATCCCCAGCCGTCGGATCTGATGCATGCGGTATGGGAAGATCGAGACCGTCCATTTGTGGAATTCGAAAGGACTTCGTTCCTGCTATAAAAACGAGGGAACGGACCCTTCTTCCTCTTTACGCTTTCAAATTCTCGAGCTTTCAGATTCTCAGATTCCCACATCTTCGAACTCTCAAGCTTCCAAGTTTCCTTTCCTTCGAATTCGCCACTTCTTTTGGTAAGGAATCCAGAAACTCTTCTTTCGATTTGGCAGTAGGTCTGTTCGCCAAAGTTCTAGGTTTGAATCGTTGCTTGTCTTTGCAGCCTTTACTTCACGTGCTCGTGCGGTGCAGTGACTCGGTTACTCCCTCAATCTTCAACTACCTGAATACCAGTAAGTATTTTTACTTTGCTTTTTCCTTCTAAACCTCAGATTGTTGGTAGTTGTTAGGGTTGAGTTTTCTGCCGGTGTCATCTTTATGCATGCGTGAATAGGGCTTTGATAGGCATGTGACTGACGTGAGTCAATAAATCATTTCTTTGCCTGCTTTGACGATTTGCTTTTGGAAAGTTGTTTCTCGTCTACTTGTGTTGTTCTGGTTTGTTATTTTAGGGCATAAGCGTGAACGCCTTTAGGGTGTCTTCCCCTGGGAAAACACTTCTCTCGGCGGGCTTAGGCTCGAAGTTTGAATCTGGTTCCTTGCTGTCCTCCGGGTGGCATGGTGCCAACCCCTCGGCAAGCTCGGTGGGAGCCTCCCCAAGCAGTTTTCGGGGAGGGTCTCCTCGACGCCTTTAATACCGTTAGGGTATGACAAGGGTGCTGACCGCTTGGAGTGTTTTCTTCTTTGTTTATTTTGCTCAGTGACGAACACCTCAAAGAAACAAATCATCGCTGCGGTAGAGGCTGAATCTGCCCAGGAGCAAGGTTCCCCTGTTGCCGGCGCAAAAGGGAAAGCAAAAGCTAAGGTGGCCGCCGCTAGCCCACCGACTATCAACAGTTCCATCTGGGAGATGGACCAGAAGCCGAACCTGTTCAGGAACTACGGCATGCTGGAGCTGTATTCCTCAGAGGCAGACCTAAAGAACATCCCAGGCCTGATGTGGCACCGCCTGTCGGTGCTGGGTGAGTCTGCCAGCCAGAGTCACGAGGGTTTTGGTGCCTGGAGTTGGGCACACATAGTGTGTGGGGCACACTTGCCCCTAAGAAGTTATTTTGCCAACTTCTGCGTGAAGGCGGGGATTGCCCCCTTCCAGTTGATTCCCCCCAGCTACAAGCTTCTAGCGGGTTGGTATATCTTTTGCAAGTCCCGGGACCTGGAGGCCCCTACCCCGGAGGAGGTGCTATACTTCTATGGGCTGAAGTCTCAGCCCATGAGAGGTCATGCAGACAAGGTGGGGTTTTATAGGTTGGAGAGGTATCCGGACGTGATGTGTCCCACATGTCATACCGCGAGGGTTCCAGATCTCCAGGAGTACTGGTTCCTGACGACTGGCTTCCCATTGAAGAGGGTGCCAGCTCTATCTTTGGACTTCAAAGTCCCTGGTAAGTGCTCCTTCTGCTCTTTTTTAACTTTGTTTCTTTACGCTTGGTTTGTCTTCCGGGAGGATCTCTAACACTCGTATTTGGATTTTGCAGAAGCCGTCCCGCGGACACCTCGCTGTGCGAAGATGATAAGGAGGTCAAACTTCTACGAGGGGCTCTCGGAGGAAGAGCTGAAGGTGGAAGGACTTGTGACCAACGAATCTTTGAGGGAGTATGGGCTACTCGCCTCTTTCCAAAATATTGAGCCAGTGAGTGGCAGGGGGCAAAGTCAGGTGTCAGCTGACGTCCGGGAGCAGATTGCCCTGAAGCTGTCCAAGGTGATCTGCCAGGCCGCCTAGGACGAGAATAATTTATCCCCCAGTTGGGCGAAGAGGTTCCCCAACCCCCAGTCGGAGGAAGAAGAAATCGAGGCTCGCCACGTCGCAGCTTACCCCAATGAAGGGACTCCGGGATCTGGTACCTCTGGGAAAGGTAAGACTAGCTTTCGATTGATCCACACCCCCAGCCTGTCTGAGGTTTCCTGGACTTCTCAGGTGGGGTTCGATCCCCGCTTCCTTAGGCTAGATCCGCGTAGGATACCCTTTGACAGATATTGCGATAGGGTAGATGAGCTCCTCGGGTGTTTGAGTGACGGTAGTCTGCCAGAAGGTGTCACCATGGTTGACCCTTATTCCCTCAGCATGTCATTCCCGGACTTCAAGGAGTACAGGAGCGTCCTGGAGCAGGAAGCGGTGTCTTGTTTTGCTCGGGGAAGGCCATCCACGTTTCTCGTGCATGGTCGTCCTTTTCGAACTTTTCTCTTTTTTGTTTCTTGTTCCCTGCTGGTGGACTTGTTTTGTTTTTATGTTGTGGCTTGTTTTTTTCACATCGCTTGCTGGTTGGTTAACCTTGCTTCGTACATTTCTTGCAGAACATCCCGAAGCAAAGATGTTGGGGAGAGCTACCTCACTTATCAAGAAGGCCGCCACCAGCCAAGACCCGCCCAAGGGGAAAGGACGAAAGGCCGGAGCTGGTAGGGGAGGTAAAGCTGCCACACCCAAAAAGACAAGTGGCGAGGCGCAAGGGTCTCCGGTGGTGGAAAGGGCAATCGTGCCCGTGGTGGAGAAGCCTCCCGTCAAGGGGCCTTCCGAGAACATGGCGGTCTCGAGTAGTAGCAGCGACGGGGAAGGTCTTGTGTTCCCCGCGAAGATGGCTGGGGTGAGCAAGCGCCCCGGAGGAGAGGCCGAGGGCGACAAGAGGAAACGCCTTAGACATTCTTCTCCCGGAGGTGATGGAGACCTCCGGGCTGCGCGCAGTCCCCTCCAGACTACCACCACCAAGCAGCAAACACAACCCCAACAGCAAAAGCAACAGCAACAACAACAACAACAACAAAGACAATCAACACTGCCACAGCAGCAGCAAGAACAACAGCAGCAACACCAAACCGGGGCGGTAGTGTCTTCGCTACCGTCCCTAATACCCCGTCTACCTCCTCCTCCAGTCCAAAGGGAGTCCACCCTTTCGGGGTCTCCTTCTTCTCCTTCTCTTCCACTTTCTCAACAAACAAGCCTTCCTCAGCCTGGCTTGAAGTTCCACTTCCCTCATAAACCAACCCGTTTCCCCGCTGCCCTCCTGGAGGGTGTAAGACGGGCTGATAATTTTTTGAAGAGGCGGTTGGAGGCCGAGAAGGCTGTTATTCAGGGAAGGGCAGACAACCTGTCTGCCATGAAGAGAGCTGAGCTGGCAGAAGGGGTGAGGTCCCTTCACTCGGCTGGAGCGGTTTTGGATGGCCCAGCCTTGGAGAAGAGGCTGGTTCCTAGGCTCAGACGTGCATTGGCGCCGTTCGGAGCGGAGATGATGAAGGACATGGCCCTGAGCTTGTGCGAGCTCAATTCTGAGAAATGGGCCATCAGTAGCAGTAAGGACCCGCTGTTGCTGACACATGCCATAAAACAGCAACTTTCTGGGGTAAGCTGTCAGTTGTTGTGTTCTGGGATCATTTGTCTTAGTACATTTGGTTCTGCTTAACTCATTCTGTTGTCTTCCCTTGCAGGCCTCTCTCATCGCGGAACGCTCGTTCCGGGAGGTGGGTGCAGTTCTGGTTCAGCTGGAGGAGAGCCAGGTGGCTCGCCAGGCCTTGGAGGCGGAGAAGCAGAAACTGACCCAACAGGTCGAGAGCATAAAGGGGGAGGCTGTGGAGAAGATTAACCAGGCCCGGTGCAAGGCTGAAGAAGAGGCGGACAAGAAATATCTTGCCAAATATCAAGAGTACCGGGCCAGCGCGGAGAAGGAGTTCAAGCAGCGGTCGGATGACTTGAAGGCCAAAAGCTCCAAGCTCCAGGAAGAGCTATCCCAGGCCAGGGAGGAGAAGGATACCCTGGATGCCCGCTTGCACTCGAAAAATAATCTCCTCCTTAAGCAGAACGAGGAATACGCCACTCTTCAGAATAAGCTGCACAAGGAGGAGCAAGATCACAAGAGGAGCAAGGATCTCGCGTCTATGCAGGAGTTGGGGCTCGCTGAGAAGGATAAACAGATTGGAGCCTTGCAGTTCACTGTCAGGGGGCATGTGACCGAGAAGAAATCCTTGCTGGATCAAAATAAGGTGCAGCGCAAGGAGATTGATTCCCTTAAGGGAGAGTGGGATGCATCCAAGGCCGAGCTGGAAAAACTGAGGGCTCAATTGGCTGTCGCGGAGGCAAAGCTGGTGACCTCTGAGGCGGAGCGCTTGAAGGAGAAGGAAGATGCCGAGGTGGTGCTGAATAGAACGATTAATCTATCCCACGTGGTCCTCATGCACCAACGTTGGAAAATAAACCCGGAGGTAGTAGGCTACCTGGGAGAGGACTCCGCCGCCATGAGGGAAAAGATACAGGTGTGGGATCAAAGCCCAGAGGTGTACGTCCAGACTTATAACATTGACGAGCCTGCTGGAGCCCCTGAGGCAGAAGATCCCGAAGAGGCGGGGACCTCTGATCCTGCCAGTGATGAAGTTCCACCTTCCAACGAGCCGACTCCGCCAGCCCCAGTTGAAACCGCTGTCTCCGAGGTCCCGGTCGTGGAAGCCGCTGCCACCCCCGGTGCTTGAAGGGGTCTTATCCTTTGTGTATATATAATTTTTTTTATTTTCTTTTGGGGCGAAGCTCCCTGTACTCTTTTTTAATTGTGGGAACATTACAGATGCCTGGTCCGCAGGGCCTTCATTGTAATAATTGTAGAATTCTTCTTTCCTTTTCTGCTGAGTTCCTTGTTTAATTTTGTGCTTAGGGTAGAGACTTTTATACGGTAGAAACTGCTGTAGGGGCGCATGAGGTTTTGGTTCCAACGGCTAGAACCTATGCATTTGTAACTTGAAGCTCCAACGGCTTATGTCTTTTCCCACGCAGTTTCTAGGTTACGGAGGGTTCTTGGTTCCAACGGCCAGACTCCCTCTTTCATCATACTCAGCTTTCCTAAGGTAAATAGCCAATCCCAGGACTTGTAGTTATACCGTTCGCTGGGATGGCTAAGGTGACCCGTTCCATCTCCCCATCGCGATCTTTACAAAGCTTGCGAGGCAAACACTTAATACGATTCCGCGAGATGGTGCCGGAACGGGAGCTCTTTTGATGAGCGTCGCTAGACTTAGGGCTAGATCTTTGCGAAGCAAAACTAACTATCGTTGCGGACCTCACGGTGGCCGACTTCAGGGACTTGGCATGAAGCCTTGCGAGGCAAGGTTCGTTGCGGTCGGGGAAATCGTCACGCCTACCATGTGCGATCCTGGAGCAGGGGCTTTGCGAAGAAAGGCCTGTTGTAATTGGGGGATCGATTATATCTGCTCCCAGAGCTGAAGCTTGCGAAGCGAAGCTTGCAGTGGTTTCTAGGAGCTCGCCATGCATTATTTTGTGAGACCCAGAGCTGAAGCCTGCGAAGCAAAGCTTACAGCGGTCGCGGATCTTGCCATCTTTCACCTTGCGGGACCCGGAGCTGGAGCTTGCGGAGCAAAGCTTTCAGCAGTCGCGGATCTTGCCATGCATTACTTTATGAGACCTAGAGCTGAAACTTGCGAAGCAAAGCTTTACAGCGGTCGCGGAGTATTCTGCGAAGGACTTGTCAGGAAGATGGGGGTGTTTCGGCGTAGCTCTCTGAATGTGCCTCAACCCCCAGTCCTGTTCATCGCTGGGCTACACAGGAGATAATTTTCATGATGCATAATGGCAGACATTTTCATGGCAATTATCACATAACCACATAATGCACACATGACACGTAATGCAAATGTGTTCATGGCAACAAATCAACCTAAGCTTAACAATTTAAAATTTTCAAACACAATGCTAACACATAAGTGGTGTTCCCTGTATGTTTTGTTCGAGGGGGCGTATGGCTATGCCTTAGCCATGTATACCCCCCCAAGTGAGCGTGGGGTCCAGACGTCTCCGGACCGCGTGGTCACTTGTTAAAACGCAGCTTGGAACAAAGGGATAAAAAATGCAGTAAAAGCGGAGTGAATCTCTCCGTGTTTTATTAAATTAGCCTGTTAGGCATGTGTTTTACAGCTGGGAGGATTATCTCCATATTTTACATTTTTGCTACGGCCACCAAGGACTTTCGACTAGATAGTCCGGGGCCTACTGATAGTAACGGCGGAGGTGCTCCGCATTCCAGGCGCGCGGGACTTTAGATCCATCGAGTCTCTTTAAGTGATACGTCCCATGGCCCACTTTTTCTTGGACTTCATAGGGGCCTTCCCAGTTGGGTCCGAGGACTCCCACTCCCGGATCCTGCGTAGCAGGAAATACTCTCCGTAGGACAAGGTCCCCAACTTCGAATGTACGGCTCTTGACTCTTGTGTTGAAGTGTCGGGCTATCTTGCCTTGGTACATTTTGAGTTGGACCTGTGACTGCTCCCGGAGCTCTTCGATCATGTCCAGGGACTCCTGGAGAAGGGCGTGGTTCCGGGTAGGGTCGTAGGTGTCCTGCTTGTGAGAGGGGATCATAGTTTCTACTGGGATGACGGCCTCGCACCCGAAGGTCATGGAATAAGGTGTGTGCCCCGTCGAAGTTCTCTCTGTTGTGCGATAGGCCCAAAGTACTCGCGGAAGCTCTTCCGGCCAGTGAGCCTTGCATGCTTGGAGTTTTTTCTTCAACGTGGTCTTTAAGATTTTGTTCACTGCTTCCACTTGCCCATTAGCTTGAGGTCTGGCGACTGCGGAAAAGCTTTTGATGATTCCATGCGAAGCACAGAAGTCCGTGAAATGCTCACTATCAAATTACTTCCCGTTGTCGGACACAATTTTTCGTGGAAGCCCGAAACGACACACTATATTCTTGATGACAAAGTCCAGTGCTTTCTTAGACGTGACCGTGTTCATAGGTTCAGCTTCAGCCCATTTGGTGAAGTAGTCTACCGCGACTATGGCATACTTCACTCCACCCCTTCCAGTTGGAAGGGAACCTACTAGGTCAATGCCCCAAACGGCGAATGGCCAGGGGCTGGTCATTAAGGTAATTTCTGTAGGCGGCGCTCGCGGAACCTTGGCGTACCTCTGGCACTGCTCACATTTTCTGACATAATCCACACAATCCTTCTTCATGGTGAGCCAGAAGTATCCTTGACGAAGGATCTTTTTGGAGAGGCTCAGCCCGGAGGTATGGTCGCCACAGAAGCCTCCGTGAATCTCATGGATGATGGTGCTGATTTCGGTTCCGGCAACACACCTAAGGAAGGGTATGGACAACCCCCTGCGATAAAGCTTTCCATCCATAACCACGTATCGGGGAGCTTGATATTGGAGCCCTCTTGCGTCAGCTTTATCAGTGGGGAGCTCTCCGGTGGTGAGAAATCTAAGGATGGGTCCTATCCAAGAACGGGAATGGTCGATGATGGCATTTACCCTCTGTGTCTCAGTACTAGGTGCTTCTAAGTGCCCGATGGGCACTAGGCCATATTGTTCAATCTCCGGGTCTGTTGCAAGCTTGGCCAGTGTGTCCGCGAGTGAATTCTGGTCCCGGGGGACCTGGCGGATTTGGTAACCTTTGAAATGCTGCAGGAGGCCGCGGGAGAGAGACACGTAGGCAGCCATTTTTTCGCCTTTCGTCTGGTATTCTCTGGATATTTGGTTTACCACAAGTAGGGAGTCGCTGTATACTTCGATTTTTTGGGCTCCGACTTCTCTGGCCAGTTGTAATCCAGCTAGCATGGCTTCGTGTTCTGCCTCGTTGTTGGATGCTGGGAACGTGAAACGGATGGCGCTCTGGAGCTGATGTCCTTGGGGAGAAATTAGGATAACCCCTGCTCCAGCTCCTTTTTCATTTGAGGCTCCGTCTACATAGACCTTCCATGTGGGAAGTTCCGGGACAGGATCTTCCGGGAGGTCATTCATTCCTGAGCATTCCACAATAAAGTCCGCGAGAGCTTGGCCTTTTATGGAAACACGTGGCTGGTAGTGGATGTCAAACTGGCTCAGTTCCATGGCCTATTTAAGTAATCTGCCAGAAGACTCGGGCTTCTGCAAGACTTGCCGGAGAGGGTGGTTGGTGAGTACTCTGATGGTGTGCGCCTGGAAATAGGGCCTTAGCTTCCGCGAAGCGATTAGCAAGCAGAGGGAGAGTTTCTCGATCATTGAATATCTGGACTCGGCGTCCAGTAACCTCTTGCTCACGTAATACACAGGGAGCTGGAGACGGCCGTCTTCCCGGACGAGAGCGGCACTTACGGCATGCTTTGTCACAGCTAAGTACGAGAACAACACCTCTCCTTCGACAGGTTTGGACAGAATGGGAGCTCGAGTTAGATGTTCCTTGAGGTGTTGGAAGTCTGTTTCGCATTCGGGGGTCCACTCGAACCTCTTGTTTCCTCGCAACACATTGAAGAAGGGGACACATTTGTCAGTGGCCTTAGATACGAAGCGGCTGAGAGCAGCTATCCTTCCGGTAACGCTTTGGACATCCTTATGCTTTCAGGGAGAAGGCATATCTATGAACGCCTTAAAGTACATTTCTTCGGATTCAGTTTCATTCCGTACTTTCGGATCACGGCGAAAGCTTCCTCAAGGTCGTCACTGTGGTCCCCGGAGGTCTTGGATTTCACCAACATGTCGTCTACATACACCTCCATGTTCCTCCCCAGCTGGTCCTTGAACATCTTGTTTACTAGACGCTGGTATGTCGCCCCAGCATTCTTCAAACCGAAAGGCATGACCACGTAACAGTAGACACCTTTGTCCGTGAGGAAGCTGGTGTGTTCCTGGTCCGCGACATGCATCTTGATCTGGTTGTATCCGGAGTATGCATCCATGAAGGATAAGAGTTCATACCCGGAAGTAGCGTCTACCATCTGATCGATTCGTGGAAGAAGGGAACAGTCTTTTGGGCAGGCTTTGTTCAGATCCGTGAAGTCAATACACATTCTCCAGGACC
Source organism: Humulus lupulus (assembly GCF_963169125.1). Lineage (NCBI taxonomy): Eukaryota > Viridiplantae > Streptophyta > Magnoliopsida > Rosales > Cannabaceae > Humulus > Humulus lupulus. The sequence continues at coordinate 105,054,728 of NC_084800.1, read as the reverse complement.
CATTGGGTTTCGGGACCAGAACCGGGTTGGACAACCACACGGGATAGAGTGACTCCTGGAGAAAGCCTATGGACATCAGCTTGTCCACTTCAGCTTTGACTGCTTCGGCCCTCACTGGGTCTAACGGCCTCCTCTTTTGGCGAACTGGAGTTGCAGATGGGTCTATGTTGAGTGCGTGGCACGCAACATTAGGATTAATCCTCGTCATATCAGCGTGGCACCATGCCAGGATATCCTGATTATTCTTCACAGTGGCCACGATCTTTTCTCGAATGGCCGATGGAAGGTTTTTCCCCACCTGAATGACTTTGGTGGGATCTCCCGAGTTGAGGATCACCTCTTCGACTTCCTCCATCGGCTCTATCGCCCTCTCGACCCCCACTCTAGGGTCGAGTTCGTCAACGTATGCCCCTCGGGCACCCCCAGTTTCTGGTAAATCCTTTGCCAAAGGTGCAGCAATAATCGCCTCCTGGACCGTGTAGACGGATCGGACGGAGACGTTATAACAGCTTCGTGCACTTCGTTGGTCTCCCCGGAGGGTGCCGATACGCCCGTTGTCGCATGGAAACTTCAAGCATAAGTGGCGTATTGAGGTTATGGCCCCAACATCGATTAGGACCAGTCGGCCTAGGATGGCATTATACGCCGTGGGGCAGTCGACCACCACGAATGTGCAGTGCTTGAAGGCACAAGCGTCGTGGTCTCCTCTGAGGGTGACTGGAAGTTGAATTTTTCCTAAGGGCATGAGTGCATCCCCATTGAACCCCTGAAGCTGGATGGGGCATGGGGTCAGATCTGTCTTGGTTAATCCGATCGCGTGGAAGGCAGCTTTGAAGAGGATGTTTACGGAGCTTCCATTATCGACTAGGATCCGTGACACCTTCTTATTGGCGATCTGGGCTTCCACGACGAGGGGATCGTTGTGGGGGAAGTGCACATGTCGGGCGTCATCTTTCGTGAAGGTGATGGGAAGATCCATCATTCGGGGACGCTGAGCAGGTGACTGAACCAGGGCGCACATCTCCCCGGTGTGTTCTAACTCCCTCAAGTACCTTTTCTGGGAGTTGCGGGTGCTTCTGGCAAGGTGCGGTCCTCCGGAAATGGTGGCTACGTGTCCGTCAACAGGTGGCAGACCAAGGCCAGGCGGATATGGGTTTCCGGGTCCTGGAGTCAACATGGCAATGGGTGCCGGAGAGGTCGGAGCAGGAAGCGCTGGGAACTGAGATCCAGGAGCTTGGGGGTGACCGGCTCCAGGAGCGCTAACGGTCCCCCTCTGTCCCGGAGGGTACGCAGCTCCGTGAACTACTCCCTGTCCGGGATAGATTATGGGTATCCTCACCCATTGACCGAGGTGTCCCACTCTCGCCAGGGACTCGATCTCATCCTTCAGCTGAAGGTATTCGTTTGTGGTGTGCCCCACGTCTCCGTGGAACTCACACCTCTTATTGGAGTCTCGCGGATGCCTTCCTCCGTGAGACACTTTCGGGGGCTTCCTGTAGTTGACCATATTACAGGTCGCCCGATAGACATTCTCTCGTGAGTCTATCAAACTGGTGTAATCCGTGAACTTGGGCTCATAGTCCTTCCGAGGTTTCTTTGAATGATCCCCCCGGTTGGAGTTTCTTCCGCCTCGTTTATTCTGCGATTGGCTCAGATTTTGTTCTGGGCCTTCCGCTTGCGGTTGCGATGGGCTGGGAGCGATACTACATCTGGTTTGTACAACTCCGTACCCAGGGAAATGGGTTTGACTTGGCATCTGAGCAGACGCGGAAGGCCCATACACGCTTGGAGTGAACTGGGCTCCTGGAAGCACGAGGGCTGGTGCGGGAGCTTGCGAAGCAAAGCTCGGTGCAGTCACGGAGGGCGTCGGAGCTGGGGGAACTCCAAAGGCCTGTTGGTAGGCATCCTCAAGGTTGATGATTCCCTGAGCTTTTGACATGAATTCGGATAGAGTTTCTGCTCGTCTCCTTTGCATTTCTCCCCATAGCAGGGAGCCGACGGTAAGCCCCGATTGAAGGGCGACCAGCTTCATGTCATCGCTGACCTTGTTCTTAGCAGCAGCTTCCATCATTCTTTGAATGAAAGCTTTGAGGCTCTCATTGGGTAGCTGCGTGATGTTGGTTAAGGAACCAACCTCCATGTCGTGGTCCCAGGCAGCAATGAACTGCCTCCTGAACGCGGACTGTAGCTCCTTCCAACTGTGGATGGATCCGGGAGCTAATCTTTTCCACCAGTCCTCCGCGGACTTGGTAAGGGTGAGTGAGAAGCACATGCATTTGGCATCCTCACTGACGTGCGCCACTTGCATCATCTTGTTGTATTTAGCTAGATGGGTGCGCGGGTCTGTCCTCCCCTCATATAATTCTATATGAGGCATTTTGAAGTTCTCCGGGAGGGGCATTTCCGCGATCCTCTGAATACATGGTTCCGGGTCTTCCTCCTCAGAGTCTGACAGGGCCCCACTTTGCTTCCGGACCAGCTTGGTCAAGGCAGCTATCTGTTCCTCGAGCCTCTTTGTATCGCTCTCCGGGAGGTCACGTCCCCGGAGCTTGTCGTTGAGATGATTTCGCAGGTCATCTCTGCGAGGCCGGGCCTTTTCTCCTTTGGCCTTTTCATACTTGGCCTCCAACCTTCTTCTTAGGTCCACCATGGACCAGCTATCTTCGGAGTGCGTGTCCGCAGCCCGACCGTCCTGGTTGACGGAATCACTGGGGCGGTTGTTCCTTCCCCTAGGACTGGGTGCCTTGGCACTGGGCCCTTTAGGCAAGAGTGCCCCCTTGGGGCAGAAGGATGTCTGGGCTTAGGAGCGCCATAGACCTTCTGCGCGCGGGGGGGGGGGGGGCAGTCGGCCTGGTGATTCACGCCTTTAGGAGGTGCAGGGGCGTTAGTGCGCACAGGCTCCCCAACTTTTTCTTTGCCCTTGTTAGGGGCGGCTTTGGATGGTCCAGCTGCGGCTGGATCCAGCATGGTGGCATCAGCACCACCTAAAACAGAGGCATCCTCGTCCGAGTCGCCTAGATCTCCGAACTTGCTTTGGAGGCGCTCCATCATGCGCTGCATTTTTTCGGCGACGTGCTCCTGCTCAGCTAGCTTGGCCTTAGTGGCCACCAGTTCTTCGGCTACTTGGGCCAGTTCTGGATCCTTCTCGTAGTAGTAGCCGTCTTTGTAGTAACCGTCTCGGACATACTCTTCTTCGTTTTCTAAGTATGTCGTATCTTCAGTACTGACCCGATCTTGGCGGGATGTCGGGTCTTCACCTTGGTAGTTCGAGTCGTGGGTACTTTCTCCTTCGGTCTGGGCTGCCGAGGGTTCGTTTTGTACCGCATCTTCCATCATAGTATCGGGTTTGACCCTAGCATTCTTGTCAACCGCGGATTTTCTCGTAGTCACCATCTTTTCAGTACGGAGTGAATACAAAAAACGTACACAGAAAAAGAGCTGACTAACAACTCCCTACAGCTCTCAATGAAAGCACCAAAATGTTTACCGAGTTTTTCGGAAACAAATACAAAAAAAATAATAAAAAGATAAGAACTGTAGAAGTGCAGAAATATAAATAGACAAATAGGTTTTTTACGTGGTTCAGGCGTTAACGAGCCCTAGTCCACGAGTCGATGTTATTATACTTGTAGAGAATTACAGTAAAATGGCTGGTGTATAAGAACCTCACAAACTCACAATGTTTCTCTCGGGTTCTCTTGAAGAAGATGAAGCTAGAGAGATTTTGGCAGAATTCTTGCTCTTTAATCTGTTGGCCTCTCCCCCTATCGCAAAATGAGGAGGTCTTTATAGCTAGGGTTTTGGATTAAGGTTTTTACTCTGCCCTCATGAGTCTTAATTACACCAGTCGTAAATAGGGAATACAATTACCGTCGTAGCATGGCTACCAGGCTCTACGCAGGTATAATTACATGAAAATATGGGGAATGACAAAAGGCAGCCGTCTTTTCCAGGCTATCAGTGGAACAGTAGGCGAAAAGGCCCTTTTAGGCGTGCTGGGATGTGTGCGGCCTCGACCTGTCGGGCGGGATCCTGTGTCAGGTGAGTATCATTCCAACTATGCCTCCTCCGTGACTCGACCGCTTGGTCTTCTTCCGTGCGAGGCACGGAACTGTATCCACGAAGGTAACCCGAAGAGCTTCTCCTGGAAGGACCTTCCCCGAAGGATATCCCTTCGGGAGTCCGGGAGAATTGACGAGCTTCCAGGTCGCGGTTTCTTGAAAGAGTGTGTTAGACACTAAACGGGAGAGGCGAAGCCTTTCTCTCCATCCGCGAGCCCTGGTCACCCTTCGTGAAAGACTTTGATAGTTCTGCTTCCCCGAGGCTATCCATCTAAACGCTATCCGGAAATCTGGATAACAGTGGCCCAGATGTCAAACCCTCAGATCAAGGTGGCAACCTTGAATACATTTAACCTCAAAGTTCTTTATGAGCTTGAAAGAATTTAGCTCGGGGTATATCCATTGTCGGGTGTCTTCGGATCAAGTAGACCAAGCTTAGCAGGAGTACAAGCTCAGAATGTAGCAGCCTCGCTGGTATCTACCCCGCTCCGAGCTGGTCTTGGAGTAAGGCAGCTAGTTCATAACTTATCTATAGACCTGGGCCGACATGATGCTGATTGCCGACCTAGAAAGATTTAATGGGTCATCTGATGTAACGCGTTCCATGCATTTAAAGATATTTATTATTGTAACATCCCAACATTAAAGGGATATTAACAAGTCTGTTATTCGCCCCCTGGTCTTCAGGGGACGTTTCCTTGTATATAGGAGTTACAGTATTTAATATCATTATTTTAATTAATAAGCAGAAGTATCTTCCCGAAATATGTGGGAATGAACTCTAAAAACTCTCTATAAATAGAGAGATCATGAACATTTGTAAAGGACGGATCTTTTGATAGACGGAGAGAAATTCTGGAGAATTCATCCCTGAAGGATTTCCAGAAAACTCCAAGTCTTAATAAAATAGACTCGTGGACTAGGCAGAGTTAACTATTGAACCACGTAAAATCCTTGTTGTTTTGCCATCTTATTTATCTGTGCCATAGTTCTTATTGTTTAATTTCTCTACATTTTAAGTTGACAAAAAACGGCATCAACATGCTTTGTTCAAAAAGAACATAGAAATTAAAAACTTTGTTTGTTCGAACGAGCAGAAAAATTAGAAATCTTATATAATAGTCAAATGTTATATCTATTTAAAATTTAATGAGCAACATAATGTATGTAATGCAAGAACAACATTACAAAAATACCTGAGATTAAAAGCTGCTCGACAGCTAATATTTTTACACCACAAACATTAGTGCTCAAGTGATCCAAAATAAAAAGAAAGAAAAATGCAACAGCATTGGTCGACGGCCTTCTCCTGGACCTCCTCTATCACGTGCTCGCCATCATGATTGAGGGATATTTCTGGCTCTTGAGTAACATTAACATCAGCCTTGCGAGCAATACACTTGGCGATTTCTTTGTCCTGAAGACCAATAGGATGGTAGGAAAATTTAGCCTCCATGTTGTTCTTCTAAAACATGTAGAAACAGTTGAAGGAAGCATTCTTGAATTTAGTCTTGGTGAAACTGAAGTTCCTCAAGACACTTTATGTGCCCATCCTTTTCCAACAATTGTTGATCACGCTCAGCAATAGTCTGGGTGTTCATTACCTTTTTCTCCTCAAGAGCCTTAATGACCTTGATTTTTTGCTCGATCTTAGTGATCTTCTCCTTCAATTCCTTCTCGACCTCCTCAGCCGCCTTCTTGTTCTTTTTGTTGGCCTCTTTAAATCTCTCCAAAGTGGTCCTTTTCTTTTTCAACTCGTTGGCAACGACCTTTGCCCGGGGACAAGTGTGAGTGAGATTCATCACAACCTGCAAAATAAAAAAAATTATATGCGAGTAGAAATTATTGATCGAATACACAAATAAAGAAAAAAATACTTACGAACAATACCTCTAAGATGGCCCGACCAAAGGCCTGATCTGCAGAGGCCTCCTCAAGGGCCGCAAAAGCCTCAACACTTAGGTGATGCTAAGAGAGCTTAAGTGCACGAGTGCAGATCGTCTCGACAGAGACCTTGAGGCATTGAATTATGTTCGGCGAGGTGCTTAGGTCAACCGTCAAGGCTACTAGAGAGCTGCTCGACAGAAGAGGAGCTTGGTTGGCTGTATGAATTCGGCTGGTAGGAGAAGGGACTATCTCTGAGGGATGACTCTCTCACTTGGGTTGTTTGGCTGCAGACTCAGCACCAGCGGTGGCCTTCCTTTTCGGGGCCTTCTTGGTCGAGGCAGGAGGGGAAGCCAAAGTGTACAGGTCAAAAGCTTCGAAGTCTGACATGACTGCAATCAATAGTAGATATGTTAGAAAAATTCATTAAAGGTATAAAAGAAAAACAAGCATAACAATTATAGAATAAGCATGGTACCCATATCTACACTACTGCTCAAGTAGAGTGAACTAAAAGGCCTATGTCTACACGTAGCTACTGGAGAAGTAATGCAATATTGTAAATTATTACTTGGATTTTCCTCCTCATCATCAGTAGAGGAAAATTAGATGTTTAGAAGATCTTCGTCTTCGACCAGCACTTGTTTCTCCTTTCCTCTATCTTTGGAGGGTGTTGGAGCTCTAGCACAAGGAGCATCTTCTTGCTCCCTAATGCTTATTCCCCTGTTCTTCTCCTCGTGGGAGTAGGGGTCGGCTGGGGCTGCTTATTCTGCCCCATCTATTCACCAGCTTCTTGCTCGGTGGCTTTTCCACCAGTAGCACTTTTGGTGGTGGCGTCTTTGTTGGTCTGGTGGGGTTCGAGCAGGCCAACCAATCTAAGGTTGGGAATTTTTCACTAGCAGCCTACAACTTTTCTTGTCATGGGTGAGGTTGTCTAGTAAAGCTGCTTGAGTGAGCATGCCTGTGGTGGGAAGAGGTCGTTCCCATAAGCCTAAACAACAAAGTAAAATAAGCTAAGTATCATCTTATAAAAGGGAAAGGAGAAATAAGAAAAGCTCATTATCTCCTTGTTGGAAGGATAGATTTTCTACAAACATGTCTTTCATCCAAAAATACTCCTTAAAGTATGCACCCACATTGCTCCTAAATGCGAGCTCGTTCAAGAACACTTTGGTCGTGTCCCTGTGGAAAAAAATACAAAAATCCAGTACCATGCTGGCCTTGATTGGACTTAATCTCAAACAGGTAATGGACCTTGTGAGGATTTGGAGGTTTCCACTTGTGAAGGTAGTAAAGGATATATAATGCCGAAAGCATTAAGTATCTGTTTGGAGTAATTTAGAAAGGGGCAATGCTAACAAACGTGACTAGTACATGCATTGGAAAGACAAAATCGCCCGAGGATGTATAATCCTCGGGAGGTTTTGTCTTTCCAATGAAGTACTCAAATATGCCCCTGAAGTACTTGTGTATAATGCTAAAAAACGTGACTAGCACATGCATTGGAGGTTTTGTCTTTCTTCTGCTGAGGCTTGAGCTTCGTCCAGAGTCTAAGGGTGTTGGTCACCTCCACAGTCGATGCAAACACTTCACTTTACTCGCTCTACCGTTGCTGCTGGTCATTATTCCCATCGGTCGCCTACCTTACGACGTGGAGGTCCACAACTGTCCTATGCCTAGTTGTTTGCTTTACTCTAGCCATATATGGCGAAAAGAAAGAAATAGTTACAGCCTCTTTAATTATTGAAGTCTTGCTTGTTGCCCTTCCATTGGTCGTGATTCCAACCAGGAGAGTATCAAATGAGTCAGGACTGGACAACATAGGTCCAGTCCTTTGGAAGGAATTTCCTTATTCCTTGGTGCAATTCATCAACATTGCAACGATACTCTTGGTCGGGACAAAATGAAAATTATATTGGTGGAATTTCTCTCTGATTTGGGTAGAAAGTTTAGGAGAATCGCATTTGAAATCATTATCTGGTCGGTTCTGGTCTACATCATCGACTAGTGTTTGAAGTAAGTCTGGGTCTATCGAATAACATTTCCCCTGTGATCGCGTGCATACATCTGGTGACAAGGAAAGGGTAAGTGAGTTATTCGACCAGCATATGTGTGCCTAAACAGAGTGTGCTGCTCAAATAAACATGATTTATATTCGACAAGGTGTAAAAATGGATCCAAAAGGCAGTTAAAAAGGTTTTTCTCAAACTTTTGCACTTACCTTTTGGAGGGAAAATTCCTACTATTTTTCCAGTGATTGCAAATAAATTTTTTTCGTCAATTCTACAGATTTTCCTAGCATCAAACACATAAGTAAACAAGCCCAAAGCCTATGATTCATTATCCTACTTCCCAAACACCCATTTTCCCATAAAATCAGCAGTTTTTCAAGAAAAATTCAAAGTTCTCACGATTTTCTCAAGAACACAAGAACTCAAAATTAAAACTGCATAACTATCTTGAATTTTTCAAAAAATTACAACAAAAAAATCATAAGAGAGTGATTGGGAAACTTACTTGAATGATGATCTTGAAGAAAAACTTGATGCGAAATCGGATTGAAGAATCAGAGATTGAGAGACAGAAGCTTCGGGTTTGAGAGTGTTTGAAGAGATAGAAAGTTTGGAGAATTTGGAGAAGGTGGAAAGAATTGGAAGAGGCAAGGCTATATATATCCCTTGCCCACAAGCGAGCAGATGATGTCATCAAGAAAAACATCATGGTTTTTTTAGATGATGTGACATCAGCTACATAAAGTTGAGTCATTGCCTTTTTTATTAAAAGAAAATTATCATTGTCCTATTTGATGTGACTAGTATATGCATTGGAAAGACAAAAACTGCCACTTACTTTATAAAAATAGTATCATCACTGCTTGTAAAAGTGGTACTTCATTTTTTATTTGTCAAAATTTGAAAAGGTACTAGTCTGGTCGAAGCATGCAAGTTTTTCTAGTACTGGTCGCACTAAGATAAAATTGGGGGCAAATATTTAACCCAAAATTGGACATGATGATGTGACATATGGAGAGGACACGTGGCAAGCATTAAAACTCCCAAGTATTGGTTGAGCTAAATGGGTTGCTTGAGTGTGCTCAATCATCATGAAGGGAGCTGCCTACCTTGAAGAGATTGAAGTTTATTACACAAAGGTTGTTGGTCAAAAATAATAGCTTGGATGAGGGTCTACTAGTCTCCCAAGGTTGCTCGAAGAACGTGTCAGATAGCAAGAATGAGCTTAATTTTAAGGGATATTTATCTAATTGATATTTGAATGTAATTTTTTATACTCTTTTAATATGTAATCATTGTAACAAACTCACACTACACGTGTATGGTCTAGATCATGTTTGTAAGGCCCATGGCCCAGTAAGGGACTCTATAAATAGAGATCTCTCACAGTCATTATTTTCTAAAGTGCACTTTACATGTGAATCCTATTGAATTGTATTCTTTCTTAGGCATAGAAAACTCAGTTGAACCTTGTTCTTCTTGATATTAATTCTGAGACCCTTTTTACTAATAAAAGTGCAAGTGGAAGTAGGTCATTACCAACTCTTGGTAGGGCTGCACATAAATAGTAGTGGGCCGACAACCCAACCCAACCCACACAAAAAATGGACCAAAATGGGCCAAGACTGACAAGACCGAAGCCCATTCGGTGGAAAAAGTTTGCAGCCCGATAGGCAACAGTTCGGAAATGGGCTAGTGATATACTAACCCAACCCAACACATTATAGCCGACCCCTCTCCCCTGTATAATATATATATCATTTTTTATACACTAAAACCCTAAACACAAAGAGTCTTCTCCTTTCTCTCTCAGCCAGCCGCCGCACGCACATACGAAACAACCACAAAAGGAGTCTCCTTCCTCTCCTCTCCATTCTCTCTCACTAATTGTCTCTCTCAAACTCAATCTCTCTCCAGACTCTAACTCTCGGTCTCATGAGGGAGTTCTTGGTCTCTACGGTGCACGCCAGCAACTCACTCACATAGTCACACTCCACCACACCAGTCGGTCGGAGCACACAGTCACATAGTTGCCAGGTATATGTATATATATATATATATATTTGTTAGTGTATATGTAAAATATATGCATAAATAGTTGTTAGTATACATATAATATATGAAAAAATTGTGTTAGTATATATATATGTATATATATGAGTCTTCTCACTTCTGTTGGTAAGTTCAAACATTGTAGAGCTCTTCCCTTCCCCACTACTACTCAACGAATTATTAACTGAGTTTGTGCACAATAATTTGGCCATAATTAATGTGTGTGTGTGTGTGTGTATATATATATGTTTACATGAATTGGCTAATCAAAACTGTGTATGGTCGTGGAGACGTAAATAGATGTGAGAAGCCCATTTATACAAGTCCACAATAGAACATGAAGATTGTGACTGTTCCAAGTGTATACTTTCTCTTCTTCTTATTGGGACTTTTTGTGGTTATGGTATGGAAGCAAACACTAATGATATGATAGGTAAAAATATGATATTGTGTTTGCTGTTTTTTTTTTTAAGTTGGTGTGGTTTTCAAATTTTAAAGTATAGATTTATGGAAGATTGAGATATTATGTTTACTTATTTTTTAATTTGGTATCCATTTTGTTTATGTTTTGTTTAATTTTTTTATATATATTTTTTATGAGATAAATTATATATTTGGTTGAGATAATTATATTATTTGGATATATAATATGTATTAGATTGTCAATTTTGTATGAGATAAATATATATATATATATTATGTTTGCTGATTTTTTAATTTTGGTTATGTGTTATGCTGATTTTTCACTCATTGCAGGCTACTTCTCTTCTACAACTTTTCTCTTTGGTTGCTCATCCTCAAAGAACTCACTATAAGTGTCCTTCCCATATATATATATATATATGTTGTTTTTGTTTGATTAGAATTGCTTTAATTATGCTTGTTCAATTTTTTTTTAGTTATTAGAATGGGTATTCGACTATTAGTATGCTATTTTAAATCCAGAACCTTAAGTGTATGGGCTGGAAACCAGATGTAAGAGGCAGATCTATACAAGTATGCTCTAGACTTTCAACAAATAGTTGATCTGGTCTATCAGAAAGTTTTCTGTCATTTCAGGAATAACAAAGCCACGCACAACAAGGTTGTTGACTGATATCATAAAGATTTTGCTTAGTTGTTATTTTATTTTTGAATATGATTGGTTTCATTATGATATTTCTTAGTGAGTTGTTTTTATATGTTGTATGTGTAAAATATAATTGATAATTGCTTGCATTTTTTTATATGTATAGGAATGAAGGATAAGTTTCTTACCCCAACTTCCACCCAATTAGGTGAAGTGCTTGATACCACAAACACTACCCCAAACACCACTACAAACACTATCCTAAACACCACCACAAACACAACTCCTATTGAACTTAAGTCACCAAAAGAAGAAGGCAATGATGAACCAACCAAATCTAGGAAAAAGCTAACTAGGAACTCTACTGTTTGGGATCACTTTACAAAAGTGAAGGACGGGAATCCTAAAGACCCTAGATGCACTTGTAATTATTGTGGGAAAGATTATGCTAGTGATAGTAGGAGAGTTGGGACAAGTAGTTTGTGGGTCCATTTAAACAACCAATGCAAGAAGTATCCATATAGGGTAGCTAATAAAAAACAAATATTGCTATAAAAAAAAACTGCTAATGATGGAGAGGGAAACTTGTTGGCTGTGACATTTAATAAGGAGAGATGTCAAAAAGCATTAGCTTGAAGGACGAGCAAGCCTTTAATGTTGTAGAAGGTAAAGGTTTTAGGGAGTTTGTTCAGGAGTTGCAACCCAAGTTTCTTGTCCCTAGTAGAATGACTGTTACTAGGGATATATACTAGTTGTTTTGTGATGATAGGGTTAAGTTGAAGAATGAGCTAACCAAGGTTGGGAAAAGATTATGTTTAACAACTGATTATTGGACATCTTCCACCCAAATGGCTTATATGTGTCTCACTTCACACTATGTTGATAGTGATTGGCATTTGCAAAAAAATATATATATAAATTTTTGTCAAATTTCTAATCACAAGGGTGAAACTATTGGTAAGGTGATAGTAGCTTGTTTGCTTGGTTGGGGAGTAGAAAAGATCTTTACTTTGACTGTTGATAATGCATCAACTAATGATGTAGCTGCTGGTTATGTAAAGATGAGGGTTAATGCATGGAATGGGCCTGTTCTTGATGGTGAGTTTATGCATTTGAGGTGTAGTGCTCACATAATAAATCTAATTGTGAATGAGGGGTTGAAAGACATGCATGATTCAATTGCTGTCATTCGCAATTGTGTGAGCTATATTCAGTCATCTCCTGCAAGATTGCAAAAATTTAAAGCTTGTGTGGAAAGGGAAAGAATTGATTATAAGGGGTGGTTGGTTTTAGATGTCCCTACAAGGTGGAATTCCACTTTTATGATGTTAAATGTGGCTCTTAAATTTGAAAAAGCCTTTGAAAGGTATGTGGAGGAAGATGATAAATTTTTAAGTTTCTTCATGGAAAATGAAAATGGGAAGAAAAGGATCGGGCCACCTAGTTCTAGTGATTGGGAGAGTACTATGATTTTTGTTAAATTTCTTTCCACTTTTTATGAAGTTACTCTAAAATTCAGTGGCACCTTGCATGTAACTTCCAACAACTTTTACCATGAGATTTGTGAGATTCACACTCAATTATGTGATTTGGCTGCTAGTAGTGATCCTTTGTTATCGATCATCTCTGCTAGTATGAAAAAGAAATATGACAAATATTGGGCCAATTCAAAGAGCATCAATCCTTTGTTGTTTTTGGCTATTGTGCTTGATCTAAGGTATAAGTTGAAGTATTGTTTTGAGACTGTTTATGATGCTGAAACTGTTACTAAGATTGTTGTCAAGGTGGAACAAATCCTTCAATGATTGTATAGTTGTTATAATGTTGAGGGTGATAGTGATGGTGATAAGGTTAGTTGTTGATTTTTTTTTTCATTGGTTTTAATATGTTACTGTTTGTTGAGTTGTTGTTTGTATTTCTTTTTCAGGTTAGCAAAAGTGACTCACCACCAAAGAGTAATGGGAAAGAAACTCATAGGAGGAGATTATTGGAAAATTATTTGCAACAACAACAAATGTTTGTGACTGAGAAAATGATGATGTTGACAGATACTTGGCTGAAGAACCAGTCAATCCAATGACTTCCTCATTTGATATCCTACTTTGGTGGAAGGATAATTCTAATAGGTATAAGATTTTATCTATGATTGCTATAGATGTTCTTGCTATCCCTGTGTCTACTGTGGCTTATGAATCTGCGTTTAGTACTAGTGGACGTATTTTGGACTCATTTAGGAGTTCTTTGAGTCCAAAAATGGTGGAGGCACTAGTATGCACTCAAAGTTTGTTGAAGGAGAGTCATAAAGGGATTCAATCAATGGAGTATTTGGATGAAATACAATCTTATGTGTTTCTTGAAGAAGGTAAATAAACTAAATAGATTGATTTGATAATAGTGTTCTTTGTTTTATGCTTATTTATTTTTCAATAAATTATTTAACTTATATTTTTTAATTGTAGAAGAAAACAAACCCAAGGCCAAGGCAACGTCAAAGGAGAAAACCAAGACTGTTATTGTTGATTGATGGATTCAATTTTTTTTATTTTGGTTGAACTTTTTTTTACTTATCTTATGGATGATTGCAATAACTTTAGGACTTAGGTTTGGATGATTGTAATGTTTTGGCTTGGATGGTTAGATTTTAACCACTAAGACTTCATTTTCTTGTTTTTATGTTTTAATTTGATCATCTTTTTTCAAAATTCTAATAAGAATTATTTATTTTGAAAATTAAACTTCATAGGAATTTTAAACTTTTAATATTTAAAAATTATGTATAACCAAACCCAACCCAACCCACAATGTAAATAGTAGGGTTGGGTTATACAATAAAAATATTTTGAATGGGTTATGATTCTCTAATCCGATGTAATTGGGTTGGCTCATTCAAATGTCTTCAACCCGGCCAACCCAATCCATGTGCAGCCCTAACTCTTGAGGTTGAACCACTATAAATTATGTGTCATTTTATTTGAGTTCAGCTCTTTAAATTATTTAATGTTGTTCAATTTGACTCAGTGTCGTTGACCAAAACGCTGGTCAGCAGATGTTTTTTAGTTTTGATAATATTTAATTTCTTAATAATAAATTCTCTATCATATTACCAATAAAAGTAAATCTATTATAATTCTTATTTATAGTGTGTACATATTTTTATTTTAACATATTAACATTAATATTTTTATTATTTTGTATTTATTTCTAAATTTATTAACTATAAAATTATTAATAAAAAATTATACTTCTCTTACTTATTCTCTAATGTTAAAAACAAATTTATACAACAAGAACACTATAGAAAGTAATTGAAAAAAATGATAAATGGAATCCTAGTATGCTTCAATGATGTGATAAGATAATGTGAAAAATGTTAAGACTTTTTTTTTTTAAATTCATTACATGTTACAAATTATGCATACATTGTATTTCAAAATATGATAATGATCCCCAACCCAACATAGCCCACCGTGAACACCTACGAGAAAGGAGTGACGGACCTCATTATGAGGGGGAGCAAAAGCCAGTGCAGCACCACCACTTTGCGAAACCAATACTCCCACCTTAGGGGAAAATACCTACACATATACATATTTACAAATCTTTGGTCTCCATTTTGAACCCAACCTCTTGGTACAAAAGAAGAGCCCACGAGTTAGTAATAATAGCATACAAGACAACACACTTGTAAAAGGTTCGGCTTTATTGAGTATTCAACTGAAACAGTTAAATGACAGCTTTGTTAGTTTGCTTGTATAGTTAGTGTTGTAACATTTTTTTCTTTACAGCTGTATATCTTTTTAGTTGTAATAGTCCCAGTTAGTTTTATCGAGGTTAGTCTTCTCTTGGTGAACCAACTTTGTCTCACACTCCTATAAATACTCCCTGCTTTACTATATTGAATACAAGCTCAAGATTTTCATTCTCAGATTTTCGTTCTTTACATTTATTGATTTGTTCTCTTTAACGTTTCTGAAGTTTGTACCAAAGACCAAAGTGTGTTGCATCCTCGATCGTTGCTGCACACTACCAAGAAGGGCTCCATGTCAATTGACGAATACATTCTCAAAATGAAGTTTTATGCAGATGGTTTAATGGCTGTTGGGCACAAGATTTCAGATGACGAACTAATTTTGTATGTTCCTCCTGGGCTTGGGATATAATATGAATCAGTGGTAATCAATCTCACTTCCAAAGATGTTGTCACTATTCAAGAAGTGCAGTACTTGCTTCACAACCATCAAATGTGTCTTGAACTTATTGCAGCAACATCCAATTTTGATATGAATTTTCCTACTGCTAACTTTGCTCAGACAAAGAATCCCCCAACCAACCCCTCATATAGCCATAATGGCCGTGGTCGGGACAATGGAACTCAACTTGTTTCTCAGACCTCAAGCACTCCTCAGGTGGTCATTGCCTCCCTAAATATAGTTAGTGATGATTCTTGGTACATGGACAGCGGTGGTTAATTCCAACCACATTACCTCTTACAGCAACCATCTAATGCAAATGAGTGACTACAAAGGCAAGGAAAAGTTTGTCGAAAGTAATGGTTATCACTTATCTATTGATCATGTTGGTTCTAATTATCTTGTTGCTGATAAAATTTTGCATCGTAAAAATGTCTTACATGTTCCCTCCATAACCAAGAACCTTACTAGTATATCCAAGTTTACCCATGATAACAATTTCATTGTTGAATTCACACCTGGATTTTGTTTTGTAAAGGACATTGCCACGGGGAAAACTCTTCTGCAGGGCACTATTAAATATGGTCTATATTGCCTAGTCTCTTATTCAGCCACTCCTCTATTTGAGTCCACTTCTATCTCATCAACTTCAAGTCAACCAGTAGCCTATGTTTCAGACTCTTTCTGGTAGGGCTGAGCATTGGGCGGGTTGGTCAGGTTACAAGGCATTTTTACCCGTCCAATATCATAATCGGGTTAGCAAAAATGACCCGTAAACTTGCCTAATTAAGAAAAAAAAAATTTTTAACCCGTCCAATAATTTGGGCGGGTTGGTCGAGTTAACCCGCCCAAACCGAAATGGTATTTTTTTTGGCGAGTTGGTCGGGTTGGGCGGGTTGACCGGTCAACCCGCCCAAACAAAAGTGGTATTTTTTTTTTAACATTTTTGTAATTTTTTTCTTTTAAATACTAGTACTAATAGTGTGAAGTTTATATTTATAAGCTTAAAACAATATTTTAAATTTATAGTAAAAAAATTAAAACAAAACTTAATTAATTTATATATTTATTTGAATATATTAAAAATAATAAATTCTTAATTGGGCGGGTTGGGTTATATTGGGCGGGTTGATAATTATTTTCAACCCGCCCAATGTAACAATTGGGCGGTTTAAATTTTGGTCGGTTTATTCGGGTTGCGTTTTTTGGCGGTTTTTTCGGGTTGGTTTGGGCGGTTTATTCTGGTTGGGCGGGTTGTAAAATTTTTTGCACAGCCCTACTTTCTCGTCCTCAAGTTGTCCATCTTCGCCTCATCCTGGTACAAGTTTTCCCAAGTGTAACAAACATTATGCCATTGTACATTTGTGGCATAATAGACTTGGCACCCATCTCAAATTGTTTTGAATAAAGTGTTGAATTTTTTACATATTCCAAGTGTAAATTATGATTTTTGTCATGCTTTCCAATATGGAAAATTGCCTCAATTTTCATTTTCATTTTCGAAAAATAACTCTTAGCACCCTCTTGAAATTGTGAATTCTGATGTATGGCCCCTCACCACACTTATCTCTAGATGGGTATATAGATATTATGTTCATTTTGGGGATGACTATACAAATTACCCATGGATTTTTCCTCTAAAACTCAAAAATCTGAAGTCTGGACGATTTTGCAGAACTTTAATGCCTATATTGAGAGTTAATTTTCTACAAAAATAAAATGCATACAAACTGATTGGGGTTGAGTACAGACCATTACAAGTTATTCTAGACAAACTTGGTATTGTTTTTAGACACCCTTGTTCTTAAACCAATCAACAAAAAGGTGGAGCTGAAAGAAAACATAGACATATCACTAAAATTGGCCTTACTCTTTTAGCCCAAACTGAACTACCATAAAAATATTGGTGGGATGTTTTTGCCTTTGCTACATATCTCATAATAGACTTTCTATTCAAAAGAAAAACTACATCTCACCCTATGAAACCTTACTTTCAAAACAACCAGATTACTCCACTTTAAAGGTATTCGAGTGTGCTTGTTTCCCGTTTCTTAGACCATACCGTCATCATAAATTCGATTTTAAAACATCTACATGTGTCTTTCTTGGTTATTAGGGGTGTTTGTGGTGCGGGCGTTGCAGTCTTTTTACCAATTTATTAGACTACACTGAATATAATTTGAGCAATTTTTCAAAATGCAACTCGCACTGCATAGACCTCAAACTGCATAAACTGCACCGCAAAAATGCATTGTAGTGTGGGTGGTTTATACCTATCGCCAAATGATTTAATAATTAAACATTATAATGAAGAAAGATCCATAATAAAACTCATAACTAAAGAGTGTTTAACAAAACAATAAATATACAACAAATTAATAAATATTTAGCAAAACAATAAAAATACAACAAACTAATAACAAATAAAAAATGTGATATAGAACTAAAGGTTTTAATCAAGGAGGAATATATTTATGTTGAAGTAGAATATGTGTTAGCATATTATGAAACATAATAATTCTTTTAGATATTGTGTATATTATATTATATATATACATACATTTAAGTATTAATGTGGTAAAATTAAATATATATATATATAGGAGGATTTGCATCATAAATATCAAATATTTCACACTTGTTACAGTTAAATACATAATATTTTATTTTTACGGCAAAAGTACCCAATGTTCAATAA
The DNA here is from genome assembly GCF_963169125.1 of Humulus lupulus. Taxonomy (NCBI): domain Eukaryota; kingdom Viridiplantae; phylum Streptophyta; class Magnoliopsida; order Rosales; family Cannabaceae; genus Humulus; species Humulus lupulus. The sequence continues at coordinate 105,036,762 of NC_084800.1, read as the reverse complement.
ATATTAAAGATAAATACCTAATCTTTTTTTTTTGGCGAAAAAAATACCTAAAGTTGTTAAAATATTGCTTCTGTAAGTATCTCCCCTGTTAAGCATGTTGACTAAGTAGACATTTGTTGCCTGTAATCAGGTCAATTCATATTTTTTTTAAAATTATATTTTAAATCAGAAAAATGAATTAAAAAAATATTTAAATCAATACAAATTTTGAAAATACATATTTTAAAGATAAAAATACTCAAATTACGGAGTGATACATATCTAGTGAGTCAATACTTAACAGCTCCAACAAAGAAAGTACAAACAAAAGCAATGTTTTAGCAACTTTTGGTATTTTCGCCGCAAAGAAAAAAGATTAGTTATTTATCTTTAACACAAATTGAACATTAAGTATTTTTGCCGTAAAAATAAAATATTAGATATTTAAAAATCAAGTGTGAAATATTAGATATTTATGCCGCAAATACCCAGAAAATTAATATATATATATATAATGATGTGGTGCTATGTAATTTAAACTGTATTTATAAAATTCAAAATCACAAATCGCACCACACTATGCGGTTTGACAAAAATACAAACCACAACTACATCACGAAGGGTTCCAAATCACAAATTGTGTTGCGGTGTGGGCGGCTTGATGAATACCCATATTGGTTATAGTCTTTCTCATAAGGGATATCATTGTCTACATCCTTCAGGCCACATTTATACTGCCCGTAGTGTTACATTTGATGAGAGTTGTTTTCCTTATTCTGAACTATTTTGTACATCTGATAAACTTCTCACTGCTTCACATGTTTCTTTACCATATGCTCTGCCGATTTTACCATCACCTAATATCACTCCACCACGTCACGTTATTGGTTCCACCATAGCCTTAAATATCCCTTCATCTACCTGACCTAAAGTAAATATTCCAGCCTTATCACATTCTCCATCTGCCCATATGTCATATGATATGTCCTCTCCTACTAATTATACTTCCAGTCTAACCACATTAACTGAGTCCATTACTTCAGGTTCTCTTCAAGTTATGTTGCCTCCTCTTTCCGTAGAAATAAATCTCACTAGTCTGCCACAAACTCAAACCATTGTTTCCAACATTCATCACATGACAACCAGGTCTACGTCAGACATTAGCAATAGCTGCTGAGATTTCTAATTCTAGCAATGATTTTAGTGAGCCCACTACTATGGGCTCTTTCCGATCCTCAATGGACACAAGCTATGTAAAGTGAATATGAAGCTCTTATGAAGAACAACACTTGGTCCCTAGTTCCTCATGATGATATGAATATAGTTCAAAGTAAATGGGTCTTCAAAATAAAGCTCGAGGCATATGACACCTTAGATAAGCTAAAAGAGAGGTTAGGTTTACACAAACTCCAGGTGTTTGATTATTTGACACTTTTAGCCATGTTGTTAAACCTCCAACAATTCGTCTTATGTTCACTTTGGATGTTACATATGGCTGGTCAATACAACAAATAGACATTACAATGCCTTTTTTAATGGAGACTTGCATGAGAATGTGTTCATAACTCATCTGAAGGGATTTGAAGATCAAAAATGTCCCAAATATGTCTGTAAATTACACAATACTCTTTAAGGATTGCGGCAAGCATATTGTACTTGGTTTGGCAAGCTTAAGCATGTTTTGGTTTTATGGGGTTTCATCTATTCAGTTTCTGATAATTTTTGTTTCATTGCATGAAAGGTGGTCATCTCATTTTGTTACTTGTGTATGTAAATGACATACTAATTACAGGTGCTCAGTCTGAAGATATTTAGCAAGTAATTGCAGATTTGAACACTAAATTTGCACTGAAATCGTTACGTCCAATTAATTATGTTTTGGGATTTGAAGCTGGTAGTGACAACTCTCAGCTACACTTGTGCCATTCGAAGTATGCTATGGATATCCTAAAAAACAAATATGGAGAATTCCAAGCCTTGCTCCACCCCTATTTGTCCTTGTTATAGGCTCTTTCTAAATGACAGAGTACCTTTACAGTATCCAACCATGTACAAAAGCATAATTGGAGCTCTCTTCAGTATCAACCCTTGACAAGACTATATTTTCCTATGCCATCAATAAGCTCAGTCAATTCATGCAAAACCCCGCCAATGCTCATTGGTGTGCTTGCAAATGAGCGTTGAGATACCTTCGTCGTACGCTAGACAGAGAACTTGTGTTCAAACCAGATGCCAAACTCACTTTACAAGGTTGTTCCAATGTCGATTGGGCATGCAACCTTGATGATAGAAAATCAACTACTGGTTTTTGTGTCACATTGGGTGGAAATCTGGTCTCTTGGGGTTCAAGAAAGCAAAAGGTTGTTGCGAGATCGAGTGCCAAATCTGAATATTGAGCCTTATCAACAACTGCTACTGAGTTGGTTTGGATATAATCTTTATTGTCAGAAATTGGTGTTTCTCTTCCACAAACACATATTATATGGTGTGGTAATCAGAGTGCTCAGATGTTAGTATCCAATCCAGTGTTTCATTCTAGGATAAAAACACATTGAAATATATGCTCGCTGTGTTCATGACCTTGTAACATCTCAGCAACTTGAAGTCTGCTATATACCAACAGAGGTTCAACTTGCAGACATGTTCACCAAAGCTCTTACACTACCAAAGTTTCAGTTGTTTTATCACAAGTTGTCCTTACAACCACATCAGTCCAGCTTGAAGGGGATATTGAGTATTCAGTTGAAATAATTAAATGACAGTTGTGTTAGTTTACTTGTTAGAATAGTTAGTATTGGAACATTTGTTTCTTTACAGATGTATTTTTCTTGTCTTTTGCTTGTAACAGTCCTAGTTAGTTTTATTGCGGTTGGTCTTCTCTTGGTTAACTAACTTTGTCTCGCACTTGTATAAATACTCTCCGGTATTGAATACAAGTTCAAGATTTTCATTCTCAGATTTTTGTTCTTTCCATTTACTGATTTGTGATCTTTAACATTTCTCAAGTGGCACAAAACCAAGATCAAGATTCGTTAATCAATATGTGCATAATGCTTTCAAATTCAATAGCTCAGGTTGAACATACTAATAAGAAAATTTTCACTAGTTGTGATTTTTCTTTATTCTTCTTTTAGTAGAAAATATCAGATTTTCACTTATGTTTAAAAATATTGTTTCCTAAATCATACATTTACTTTTTAATAAATATTTTCTTTATTGGTATAATTTTTAAATGGAAATCGTAAACATTCAGCCCAATGGTACGAAGCACCACAGTGGTGCACGGTAGTGGCACCACCCAACTACAATAGTTGCAGAAGTAAAGCACTAGGTTTGAAGTCCATATTGTGATGAGTGTCATGGTAATGAAAATAAAGCTCATCGCCGTTTAAAATAAATGACCTAATTGAGTCTATAAAGGAGTGTTTAGAGAGAAGTGAAAACATAAGTCTGATAAGTTTAATCACTAGTTTTCTGATAGTTTTAGATTATCTCTAAACACAAGTCATTTTTCTAAGCCTCTTGATTAATTTCTCTTGTTCTCTCTGTATCTATCTCATGTGTTGAGAATTGCCCACACTAGTCTAGGTGATTCTAAGGTTATATTGGAAGACTGTGAAGAAATTAGAAGAACGGTTCAGTTTCTTGATAATACTCTGTGACAGAAATGATTCAAGAGTTAGAGAAACTAAAGGAATGACTCTTTAATTCCGCTGCGTATATTGTAAATATTTTATTCACCGTTTCTCTTTGAATTCAATTTTAGAAACATGTTTTAGGCTATCTCATATTAATTTGTTTAATATTAAATATACATGAAAATAAATAAAGATCTTGTATAAGTTTTTTCTAACAACTGGCCTCAGAGCCTTTGGTAATCTTTATTTTCATGCATGAACATGTTTAAAATTGGATTATTTGATGTGTTTGAATAATTGGATGGATTTTCATGTTTTTATGAAGCGTATTAATTTTATGTGATTATAAGCAATTTTTTAGGTTATTTTGTTGTGTGTTTCTATGATATTAATTTTTATATATGCTTTATTTTGTGTAAAACATGTTAAAAATTAATTAGAAAATTATTTTGGTTTGAAAAATTGCTAAAAAAAAATTTTTGGAAAAATTTGGCCGGCTGCCCATGCGTGCGCGCACCCACGCGTGCCGTCCGCGCGCACCTCGCATGCGCCCGCCCGCGCAAGTAGGCACGCGTGTACACCATGCGCACCAGCGCGCGTGCACGCGTGCCCAGCCCAAAAAAAACTTTTTTTTAATTTTTTTTAAATTAAAGAAAATTAAAATTGTGAAAATAAATTATTTATAATCAAAACCAAAAATATCTTTTTTTTTATCATTTAAAATTGTTAATTTTAAAATAAGATATTTTTGTTAGTTGGGATTTAAATGAATAGATATTTTCTACAAAGATTCGAATTCAAATTTAAAAATACAGTAACAACTTAATTTTAAATCTTTTAATATATTAAAATATTAGAATTATGATATCAGATATTTAAGATATTTTCATTTAAATTCTTGATTTTTTTATTAAATATTTATTTGAAAATATAAATATCTTTTTATTCTATAGTTTTTAATATTTAAATTATTTGAAATTTGAATATTGTTAGTTAGATATTTTTATAGATATTTGAATTTGATTAACTGTTTTGAGATATTTTAGGATTGTTATAACTATTTATATATATTTTTTAAATGGTTAAAATATTAGCTAATAGTTATAACAACACAAGATATTTTGGAAAATAGTTAAGATATTGATTTTAAAATTGGTTAAATTTTGAAAAATATCATTTTTTCAGCCAATTAATAAAATATTTTTTAATAAATAGGATTTAAATTAACTTTGGTTAATGGTTGACAAATCCTATATAAATTAAATTAATATTTTTTTTTTCAAATTAACCTAAACAAAGTTGATTGTTGATAAATGAAATTTAAATTAACTATTGTTAATTGTTGATAAATTTCATTTAAATTAACATTTTTGTAAAAATTTAATTAATTCGAATTTTTGATAAATTCTAGATAATTAATTGTGGTTTTTTTTGCAAATGAAATAAATTGTGGTACTTTTGCATAAATTCATAGAATTGCTCATATAGTAACATGATTAGGCTCATCCAATTATAACATGTCTGTTTGTACTATATGTGGTATTTTTGCAATTGGGCTTAGATGTATATAGTGGCACATATGTTTGTTAGATATGTGAGATTTTGCCAAATAAAATATTCATAAAATGATAGGTTTTATTTGGGCCCATTAGAAAATGTAAAGTTTAAATTCCTCTCTTGTGGGTGATTCCACTTGTGAAGGCCCATTTGCTTTGCATGACTATAGTTGCTCTAATCAATTAATAACAATTAATAAAACGAATGTTTAAATTCCTGTCTTTTGGACCTTGTATGGAAGATAGGGGCATTTCTAGTGGGAGCGACATACTCGACTCAACCCTCCTCCATACAAGCCCAATTGTTAAGACCCATTTACCTGAGTTGGACTTAATTGTATAGGTTCATTATATTAGTTAAACCTAAATATTGATTAGCAACAAATTAATTCTAAATGAATTGAATTAGTTTCGATGTGATAGTTTAGAATTAATAGGAAATTATAGGACTTTGGTTTTAAAAATTTTAATTTGTTTAAATTTTTTTTGGAAAACCATAGTCATTAATTTTCTAAAAATAAATAATAAAAATACTATTTTTTTAATTTAATAATGAGCTTATTTTAAGAATTTTATTCGATCTCCACCGTTAGTTTAACATAATCAATAGCTTAACGGGGCCTCGAGGTGCTTTGATTCGTCCCCCTACGGAAGGTGTTCATTAGTTATTTTGACAAGGTTAGATTTCGAAAGATAGATAATTATAGGTCAAATTCTAGGAGTGACTACTAGGACTAAATATATGATTATTGAAATTGTGGGTCAAGCTCATAAAATAAGAGATTTTGTTTTCTTATTTTGATCGAATAGTATGTTTTTAATAGTGGTGTCCATTATTAAATGAGTTTACAACTCTATTTAACTAGTGGTATTTTTTACTCTCGCCAACCGGGACAAGGATATCATAGATTAGTTAAAAACCTAAAGAAATAGAAATATGATTGTTTTTGGTATTTTTTCTCATATCTTACATATTTTTGGTATATGTTGTGTTATTTCTTGAAATATGTGTGAATAGAAGTTTTATGGAGAAAATGTGATTGATTTCTATTTTATTGGTAATTTGTAGTTTTAAGTTATGGTTGTGTCTACTCCCATCATTTCTCAACTTTCGATGGAGAAACTCACTGGAGAAAACTTTCTTAAATGGAAGCAAAACATCAACATTGTGTTGATTGGTGACAACTCCAAGTTCGTCATGATTGAGGAATCCCCAGAAGTTCCAGCTGAAGGAGCTACCAAGTCTATGAGGGACAAGTATGAGCGGTTGCAGGCGGCAAACAACAAGGCACGGTACTACATGTTGACTAGTATGGTCGACACTCTCAAGACAAAGATGGAGATTGGCGAAACATCCTACGAAATCATGGATCAACTCCAAGACATGTTTGGTGCCAAGTCAGCGCAGACTCGTTTTGAGGCCACCAAGAAATATGCCAATGCTCGAATGGCACCTTCTCAACATGTTCATGATCACTTGATCAAGATGACAAACTACTTTCAGGAAGCTGAACTGCACGGAGCCATAATAGATGAGGAAACTCAAGTTGGCTTAATCCTCAATAGTCTTTCTCCAGCTTTCCTTCCATTCACCACCAACTATGTGTTGAATAAACTTAACTATGGTCGGACGCAGCTCATGAATGAGCTTCAGAATTTTGAGTCTATCATGGGTGGACCTAGTAAGGGAGGAGAAAAGAAGACAACTACTACTACTGCTCCAGCTAAGGCTGAAGCTAACCAAGCTTCATCTTTGAAAGCTAGAAACAAGAGGAAATGTGGACAAAACAACAACCCCAAGCCTGCAAAGACGAGTGCACAACCAAGCGCACAAACGCCTAAGGGGAAAAACAAGAAAGGTAAAGGTAAATGTTTTCACTGCAAAGAGAAGGGGCATTGGAAACAGGACAACCCCAAGTTTCTAGTAGATAAAAACAAAGGTAATGATTATAGTTCATTTATCTTGAAAACATGTGTTTTAGAGAATGATAACTCTGTTTGGATTATTGATTCTGGATCTACTAACTATGTTTGTAACTCTTTATAGCTTCTTGAATCGTGGGAGGTAGTGAACGAAGGTGGCTTAAAGCTTAGAGTTGGGAACGGAGCGTTCGTTGCAGTCCAAGCTAGAGGAAGAGCTCATCTGAAGTTCAGAAATAAATTTTTAATTTTAAATGATGTATTTTTTATTCTGGATTTTAGTAGAAATTTAATTTCAGTTTCCATGTTGCAATTAGAAAGATTTATTATGACTTTCACAAGTTCTAATATATCTATTTCTTTCAATGGATCACAATTGTGTATTGCATGTTTGGAAAACGGGCTTTATATTCTGCGACCTAATGAACCCCTCACTCTACGACCTAATGAACCCCTTGCTCTTAATAATGATTTATTCAAAGTAGTTAAACCTAGGACCAATAAACGTCAAAAGACCGATAACGATAATATGAAATATTTATGACACTTGAGACTAGGTCACCTTGGCTATGATAGGATTCAAAGACTTACAAAGGACAGAGCTTTGAGGGAGCTCATCTTAGGTGAATTATCTGTCTGTGAATCTTTTCTAGAAGGTAAACTGACCAAGCGTCCATTCTCGACAAAGGGTAATAGAGCCAAAGAACCACTTGGTCTTGTGCATTCAAATGTTTGTGGACCTTTGAATGTACAAGCTAGGGGTGGTTTTGAGTATTTCGTCACTTTCATTGATGATTACTCTAGATACTCATGTCTTTACCTAATGCGTAGGAAATCAAAAACATTTTCAAAGTTTCATGAATCCCTAGCAATGGGTCAGAACCAATTAGGTAAAACGTTAAAGATCTTGCGATCTGATAGGGGTGGAGAATATTTCGATATGTAGTTCCAAAATCATTTAACTAAACTTGGGATTTTATCACAACTTACTACCCCAGGTACTCCGCAACAAAATGGTGTAGCGGAACGCCGGAACAGAACTTTATTGGAAATGGTTAGATGCATGCTTAGTTACTGAACTCTACCAACTTCGTTCTGGGGACATGCAATTGAAACCGCGAATGACATTCTCAATGTCATGCCATCAAAGTCAATCCCCAAAACACCTTTAGAATGCTGGAATGGTCGTGAACCTAGTTTACGCCATTATAGAATCTGGGGGTGTCCTGCTCACGTCCTGAGGAAAAAGGAGGGAAAGCTAGAACCGTGAACTAAAGTTTGCATATTTTTTGGCTATCCTAAAGGTAGTCGGGGTGGACTTTTCTATAGTCATTCAGAGAAGAAAGTGTTTACTTCTACAAATGCTATTTTTCTAGAAAATGACTATGTCCAGAACTTTAAACCTCGCAACAAAGTAGTTTTAGAGGAGATGGTTAAAGAATTGACTCCAACCAATGTTTCATCGTCATCAACGCAAGTTGATGATGAAATTCCCACTCTTCATGTCCAACCAACGCAAGTCGATTTAAATGAAGAAATTACCACTGTTCCTGAGCAAATAGTCACGGAGCCTCGTCGTAGTGGGAGAGTTTCTAGGAACCCAGTTCGCTATGGTTTGGATGGTGAAAACAATATGGTTGTTTGTGACACTAGTGATGATGATCCGTTGTCTTTCAAACAGGGAATGGCTAGCCCTGAAAAGGAACTATGGCTCAAAGCCATGAAACAAGAAATGGAGTCCATGTACTCAAATTTCGTCTGGGATCTTGTGGAAGCACCTAGTGACTTTAGGGCCATTGGGTGCAAGTGGATCTATAAAAAGAAACGAGCTGTTGATGGAAATATCGAGACTTATAAAGCTCGATTAGTAGCAAAGGGTTATAACCAAAGAGAAGGCATGGACTACGAGGAAACTTTTAGTCCGGTAGCCATGCACAAATCCATTCGCATCCTCCTATCCATAGCAGCCGCTCTCAACTATGAGATCTGGAAAATGGACGTCAAGACAGCTTTTCTTAATGGAAAGCTTGACGAAGTCATTTATATGGATCAGCCAGAAAAATTTAAAGTATCTGGACAAGAAGGAAAAGCTTGCAAGTTGAATAGGTCCATCTATGGACTTAAGCAAGCTTCTCGTTCTTGGAATCTTAGGTTTGATTAAATAATCAAAACCTATGGCTTTGAACAAAATATTGATGAGCCCCGTGTTTACCAACTGAAGGCAAATAAAATATGGTATTCCTGGTTCTTTATGTAGATGACATCTTACTCATTGGAAACAATGTTAAGAAATTATCATATGTGAAGAATTGGCTGAGCACTCAATTCTAGATGAAGGATTTGGGTGAAGCAAGTTATGTTCTAGGTATCCAGATCATCAGGGATAGAAAGAATAGAATCTTAGCTCTATCTCAAGCAGCTTACATAGATAAAGTGCTTGAACGTTTCTCAATGACAAATTCCAAGAAAGGGTGTCTACCGTCCCGCCATGGAATTCATCTTTCAAAGAAGCAGTCTCCCCAGAATCCTGAAGAGGAAGATGCAATGAGAAAAGTTCCTTATGCATCTGTAGTTGGAAGTCTGATGTATGCCATGTTGTGTACTAGCCTAGATATCTGCTATGTAGTGGGAGTAGTGAGCAGGTATCAGTTAAACCCAGGTTCGGAACATTGGATAGCAGTTAAGCATATCCTGAAGTATTTGAGAGGGACTAGGGATTATATGTTAGTCTACAAGGGTGGTGTTCTGAACCCTGTAGGCTACACCGATTCAGATTTTTAGACTGATGTCGATGACAGGAAGTCTACTTCTGGAATGGTGTTTACTCTTGGGGATGGAGCTGTGATTTGGAGAAGCGTAAAGTAGTCTGCAATCTCATATTCCACCATGGAGGCTTAGAACATAGCCGCATTAGAAGCAGCTAAGGAAATAGTCTGGCTAAAGAAGTTCTATTCGGATCTTGGTGTTATTCCAGAAATGGATAAACCGCTTGTATTGTTTTGTGACAATACAGGAGCGATAGCCAACTCGAAAGAACCTCGAAGTCACAAGAGGAGTAAGCATATAGAAAGGAAGTATCACATTATTCGAGAATATGTGGCCAGGGGAGATGTGAAGGTTATGACGATTGCAACTGAAGACAATCTTGCGGATCCGTTTACAAAGACACTACCAGAAGCTACATTTGATAAGCATATCAAGGAAATGGGATTAGTAGAATTAAGGCATTAGTTTCAGTTAGTGCAAGTGGGAGTTTGTTGGGGTTTTATGCCCTAATTAAAACCCAAATTCTTTGTAATCTCATTTTATTATCAATAAAAGAATATAAATTATTTTTTTGATTTGGTCAATCACTTTGCTCACATGTTTTATTTTCATGATTATTTGTTTAATATAAACTTCTATTAAATCTCGAGCATATAGCTAGTCTTATTTATAGTGACGTAATCAGAGTGGAATATATATATGATTATATGTTCAAAATAAGTTAGTCCTAAGATTAGTCAATGCACAGGATTTACACTGACTTGCCAATCTACAATTTGATCTACTTACACATTGCAGTGTCATGTTCTTTCCAGAACATTAGCGAAGTAGATAAGATCAGATGTATTTGTTACATCGGACAGGACCGATATTGACAGTTGATAAGATAAGTAAACATACCGTTATTATCTATTCTATTCATATCATATAGTTGACCATGGCTCAATTCAATCTCAATTCTGAGTGATTAGTATTCTAACTGATTGTAATATTTGAGTTCTTTGACTTGTTCGTTACTAGCTTACCCTACGGACTAGCCCTTACTTACATCGTGGGAACTCGGTAGTATAATTGAGTGGGAGTGTTAATCATAGATATGAACATCTATAGCTTTTGATGAAGAAGTGAAACGATGGTTTCCTTTTAGTTTGGTTCAAGGTGTTAAATGATAGAGATCTCATTTCAATAATTAAATTAGTTTACTGAAATACCATTTACAAGGAACTATGTGTTTTAAGGATAAAATACAATGAGGGATAAAACTGTATTTTAATCCTATCTCATTGTAGACCGTCTATAGAGGATTGAGTGACAATTATGATTGTAAAAATGGATAATTAATAGCGTATCTATATTTGTTAAAGAGCGTTCTATGAATTCAAGAGTGCAATTCCAAGTCTTTAATGGAGTCACGAGGATTTAATAAGTTAGTAAATTTATTTGTTAGATTTATGATAACTTATTGGAACTTGATTTCATAGGCCCATGGTCCCCATTGTACGTTGGATAAAATCATCTAGATAGTCTCAATTAATTGATTTAATTATCAATTAGAATTATCAAAGTTGACCAAGTCAATTTTGGATAGTTTCACAGAGTTACATAATTTTGAGAAGAAAAGAGAAATTATGGTAGATTTATTAATTAAGATAAATTGGTATCTAAATTAATAAATAAGTTTAAATCAAGGTTCAAATTATAAATAATTAATTTGATAAAGAATTTAAATAATTATTTAATTAATTAAATCAATAGAAAATAATACAAGCCGTGTTTTTAAGTCCAATGGGCTTATAATCAAATGGGAAATTTCACGGGCCTAAAGCCCATGATAATTTCGACCTAGGGTTATAAAATGGCTATTATTTTATTGATTTTTTAATTAAATTAAATGGCCTAATTGAGTCTATAAAATGAGTGCTTAGAGAGAAGTGAAAACATAAGTTTGATAAGTTTAATCACTGGTTTTCTGATAGTTTTAGATTATCTCTAAACACAAGTCCTTTTTCTAAGCCTCTTGATTAATTTCTTTTCTTCTCTCTCTATCTATCTCATGTGTTGAGAATTGCCCACACTAGTCTAGGTGATTCTAAGGTTACATTGGAAGACTGTGAAGAAATTAGAAGAATGGTTCAGTTTCTTAATAATACTCTACGACAGAAAGGATTCAAGAGTTAGAGAAACTGAAGGAAGGACTCTTTAATTCCGCTGCGTATACTGTAAGTATTCTATTCATCGTTTTACTTTGAATTCAATTTTAGAAACATGTTTTAGGCTATCTCGTATTAATTTGTTTAATATTAGATATACATGAAAATAAATAAAGATCATGTATAAGTTTTTCCTAATAGACAAATAGTCCCGAAGGTGTAATGGACTCGGTATCTAAGCTAGTTGGTTACGTGTGAATGCCTTTATTGTTATATAATCCCTATGTTTAAGGGATATTATGTAATTTGTTAACCAATCCCACGTTTTATGGGATGTTACCGTGTATGTGAAAAATAATGCTTTAAGTGGCATTATATCATTTGAAATACAAAATATCTTCCCGAAATATGTGGGAATGAATTCTAAAACCTTCTCTATAAATAGATAAGGAAACTCATTTGTAAAGGACCGGAGTTTGTAGATCTTGAGAGAAAACTCTGGGCAACTATTCTTTGAAAGTTTCCAGAAGACTCCCAAGGGTTAATAACATAGACTCGTGGACTAGCCATTTTTAACTGCTGAACCACGTAAAAAGATCCTGTTTTCATCTTCTTATTTTATTTCCTCCAGTATATTTGTGTTTAATTGCTCTACTTTTAAGTTGACGAAAAATAGCGTCAACAGTTTGGTACTTTCATTGAGAGCCATTAGCCAATGAGTCTGTTTAGTCAAAGCCTCTCGAATTAGCAATGGCTGCAAATGATCCCAATATACCTGCGGAGAAAATTCTAGATGAAGATGAATACCCTCGATGGCTTTGAAAGCAGCCTATGGTGAATTCTGATCCCGATGAGAGGAGTGACTCATCTAACTCCCGGGGATCACCTGCCCCCAGGGCCGACGAGGATATGTACAACAATCCCGAGAGATATATTCCAATAGTGGAACTCGAGTATTGCCAACTGCGTAAACAATTGGTAGAAGCTACAAAACGCAATGAAGAGCTAGCCAGACTAGCTGCTGAAGTGCATGCGGCTCAGGCCCCACCTTCACAAGATACCCAGGCTCCGCCTCCGCGGGACGCTCAGGTCCCACCTTGTAGGCCTATGGGGTGACCTCGTAAGAACACGGCCACTGGAAGGGCGGAGCAAGCTCCGCCACCAGCATCGTATCCTGTTCCATAGAGACCGCAGAGAAGTAACCGGGCTCAAGGTGCTGCCAACCCAACTGCAGAGGCACAAGCAGGAATAGGGAATAACCGAGCCCCCTCAGTGGCTCGGACCCAAAATCCTGCTGCCATGCAGAATTTAATACAGCCTGATCGGGCGAATTTGGGTCCATCTAGGCCCCACAATGGAAGGCAGCCACCTTCTCCAATAAGGCACCCGCCGTCACCAATAAGGCACCCCTCGCCAGGTCAAAGGGTTCGACGATCGGCCCACTAAGATAGGATAGGCGAGCTGAGCGTAGACATGGAAATGAAGAAGCTGCTCGAGTGCGTAGGGCTCCTCATCCTACAAGGAGATAGATGTCATAATCTCAAACTATTGAGACAAGGAGACCGACAGGAAACCCATCTCGTAATAATCATGCAACGAGCCATGTCAGCGAAAGCTCGGATTACCCTAGGTTCGTGAGTATATATAACATGGATCCCAGAAATGCCAGAAATCGAGGAGATCACCTAGATCTACAAGAACATTTAAACCATAATCGGGAATGTGATAATCCCCCGAATCCAGATCGACGAGATCATCTGAATGGTCGCAAGCAACCAATTTACAATCCTGCACCGAGACAGGGAATTGGAGTTGTAATCAATGATAACCAGCTCCCTCTGGTCTAGGCCAAGCCTCCTGTAGATCCAATCCAAGAGAGGATTGAGCAGTTGGAGAGAGCATTCAGGCTCTTGCAGAATGAGAGCATCCCTGAAAGGGATGAAGAGTTCGATGATGAACTTGAGTCATTCGCCCCGCATATCTCTAACACTCCTTTCCCTCAGGGGTTTAGGTTCCCTCATGTCCCACCATTTGATGGAAATTTCAATTCGTACAGCCATTTGAGCACATTCAACATGATTATGCGTGCCAGTAATGTGGGCTATGAGCTTAGGTGTATGTTGTTCCCAGCCTCTCTCACGGGACCAGCAAAAAACTGGTTTGAAAAATACAAAAGACATTTGATTGCCTCCTGGGATCAATTGTCGAGAGATTTCAAGAAACAATTCAAAGCCATGGTCAGCATTAGCCCGAGGCTTCAACCTTAACCAATGTCCAGCAGCAACCAAATGAGCCACTAAAAGGTTACCTTTCAATATTTAACTTAGAAGTCGCTCGAGCTCGAGATGTCGACGATAGTGGCCATTTAATGGTCGTTCGAGCCGGAGTAATGCCTGGAAGTCCTCTCTGGGAAGATTTGAAAAGAAAGCCTATAAGGTCCTTAACCAAGTTCAGTCGAAGAGCTCAGAAGTTTGTTAATGTAGAGGAGGCGAGGTCATAATTGAATATGACCTTTCAGCCCATAACTACAACAACAAACGCAAACTCTGCCTTGACCTCGGCGGATCCTATAACTTCAAAAACCCCCAAGGAATACCCTTCTAAGAGAAAGAAAAATGAAGGGAATAACCCCGAGGCAAATGGGGAAAGAAGAAGAAAGGGGAAAAATACTTCTCCATATACAAGGTGTATACTGAGCTCAATGAGTCTCGAGAGAATATCTACTTGGCTAATGAAAATCAAGTTCCTTCCAGACGACATGATCCCATGAGGAACCAAAAGGCGAAAAGAGATTCTAGCAAATATTGTAGATTCCACAGAGATATCAGACATACAACCGATGAGTGTAGACAATTAAAGGATGAAATCGAAGGATTGATCTTAAGGCGGTATTTCGGTCACTATGTAAGAAACCAAAACTGTAACGCCCTACCTCCTTAGAGCCGTTACTAGGTGAGTTTAAAATGTGCATTCAACTCGCTAATCGAGATTTTAGGTCAAAAAGTGTCATTAAATCATAAGCAGAGTTATAAACTTTGAAAATAATTCCATTTACTGAAAATCATGAAGTGTTTGACACTTGGGATCCCAAAATGCTGTTTAGAAATATGTACAATACATAAGTACAAACCAAGTCGACTAGACGACAAAATCTAGGTTTTAATACAATCATCTCCCAAAATCCACTGGCTGTGGCAGCCAGGCAGGCCAAACATGTACGCGCCGCTTCACGCTCTCCGTACTCATGGTTGGTCGATTTTCCCCTTGCCCTTACCTGCACCACAGAGCACCCGTGAGCCGAAGCCCAGCAAGAAAACCCTCACATGCAGAAACATATGCATAACAAATACTTAGCATATAAACAGGCCATCAATAGGCTAAACACATACGGCCATGCCATCCCAGGCACTTTACCAGGCTCTGGATTTGCGGTCCACACCGTGAGGATATCCCAGGTATCCTATAGGGTCTCACCCTGGCAACTCGCCCTCCTCGTGCTCAACACTGCTCCCGTCCCCTTGCCGCTCTCGGCCTCGCACTCAACGTGTCTAACGCCGTTCCCGACCCATTGCCATTTCCGGGCCCCGCTGACCTCGGCCTGCGCCGTTTCTGGCTCTTGCCGAACATTTTCGCAAATTGCATTCACAGCATCATAAAAAATATACTGAACACTAACAAATTCAATCAAAAGGCTATGCCCTGCAATTCAAACGTATTGGGCTGTGCCCTGCATATAAGCTCTATGGGAACAGTGGTTTTCTTACCTGCGTCCCAAGCTCTCCGAGCACCGAAATCCCAAGCACAGTCCCCTAACTTGAGCCTCATCGAAACCCTAGTCACAATGCATTAACAAAATTCATCCATCAAGTTCTAATCCGATAATTAGTCTTAAACCATAATTATAATCTCCAGGACTTTGAATTCTATCAATCCGGGTGATAAAATCTGTCCCAAGCCTAAACTATTGAGTTCCCGAGCCTAAAACCCCTCTAGAACCCAAAAATACCTTAAGCGCCGCAGCCCAAGGGACCCATGTCGCGGCCCCAACCTCAACCCGAGGCTTTGCTTCAAGATAGCCCACACGCACCGTGGCCCTTGCTGAAGGGCGCCGCGGCGCACCTCCAATTCCTAACGCACCAAGATCAAGGGGGCTGCGGCTCAGCAAGAACAGAGCCGCGACCCTACCCCTCGAACCCAGAAAAACTCAACCTTTCCACCTCTAAAATCAGTCCAATTTCACCCAAAATCAGGCCAACAATCCAGACCAACTATCACAAAGGTTGTAGCACAAACTCAACATCAAAATCTAGCAAAGACTAGCCCCAAAACTCAGCCAAACAATCAAGAACAAATTCAAACTTAACTAACATGCAAACTCAAGTAAACGAGCAGAAATTCCAAACATAGTCCTTATAATTCAAAGCTTACCTTTGCTGGATTGAATCTCTGAACCAGCTTCCTAAGCTCCAAGCTTCAAGCTCCCCTAAAACCCAGCTAAATTCCTTAGCCTCAAATTTGCTTCACCAAGTTTTCTCTTGCTAAGCCTTAGAGAAAGATGAAGAGAAAAGAAACCAAGTGATGAGGAAGACAAGGGTCGGTTTCTGAGTGTTCTAAAAAATTCTAAGTTTTGTTTTATTTAACTTAAGTTTTAAGATTACCTCAAGGCTCGGGGTACCAAAAACATCCTCGAGGGAAAAATGGTACATTTCCCCAATTTTCCCTCCTAGACATTCTAACCTCAAATATATCTCCAAATATTTATTTCCATAACCCGATAACCCCATAATACATCTAATACCCAAAATACCCCTCGACTCGCCCTGAGTCATATTCTCAACCCCGTTGTGACTTTCTGGCTAACTGATCTCTAGAACTGTCTCGGATTGTGCTACACAGATATATATCACATGCATATCATATTTATCACATTTATGCCCTCAACGGGCTAAAATCACACACATACCCCTAAAATCCAAACGGGGCCCACATGCATATTTAATTCAACTAGGCATGCATCTCCATCACATATTCACATAAATTCACATATTAACATATTAAATCATTTATTGCCATCCAGGCACGCTAATTAAGGCCCTAAGCCCTATTAGAAAATTTGGGTCGTTACAACTATCCCCTCCTTAGAGAAATTTCGTCCTCGAAATTACCTGAACAATTCGGGATACCGCTCCCTCATCTCTGATTCAAGTTCCCACGTCGCCTCCTCAACCTTGTTGTTCCTCCACAGCACCTTCACCAAAGCAATGGTCTTGCATCGCAAGACTTTATCCTTCCGGTCAAGAACCTGAACCGGTTTCTCCTCATAGGACAAATCTTGATCTAGCTCCAGATTCTCATAACTTAGAATGTGCGTCGGATCTGACACATATTTCCGGAGCATGGACACATGAAAAACATCATGAACCCCTGATAAAGTTGGAGGCATCGCTAGCCTGTAAGCTACCTCTCCAACCCGTTCTAGAATCTCGAAGGGGCCAACAAACCTAGGGCTCAACTTGCCCCGAACACCAAACCGTTTCACTCCCCTCAAAGGTGAAACCTTAAGAAACACATGATCACCAACCTGAAATTCCACGCTCCTGCGTTTTAGGTCTGAATAACTTTTCGGTCGACTCTGGGAGGCGAGCATTTGCGTTCTAATCTTCTCAATCGCTTCATTGGTCCTCTGAACCATTTTTGGACCCAAATATCTCCTCTCACCAGTCTCATCCCAGTGGATATGTGATCTACACTTCCTTCCATAAAGCATCTCATACGGAGCCACTCCGATGGTTGCCTGATAATTGTTGTTATACAGAACTCGATCAAAGGAAGATACTTACTACACGATCCCCCAAAATCTAATACACAGGCTCGCAGCATGTCCTCCAATATCTGAATCGTCCTCTCAGACTGTCCATCTGTCTAAGGATGATAAGCAGTACTAAACCGTAACTGCGTGCCCATAGCCTTCTGCAAACTCTCCAAAAACTTGGAAGTGAAGGTGGGGTCTCTGTCGGATACTATCGACCTCAGAGCCCCATGAATTCGAACAATCTCCTTCACATATAACTCAGCATACTACTCCACAGTATAAGTGTCTTAACAGGCAAAAAGTGAGCGAACTTAGTATACCTATCCACAATCACCCACACCGAGTCATGCTGTCCCACGGTCTTCAGAAAACCAACCATGAAGTCCATGGTGATATCTTCCCACTTCCATTCTGGAATCCCCAGAGGCTGCAGTAACCCCGCCGGCCTCTGATGCTCAGCCTTAACCTGCTCACAAGTTAAGCACTTGGCCACATAATCCACCACATCGCTCTTCATGCCCGACCACCAATACAAAACTCTCAAATCCTAGTACATCTTCGTTGTTCCCTGGTGCAAAGAATAGGGAGTGGTATGCGATTCATCTAAGATCTCCCGCTGGATATTAGAATCCATCAAAACGCAGATCCGACCCTTGTACTTCAGTAATCCCATCTCTGAAATAGAAAAGTCCTTAATCGCTCCGACTAAGACATTCTCTCTGTGACCCCTCAACAGAGTATCTCTCCCCTGCGCCTCCTTGATCCTCTCAGAGAGTGTAGACTGAAGAGTGATGTTGGCCAACTAACCAACCACCAACTCTATATCTGCTCTGGTCATCTCCTCAGTTAGCTTATCAGATATCTGTCTCGAACTAAACAACTGTCCTGGGCCTTTCCGGCTCAATGCATCAGCCACCACATTAGCCTTCCCAGAATGGTATAGGATATCACAATCATAATCCTTAACCAACTACAGCCACCGCCTCTGGCGCATATTTAGGTCCTTCTGAGTAAAGAAATACTTCAGGCTCTTATGGTCGGTGTATATCTCGCACTTCTCACCGTAGAGATAATGTCTCCAAATCTTAAGTGCGAACACCACCGCTGCCAACTCCAAATCATGCGTGGGATATCTCTGCTCATACTCCTTTAACTGTCTCGATGCATAGGCTATCACCTTACCAGCTTGCATCAACACGCACCCCAAACCCTGCCTGGATGCATCACAATAAACTGCAAACTTTTCATTATCTGTCGGCAAACTTAGCACTGGGGCGGTGATCAGTCGCCGCTTCAATTCCTTGAAACTGTTCTCACATCTATCCATCCAGACATACCTTGTCTTCTTCTTTGTCAGTTTTGTCAAAGGCGTAGCTATTCTGCAAAACCCCTCTACGAACCGCCGATAATACCCCGCTAAACCCAAAAAGCTTCTCACTTCAGGAACATTGCTTGGTCTAGGCCAATCTTTGACCGCATCAATCTTACTCGGGTCAACCAGAATACCCTCCTTATTGACGATATGGCCTAGAAATGTAACTTGTGGAAACCAGAACTCACACTTACTGAACTTAGCATATCACTTATGTTCCCTCAACCACTGTAGAACCAACCGCAGATGCTGCTCGTGCTCTGTCTCTGTCTGAGAATACACCAAGATGTCATCGATAAACACAATCACAAACTTATCCAAATAATCCTTGAAAACTCTATTAATCATATCCCTAAAAGCTGATGGGGCCTTGGTTAATCCAAAGGACATAACCAAGCATTCATAGTGTCCATACCTTGTTCAGAAAGCGGTCTTTGGAATGTCCTCCTCTTTAATCCTTAACTGATGGTAACCTGATCGGAGGTCTATCTTAGAAAACACTACTCTTCCCTGTAACTGATCAAACAAATTGTCGATCCTAGGCAGTGGATACATGTTCTTAATGGTTAACTTATTTAGATCCCTGTAATCAACACACATCCTAAGAGATCCATCCTTCTTCTTGTCAAACAACACTGGAGCACCCCATGGCGAGAAACTCGGTCTGATGAACCCCAAATCAAGTAACTCTTGCAACTGAATTTTCAACTCCTTTAATTTCGATGGAGCCATTCTGTAAGGTGTCCTAGATACTGGCTCCGCTCTTGGTACCAACTCTATCACAAAGTCAATCTCCTGCTGCGGTGGCAACCCTGACAAATCTACCGGAAACAAATCCAGAAACTCACACACCAATCTAGTCTCACCTGGTCCAACCGGCACCACCCTAGAGGTATCCACAACGCTCGCTAGGAATCCCATGCAACCTTCCTGCATCAAGTCTCTAGCCTTCAATGCCGAAATCATTGGTACCCGTGGTTCACTAACTGTCCCCACAAACACAAAGGGTACCTCCCCTTCCGGTTCAAAAGTCACCATCTTGCGCTTACAGTCAATCGTTGCCCCATACTTCGATAACCAATCCATCCCTAGAATCATATCAAAGTCGTCCATCCCTAACTCAATCAAATCAACAGACAATCCCCTACCATCTATCTCTACTGGCAATGCTCTAATCCATTTCCTAGAGACTACCAGTTCTCCTGTTGGAAACAGAGTCTGAAATCCCCTAGCATACACCCCACGAGGTCTACAAAGCTGGTCTATCACTCTAGCAGATACAAATGAATGGGTAGCCCCCGAATCAAACAATGCAGTATACAAAGAACCAACACTAGAGATCTGACCTGTCACAACTGAAGGGCTAGCCTCCGCCCAGTCCGAGTCAAAGTAAATACCCTGGCAGGAGCAAGACTGTCACTCTGCTTCAACTCCTCTTTCTTGACTTGAGGGCAGTCCCTCTTCAGATGACTAGCACTTCCACAGACAAAGCAGGCCCTAATCCTGCACTCACCCTGGTGTCATCGCCTGCACCGCGGACACACTGGAAAACTCCTCCAGTTGTCACTTCCACCCTAACGGCCAGTAGAAGCACCCCGTGCCCTCCTATCTGAACTGGGAGGAACAAAAGAATCTGGGGCCTTCCTCTTCTGCTCACTAGAGCCACCACCATGACTGGATCCAACAAAAGGAGGCACTGTCCTCCTGGCATCACGCCTAAAGACGCTTTCCCTCCATATCTGATCTTCGGCCCTCTCAGCTGTAAGGGCCTTGTCCACTACCTGGGCATAAGTGGTAGTCTCTGGATCCAAGGTAATAGTTACATCGCGGGCGATCATAACGTTCAACCCCCGCACAAACCTGTCTCTCCTTGCCGCATCAGTCGGCACTAAATCTAGCGCAAACTTCGCCAATCGATCAAATTTCAAAGCAGACTCTGTCACTGTCAATCAGTTCTAAGTCAGGTTGATGAACTTGTCAACTTTTGCAGCTCGAACTGCCACACTGTAATACTTCTCATTGAATAAGTTTCTAAACTCTTCCCAAGTCATAGTTGTTATGTTCCTTCTCTGAACTACCACGTCCCACCAGATGCGAGCATCTTCTCTAAACATGTAACTGGCACAGGCAACTCTCTCCTTCCCCTCAACCCTCATGAAATCCAGGATATTGGAAACCATATTCATCCACTTCTCTGCCCGCAGTGGGTCTGGCCCACCCTCGAAGGTGGGAGGATGTTGTTTCCTGAACCTTTCATACAACGGTTCCCACTTATTCTCCATAATAGATTAAATCGGCACTGGCGCCACAACCTGCTAAACTGGCAGTCCAATGTCCTGAGGTGAGGCCTGCTGCCTCAGCTGTCGAAGCTCTTCCTCTATTCGTTGCAATCTCGCTTCCATTTCGGCGAACAGCTGTAGCCAATTCTATGGGGTAGGTGCAGGGTCCTGATCCTGATTGTCATCCTCAGCCCTACTGCCGCAGAGCCTAGATGATTGCTGAGGCATCACAACCATATGCCTGCAATAAATGACGCCGCTCATCAGGCATGATAACAAAGTCCAACACCACCTCCCAATCACAATAGTCAACCAAGAACAGCAATCCACATCACGTACAGATAGCATATAGCACACAACGGGCCATGCCCTAGCATCATGCATATGTTAACTCATTCAGCATGCTCTGTAAGAAATAAGCAGGCAGACAAGGCATTCAAGCACATATTCAAGCATATTAATCAATCATACCAACCAACCATCAGTCGAGCTTATCATTGACAGCGAGCGTACATGTTCGGTCAATCTCCAGAACCATAAACCTTGGCTCCCTCTGATACCAAGTTGTAACGCCCTACCTCCTTAGAGTCGTTACTAGGTGAGTTTAAAATGTGCATTCAACTTGCTAATCGAGATTTCAGGTCAAAAAGTGTAATTAAATCATAAGTAGAGTTATAAACTTTGAAAATAATTCCATTTACTAAAAATCATGAAGTGTTTGACACTTGGGATCCCAAAATATTGTTTAGAAATATGTACAATACATAAACACAAACCAAGTCAACTAGGCGACAAAATCTAGGTTTTAATACAATCATCTCCTAAAATCCACTGGCTGTGGCATCCAGGTAGGCCAAACATGTATGCGCCGCTTCACGCTCTCTGTACTCATGGTTGGTCGATTTTCCCCTTGCCCTTACCTGCACCACAGAGCACCCGTGAGCCGAAGCCCAACAAGAAAACCCTCACAAGCAGAAACATATGCATAACAAATACTTAGCATATAAACAGGCCATCAATAGGCTAAACACATACGACCATGCCGTCCCAGGCGCTTTACCAGGCCCTGGGTTTGCGGTCCACACCGTGAGGATATCTCAGGTATCCTTTAGGGTCTCGCCTTGGCAACTCGCACTCCACGTGCTCAACGCTGCTCCTGGCCCCTTGCCGCACTCGGCCTTGCACTCAACGTAACTAACGCCGTTCCCATCCCCTTTCCGTTTCCGGGCCTCGCCGACCTCGGCCTGCGCCGTTCCCGACTCTTGCCGAACATTTACACAAATTTCATTCACAGCATCATAAAACATATACTGAACACTAACAAATTCAATCAAAGGGCTATGCCCTTCAATTCAAACATATTGGGCTCTGCCCTTCATATAAGCTCTATGGGAACAGTGGTTTTCTTACCTGCATCCCGAGCTCTCCGAGCACCAATATCCTGAGCATAGTCCCCTAACTTGAGCCTCGCCGAAACCCTAGTCACAATGCATTAGCAATATTCATCCATCAAGTTCTAATCCGATAATTAGTCTCAAACCATAATTATAATCTCCGGGGCTTTGAATTCTATCAATCCGGGTGATAAAATCCGTCCCAAGCCTACATTGTTGAGTTCCCGAGCCTAAAACCCCTCTAGAACCCAAAAATACCTTAAGGGTCGCGGCCCAAGGGACCCATGCCGCGGCCCTAGCTCAACCCGAGGCTTTGCCTCAAGATAGCCCACACGCGCCACGACCCTTGCTGAAGGGCGCCGCGGTGCGCCTCCAATTCCTGACGCACCAAGATCAAGGGGGCTGCAGCTCAGCAAGAACAGAGTCACGGCCCTACCCCTCGAACCCAGAAAAACTCAACCTTTCCACCTCTAAAATTAGTCCAATTTCCCCCAATATAAGGCCAACAATCTAGGCAAACTATCACAAAGGTTCTAGCACAAACTCAACATCAAAATCTAGCAAAGACTAGCCCCAAAACTCAGCCAAACAATCAAGAACAAATTCAAACTTAACTAACATGAAAACTCAAGTAAACCAGCAGAAATTCCAAACATAGTCCTTATAATTAAAACTTACCCTTGCTGGATTGAATCTCTGAACCAGCTTCCTAAGCTCCAAGCTTCACGCTCCCCTAAAACCCAGCTGAATTCCTTAGCCTCAAATTAGCTTCACCAAGTTTTCCCTTGCTAAACCTTAGAGAACGATGAAGAGAAAAGAAACCAAGTGATGAGGAAGATAACGGTCGGTTTCTGAGTGTTCTAAACAATTCTAAGTTTTGTTTTATTTAACTTAAGTTTTAAGATTACCTCAAGGCTCGGGGTACCAAAAACGTCCCCGATGGCAAAATGGTAAATTTCCCCAATTTTCCCTCCTAGACATTCTAATCTCAAATATATCTCCAAATATTTATTTCCATAACCCGATAACCCCATAATACATCTAATACCCTAAATACCCCTCGACTCGCCCTGAGTCAGATTCTCAACCCCATTGTGACTTTCTGGCTAACTGCTCTCTAGAACTGTCTCGGATCGTGCTACACAAATATACATCACATTTATGCCCTCAACAGGCTGAAATCACATACATACCCCTAAAATCCAAACGGGGCCCACATGCATATTTAATTTAACTAGGCATGCATCTCCATCACATATGCACATAAATTCACATATTAACATATTAAATCATTTATTTCCCTCCAGGCACGCTAATCAAGGCCATAAGCCCTATTAGCAAATTTGGGTCGTTACAGAAACCCCAATTAGGCTTCCACTAGCTAGAGGGCAGCAGCTGCACTACCTGCCCAGAACAATAACTCCCCAAGCTCAAGAAGATGAACAACCCCCTCTGATTGATGAAGTAGATGTTATAACCATCTCGGGGGGACCCCATATCGCAGGATCGGGCAAGAATGCCAAGAAAATATATGTGAATGAGTTAAAGACTGGTGACGGTTCTCCCTACGAACTCGAACAAAGAGCTCCGAAATAACAAAATGTTGAAACTCAACCCATAACTTTCACTAAAGACGACGCATCCCATGTACAATTCCCTCATAATGACCCTCTGGTCATCACCCTTCAGCTCGCAAACAAGAGGGTACACCGAGTCCTAATTGACAACGGGAGCTCGGTTAATATCCTCAATAAGGCTACTTTAGAAAAGATGGGACTCGCACTTTACAACCTAAAAGCCTATGCAACTACGTTGCACGACTTTTCAGGAGAATGGATTGCCTGCATGGGACCATTGAACTCCATGTGACCTTGGGAGACTACCAAGTCTCTATAACCAGGATGATGGAGTTTGTTGTAGTGGATTTTCCATCGGCCTATAACGTACTGCTTGGGAGACCCGCCCTAGTCGGGCTAGGGGCAGTTTCGTCCGTTAGGCATCTGGCCATCAAGTTCCTGACTTCTAGTGGCTTCGAGACTCTAAAAGGGGACCAGCTCGCGGGGAGGGAATGCTATAGCATTTCCGTTAGAGGGAAAAATCAAACAAGTGCATAGGCACTTGTCATAATTCAGAATGAGGATAGGACGATCTTCGAAATCGACGATGAAATTGACCTTAGAGTAGAGGAAAGAGCTGATCTCGAGTCATTGGAGGAGCTTGAAGAGGTCAAGCTCGAAGAAGTTGATCCCCCAAAGACTGTGAAGGTGGGTAAAAATCTTTCTGAAAAAGCGAAGTAGCAATTAATTTGCTTCTTAAAGAAAAACCAGGATGTTTTCGCGTGGTCACATTCGGACATGGTAGGGATAAGTGCAAATGTGATAAGCCATGCACTCAATATTGACAAGAGCTTGCCCCCAAAGCAGCAAAAACGGAGACTCCTGGACGATGATAGAAAGAAAGCCTTAAAGGAAGAGGTCAACGGGTTAAAGGCAAATCAGTTCATACGAGATGCCTTCTATCCTGATTGGATTGCCAATCCAGTATTGGTTCCGAAACCCAACGGAACGTGGCGAACTTGAATTGATTACTTCAACCTCAACAAGGCATGCCAAACAGATTGCTTTCCCCTACCTCAGATCGATCAGCTCGTAGATGCCACAGCTAGGCACGGTCTTATGTCATTCATGGATATATAACTAGATCGCCATGCATGCATCGGACCAAGAGCATATGAGCTTTGAAACTGATAAAGGTTTGTACTGTTACAATGTTATGCCCTTCGGGCTTAAAAATGCTGAAGCGACATACCAAAGACTCATGAACAGAATGTTCTTCGAGCAGATAGGTAATAACATGGAAGTTTATGTTGACGATATGTTAGTCAAATTTAAACATAACGATAATCATGTAGACGACCTCGAATAATGCTTTACCGTATTACAGAAGTACAACATGAAACTCAACCCCCAAAAATGCTCTTTTGGAGTATCGTCGGGGAAGTTTCTAGGCTTCATAGTAAACGCGCGAGGAATAGAGGTTAACCCTGACAAGATCCAGGCGTTAATTGACATGCCATCACCTCGAAATCATAAAGATGTCCAGAGTTTAACTAGACGGATGGCGGCATTAAGTAGGTTTGTTTCTAAATCCACAGACCGCTGTCTTCCATTCTTAAACCTTTTGAGAGGAGGTAAAAAATTCGAATGGACCGAAGAATGCGAGCTCGCGTTCCAAGATCTAAAGAAACACCTCGCGGAACCTTTGATCTTGTCAAAACCTATCACAGGAGAAGTCTTATACTTATATCTCGCTACAACCGAGCACACCATTAGTGCTGTGCTCGTCCGAGAAGAAAAGAAGGTACAAAAACCAGTGTATTATGTTAGCAAGAGGTTACTGGGGGCAGAATCGAGATACCCTTTAATGGAAAAACTAGCCCCCAGCCTAATCCACTCATCTCGAAAGCTCTGACCTTACTTCCAAGCACACCCCATCCATGTGTTGACTGACCAACCACTGCGACAAGTCTTGTCCAAACCAGAGGCCTTGGGCAGATTATTGAAATGGGCTGTTGAACTCGAACAGTTTGAGATCACTTATCATCCGAGAATGACCATAAAGGGGCAGGATATGTCAAACTTCATCGTGGAATGTGATGGAGTATCCGATGAAGAAGTTACAACCCCAGCCCGTGAGCTGTGGACACTTTATGTCGATGGATCTTCCAATGAAAATGGATCGGGGGCAGGAATCATATTGATCACTCCAACAGGAAATCAATTTCACTCTGCCTTAAGGTTCAGCTTCGAAGCATCTAATAACGAGGCTGAGTACGAAGCTCTATTGGCAGGACTCCGAATAGCCAAAGAACTCAAGGCCAAAGCAATACACTGCTACAGTGACTCACAGTTGGTAGTTAACCAGATTCTAGGGGAATTTCAGGTTCACGGCATAAGAATGGCTTGGTATTTAGAAAAAGCTAAGGCCACACTCGAACTTTCAAGTTCTATGCCATAGAGCAGGTTCCCTAAGAATGAAACTCAAATGCAGATGCCTTAGCCAGGCTCACCACATCCAGCGAAGTCGACATGCTGAATGTAGTGCCAATAAAATACCTGTCGACTCCCAATATCAGCGAGCCTGAAAAGGAAGACATGTGCATGATTAATTCTGAACCAACCTGGAGGACCCCAATAGTTGATTACCTCGAAACCGGCATTCTCCCAACAGAACAAAACAAGGCTCGAAAATTGTTGTACCATATTCCTAGATACACTATTATGGAGGGAAGGTTGTATCGAAGAGGATATTCTATTTCATTACTCCGATGTGTGACCCCACCTGTGTCAAAGAAAATCCTATAGGAAATTCATGAAGGATTTTGTGGAGACCATACTGGGGGGCATAGTCTATCAAAGAAAATTATAAGACAAGGGTACTTCTAGCCCACTGTCAAAGCAGATGCATTCGAATATGTCAAGAGATGTGATAAATGCCAGCGATTCGCTACAATTCCACGAGCTTCACCATCTGAACTAACCATGATGACCTCCCCATGGGCATTTGCGGTATAGGGAATCGATCTCATAGGATCATTGCCAACCAGCAAAGGTGGAGTAAAGTATGTTGTGGTCGCGGTCGATTATTTTACAAAATGGACTGAGGCCGAACCCTTGGCAACAATTTCCTCGAAAAAACTCCTGGACTTTGTGGTAAAAAACATCATCTGTCGATATGGAATGTCAAGGAAAATAGTATCAGATAACAGTACTCAATTCGACAGTGAATTATTTACACATTTTTGTGAAAAAAATGGAATAATAAAAAGTTTTTCCTCCGTTGCCCATCCCCATGAAAACGATCAGGTCAAAGTGGTAACTAAAACTCTCAAGAGTTCTATGAAGAAGCGGTTAGAAGAAGCTAAGGGAAAATGGCCCGAAGAGTTACCCCATGTTTTGTGGGCATATCGAACTACAGCTCGCGCCTCAACAGGGCATACCCCCTTTTCCCTGGCATATGGGTGCGAGGTCATGTTACCAATCGAAGTCAAAATACCCACGATATGTAGCCATGCTTATGATCAAGCCTCGAACCAATCCCCGCTCGAAGTAAGTCTAGACCTTATTGAAGAAAGGAGAGATGAAGCTCAACTGAGAAATGCAGCATATCAGCAGGGAGGTACCCGATATTTTAATAAAATTGTTCATGATAGGAAGTTTGGATTGGGAAACATAGTGTTAAGGCGTGTGTTCCTAGCTACAAGGGACCCAGTTGCGGGCGTGCTTGGACCTAATTGGGAAGGACCTTACCAGATTGAATCAATTATTCGACTTGGAGTCTATAAATTGGCAAGATTAAACGGAGAATTGGTACCGCGAGCTTGGAATGGCGAGCATCTACGACCTTACTATCAATAGTGCAGGGATGATGTCTCATTGTAACCAAGCATGTCTGTGTTTGCAAAATTTATATTAATAAAATATTTGATTCTGATCAATAGTCATTCTTGTTCTTATATGCTGAATTTTTTGCAAGCTCTCTTAATTTAATAACCTATGGTCACACTCATAGGATATTAAGGGGGCATCAGTGGTATACATACCATAAGTTTGAAAAAATAAATAACATTAAAATGTCTGGATAATTAACTCGACATAAAAGTTATAAGTATATGCTCAAAATGAGTGTCTGGATATAACCAGACGTGGGAGCTAAAGTAATTTGGATGTAACCAGATACACGAGCTAATATGATCTAGACATAACTAGTTTAAAGTATATAAGTGTATGGATTACAAACCAAACATGACCTAAATAGGTTTAGAACAAACCACCTAAAACTGATCGACACAAGTGGGAAAAAGATAAACCTACTTCGAGCTAGGTCGATATCAAGACTAGAGTATTTTGCAACAAAAGTTTCAACCTCAAGGAACTACTCAAGGAAGAGAAAAAGTGACTATAAAAAGCAAGATATAACTAAACTACCTATCTTACATACCACTTAAGTACTTTCGAGTGCGTGGTAAAAGTAACCTTGACACAAAACGAGATCAGATATGGATACATCGAGCAAGCTATACATGAATGCATCGAAACTTAAGATGAAATCCAACAGATGTTTGTATGAATAAACAAACATAAAAGGAAAAAAATTAATATAAATTGCTTAAAATATTTTGATCTAAGAAACGTAAGGAAAAAATATTAATGAAAAACCGAGCATAACATTAAGAATATCAAGTGTAAGCTTGGATAAACAAAAAAATAGCTCTTTTACGAGCTGTAAATTGTTTCTGCCTCGAAAGTATAAAAATGGAAAAAGTTTGACCTATTACAAAAAATTTCATGGGACGCAACCCATGATCGAGTCTCTAGGAAGCAGGAGCATCCCCCTTGGCAGCATTCGACCCCTCCTTAGCCTTCTCAGCTTCTTCCTCGGCTTCCTCCCCCTCCAGCCGAGTGTCACGGGCTGCCAACTTCGATACTCGAATTGACGGAAAGTGCAACACTTGTTAGCGCTCTTAGCTAGTAAGTCAGCCTAGAATTCACACATGCGGCAAGCAAACTCAATGGTTAGCCACATTACAAGTCTCACACAAGTAAGGGAAATTATGAAGCGGGAGCAAGCACGAGGCAAGCTATCCAGAGACAACATCCCACACAACAATCAGAGCATACAACACAGTCAAGTGGCACACAATGGCCCAACGAAGGTAAGAAACAAGCAACACATAGACCGTAAAGAAAGCATACACAAAGGGACATGGCAAAGCATCGTTTTATTCATATAAGGCCTTGATAGGGTAAGGGAGTACACAACTTAAGCCCCTATCTGATGGTAGCCATGGTGCTTCCTTAAGTCACCAGGTCACCTCCCCCTAAGGAGCTTTCAAGGAAATGAAGTCTTCCCAGGAACATATATGATTTTTGCCTGGGAGACATATGCATAATTACAAAAGTGCCATCCCCTACCCATGAGGTTACTTGGTGCAAGACTTGACTAATGATCAAGCACCAAGGCATGCTCATATCTACAAAATGGCCCCCTGGAGGTGTGTCATGACGCAGCATGTCACACTCTCCCCCACTTAAACCTTCAGCGTCCTCGACGAACCTGCCCCTTGCTGATCTTCAATCTTCTGCGTATGCTTGTGCAAGTCCTCCCCCCTTTCCCAGCAAATTTCTTCATCTCCAAGCCCTTTCCACTTCACCAGAAACTCTTTCTTCTTCTTTCTGTCCATGACCATGGTCCTCTCTGCTAGGATTTCTTCAGGCTGTTTGTTGCTTCGTGGCTTGACGCTGACTCCTTCTCTAGTAGATTGGTTGCGCGCTGGATCTTCTGGATCTTCGTGATACGGCTTGAGGTTGCTGACGTGCAAGACCAGGTGTATCTTCATCCATTCTGGTAAGCTGACTTTGTAGGAGGTCAGGCCCACTTTCGAGATGACTAGAACGGGACTCTCGTATTTGCGGACGAGTCTGATGTCCTTATTCCCTCGGAATCTCAGTTGTTCGGGCCTTAGCTTGATCATCACTAAGTCGTCTGCTTTGAATTCCAGCGGTCGTCTCTTCTGATCTGCCCACTTCTTCATTCTCTTTCATGCCTTCTCCAGATAGGCTCGGGCAATCTCGGTGGTTTTGTTCCAGTCTTTCATGAAATTAAAGGCTCTCGGATTTCTTCCTCGATACTCATCCACTGTGTGGGGTAACAGCGATTGCTGACCATTAACAACTTCAAAAGTGCTCTTATTTGATGAAGAACTCTTCTAAGAGTTGAAACAAAATTGAGCTACGTCTAGTAGTTGCGGCCAATTCTTTTGGTTGGCACTGACGAAATGCCACAAGTACTCTTCCAGCATCCCGTTGAATCTTTTAGTCTGTCCGTCTGTTTGAGGATGGTAGCTCGAGGAAATATTTAGTTGTGACCCCAAAAGGTTGAATAACTCGGACCAAAAGGTCCCTGTGAATCTTCCATCACGGTCACTAACTATATTTTGGGGTACTCCCCAATACTTAACTACATACTTGAAGAAAAGTCTCGCTGTCTCTTCTGCCGAGCAATATTTCGACACCGGTATGAAGGTTGCATACTTTGAAAATTTGTCCACGATCACTAAAATCGCACTCAAGTATCCTGTCTTCGGTAAACTAGTAATGAAGTCAAGTGACACACTCTCCCATGGTCGGCTTGGGACTAACAAAGGTTCCAACAACCTTGGTGTCTTGTGTCTCTCCACTTTGTCTTGCTGGCAGGTGAGCAGGTCTTGGTATACTCCACGATATCGTCGTGCATTTGTTGCCAGTAGTACCCCTGCTTCAATAGGGCATGAGTCCTCTGCCACCCTGGATGACCTGCCCATAAGGTGTCGTGACACTTACTCATTAGTGTCCTCCGCAAATCTCCTATCTTTGGAACATATAAGCGGCCACCCTTGGCCCACAAAAGATCGTCTTCTACCCAAAATTGGCAAGTCTTCCCCTCTTTTGTGAGATTCATGATGGTCTTCACCACCAGGTCTTTCACCAGGTTCTCCTTAATGCGCTCTCAGATTGGAGTGGTCACCATGCTAGCTGACATATTGGCTAGCAATTTTAGAGCCGCTAACTCATCTTTGCGACTCAGGGCATCAGCTGCCTGGTTTAGATGGCTCGCCTTGTGTTCGAAATGAAAGTCGAATTCTGCTATGAATTCCTGCCATCGTGTTTGTTTAGGGGTAAGCTTTGGCTGGGTGAGGAAATGACTCACCACGGCATTATCTGTCTTCACCACAAACTTCGACCCCAACAAGTAGTGCCTCCACACTCGTAGACAATGAATTACTATGAGAAGCACCTTCTCTTGTGCAGTGTACCGCCTCTCTACCTCCGTAAGTTTGCCGCTTTCATAAGCTATGGGGTGGCCCTCTTGTACAAGTACACCTCCCAAAGCGTAATCAGACGCGTCTGTCTGCACTTCGAAGGGCCTACCGACATCTGGCAAGGCGAGGACCGGATCTCGCATGATGGCTTCAACACACCTATCGGTCCACGTCCAAGTTACACCCTTCTTCAACAACTCAGTCAAGGGTGCCGCTCTTCTTGAATAACCCTCCACAAATCTTCGATAATAGTTGGCTAAACCTTGGAAAGAGCGTAATTCCTTCAAATTGGTGAGGGCCTTCCATTCTTGGATGGCCCGCACCTTCTCTAGATCCATGCGGATCCGACCACGTTCTACTATGTGGCCTAGGAACTTGATTCTCTGTTGTACGAAGGAGCACTTTTCTCGCTTCACATAGAGTTGGTTCTCTCTCAGTTTCTAAAACACTTGGGATAAGTGTCGTTGATGTTCTTCTATTGTGAAGCTATAGACCACAATGTCATCCAAGTAGACTACCATGAACTTGTCTAGGTATTCTCGGAAAACTTGGTTCATCAACGTACAGAATGTGGCTGGTGCGTTTGTCAACCCAAACGGCATGACTCAGAACTCGTATGCTCCATATCAAGTCACACACGTTGTCTTCGGCTCATCCCCTTCTGCTATCCACACTTGATAGTAGCTTGATCTCAAGTCCAATTTCGTAAAGAATTTCGCTCCACTCAACTGGTCGAATAAGTCGGCGAACAAGGGGATGGGGTACGTATTACGCACTGTCACCTTATTGAGAGCCCGATAATCAATACATAGTCTCAAGCTCCCATCGTGCTTCTTCTGAAATAGCATGGGTGCACCATATGGTGCCTTCGATGGTCTGATGAAGCCTGCCTCTAGTAAATCCTTCAACTACTTCCTCAGTTCTGCTAGTTCAGGGGGTGCCATCCTATAGGTATCCTTTGCAGGTGGTTTGGCTCCCGGCACCAGCTCAATCTGGTGACCAATCTCTCTTCTAGGTGGTAAGGCTCTAGGGAGTTGATCCGGCATAACATCCCCATACTTCTTCAAGACCATTCGAATTTCTGGTGGGATGACTTCATCCACCGTATCCTCGCATACTATGGGTAGGATAATATACGTGGGCTCTTGTCTTCTCACGCCCTTCTTCAATTGTAAGGCTGGCAGCAACTTGGTTTCTGGGGGCTGCTCTACTTTAGCAGGCACCACTGCAGGTGTCTCCCCCATTATGAGTAAGCTTCCCGTAGCTGGGATGGGAATGGCTCCCTTTTCCGTAAGGAAGTCCATACTCAATATCACATCAAAGTCGTCCATTCGCACGACCACCAAGTCAGTCTGCCCCCCCCCCCCCCCCCCACCAGCCAATCTTCATGTTCATCTTTTTAGCCACGCCGATTGTGGCCAAGGCTTCTGAGTTAACCGCTTTCATGCAGCCATGGTCCTTCTTCCATTTCAGTCCCAGACGTTTAGCTTCGATCTCCGAAATGAAGTTGTGAGTGGCGCCAGTGTTGATCATCACACTTTCGGCCATTTTACTGTTTAGAGTAGCGTCCACATACATTAGTCCCTTTCCGGGGGTCTTCTTCACTTTCGCACCGTGTTTCTTGAGAGCATTCAGCATCCGGAAGGGCACCCATGTGCGTATACTCCTCCTCCTCCTCTTCGTTGGTTTGTTCCCCTTGGGCAAATGATGCCTGGAGGGCACTCATCTTGGATTTGTGAGGACACTCTGTCGACTTATGAGGTCCGGTACATATCTACCATGTAAGAGGCTTCTTGAACTGGGGGTTACTACCTTTGCTAGGAGAGTTAGACTCCACACTCCTTTTCTCTCCTCCCCCACTCTTGCTCTGCCAAGACTTCCCAAACTTTTTACTCCCAACATTACTTCCACTAGTCGATGGATTAGTCTTCTTGGATTGAATGTTCCCTGATGAGTAATCAATCAGTCGTTCGGCAATAGCTTGAGCAGTGGCTAGGTCAGCCACTCTTTGTCTCTCGAGCTCTTGCTTTGCCCAAGGCTTCAGACCTTCTAAAAACGCGAAGAGTTTGTCCACTTCGGACATGTCTTTGATATCCAGCATCAACCCAGAGAATTTCTTCACGTATTCTCGAATTGTTCCAGTGTGCTTCAGCTCTCTCAAATGGCGTCGAGCTATGTAGGCAACATTTTTAGGGAGAAACTGCATCTTCAATTCTCTCTTCAGATCTTCCCATGTTGTTATGGTGCATCTGCCGTTCTGAATATCGCCGTACTTCGTCCTTCACCACACTTTGGCATCTACAGACAAGTACATCATTGCCATTGCAACCTTGCCATCTTCTGATTCAGCTCTTACGGCTCTGAAGTAATGCTCCATATCAAAGAGGAAGTTCTCTAAGTCCTTCGCGTCTCTACACCCACCGTAGGGCCTCGGCCCAGGGACTTTTACTCTCCCATATTCCATGCCGCCCTCATGGTGAGGTTCAGCTTGGTGTTCATCTCCAACATTTCATCCTTCAATGCCTCAACTGACCCCCTACAATTCTCTACGAGGTCATTTAATGCTTCTTGTAGGTCCTTCACCGGTCATTCCACTGCCTCAATACGTTCCTCCCTCTGGGGACTATTGGATGTGCTTGAAAGGTTTTCTCTCCGCTCGATTGTAGTTATGTGAGCTAGTAGATTGGTCATATCCCGCTCCAACACAGCCATGCAGTTTTGTGCATTAGTCGTCTCTGGTTCTAGCCTGACAGAGCTAAGATCCCTGACTCTTTCATCCAGGCCATCTAGCTCTCCAATGAGCCTCTCCAGCGCTTCAATCCTTTGAGTGTTGCTCACCATCCTGTAGGGTCCCAAAGCTTTCTCAAACTTAGCTCTGATACCAACTGTCATGGGCCGCCAACTTCGATACTCGATTTGACGAAACGTGTGGCACTTGTTAGCGCTCTTAGCTAGCAAGTCAGCCTAGAATTCACACATGCGGCAAGAAAACTCAATGGTTAGCCACATTACAAGTCTCACACAAGTAAGGGCAATTATGAAGCGGGAGCAAGCACGAGGCAAGATATCCAGAGACAACATCCTACACAACAATCAGAGCATACAACACAGTCAAGTGGCACACAATGGCCCAACGAAGGTAAGAAACAAGCAACACATAGACCGTAAAGAAAGCATACACAAAGGGACATGGAAAAGCATCGTTTTATTCATATAAGGCCTTGATAGGGCAAGGGAGTACACAACTTAAGCCTCTATCTGCTGGTGGCCATGGTGCTTCCTTAAGTCACCAGGTCACCTCCCCCTAAGGAGCTTTCAAATGAAATAAAGTCTTCCCAGGAACATATATGATTTTTGCCTGGGAGACATGCATAATTACAAAAGTGCCATCCCCTACCCATGAGGTTACTTGGTGCAAGACTTGACTAATGATCAAGCACCAAGGCATGCTCATATCTACAAAATGGCCCCCTAAAGATGTGTCATGACGCAGCACGTCACACCGAGCTTGCCACTTAGCCACGAGCTCGCCCTCCAGGGTACCCAAGAAGCTTGTGTTTAGATCGACATTGTTGGCCTAGATCCTGTACATGGCAATATCCACAGCTCAATCCTTCTTTTGCTTAAATTCTTCGAGGAGGCGAGCCTTTTCACCCTCCATTATCTCAAAGGTGGCCTTTTTTTCCTCCTCGAGCTTAGTATTTAACTTTTCAAGCTCCTCGATCGTGGAGCTCTTCTCCTCAAGCTCTTTGATACTTGAATTCCTCTCTTCGAGCTCAGCCTCCAGCTTTGACTTGGCAGCTTTAAACTCGTCGGTGAGCTTAAGCTAGAGATTCTTCGGCTCCTAACCATAAGACATGCTCGCATGAGCCTCATTGTTCAGCTTGGAATTCAACTGAGCAACTGCAGGGAGAGCCTAGTACACAAACAAATTAAGTCAGAACATGTTCCAAGTAAAACTCAAACAAATAACAAAGTAAGAAAAATTACCGAGGAGATGAGCTCGGTACTCTTGTCATAAAGGACACTGGAGTCTTGAGCGTTGACCAGGAACTGCCACTGAGGAGCCCCAAGATTGCTAAAGCTTTGGCCCACTTGAGATAGGACATCCGAGCCAAGAGTGGCTTCGTGAGTCCCCGCAACGTTGTCGATGACGTACTCATCAGAATGAGTCAAAATCGATAGCAGGCGTTCCCGAGGGGGAACCGGCTTCTTCGAAGCTGGTGCGATCGTTTGAAGGGTTTGGATGGTAGGAGACTTCGAAGGAACAACTTCCATAGGAACCTTGATCTGGGATTCGGAGGTCACGACTTGGCTCGAGCCTTGAGGGGCCGGAGGAGGAGGAGTCACCTCTGTCCTTTTGGGGACTTTAGCAGGCCGACCAGCTTTTTGTGACGCTCTCGGGCGCTTGCTTTGCTTGGCTCCCGAGCAGTTGTTGAGCATGGTTTCGAGGTCAGAGTCCATATTGCCTGCATAGTCAAATCACATTAGTAAACGAGCTTAAAGTGTTATAGTAAATGTGAAGCAAATAGTTAATGGAAACAAATAGACAAGTGACAAAAAACTAACTGGAACTCTCCCCCGAGCTCGTGCTCAGCGACCAGGTAATCCCCTTATCTTCAGAGGAGGCAGGGGGAGTCCCTTCCCTATACGTGGAAGTTAATCTCGAACAGTCCCTATAGTCGCTTGTTCCATATTGAACGTCTATCCCATCCCAAACTTCATTAAGACTATACATTGTTTGGTATTTCCCCAGCCAGCTATCGAATCTATGAACCCTATCATCTACCCAAGACCATACATGGAAATTATCCCTATAATCCTGGAATAGGATCAGGGTGTCAGGGCTATATTTTAGAAGGAAAGGAGACCACAAGGCCGATCTGAGAATGACTTTACCTCTGTCACTCGAGCTCGAAGCCTCGTCGTTGGCATCATTCCCCGAACACGGACTCCGGTGGCGGCTAGCTGGGGATCGAGCCCCTGCCTCGGAGGAAGGTTGTCAGTAGGGAGTGGTACATGCTCCCACATGGTGTACTTCCGGTAGGCGGTGTCGTCCGTCAACTGGCCCTACTTCAGAAGGCTGCAGGCTCGAAGCTTATCTTCATGAAGAAGATAAGACAGGGAGTGCCTACCATATGGCAACTGGAGCAGAACTTCCTTGTGCTCCTTCATTGCGTCCGTAGGGGTAGGACGGTGATAATTGTTATATTATTTTATAATATAATGTAATATTATAATATAATGTTTTAGATTAAATAATTGTGACAAAGAGTGTCACATATTGTAACATATAATAGAGAGTTACAATATTTAGATATATGAGATATATCCAAATAATGTAACATATTTGGTGTTACAAATTTGTAACTTCCAAATATTACCCTTTATTGTGTAAATTTGGTGTTACACAATATTGAGATGAATTTCATAAAGACATATGTGAAATGGTTGTTAGAGATATGATTTTAACCCCAATAATGTGTTTTGGGAGTTGCAAAATCATTTGGGAGGGTTTGGAACCGTTTGGAAAAACAGCACATTTTCAAGTGCTGAAACTGGGTTGTGGCCGCGGCCACTGAATGATGGTGGCCGCGGCCTAGGGGACAGAGAGCAGTGGCCGCGGCCACTGATGTCCCTGGCCGCGGCCACAGGTGCATTTTAGGCCAATTTTTCAGTTTTTTCCAAATATGTTGAACGGTTCCAAAAACCCAAATAACTCCCAAATCTCAATTTTAATTCCATATTAATCCAATTAAACATTGGTAACAACCATGGGGGTTGGTGGAATTTGAAATTCAAAGGGTGTCTTTAAACTCTATAAATAGGAGCCTATAGCTCAATTGAAAGACACAACATTTCTATCGATTAGAGCACTTGGCTAGAAACACCTTGAGGCTTGATAATTCCAGAAAGCATTTCCAATATCCGAGAGAGATCCCTTAGTGCTTGAGTTAGAGGGAAATAAGCTTTTGGACAAAGGTTTTAAACCTTCTTCAAGTTGGTGATCCCCAACCCTCTTCACTTAGGTTGTGTAAGTGAGAGTTTACTTGTGTTTCTGTTCTTCATGTTATTGTATTGTTTTTCTTCTTATTCTCTTGTTCTATTTACTTGTATATTTTTTTTAAGAGTTGTAATCTTTTCTTTTGGTCCAAACACTTTATTTTACTTGTAATCTTTTGCTTAGAGTTGTATTCTCACTATTCTCTTCTTCTTCATCATCTTCTTCCTTTTCTTTGTTTATTTGTAATTTTCAGTTATAGAATTGTAACCTTATTTAATCAATCTATATTTATTTGTAATATTATTGCATAGAGTTGTAATATTCTTACCCATTTCCATTGAGGCAATCTATTTTTTCCTAACAATAATTGGCTGAAGAATCAAATACATTACAATTAGTTCGAGCCTAAGCGTTAATTGAGCATGAAAGAAAAGGGGGTCATATACTTACGAATTCGTCTGAACAAATAGAACTTTGAGGGAGCCAGGCCGTCTGTCCAAAAGAAGGCTGGCTTGAAGTTGAGGGGATGGTTGGGCATGTCCTCAAAGATCTTCTTCTCCCTGGGATAGCTCGACAAGTAGTAGAAGCCATCTCCTCCCCCAGCTCAGGAGGGGTTTCTTTTTAGGAAAAAGAGATACGAGATCTCTCTTGGCGAAGGTCCTTCCCACTTCAGTTCGTGGTACAACGACCTCAGGGCTGACAAAACCCTATATGAATTGGTCTGGAGCTGGAAGGGCGCGAGCCCAACAAAATCCATAGAGCCCTTAATAAAGTACTTCAAGGGCAATAGAGCCCCTGCCTTCATATGCTCGTGACTCCATGCAGCGAGTTTAAGTTTATTATCATGGTGGCCATCGCCCGGAGCGAAGCAGCTTCGCTCATTGGAGGTAGGAGCTCGACACCTTAGGGAGCCTGATAATCATAGGTCGTGGCGAGCCAGGATGTCAAAGATTTGTCCTAATGAAGATTCCGAGCTCCAATAATGTTCGGCCTCGAAAAATACCCTTAGATGTGGGAACTATAGAAAGTTGCAAAGTAGACGGACAATTTGATGACTCCTCCATTAGTGAGAATACGAGGTCACCGGGCTTGAAGGCAACAGTTACTTTGAGTGTAGGGTCTAGAGGGATCGGTCTGAGCTCGGGGTCTGGGTCTAGATAGATAATGACCTGAAGTTTTTTCCTTTTCCTCTCCTCAACCTCGTCGATTTGACGTCGAAAGTGAGCTCAAATATCTTCTTGTTTACACCTCACTTTATGCTCGCGAATTAGCCGCTGATTTCGAGTGAAGGGCGATTCAGGGCTTGGAGTTGTCGGAGAGTAGAGAGTTGCAAGCACTGACCCCCACCATTTTTCAAGATTTTGCGACATCTAGCAAGAAAGAAAAGGGTGAGGGCTAGGCACACAAGGAATAAAGAATAAATTTCTAGGTGATGCGAGCTCGAAGGCTCGAAATCACGGAATAAGCTTGGTCGAGATCGAAATCTCGAAGGAACGGGATAAATTCGAAGGAACCCCCGAGCCATTATAAGGCTCTAGCCTCGAGCGTGTATTTGACGCAGAGAAGGGAAAGTGGGTTCATTTTATGAATCCCGGATTTTCAGGGAAAAAATTGACGGTTACTCAGAAAGGTGATAATTTTGGGAAACGTGCAATTTAAAACCCTAAGTGAGTACCCCATTTCTTGGTCTACACGGTACATTACCTGTAAGCACGAAATAACAATAAAAAAGCTACATTCGCATCCTCTACACTAAATTAGGGTTTGAAACCCATGATCTCATAAATTTTTTGAACCCAAAGATTGTACAGTATAAGCTGAACTATGTGGTTGAAATTACTAATTGCTACAAATATCCTAGTACAAAACTAGCAAATATGCTCACGGTGCAACAGGGACACAGAAATGTAAAAACAAAAAATATATATAAACACATGGGATCAAGAATAGGAACGTACGCACAGTGGCTTGCAGATACAGAGAGATTGATGACTGGAGGAGTGGTTGAAAGAATGATCTCATGGAGTCGAACAAGCCAAAGTTGTTTTGCTTTCTCGGTTTGGAAAACATGCAAAAACAGAACAAAGTTTGGGTTTTGGTTTTTTCTTTTTTTTTTTCTGAAATTTTAATATACGAAAGTGAGGGGAAGAAGATGGTATGGACATATTTATAGACCATAAAGAATGTCAAACGACGAACTGATTCGGACCGTTGGCCAAACTCGATATTTGATCAAACAAATGGGCACAGACATGACAATGGCGGCATAAAGGTGGCAGATGAATAGACTTCGGCATGGTACAAAATCACTCAAGTGCTATAGTTGAGCAACCCCTGGTTGACACGTGTCCACTCTTGAGTACATTAGACGATACAGTTTCCAAGGAGGGCAGTTCAAAAGTTTATTTCTCATAGGATTCGTACTGATACTTTTGAGGGGGAAAAATGTTACACCTAGATTTCAAGATTGAGGAATTATGAAGAACCCAAAATCTAGGCTCGTTAGGTGTAAGCTCGAAATAAGTACAGTCGTCATATGATCCTTTAGTCAGATAGTTTCGCTGTCAACTGACGACCTCGTGAGCTCGAGTAGTGTGTAGCTTTGAAGATTCTCTGAGCTTGTGAGGTAAGCTCACAATAGCAAGGGTTCAACACTTGTATATATTTCCTGATGCATCTCTTGCGCTCAGAAAAGATGGTTCGAGCTCGTAATAGACAAATAGTCTCGAAGGTGTAATGGCCTCAGTATCTGAGCTAGTCGGTTATGTGTGAATGTATTTATTGTTATAGAATCCCTATGTTTAAGGGATATTATGTAATTTGTTAACCAATCCCACGTTTTATGGGATGTTACTATGTATGTGGCAAATAATGCATTAAGTGGCATTATATCATTTGAATTACAGAATATCTTCCCGAAATATGTGGGAATGAATTATGAAACCTTCTCTATAAATAGAGAAGGGAACTCCATTTGTAAAGGACCGGAGTTTGGAGATCTTGAGAGAAAACTCTGGGTAGCTATTCTTTGAAAGTTTCAAGAAGACTCCCAAGGGCTAATAACACAAACTCGTGGACTAGGCAGATTTAACAACTAAACCACGTAAAAAGATCTTGTTTTCATCTTCTTATTTTATTTCCTCCGATATATTTGTGTTTAATTGCTCTCCTTTTAAGTTGACGAAAAACGGTGTCAACATGGATATTGAAGTATAAAATAGTGGGGGTGTTAACTATGGTCAAACTCACTATTTTAAAGGGGTAACTATTTTAATCAAACTATAGCTAGCAACAAAGTTTGAATAAAATAATGAGAGTCTTTAAGTATGCTTACGTGAGAAAAGAAATGACTCAAATGGAATCATTTCTACATCTCAAAGGGTGTGACCTAGACTGCCTAAAGAGATTCATGATTAATGGTAACCTATCTTAATACTAGTAACCAAACTAGTATTAGGTTCAATAGGTAATAACAAGTCAATCAAGTGAATAGTAGTAGTACTCAAATTTTGTCCCGTTTGAGATATGAGTACTATATTTTTACCAAATGAGAGTTAAAACCGAAAGATTTTTTAATAGAACTCGGTCTTGAAAAGACAAGAATTTTAGGGTAACAAAATATTATAAGAGTTCTACCTTTATAGACCTAGGTGTGGTGCTGCCTCTCATGAGAATTGGGAGTCATTCCCAAGAAAAGTCTATGAATGGAATCTGCACATGGGAATTAACGATGTAAGAGCGAAACATTAAGGTCTCAAGTGAACATAACAAATGTGTGTGTTATAACCGGTTTGTTATCAAGGGATAGTGGTTCAATGCTTCAGCAACCAAAATTTTAACAAACTTTGTTATAATTACACTAGGGTAAAATTAAAGTCAAAAGACAATTTACTTTATCCACTAATTCAAAGGTTTCTATAGAGAGTAATTATTTAATCAAGTGGGGGAATATTATATTTTAATATAATGTTTGATTGATTAAATAAGTGTTACAAAAAGTGATTATTTAATCTAAATGAGAGAATGTTATATTATTTTAAATAATATAATGTTAGATTAAATAATGTGACAAAATGTGATTCCTCACACAAATGTGATTTGTCGCACCTTTTAAAATATTATTGAGAGTCACGAAATTGAACATATGTGTGTGCCCAAATATGTCATATTTTGGAGTTACAAAATCAGTTACAGATTTGTAACTCTCAAATATTACCCAATAATGTGTAGACTGTGTGTTCCACATTTGAGTTTGGATTTCACAAAGCCATTGTGAAATATGGCTATTAAAGACATGTTTTTAACTCCCATTAAGTGTATGTAGGTTACAAAATTATGTGGGAAAGGGTTTGGGACGTTTTGGAAAAAATGAAAACATTGTTGCTCAAATTGGAGTTGTGGCCGCGGCCACTGATAATCCCTGGCCGCGGCCTGGGGGACAGAGGCCAGTGGTCACGACCACTGATACTCCTGGCCACGGCCAGGGGTGCTGACAACCAATTCCTTTTTTCAGTTTTTTCCAATTTGAACGGTTCTAACATCCCAAGTAACTCCCAATTCTCCATTTTAATTCCATAAACATCCAATTAAACATTGGTAACATCCATGGGGTTTGGTGGAATTTGAAATTCAAAGGGTTTCTCAAACTCTATAAATAGGAGCCTAATGCTCACTTGTAAGACAACGCCATTTTCTATCCACAAAACACTTGGCTAGAAAATACACCATAGAAGATTGATTATTCCAAAGAGTTCTTTCCAATATTGAGAGAATCCCTTAGTTCTTGAGATAGGGGGAATAAGCTTTTGGACAAATGTTGTAAACCTTGTTCAAGTTGGTGATCCCCAATGCTCTTCACTTTGGTTATGTGAGTGAGAGAGTTTTGCTTATTGTTCTTGTTATTTCTTTTTTTCTACTATTGCTTGTATATTCTATTCTTCTATTTCTATTTACTTGTATTTTTGTAATAAGTGTTGTAGCACTTATTTATCTATCATTTTATCTATTGTAACCTTTTGCATAGAGTTGTATCTTTGGTTTTACCATTTCCATTGAGACAATTTTATTATCTCTAACATATTTGTATTTCAATCTTCTTTTGAGACTTTATAAATAGGAGTTCATTTCATTAGTTACGTATGTAATTTTTTTGTTAGAGAAAAAATAGCACAATTTTCTCTTACTTTTATTCTCATACTTTCTTTTTAGAATTTTTGTGAGAATGATGAGCATAATGGTCTAATCTTCTTAGAAAGGTTATGGATGTTCTCATATGTAGAATGAAATTAATTTGATACTATGATTCAATATGCTTTAATTGTAATACATATTTGAGTAATGAAAGTTCTTCTTCCATTATCTTCATCTTTTTTCATTTTCTCCATCTTTATCTACTTTTATAATATATATAGGATTAGTCATACTGTCCCTATGTGTTATAAATTAATAAAAGTTATATTGGTGTTTAATTTTATGTTTAATCTTTTGTTGCACTATTGTCTAATGGTATAGTGTCTTTTCTAGGTTTTTCATAAGATTAACTTGTTTCTTTTAATGTTAAGAACTTAATTACTCATTTACATTTTTGGTGAAACATAAAGGAACTTTTAATGTTAAATCATTAAAATAACTAAACAAAGCATATGAGTGACTCTTGATTCCTTTATACTCTCACCATTTAGATGAAGTAATAACTTTTTTAGAGTATAAAATACAATAAGTAACAATAAATATGACATTTGTTGGATGACAAGTTGTTTATATTTTTTTAAATATATAATATCTGTCTATATTTTTTTAATTTATCTTATCCACATACATATGATTATTTCAGTATACTAGATGTAAGAAATATGCAAGCACGTTTGCTTAGTTTTATTTAGAAAACTTATTAATTGTAATGCCTTGGGTAGCCAAGACCATTACACTGTATGTTTAAACAGTGTTAAACTCGCTAAACGAGTCATTTGGCCATAAACGTGATTAATTGTTTAGGGTTAAAATTTTCAATCAAAATGAATAGTTATTTCAGTAAAACGTTAAGTTTGTACATGAGATCCCATAATAAACATTTACAAAGTTGTTTACAGTTCCAAAAGGGTAATTACAACTCAAAAGTTACAATCAGCCGACCTAAGCAGCAAAATAGGGCTTAACCCTAGTTCCTCTGAGAAACCCCGGTCGTGGTGGTCGAGCAGCAACAAATGTACA
Source organism: Humulus lupulus (assembly GCF_963169125.1). Lineage (NCBI taxonomy): Eukaryota > Viridiplantae > Streptophyta > Magnoliopsida > Rosales > Cannabaceae > Humulus > Humulus lupulus. Next base: position 104,992,822 of record NC_084800.1, on the reverse strand, counting down.
CGTCGCCACCGAAGCTCTCCAACTCATGGCTGGTCCATCTTTCCTTTCCCCTTACCTACACCACATAACACCCGTGAGCCAAGGCTCAGCAAGAAAACTTAAACATGCTCATAAGCAGTTAATAATATATTACTGAATCATAATAAACATGCCTAGTAGTAATAACCCTACTCATGCATGCATTTTATTCATATAAATGACTACAACATCATATCGGGACCAGTTTCCCTATAAACTAACTAATAAGTCATACTGGGGCCCAGTGCCCTAGGATGTGGGACAAAAAGTCACCCTGGGGCCCGTTGCCCTGTCCTCTGTATAACCAGCCTTGGAGCTGGCCCAACGTACATGGCGCTTTAATTTTCCATGACCATTGGGTCGGACAAGCGTATAATGCGCTCTTGATTAGGCCTGACCATATCGACCAGCACTCAGCGCGCTAGTGCTACCTTTGACTTATTAGTCAATGCTTTTCTCAATCAGATAATGCACTCATGCATACACTATATAACAATTATCCAGATACAGAGCATTCAACATACTTAATTAAAACATTACAGGCATAATCATAATCATGCACATTACAAGGCTTAAGCCGTAATCAAAGCTATATCTAACAACCGGGCCAAGCCTTAATCACGTACATCACGTAATGGGTGCAGTTTTCTTACCGTTGGTCCAAGTACAGGTTAAAAATGAACAACCCTCGAGCACGATCCGTTCCCGAGTCACACCCATAATAAATGATATTCATCAATATCAAGTAAATAAAGGCTTCCAGACCGAGTCCTAGCATTCGAGACCTCGAATCCTACTAAACCGGGTAGTAGAATCCTTCTCGAGCCCTTAGGTTAGAGTTCCCGTCACTCAAAACCCAACTTGGCCAAAACTGCCTATGTGGGTCGCGACTTGACCCTGAGGGTCACAGCGTGCCTCTAACTCGAGAGACTCCCCTGCCTCAAACCCAGGGACACGCACCGTGACTTGACCCCGAGGGTCGCGATGTGACCCTACGAACCTAGTTTTTCACCTGTTTTCCTCAGCCAAACCTTACCAAAAATCACACCCAATAGAACCCAAAATCATAACTTGACCCCAGAACAACATTAACAAGCTACCAGCAACAAAACCCAACATTAGGTCACTTAAAACCCTCACCAAAACCCCAATTCAATACCTTGAACCTCAAGCTCAAGAACACTATAAAAATCAGGGCAGAATTAGATTAAAGCAAAGATTGTAGCCTTACCTCAGTTGTGATTTAGTCCTCCTAGTTGCAACTAATCAAATCCTAAATTCAAGCCTTCAAATCAAGAATAAGTTTCCACTAGTTTCCTCAAAAATCAAAACCAAGATAGAGCTCGGGGGAGAGAAAATGTAAAATATCCTATTCTATTACTATGTAAAATGTCTCTCATCTCATAATTAATTAGAAAATATCATTTAACATATGAAATTCAGTCAAGCCTTGATAAAACATGTAGGTTGTGCCCAATAGTTTAAAATAAAAATACAGTGTTATTATGCAATGTTTAAAGAAAAATAAAAATTTAAGTCTCACTGATAAGTTTAAAACTAAAGTCCATAACATGATTCCTTAAAACTCGATGCTTATGCTGGTCGTTTATTCATTCATAGGATACCCCCATGCCATACATGTCAAAGAGAAACCCTATTTACTACCTGAAAGGGGGAAAGTAAGGGGTGAGCTAAAATCCTAGTAAGGAAGTACAAACTTATACAACAATATTTAGGGAAACACAACAAGAACGTATTCATATTGCAGAACTCATAACATATCATACCATAGCCATATCATATTCCTTTCATAATCACACATCATAATCATACATCATAATCATACTCTTTGTGATCATGGCACTGTTATTTTCCATGTCACATCTTGAGGTAACTAGCAAAAGAATAAAACTCGAAAGACCTCCTCTGTGAGCTAAACAGGATCTCAGGTCCTTAAATAACCTTGACAAGTCCACCCTATGAGTTACGTCATATCCTTAGTAACTGCTTTGTTGTGTCCCATTTAGCATGCTAGCAACCCTTTGCTTTTCATACATGATACAAACACATGTAATCCATTTCACATCAAAACAAAAGAAACACATGTTGCATCATGCTCATCATAACATTTCAAGATAGAACTCCATTTTTCATATTACATGGTCTATCATCATCCATAGCACATCATTTTCCTCAATACAAAACAAATCTTACCATTTCATAGGATAAACATAGAAATTCTATCTAACTTCCTTACCTCAAGTTCGAGCAAAACAAAAATGAGAAAAACTTCACAGCGAGCCTACAATCATAATCAAACGTCGTCTCTAAGAATCACATAACAATACTCATGCCCAACACATATACCCCACATGTGCACCATGCACATGTGGTACAAGTTGCCCAATAATTCCAAACATACACATTTTCACACAAAATCATAAAATAATATTGCTAATTCTATCTATTATCCCTTCATGGTTACAACGTAAAAACCATATGTTTCAACAATAGGAATATATTGTTACGCAAAATGCATTTGCATGCGACATGCATACGTGGGAGCATTCTTAAAATTTAATATTTTAAAACGATAATTTTAATAAAATTCAGCAACATAATTCCAATACCATTATTTGTTTCTTTAAATCCCAAAGTTTGATTAAACCATTTAATTCCTTATATTTACTTTATAAAATAATTCATTTAGTTTTTTCCTAATTTCTCATAAAATAATAATTCAATTTATTATTTTAAATAGCATAAAAATAACAAAACTTGTAGTCATTTAGAAATACTTAATAAATTTCCTGTTTCCTTTAGAAAATAACTTTTATAAATCAATAATAAAAAAAATTACATGTTTAAGTGTGAGAATTTATAATTTAAAGTGTGGAAAAAATGTAGTTTCACTTATATTATTGAAGACTTAAGTTATTTAGGTGTAAGACTCATTAATTTTAAACAAATAATTTTTTAGCTTAACAACTCAAACTTTCAGCAACTATTTATTTTGTTTAAAAATTATAAGTGAATTTAAATCAAATATTTTCTCATTTTAAATAAAAATAACTGAACCTAAACATTAATGTAAAAAAAATTATATTTACATTTTAAAAATATCACTTTTATTACATATACATAACTTAGGGTATAATTTATTTGATGCACTATCATTATTTATCTCATTTAAAAAACCTTTCTTATTTTTAATCGAAAATTCCAGCAACTATTAATTCATTCAAAATCACAAACTTGGATTAAAAACCATATTTTCTTCATAAAATATTCACAAAAATATGCATGTGTTAATTTGATAAAAACACTATTTATATGTAAAATAAAAATGTTTTTTTTTTTGTTAACATAAACTCATACATCATCTTAAGGCAATACTTGAGCATATCAAACATTGTTTCACCATCACCAATTACAAAAAATATCAGCAAGCATAATTAACATGAAATTCATCTTCTAAATCATGCTTAAACAATTACTCAGACCAAAACTTTCATGTATCATCAAATCATCATTTATAAGAAACTTAAGACAAATTCCCTATTAACAAAATAACCTAGCACATTTCTAATGAGTGTAGGTGACATCAAATAAATTGACCAACATGCATCAATAATCTCCCCTAGGTCGAAACCCACATGAACATTGTTGACGCCGTTTTTCGTCAACTTAAATCGTAGAGCAATTAAACAATGTAAACTATGAAGCGAATGGATGATAAAGAAAAGCAAGAAGATTTTTATGTGGTTCAGCAGTTAATTCTGCCTAGTCCACGAGTCTATGTTATTAAGACTTAGAGTTTTCTGGAAATTCTTCAGAGATGAATTACCCAAAGCTTTTTCTCAAGAAATCAGAAATCGATCCTTTACAAGTGGTCATTCCTCCTATATTTATAGGGGAGGTTACAGAGTTCATTCCCACATATTTCGGGAAAATAATTTGTATATCAATTCAAATAATGACATTAAATGCAATATCTCCTATATACATGGAAACGTCCCATAAGAATCAGGAACGAATAACAGATTAAATGGTATCCCTTAAATATTGGGATTACACAACAATAAATATGTTCACACGTAACGGGCTATCTCAGGTGACTCATCAGGTCTTCGAGATCAGCAATCGACATTGTGACTGTCAAGACTTATGGAACTACTACAAACTTGTCACCCAACTTCAAGACATGCTCAGAGTAGATAGATACTGTCGAAGTTATCACACCCGAGCTTTCATTTCCCGGGCTCAGACTATTTTATCTAAAGAAAATTGGTAACAGATGTATCCCAGTGTCGTGCCATTTCGAACTCTTAAAATATCCCGAGGTTACACATCTTCGAGGTCGTTGTTTTTCTTCAGAGATTTTACAGCTGGACCATACAATGTTTTCATACATTTCGAGCTCACACTTGACGAGCCCAGCTTTCGGGGTCATAACCTCTTATCTTGAAATCTGGGTGTTACATTTTACCCCCTCAAAAGTATCAGTTCGAATCCTATGAGAAGGAAACTTTTGAACTGCTCCTCTCAGAAACTGTACCATCAAATACACTCGAGTGTGGACACGCGTCAGCCGGGCATTGACCAATCTAAGCACTTTAGTGCCTTGGAACCCTGCCCATGTTCGTTCGCCTGCCAATCTTTGTGGTACTATCATTTCACAGGTCCCTGGCCCTTGGATCTGATACGGAATCTGGCCAATGGCCCAGATTAATTTGGCTTTTTACATTCCCATGGGTCTATAAATATGTCTCCACTCGTCTTCCCCACTTTACTTTCACGTTCAAGCTTTCGGAGAGAGAAAATAAGAAAAAACCAGAAAATTTTACCCAGTTCTTGCCTGTTCTCCAAGCCAAGAAGACAGAGCAACATTGGCCTCTTCGACTCTGTGAGATCGTTTTTGCAACCGCTTATTCGATCATCAATCTCTCTGTTTTCGCCGACTGCATTGCGTAAGTCTCTGTTCATAGCTTCGTATGCCTGTGTATATACATTGTGTTTCATGCATGTTTATATTGTTGCACTATTGGTTCACTCACTAGTTTTGCACACTAGAGTATTTTAGCTGATAAATATTAGTCTTAAGTTCTAATATCAGGGGTTCCAAACCCAGATTCTGTGTAAAAGACCCAAATATGGTTCTTCTACTGAGTTTTCGAATTTCGGATGACATATCTTGTACACCAAGATATTGGGTACAAAATTAGGGTTTTATAAATTGTATGTTTCCCAAAAATATCACTTTTTGAGTAACCGCCAACTTTTTTCCTTGAAAAATCGGGATCTTCAAAAATAAATCCACCTTCTTTTCTTTTCGTGGAATACACGCTCCGAGACTATCCTCGTCCTTTGGACCGAGTTTTCCTTGTAGCCTCGATCATTCGAGCTTAGATCATCCTGATTTTCATTCTTACTTTCTTGTTCGCCTGGCCCTCACCCTTTTGCTCTCTTGCTAGATGTCACAGAACTCGAGAAAGCGGTGGGGGTCAAAGCTCACAATTCCTTACTCACCAAAGGCTCCGAGCCCGGAGTTACCTTACACCCAGAACTAGCGTCTGATTTGGGAGCACCAACTAAGGTGCGAGCAAGAAGATACCCGAGATCACTTTCGACGTCAAATCAATGAGGTTGAGGAGGGGAAAAGGAAGAGGCTTAGGGTCGCCATATACCCAGATCCAGACCCCGAGCTCAGACCAATTCCCATCGATCCCACTCTTAGAGTGACAATCGCCTTCAAACCGGGGGACCTTCACTTTTCATTGATGGGAGAACCATCAAATCCCCCTTCCACCTCACAATCTATCTCCATTCCCACCTAGAGGGAAGAATTCTTCGAGGCCGAGCACTACTGGAGCTTGGTTTCTTCACTGGGGTAGATCTCGGGGATTTTGTCCCACCACGGGATTGGAGTGTCAGGCTCACTGAAGTGTCAAGCCCCGACCTCCCACAAGCGAAGTTGTCGCGCTCCGGGAGATGGGAATCCTGACAACAAGCTAAAGTACGCAGCCTGAAGCATGGAGCACATGAAGGTAGGGGCTCTATTGCCCTTGAAGTCCTTTTTCAAGGATTTTTAGACTTTGTTGGGCTCGCCCCTTTCCAACTCAACACCAATTCGTACAGGGTTTTTTCTGCCTTGAGGTCACTTTACCATGAGCTACAGTGGGAAGGGCCTTCACCAAAGGAGATCCTATATCTCTTTTGCTTGAAAAGCAATCCCTCCCTAGCTCGATGAGGGGATGACTTCTCCTACCTTTTGAGTTATCCCAAGGAGAAGAAGATCTTTGTGGATCTACCAAACCATCCCCCAGATTTCAAGAAGGCTTTCTTTTGGATGGATGGCCTGGCTCCTTCCAAACACTACTCATTCAGGCGAATTTGTAAGTACATAAAAAATTTCTTCTTTTGGGCTTGAGATTTTGTTTAGGCTCGCACTAGTCATAATATGTTCATTTTTCCAGCCAACTACCGTCGACCCACTCCCACCAAGGAGATGAAAGAGCATAAGGAGGCTTTGCTCCAACTTCCTTACGGCAGGCGCTCCCTTTCCTATCTTCTTCATGAAGATATGCTTCGAGCCTGCGGCCTCCTGGAGAAGGATCAGTCCATGTCGAACTGGTTCATCAAAAAATATACCAAGTGGGAGTTCGTGCCTCTCCCAACTAGCAGCCTTCCTCCGAGGTGAAATGCTAAGCCACAATCCCCAGCTCGATGTCGCAGGAGTCCGCAATCAGGGAATGAAGCCAATGACGAGGCCTTGAGCTCGAGCAACAGAGGTATGGTCATCCTTAGCTCAGACTTATGGTCTCCCTCACTACTTAAAAATAAGCCCGACAGATTAGTCTTGTGTAAGGATGATAGGGACCATTTTTATATATGATCTTGGGTAGATGAGAGGGTTCATAAGTTCGATAGTTGGCTCGGGAAGTATGACACTGTGTATAGTCTGAATGAGCTATGGAATGGAATTGCCATTCAATACGGGACAAACGACTATAGAGACCTTTCGAGGTTGACTTCCACATATAAGGAAGGTTCTCCCCCCACCTCCTCTGAAGATGGGGGAATTACGTGGTCGCCGAGCATGAGCTCGGGGGAGATTTCCAGTTAATTTTCTCTCTACTTGTCTTTTTATTCCTTGCATGTCTGCATCATGCTAACTTTTTTGTCTTGGAATATCTTATAATGTGGTGTAATTGTGCAGGTACTATGGACTCTAACCTCGACACCGTGCATGCCAGTGGCAAGGGGGCCCAGAGGAGTAAGCGCCCGAGGGGCTCGCGAAAGTCAGACCGACTTGCCAAGGTCCTTAAGAGGACTGAGAAGACTCCTCCTCCACCAGCTCCCACTGTTACGAGCCCAGTTGTGGATTCGACTCCTCAGGTCGAAACATCCACTACGGTCATTTCTCCCTTGCCTCCTCCAACCACGGTTCACTCCACGCTCGGCCCACCTCTGAAAAAGCCCTCAACCTCCAAAACACACCTGCTGTCGAATTCTACTCACGTCAATGGGTATGTAGTCGACAATGCTGCTGGGCCCCACAAGGCTATAATTGGTTCGGAGATTCTGTCCGAGGTGGGCCAGAGCTTTAGCGGCTTTGACGCTCCTCGGTGGCAATTTCTGAACAATGCTCGGGACTACAACACACTTTATGATAAGAGTGCCGAGCTCACTGCTGCGGTAACTTCTCTCATCTTATTATTAGTTATACTTGTGCTTAGTGTATGTTCTAATTTGATTTCTTTGCGTGTCAAGCTCTTGCTGTCTCTGCTCAGCTTAATTATAAGTTGAACAATGAGGTCCATTCGAGCATGTCCTATGCTCAAGAGTCGAATGATCTCCAACTTAAGCTTACTGACGAGCTTAAGGCCGCAAAGGCAAGGATGGAGGCTGAAGCTGAACAGATGTCGGCCAAGACAACCGAGCTTGAAAAGGTGAATGCCCAGCTCGCAGAGCTTGAGAGGATCAATGCCAAGCTTGAGGAGAAAGCAGCCACTTTTGACGTAATGGAGGGAAAGAAGGCCCGCCTCCTCGCAGAGTTTAAGGAGAAGAAGGATGGGGCGGTCGATTTGGCCATGTATAGGATCTGGGCCAGTAATGCCGATTTCGATACCAGCTTCCTAGGCTCTTTCGAGGCAGAACTCGTGGCCAAATGGCAGGCTTGGTTCGACTAGGAGGAGGTTGCTTGGGAGGAGGCAGAGAGAGCCAATGAGGATGCTGAGAAGGCTAAGGAGGATGCTCCTCCCTCCTAAGTCTCGATCTGGGGCTGTGTCCCTTTAAATCTTTTTGTAATAGTCTTTATCCTCTGTTTTTTATTCCCCTGGGGCCAAGACAATTTATAGCTCGCTTAAGATCTATTTTTTTCTTTTATTTATGATATTCGCGTTTGACTTTACTTTAATATTTTTGCTTTTTATTTCTTAAGTCGAAATATTTCAAGCAATTCATATTAAGTGTCCTTATGTCTGTTTATTCATACAAACATGTGGTGGATTTTAAGCTCAAGCTTCGATGTATTCATGCATAGTTTACTCGACGTATCCGTGTCCGATCTCGTTATTTTTCAAGGTCGAAAGTCACTTTTACCATGCACCCGAAGGTACTTATATGGCTTGTAACATAGGTGGTCTAGTTATATCTTGCTTTTTTAGTCACTTTTCCTCGTCCTTGGTAGTTCCCTAAGGTTATGAGGTCGAAACTTTCTTTTTGCAAGATATTCCAGCCTTTATCTCGACTTAGCTTGAAGTAGGTTATGTTCCAACTTACTATCAATTAGTTTTAGCTAGTTTGTTCCAAACCTATTCAGGTCGTGTTTGGTTTGTAATTCATACACTTGTATTCTTGATCTAGTTATATCTAGATCACGTATTTGGTTATATCCAAATTATCTTGGCTCGCGCATTTGGTTATATCCAAACACTTTATTTTTAATGCCCAAATTATTTTAGCTCGCGTATTTGATTATATCCAAACACTTGTATTTTTAATAATTTTGTTATGTCCAAACTATCTTAGCTCGCATATTTGGTTATATCCAAACACTTTTATGCTTTTAATAATTTGGTTATGTCCAAACTATCTTAGCTCGCGTATTTGGTTATATCCAAACACTTTTATGCTTTTAATAATTTGGTTATGTTCAAACTATCTTAGCTCGCGTATTTGGTTATATCCAAACACTTTTATGCTTTTAATAATTTGGTTATGTCCAAACTATCTTAGTTCGCGTATTTGGTTATATCCAAACACTTTTATGCTTTTCGTATATGCTATTTTATTTTTTCAAGTCGACGGTATATATACCACTAATGCCCCCTTAATATCCTATGAGTGTGAACATAGGTTATTAAATCAAGAGAGTTTGCAAAAAATACAGCACAATCAAACGAAAATGAGGTTTATTCAAAATTGAACAATTTATTAACAAAAACATAGCAAAGATAAACAAACATGGTCACAGGTGTCATTGTTCCTATACTATTGGTAGTAAGGTCGCAAATGTTCGCCATTCCATGCTTGTGATACCAAATTCCCATTCAATCTTGCCAACTTGTAGACGTCAGCGGGGACTGATTTGATCTGATAAGGTCCTTCCCAATTAGGCCTGAGCACGCCAGCAGCTGGGTCCCATGTAGCCAAGAACACACGCCTCAGCATCATATCTCCCACACTGAATTTTCTATCTCGAACCCTTTTATTGAAATACCAGGTAGCTCGCTATTGGTATGCATCATTTTTTAGTTGAGCCTTGTCCCTTTTTTCTTTAATCAGGTCCAGACTTACTTCGAGCTGGGATTGGTTTGAGGCTTGATCATAAGCGTGGATTCGAATGGTGGGTATTTCGACCTCGATTGGCAGCATAGCCTCACATCCATATGCCAGAGAAAAAAAGGGTGTGTCCCGTCGAAGTACGGGCTGTGGTTAGATATGCCCACAAAACTTGGGGCAACTCTTCGGGCCATTTCCCTTTAGTTTCTTCCAACTTTTTCTTCAGAGAACTCTTCAGGGTTTTATTTTCTTGGGGATGGGCCACGGAGGATAAGCTTTTTATTATCCCATTTTTCTCGCAAAAGTTGGTAAACATGTCGCTATTGAATTGAGTACCGTTATCAGACACTATCTTCCTTGGCATCCCATATCGGCAAATGATGTTCTTTACCACGAAGTCCAAGACTTTTTTCGAGGTAATTGTCGCCAGAGGTTCAGCCTCAGTCCACTTCGTAAAGTAATCTACTGCGACTACTATGTACTTGACTACTGCGTAAGGTCGGAGCTTTCAAGATGAGTGGATTAGGCTAAGAGCCAGCTTCTCCATTAGGAGGTATCTCGATTCTGCCCCCAATAACCTTTTGCTGACATAATATACTGGCTTTTGCACCGTCTGTTCTTCTCGAACGAGCACGGCGTTGATGGCGTGCTCGGCCGTAGCGAGATATAGGTACAAAACTTCTCCCGTGATATGTTTCGACAAGATAGGAGGCTCCGTGAAGTGCTTCTTGAGCTCCTGAAAACCTAGCTCGCATTATTCTGTCCACTTGAATTTTTTGCCTCCCGTCAAAAGGTTGAAAAATGGAAGACAGCGGTCTGTAGATTTCGAGATAAACCTACTCAGTGCCGCCATCCGTCCAGTCAAACTTTGGACATCCTTATGCTTTCGAGGTGAGGGCATATCAATTAGAGCCTGGATCTTGTCTGGATTAGCCTCTATTCCCCAGGCATTCACAATGAAACCTAGGAACTTCCCTGATGACACTCCAAAAGAGCACTTTGTGGGGTTGAGCTTCATGTCGTACCTCCATAACATGTCAAAGCACTCCTCAAGGTCGTTCACATGGTTATTGTTATGTTTTGATTTAACTAACATATCATCAACATAAACTTCCATGTTATTACCTATCTGTTCGAAGAACATCATGTTTACGAGTCGTTGGTATGTGGCCCCAGCATTCTTTAGTCCGAACGGCAGGGCATTGTAGCAATACAGTCCTTTGTCTGTCACAAAACTCGTATCCTCTTGGTCTGGGGCATGCATGGAGATCTGGTTATATCCAGAATAAGCGTCCATGAACGACATAAGTCCATGCCCAGTTGTGGCATCTACTGTTATATTATTTTATAATATAATGTAATATTATATTATTTTATAATATAATGTTTTAGATTAAATAAATGTGACATAGAGTGTCACATATTGTAACATATAATAGAGTGTTACATTATTTGGATATATGTGAAATATCCAAACATGTAACATATTTGGTGTTACAAATTCATCACAAATTTGTAACTCCTAAATATCACCCATTATTGTGTAGATTTGTTGTTACACAATATTGAGATGAATTTCTTAAAGCCATATGAGAAATGGCTGATAGAGATGTGATTTTAACTCCCATATTGTGTATGGAAGTTACAAAATCAAGTGGGAATAAATTGGAACGTTTTGAAAAAAACTGAAAAAATGTGTTGCTGAAATTGACTGTTCCAGGCGCCGCGGCCCTAATGCCTGACAGCTTCTATAATTTCAGTTTTTTATCCAACTTTGAACGATTCCAACAGCTTAGTAACTCCCAATTCTCTATTTTAATTCCATAAAACACCCAATTAATCATTGGTAACAGCCATGGGGGTTGGTGGAATTTGAAATTCAAAGGGTGTCTCTAAACTCTATAAATAGGAGCCTAATGCTCACTTGTAAGACACACCATTTCTATCCACTAGAGCACTTGGCTAGAAACACCTTGAGGCTTGATTATTCCATAAAGCATTTCCAAAATCTGAGAGAGATCCCTTAGTGCTTGAGTTAGAGGGAAATAAGCTTTTGGACAAAGGTTTTAAACCTTGTTCAAGTTGGTGATCCCCAATCCTCTTCACTTAGGTTGTGTAAGTGAGAGTTTGTTTGTGGTTTATGTTCTTCCTTTTATTCTATTGTTCTTCTTCTTATTCTCTTGTTTTATTTACTTGTATATTTTGTTTAAGAGTTGTAATCTCTTCATTTGGTCCAAACACTTTATTTTATTTGTAACTTTTGTTTTGAGTTGTACTTTACTATTCTCTTCTTCTTCATCATCTTCTTCATTTCTTTTGTTTTAGTTGTATTTTCAGTTATAGAGTTGTAACACTTTATTTAATCAATCTTGTCCATTGTAATATTTTGCATAGAGTTGTAACATTATCTTACCATTTCCATTGAGGCAATATTATTTTTCCTAACATCTACGAGCTGGTCGATCCGAGGTAGGGGGAAGCAGTCCTTAGGGCAAGCCTTATTGAGGTCTGAGTAATCAATACAGGTTCGCCATGTACCGTTAGGTTTCAGAACTAGCACCGAGTTGGAGACCCAATCGAGGTAGAAGGCATCTCGTATGAATCGGTTTGCCTTTAACCTATCGACCTCTTCCTTTAGGGCCTTCTTCCTGTTGTCGTCCAGGAGTCTTTGCTTTTGCTGCTTCGGGGGGAAGCTCTTGTCAATATTTAGAGCGTGGCTTACCACATTCGGATTTATTCCCACCATGTTCGAATGTGACCATGCAAAAACATCCTAGTTCTTTTTCAAAAAGCAAATTAATTGATATTTCGTTTCTTTTGGAAGGTTTTTCCCCACCTTCACTGTCTTTGGGGGGTCTACTTCTTCGAGCTTAACCTCTTCAAGCTCTTCTAATGGCTCAAGGTCAGCTCGAAGACTGTCCCATCCTTATTCTGAATTATGACAAGTATTTGTGCACTTGTCTATTTCTTTCCTCTAATGGAAATGCTATAGCATTCCCTTCCTGCGAGCTAGTCTCCTTTCAGTGCCCGATGCCATTAGAAGTCAGGAACTTGATGACCAAGTGCCTTACAGATGAAATTGCCCCCAGCCCTACTAGGGCGGGTCTCCCGAGCAGTACGTTGTAGGCCAATGGTAGATCCACTACTACGAATTCCATCATCTTGGTTGTCAAGATCGGGTAGTCTCCCAAGGTTACAGGGAATTCGATGGATCCCATATAGGCAATCCCTTCTCCTGAAAAGTCGTACAATGTCGTTGCACAGAACTTTAGGTCATGAAGCGTGAGTCCCATCTTTTCTAAGGTGACCTTATAGAGGATATTCACTGAGCTCCCGTTATGAACCAGGACTCGGTGAATCCTCTTGTTCGCGAGCTGAAGGGTGACGACCAGCAGGTCGTTGTGAGGAAACTGCACATGACACGCGTCCTCCTCAGTAAAAGTTATAGGTTGAGATTCAAACCTCTGGTGTTTTGGAGCTCTGGGTTCGGGTTCGTAAGGGGACCCATCACTAGTTTTCAACTCATTCATGTATTGTTTTTGGGCGTTTCTTGCCGATCCTGCAATATGAGGACCCCTTGAGATGGTTACGACATCTTCTCCATCAATCGGAGGGGATCGTTCGTCCTCCCTTGTTCGGGAGTTACTGTTTTGGGCAGGCAGTGCTGCAGCTGCCCTCTGGCTGGTAGAAGCCTAATTGGGGTTTTGGTTCCTTACATATTGCCTGAAATACCCTCTCGAGATTAGGCCTTCAATTTCGTCCTTTAGTTGCCTGCACTCATCGGTTGTATGTCTGATATCTCTATGGAATCTGCAGTATTTACTGGAGTCTCTCTTCGCTTTCTGGTTCCTCATGGGGTCTGGACGCCTGAAGGGGACCTGGTTTTCATTAGCCAGGTAGATATTCTCCTGAGACTCACTGAGCTCGGTATATACTTTGTACACGAAGAAATATCTTTCCCCTTTCTTCTTCTTTCCCCCTTCCGCCTCGGGATTATTCCCTTCATTCTTCTTTCTTTTGGAAGGGTTATCCACAAGGTGTTTTGAGGTCGTAGGATCCACCGAGGTCGAGGCAGAGTTTATGTTTGTTGTTGTAGTTATGGGCTGAGAGGCCATATTCAATGCTGACCTTGCCTCTTCTACATTAATAAGCCTTTGAGCTTGTCGATTGAACTTGGTTAAGGACGTCACGGGTTTCCTCTACATATCTTCCCAGAGAGGGCTTCCAGGCATTACTTCGGCTCAGACAGCCATTAAATGGCCGCTGTCATCTACGTTATGTGCTTCGACGACTTCCAAATTAAACCTTGTAAGGTAACTTTTCAATGTTTCATTCGGCTGCTGTCGGACATTGGTCAAGGCAGATGCCTCGGGCCTTATTCCAATCATGGCTCTGAATTACTTCTTGAAATCTCAAGACAATTGATCCCAATAAGCAATCGAATGCCTCTTATATTTTTCGAACCAGTTTTTTGCTAGTCCTGTGAGCGAGGCTGGAAACAGCATGCATCTGAGCTCGTAGCCCTCATTACTCGCTCTCATAATTGTATTGAACGTACCCAAATGACTGTATGGATTGGAATTCCCATCAAATGGTGGGACATGAAGAATTCAGAATCCTTGAGGGAACGGGGTGTTGGAAATATGGGGGGCGAAGGGCTCAAGTTCTTCGTTGAACTCTACGTCCCGATCACGAACCCGTTCATTTTGTAAGAGCCTGAACACTCTTTCTAGCTGTTCAATCCTTTCTTGGACTAGATCCATGGGGGGTCTAACCTGAAGCAGTGGAAACTGGTTATCGTTGATCATAACCCCAGTTTCGCGCCTCGGCACAAGGTTCTTGCATCCATTAAGATGATCCCTCAAGTCGGGATTCACCGGGTTATCGCTCCCCCGATTGTGATTTATGTGTTCTCTTAAATCTGGGAGATTTCTTCAATTCTTAGTATTTTTGCGTCCCTGGTCATACATACTGACTGATCTAGTGTTTCCTGAGCCTTCACTGACATGGCACGTCGCGCGGTTGTTTCGAGATGGGTTTCTTTTTGGTTGCCTCGTCCCAATAGTATGAGACTGAGACCTTTGGCTTCTTGTGGGTTGGGTACCTCTATGCTCTCTAGCAGCCCCCTCATTCCCATGTTTTTGCCCAGCTCGCCTTTCCTATCACCCCGAGTCAATTGCGTGTTTCTCCGAGTTGGTGAGGGATACCTTATCGGCGACGGTGGGTGCCTTTTGGGTGATGGTGGCTGCCATCCATTACAAGGCCTAGAAGGTCCCGAGTTTATCTAAGTTGGTTCAGGAACGTTCTGCGTGTTACCAGGATTTTGGGTCCGAGCCTCGGCGGGGGCTCGGTTAATCCCAATCTCAGCTGGTATCTCAACAGTTGAGTTGGCAGGAGCTCTAGCCCGGGTACTTCTCCGGGACCTTGAGGGAGCAAGCTGTTCTGCAGGTGGCAGAGGTTGCTCCGTTCTTCGGGTGGCAGAGTTTTTGCGAGGTCACCCACAAGGCCTGCGCGGTGGAACATGAACATCTCATGGAGGTGGAGCTTGGGCCTTAGGTAGAGGCGGGGGCTGAGCCACATGCGGCTCGGCAGCCAATCTGGCCAGCTCCTTGTTACGTTTCTTGGCCTCCGCCAACTGCTTTTGCAGTTGAAAATTTTCAAGCTCCCCAATAAGGACATATCATTCAGGGTTGTAGTACATGTCATCGTCGTCCCTGGGGGACGATGGTGCCGGTGGTCCTCGGGAGTCAGAGGACCCACTCCTCTAATCAGGGTCCCAATTCATCATGGGCTACTTTCCAACACGTCGGAGGTAGTCAGCTTCCTCTAAGATTTCCTCCTCAGGAACATTGGGATCATTCGCAACCATAGTTGATTCAGGGAGGCTTCTTCGACTGAATAGACTCACACACGTACTGCTTAATGCTCTCAACGAAAGCACCAAACTGTTGATGCCGCTTTTTGTCAACTTAAATCGTAGAGCAATGAAACAATGTAAACTATGAAGCGAATGGATGATAAAGAAAAACAAGAAGATTTTTACGTGGTTCATCAGTTAATTCTGCCAAGTCCACGAGTCTATGTTATTAAGACTTAGAGTTTTCTGGAAATTCTTTAGAGATGAATTACCCAAAGCTTTCTCTCAAGAAATCAAAAATCGATCCTTTACAAGTGGTCATTCCTCCTTTATTTATAGTGGAGGTTACAGAGTTCATTCCCACATATTTCGGGAAAATATTTTGTATATCAATTCAAATAAGGACATTAAATGCAATATCTCCTATATACATAGAAATGTCCCATAATAATCGGGAACGGATAAAAGATTAAATGGTATCCCTCAAATATTGGGATTACACAACAATAAATATGTTCACACGTAACGGGCTATCCCAGGTGACTCATCAGGTCTTCGAGATCAGCAATCGGCATTGTGACTATCAAGACTTATGGAACTGTTACGAACTTGTCACCCAACTTCAAGACATGCTCGGAGTAGATAGTTATTGTCGAAGTTATCACACCAGAGCTTGCATTTCCCAAGATCAAATTGTTTTATCTAAAGACAATTGGTAACAGATGTATCCCAGTGTCGTGCCATTTCGAACTCATAAAATATCCCGAGGTTACACATCTTCGAGGTCGTTGTTTTTCTTCAGAGATTTTATAGCTGGACCATACAATGTTTTCATACATTTCGAGCTCACACTTGACGAGCCCAGCTTTCGTGGTCATAACCTCTTATCTCGAAATCTGGGTGTAAAAAACATAAACATAAAATACCAAAATCATCATTTACATTCACATGAAACCTAGCATGTATCTATCATCATCTTTGCATATTTTCCAATAGATCATAAAATCAAAATACAATGGTAACATAAAACACAGGATCCCTACAAGGATCATGCTCCTAATATCGAGATGAATTCAAAAGAATCAACAATAAAATCAACTATGCACACAATCCCATTTTATCACCCTAGGTTGAAATGCATAGGCATCAAAACAAAAATCAACCCTCCAAACCCATAATCAAAATCCTTATCTTGTTTCCCATGGATTTGATAAAACATAACTACATGGGAAACAAACACACACACACGCACGTATAAAACATACAAAAATCTAACTAACAAACAATCATCTAAAAAAACACAAGGCTAGGGCTCAACTACCTCCTTGATAGAAATCAGTTCTGCAAAGTTGTTTCTCCCTTTTTAGCACATATGATTTTCGAATCCCACTAGAATAAGAGAAGAGAATATTGTCACTAAATATTGAGAAGAAGGAGAACTGTTTTTCATAAATCAAACTCAAAGAGAACAACCATTACCTATAGAATTCGGACCCCTCCTCTTCCTCCTCCTCCTTCTTCTTCCTTTCTCCTTCTCCTTCTCTCCTAGCTCTCTCTCTCTCTCTCTCTCTCTCTCTATGACCGATGACACCAAGAGAACAAATGACTCTCTTCTTTTCTATCTTTGCTTTTTATCCAACCTAGGGAAATAACTAACCTAATGGGAATGGGTAAATTTCCCAATCAAACCCCTATTATCCTCACATAAATCAATTATTATAAATTGCAAAAATAATTAAAAGGAAATAGCATAGGATTCAAAAAGAAAAATCTCTTCTTCCTTTCCCATTCTCACGCCTATCCCCTCCTTTTCTCTTCTTTTATTTTCTTTTTAATTCTTTTAATTAAATAAAATAAATCAAATAAAAGGAAAATAATGTGTAGGAAATCTATTGCATGCTCACCATGCAACCATGCACATGCAAACACCCAAGTGCTAAGGTGCATCACTACCTACCATGCACCTTGGTGCACTTAACCAAAACTCATTTTCTTACTAATTAAATTAATAAATAAATAAAACAACTAACAATTAAATTCACATAATTCCTACAAACAATTCAAACAATTAAAATAATTTCTAACACTTAAGAATTATCAGTAAAACAATGCACTAAATTAATGAAATAAAATAAAAAATTGGTGTGCTACAATATACCCTCCTTAAAAGGAATTTCGTCCCAAAATTCTTTCTTACCAAATAACTCAAGGTATCTTTCTCTCATGTCTTCCGCCAACTTTCATGTTGTTTCTCGTTCCGTACTATTCTTCCACAGGACCTTAACAAAAGGAATCCTTTTGGATCCCAGTTCCTCATTCCTTTTTCGATAACATGCTCAGGTTGTTCATCGTAACTCAGTTCCTTCTTCAACTATAACGGCTCATAACTCAGAACATGAGAGGGATCTGACACGTACTTACATAACATCGAGATGTGAAAAATGTTATGCATTTCGGCTAGTGATGGGGGCAGTGCTAAACGGTACACAACTTGCCCTGCTCTGTCCAAAATCTCAAATAGACCTATGTATCTCAGGCTCAACTTACCTTTCTTCCCAAAACGCATAACACCTTTCATCGGCAAGACTCTTAAGAGCACAAACTTGCACATTGAAAACTTGATGTCCCTTCTCTTAAGGTCTGTGTAACTCTTTTTCCTACTTTGAGAGGTAAGCATCATTTTGCAAATTTTATCGATCGCCTCACTGGCTTCCCTAACTGCATCGGGGCCTAATATTTGCTTCTCCCCAACCTTATCCTAATGCAAAGGAGATCTACACTTGCGCCCATAAAACTGTTGGAAAACCATTCAGAGCATGGAGCAAAAACTTTTCGTGGTGGGCCCATTGATTTGTTTATTATGAACAACAACAATAAAAAAAATTCATTAATCATATAAACAATTTATATGACCAAAAAAACAATCCAAAAACATTATCATACAATATTATTAATCATGCAACAAATATGTATATAAATATACAATATATTTATATAGAATATATAAACTAAAAAAAAAAATCAAGAACATAAACTTTTACCTCTTGAAGCCTATAAGTGTTCTTGAGTCTTTTCGTATTTTTATTGTTCTTCCTATCCAAAGCTTTAAGCACTCAAACCACGATCTTCCGGAGTGTTCTCTACACCTCAAGATGTGTTGGGCACATAGAGAACATGGGTTTGTGATTTAGGAATCACAAGTATTTCTCAACACATGAGAACTTGGATTATGGTCTAAGAATGACTAGAATAAAGAAGAAAGAAAAAAACTTTTTGTCTAACAAAAAGCTCTGAATGATTTGTGTTTTGTGTATTATGTGTATATTCTTGTTTCTCTTCTTCTTCTATATCATATATATAGAGATTCATATTACCATATTATTCATATTAATAATAGTAATATAATATAATATAATAATGATGATAGTATTTGATTTAGGTAAATATCTAACTTACTAAATTTGAAAAAACTATTTTCAAATTATTAAACAATTAAATAAATAAAATAAAAACTACACTAATACAATATCAGTACAAGTAGTACACACCAGGTGTGTACTATTATTCACTTTTCAGAGATTTTGCATTTTTCTTTTATTTAATTATTTAACTAAATCAATCTCCCAGAAAATAAGGTATTTATCTTTTTAAGGAAAAGATGACATCCATATTTCAAAATTTAAATTCAAAATTCAAAATTCAAATTGATGATCATCATTATCATCATATTTTAAAATTCAATAAATCAAAAACTATTTTTGACTTACCAATTTTATTTTCTCCCACTCAAATAAAATAATTAATTTCAAAATTTTATACATATATATGAAATTCAAAATTTTATATATTTAAATTAATAAAAATATTTTTGAAATTAATAATTAATTCTAAATTAATTATTCAACCTCAATAATCATATAATTGCATACTTGACCCAAAGAATAAAATTCTTCTCGAATTCCCAAATTACATTTATACATTTATATCAACTCTTACCTTGATATGGTGTTGATAGAGCCACCCTGGGGACCTATGGACCTATAATATCAAGCTCCAATAAATATTACATCATTAATCAAAACTCTTTGATTTTATAATCATATTTATTAATCTCATGATTACTCTACTACAAATATGAGATTGAACTCTTGATAATTATAGACATATATTTACTGAGTACTTTATTAAGAATAAAGTGTCCATTGATATAATCATTACATACATCGCTGATCCTCTACTAATGGTTAATAATTGAAAGGGAATAAAATTACCATTTTACCCTTTTAGCTATATCTTGTTCCTAGAGTACTATTGACTTTACTAGTGAAGGTTGTGCACAACAAGTTTGCGACGTGAGCGCTCATAACCTTTTTAGTTCAAAAAGTCAACCTAATAGGGACCATTATTCAATCTATAAGATGGTATAGATTCCATATCTGTTAAACTACGTCCCCAGCCATATACATCATTGAGTCCCTGAAACAATTTTTCTTAGCCTGATCATTCTGGCAAACCTTAACGCATGAATCAAAGGATCAGATGACATATATAGGAGTTCATAGTAACCTCGGGATTAAGATTATCATTTATATGATCATCGTTTGATGTGTTTGATTAATACTATGAAATGATGTTTAAACAAGTATTAACAAATCACATCTTGTCCAGTTCTACATACTCTCAACATGCAAAGTACCTCCACTAAAGTGTCCTACTACACTAGTAACTCGGATCTAGGTCACATGTATTCATAATACTACTGGACCGTACTAGCAGTAATTAATCTAAAGATTCCATAAATTTATTTTACTGTGAACTATTTAAGTTTATTATCTTAATCTCTCATACTAATATGAGATTAAGACCACATAGATAAACTTTGGAATTTTCTGATATTCACTTAATATTATCATATAATATCGAACATAGTCTATATATATAATAATTCAATTCAATTATTTATTTCATTTAAAAAATTTGTCAACTACAATTGCTTTAAGGGCACTATTCCCCACAAAAATATCTCAAAGGGAGCTATCCCAATAGTGGATTGATATCTATTGTTATAGGAGAACTCCATCAGGGGTAGATATTGACTCAAAGATTTTGAAAAGTCCAATGCACAGCATCTCAACATGTCCTCTGTCCATCGTTCTTGGGATGGAAAGTGGTACTGAGCTTTAACCTCGTACCCATAGCTTTCTGTAATACCTTCCAAAAGTATGACGTGAATACTGACCCTCGATCAGAAATAGTCAACTTTGTAACCCCATGAAGTCTCACTGTCTCGCTCACATACAAATCTACATATTGGTCCGCCGAGTAGGTGGTCTAAACTGGTAGAAAATGGGCAAACTTAGTGAGCTTATCCACTATTACCCAAGCATAATCATGTTGTTTTGTGGTCCTAGGTAACGCTACCACAAAATCCATTGTTATATCTTCCCATTTCCATTCTGGAACATAAAGCAGTTGAAGTAACCCTGCGGTCCTTTGATGTTCTGCTTTGACTTGTTGACATGTCAAACATCTGGCAACATAGTCAGCAACGTCCTTCTTCATTCTAGGCCACCAATATAACGCCTTAAGGTCTTGATACATCTTTGTCGACCCTAGATGTAAGGAATAAGGTGTTGTTTGCACCTCCTTCATAATACCCTCCTTAATCTCATTATTGTTAGGCACACAGATACTATCCTTATATCGCAGCAATCCACCGGTAGACATAGTGAAGTCGCCACTATCACCTTTTTGTAACGATGCCTCTTGCTTTATTAGGGCTTCATCCACTTTCTGCCCTTCTCTAATCTGTTCCAGTAGGGAGGATTGTAACTTGAGGTTTGCTAGGCCTATTGTCACAAACTCAATATCGGCGTTTATAATCTCTTTCTGCAGAGGCACCTCTATTGTGCTAAGAGCTGAGACACTCCCATATCCTCGCCTACTCAATGCATCGACAACTACATTGGCCTTGCCCGGGTGGTATATTATTTCGTAATCATAGTCCTTCACTAACTTTAACCACCTCTGTTGTCTCGTATTCAGTTCTTTCCAAGTGAAGCAGTATTTCAAACTTTTGTGATTGGTGAAAATTTTACACTTATCCTCATAACGGTGCTGTCTCCATATCTTTAGTGCGAACACCACTGCTGTTAACTCAAGATCATGGGTGGGATACCGTTGTTCATAGTCCTTGATAGAAGCATAAGCTACCACCTTCCCATCCTGCATCAACACACACCCTAAGTTGTTCTTTGATGCGTCGCAATACACCACGAATTTCCCGCCCTCTGTGGGAACACAAAGGATAGGTGCAGAGATCAACTTATCCTTCATAGTCTGAAAGCTTTCTTCACATTTCTTGGTCAATGTGAACTTCTGGTGTTTTTGAGTCAAGGGTGTGGCAATCTTTGAAAAACCCTCGACAAACTTCTGGTAATAACCCGCTAACCCTAAGAAGCTTCGAACCTGTGAGGCATTCTTTGGCTGGGGCCAGTCTCTAATGGGCTCGATCTTTACTGGATCCACTCCTATTCCATTATTGGACATTATATGCCTAGGAAAGTCACTTGTTCCAACCAAAACTCATACTTAGAGAACTTAGCGTATAACTGATGCACTCGTAGTCTATTTAGGGTCTACCTCAAGTGCTCCTCATGATCCTCCTTGGTCTTTGAGTAGATGAGGATATCATCTATAAACACTACTACAAACTTATCCAAGTAGTCCTTAAATATCATGTTCATTATGTCCATAAATGTTGTTGGAGCATTAGTGAGTCCAAAATACATCACTAGAAACTCATAGTGCCAGTAGTGAGTTCTGAAAGTCGTTTTAGGAAGGTCTCCCTCTTTTACTTTCAACTGATGGTACTCAGATCGCAGATCAATCTTTGAGAATGCTGCAGCCTCTTACAGTTGATAAAAAAGGTCATTTATCCTAGGCAAGGATATTTTTTCTTAATTGTTACCTTATTGAGTTCTCAATAATCGATACACATTCTCATGCTTCCATCCTTCTTTTTCACAATTAGGACCGGTGTCCCCCATGGCGAATGACTAGGTCTTATGAACCTTTTATCCAACAATTCCTGTAGCTAGGTCTTGAGTTCCTTTAACTCTGCAGGTGCCATTTGATAGAGTGCTCTAGATATTGGTGTTGTTTCTGGTGCAAGTTCGCTCAAAAATTCGATTTCTGTCCGGGGGTAAGCATGCTAATTCCTCAGGAAACACTTCCGAAAACTCACAAACGATGTGAACATTCTCTAGTTTCAACTCTATCTCCTTGGATTTATCCACCACACTAGCCAGATATACCAAACACCCATGTTGCATCATATTTTGTGCTTCCAGTGCCGATATTATAGGTGTACAAAAACCCACCACTTCTCCCTTAAAAGAAAAGAGTTCTCCTTCTCCTGGTCTGAACTCCACGATCTTTTTCCAACAATCAATCGTCGCTCCATGTTTGTATAACCAATCCATGCCAAGTATGGCATCGTATTCTGGTAAGTCTAACTCTATAAGATCTGTCGGGCACTCCTTGCCCTCTATTGTTATAGGTGCTAGCTGTAACCACTTAGTTGACAACATCACGTCTCGTGACAGTAACATTGTACTAAAACTATGCTAAAGCAGTTTACAAGGCATACCCAATTTAACAATCATATTCATATTAACATAAGAGTGAGTCACTCTAGAATCAATAAGGACTTTACACATCATAACAGAAATAGGGAGCTGATCTTTGACCATGGTGTTACTATTGGCTGCTTCCTTTTGGGTCAATGCCAAAACCATCACTGGCACTAGGTTGTTGTTACTACCCTGCCCTGTTTTCCACTGTGGGCAATCCTTCATCAGATGGCCCATCTGACCACACTTGTAACATTTGTTGGTGTCAGCTTGACATTCTCCCACGTGTCATCACGAGCATTTAGGGCAGATGGGGTTCTCAACTTTGTTGTTCTGGTGATTTCTGGAGTTACGATCATTATTGTGACTGTTGCAGTTGTTGTGGTGGTTATGACTGTTGTGCTTGTTGTTATTTGTGGCTGGGGGTCTACGCCACTTATCAGTGCCATTGTTCTACCCTTCATTTGCCTTCCTCTTATTGGCCTCATGGAAGCCCTTATTTCTATTGGCCTCCCTTCTTGCAGCACAGTCCTTCCATATACGGCCCTCCAAGTATTCCGCTTCGAGTGCATTATCCAATACCTCAGCATAACTAACCACCTCAGCAGTAGTCATCTTGACATCTCTAGAAATCATTGGTTTAAGTCCTCTCATAAACCTTTGGACTCGCATGGCTTCGGTTGGTACTACTTCATGTGCAAATCTAGCCAACATATCAAACTTATGTGCATAGTCAGTAACATAGAGGTTCCCTTGAACCAAAGTCACGAACTCGTCCACCCTGTTTGCCAATATAGTTGCACTATAGTACATCTTGCCAAATGTCTGTCCAGGTCATAGTATTTAGGTCACGAGTCTGTTTTACCACATCCCACCATATCCTTGTATCCAACTTGAGTAGGTGGGCTGCACATGAAATTCTCTGATGATCGTTCAACTCCATGTGATCAAAGATGGCCTCTACTGATCTCAACCAATCCTCTGCAACCATAGGGCATTTTTCCCTTCGAAGCTAGGTAGGACTTGCTTTCTAAAGCGCTCATAGACTGGCTCAAATCCATAAGACATTGGTAGTGATGCAGGTGGTTGTACTAGAGGCTCAGGTTGTGCCACTAGTACTTGGGGCACTTGGGGTACTTTCCTTGCTTGAGCCAAATCCTCATCTCTCTGTCTTATTTGTTCCCTCAACCTTGCTATCTATACGACCAAATCGTGCAGTTGGGGCTGCTGGTTGGGATGGTGGTATTCCCAAATCAGGAATTTTTGTGGCGTTAGATCTTGTGGAGACACCTCTTCCTTGACCTCTCCCTCTTCCCTTGCCTCCTCTTCCTCTTGTTGACATTATGAGATTCTAAGGCACCAAAAGAAAATCATAAGAGAGGATAAATCGCATAATGGTTTGGTTATTATAGATATTCATGAAAATAATATCATACATTCCATATCCACATCACTTAGAGTTTGCAAGAGAAAAATTATTAAACCATAACATTCAAGTTTGTTAAAAAATTATTCCAAATTCAAACATCTCATAAGTGTTTAATAACCATAATGAAAGCCATAAGTTCTTAAGGGTTCTTAAGAAAAGTTCCATCTTAATCGTTAACATTTATTGAAAGGAAATACGAGACAGACTCTAGTCCTCAACTGTGGACTCGTCCCCTGAGCTGTAGTCAAAGACATCCTCCAAAATATGGAAGTAATTAGGAGCGCTCGCCAATGCCCTCATCCCAACGCTTACTTTTGGTATGGTGTGCACTACCTCTTGACACACCATCTCCCCTTCCAATTTGTGCATCATCTCGTATCATTCCTCCATCTCTTTGTCATCCTTCTTTACCATGACCGGCTCCAAATGACTAAAATCGTAATTATCTATGAGGTCGTAGATCGTATATTTGATGGTGCTGTAATCCAGCTTGTCCTAACTGACATCGTGCCATGCTATGGTCAAGTGGAGGAGGGCCTCGGGATATATCGACAGCGATTCCCTTAATACCAAGTATTGTTCTATGGGCCATAGCAACACCCCTTTTTATCATCATTCCTTGAATACGATTGCAAACCACCGCCCTTTTTTTCAGTACAGCGATCCTCCAATCGTTGTGATCCTCGTCGAGTTGAACCTTAGGTATGGCGTGAATATCCTTGAGTAATTGCTTCTTAGTGGTTCTAATAGTAGGAGGCATTTTTCTATACTCCAATTACAAAATAAAAATTTAAAAGCTGAAAGAATAAAGATAACATATAGAACAAATACTTATGACGCGGTGAGGTGAGATTTTCCCATCTTTAGCGTGTATGGGGAGGGTCCTTGGAAACATGAACGACCGTCTATAATACCATTTGTAAAATGCCCTATTTTATTACTTTGTAAAACGTCTCTCATCTCATAAATAATTAGAAAATACGATTTAACATATGAAATTCAGTTGGGCCTTGATAAAACATGCAAGTTGGGCCCAATAGTTTAAAATAAAAATAAAGTGTTCTTATGCAATGTTTAAAGAAAAATAATAATTTATGTCTCAATGATAAGTTTAAAACTAAAATCCATAACATGATTCTTTAAAACTCGATGCTTATGCTGATCATTTATTCGTTCATAGGATACCCCCATGCCATACATACCCAGACGTTGGAACTCGCCATTTCACAGTGCGTGCCAGAGAGAAACCCTATTTACTACCTGAAAGGGGGAAAGTAACGAGGTTAGCTGAAAGCTCAGTAAGGAAGTACAAACAAATACAACAATAATCAGGGAAACACAAGAACAACATATTTGTATCATAGAACTCATAGCATATCATACCATAGCCATATCATATTCCTTTCATAATCACACATCATAATCATACTCTTTGTGATCATGGCACTGCTATTGTCCATGTCACATCTCGAGGTAACCAGCTAAAGCATAAAACCGGAAAGACCTCCTTTGTGAGGTAAAAAGGATCTCAGGTCCTTAAATAACCTCGGCAGGTCCACCCTATGAGTTACATCATATCCTTAGTAACTCCTTTGTTGTGTCGCGTTCAGCACGCTAGCAACCCTTTGCTTTTCATACATCATACAAACACATGTAATCCATTTCACATCAAAATAAAGGAAACACATGTTGCATCATACTCATCATAACTGTTGTACCCTAATTTTAGCACGAGTTCACTCACTCAGCTCGGCTATAGCTGGCAAGAAAATACGTGGAAAAATAACCAAGTAGAATATCTGGTTATTAACCATTGTCCAGGTCGAGACTCGTAGTGGTCAAACCCAGTATTAGGCGTCCTGGATTTATTACGAGCTGAGAGTCAGATAACTATCAAGCACAAGCTCGGAGTCAGATAGTTGTCAAGCTTGAGCTCGTGTGAGATATTCAGCTCGTGATGACCTAGATATAACGCATATTAAAGGATCCCAAGAGACTCGGGGATCTTTATACACTCATTAATGACCAAGTGGTATCATATTTATGTCATTTATTACCTGAGATAATAGGAGCATGTTTATCATGTTATCAAATCATATCCCAACGTAAATGGGAATAATCTGTATTAATTATATACCATATATAATTACGTGGTTCTTTTAACACGGTTGCCTAAACCTGTCCATGGAATTCCCCTATAAATGCAAGGAATATTGGATAGGATAGGAGACCATATTCTGTATTACCAAAACTCTGCCAGAATAGAGAGAGAAATAGTAATAATATTGACTCGTGGACTAGGTAGATTTTAACCACTGAACCACGTAAAAGTTCTGTGTTTTTGAGTGAGTTCTTGTTATTTCATTATGATTTACTATTAAGCACTAATCTACCCATTTTATTTTTTAATATATTGTTGGAAAAAAACTGCGTCAACAATTTGGTGCTTTCATTGAGAGTAAATTAGTGCTTCACAAGTTCTAGTCAACCTTCATCATGGTGTTCACTCGCTCAATGCATGATAATGAGATGGAACAGCCTGGTGGGCAGGAGGCCCATCATATCGATGTTCCCAATGAAAGGGGTCTGGATGTTCGACAACGTTTGGGAAAACAACTGGCAGGTCAGGGTGATACTGCGAGTTTGGCGTCGTTACCGCCAAATCCTAATCCAGGCAATCTGACTGCCGTCGAGATGGAAAACATGTAGCTGAGGAGCCATCTCGCTAGGGAAAACAGGTAGATTGAGGAGCTCTTAGCTCGGTTACCCTCTCTTGCAACCCACGTTAATGTTGAAAAGAGACAAAGTGGGTCTCACAAGTCCCATAGGAATAACCGGTCTAAACCGAGTCGATCTGGCAGGATCGCCACTTCGAGTAATGTGCCTTCAGGGTGAAATCACCAGAATGTTCGACCCACTGACCATCACAGGGGTCATCAGCATGTCAGTCGGTCAGTAAGGACTTCGACCCCAAGCTCGGTGCCTTCTTCACAGATTCCCAGGAATGCCCATGACAACCCATGATGAGGGCTGGGACAGGCTCACGAAGGCCCAATGCTCCGACAAATCCCTCTGTGCCATGATCGGAGTGCCAGGCATAAAGAACTAGGGACATTGGAGTAGAAGAAAGGCGGGCTAACTTAGTCCTTCCTGATGGAACGAGGATAGCCTCGCCAATAAGGAATCCTCCGTCACTTGTCAGAAATCCAACACCACCTCGTCCTCAACGAGATATTCCAGTTCATGGGCACAGAAAGAGAAATCCTCCCCCATCCACACATACTTCTGTCCCACGAATGCGTGTTGAGAATCCAGCTCCTCGATCCCAACTGCAAGCTGTAAGCTTCGCAAATGGAACTTATTGGACGGAGAGCCATCGTAGCGGCAAGTCCGAGAACGACCTAAGAAATCATTTGAGTTCAGCGCAAAGTCCTCGGTATGATCCACAGCCCGACTTGCGAGATCATCTAAACTCGCAAAGAAGGTATCCAGCTCGGGATGAAGATATTAGCTATACTCGACACGAGGGAGGTTCCTCCATAGTATGCGACAACGAGAATGCCCCACCTAACCAAGCTCGAGCTTGGAGGGACAATAACCCATGAAACATGTATGACAGGATGGGAGCTGTTGAACAGCCCCCAGCTAACCTAGGGAATAGGGACAAAACCCTCGAGAGATTAGCTCTAATGGAAGGGAAAATGAAAAGACTCTTGTCTAGGAAGGAAAAGGATGATTGCAACTTGGACAAGGAGCTCAAACCTTTTGCTCCAAACATTGCAACAACAACATATCCTGTAGGTTTTAGGATGCCCCACATGTCGAAGTTTGATGGATAGGGAGATCCGTCTGATCACCTCAGAATGTTTAACACCATGATGGTGGCCCACAATGTCGGGCTCGACCTAGGTGCATCTTGTTCCCTGCAACTCTGGTTAGGCCTGCCAGGCAATGGTTTAAACAATATGAGAGGCATTCCATAAGCTTGTGGAAGAAATTTTCCTCCAATTTCAAAAAAGCATTCCAAGCTTCACAGGCCGCTCGGGTTGAGGTTGATTCATTGGCCAACATAAAGCAGCAACCTGGCGAGACACTTAAGGCATGTCTAAGTAGATTTGCGAATGTTGCTGCACGAGCTAGGGATGCTAATGATAGCTCCACGCTCATGGCGATGAGGACGGTAATCCTCGTCGGGGCGACCTATGGTAGGAACTCCAAAGAAAAGGAGTTAAAAGCGTAGGTGAATTCTTGGCCCGAGCTCAAGAATGGATAAACCTAGAGGAGGCACACTTCTGTCGTAGGAACCAGCCAGAACCCTGTCCAACTCGTTGGAGCGGTAATGAATGTTGCAGCTACGATTCAAATCGTTACCCAGAATAACCAAGGGGGGAACAACAAAAGGAAGGGGAATGGTGAGGGCGACCAGATTGGGACGAAGAAAAACAAGACTGGGGAGAAGTTCAAACCTATCTATGCTACATATACCGACCTAAAGGACACCCGAGAGCATATTTTTCTGGCAAATTCTAATCCCCTTTCATGGAAGAAGCCAGAACCTTTGAGAAAACAGAGGGCGAAGAGAATTCCTTCAAAATTCTACCGATTCCATAACGACATTAGTCATAACACCGATGATTTTTGGTAGCTGAATGATGAAATTGAAACTCTCATCAGAGCTGGGTTGTTGGCCCAGTACGCACGAAATCGGGTAGTTCCTAATTAGCCCAATGGGAAGAACCCTCAATCAGTCCCAGAGGCTCCGATGGGCCAATCCAGAGCTCAGGAAAAACCAGGTCGAACCTCCTCTGATAGTGGGGGGAGATATAACTACTATTGCGAGAGGACCTCATTTGGCGGACACGAGCAGTGGAGCCCAAAAGAGGTACATTAATGAGTTGAAGGCCCATAACGGGGTGGAGTTCATCCTGGAGTAACGATTATCGAAAAAGCAGCGATTGGAAAAACAACCAATCATTTTCATGGAAGAGGATGCTAGCCACGTCCAATTCCCCCATAATGATCTGTTGGTAGTAACCGTACAGCTCGCCAATAGAAGGGTCCGAAGAATACTGGTGGATAACGAAAGCTCTATAAACATTCTTTGCAAGTCCACCCTAGAAAAAATGGGATTGTCTATATCCGATTTAAAGGCAACCTCGATGACTTTGTACGGGTTCTCGGGAAAAGGGTCAACGACCATAGGGATAATTGGACTGGTGGTGACATTGGGAGAAGATTCACGAAATGTCTCCAAAGTACTCGAGTTCGTAGTGATCGATTGTCCGACCGCATACAACGCAATTTTGGGCTGACCCGCGCTGATGGCATTTGAAGCAATAAAATCTATCCAGCACCTGGCAGTAAAATTCCCCTCAGCTATGGGGATATGCACAGTCAGAGGCGATTAGCTCGCTGCCAAAGAATGCTATAGCATTTCTATGAAGGGAAAGTCACAACCCGGGCAGTAGGAAATGGTCATAAATGACAAAGGTGAGGAGTCCCAGGAAGTAGAGGTCACTCATAGGACGGAAGAACCTCAACAAGAAGAGGATAGTGAGGTCGTCCAACATGACGACATTGATCCACAAATAGGTTAAGATAGGTCAGAGCTCAAAGCCATAGAAGAGCTCGAAGAAGTGAACATCAATCCTAAAGATGCTTCAAGAGTCGTAAAGATTGGAAAGAATCTTGAAGACAAAAGAAAGAAGGAGCTGGTCAATTTTTTACAGAAGAACCTGGAAGTTTTTCGCCTGGTCGCATGAGGATATGGTGGGAATCAGTCCGAATATAATAATGCACACATTAAATTTGGACAAGAATGCACTTGCAAAATCCCAAAAATGGAGACTTTTTGGAATGGTCTGAGTTGAAGCACTAAAGGAAGAAGTAGCTCGGTTACTAAAATGTTGGTTTATCCGGAAGGAAAAATACCCGATCTGGGTAGCCAATCCCGTGCTGGTCCCGAAGCCGAATGGAAAATGGAGAACCTGTATAGACTTCTTCGACCTAAACAAAGCTTGTCCCAAGAACTGTTTCCCACTGCCAAGGATTGACCAGTTGGTGGGGCCACGGCAGGTCATGAGCTCATGTCTTTCATGGATGCGTACTCTGGATACAACCAGATCGCGATGAACCCTGCGGACCAAGAGCATACTAGTTTCATGACCGAGCATAACGTATATTGTTACAAAGTTATGCCATTCAGATTGAAAAATGTCAGAGCTACATACCAACGCTTGGTCAACAAAATGTTCGCCAACCAGATCGGGAGAAATATGGAGGTGTATGTCGATGACATGCTTGTAAAATCAAAGACTGCCAATAACCATGTATCCAATTTGGAAGAATGTTTTGGAATATTAAGGAGATATGACATGAAGCTAAATCCCTAAAAATGCACTTTCGAGGTGGCATCTGGAAAATTTGTGGGATTCATAGTGAACACAAGGGGAATAGAGGCGAATCCTGAAAAAATCAGATCACTGTTAGAAATGCCTTCACCCAGGTCGCGTAAAGAAGTTCAAAGGCTAACTGGAAGGGTGGCGACTTTAAATCGCTTCATTTCAAAATCCACTGACAAGTGCTTGCCATTCTACAACTTGCTCAGAGGAAACAAGAAATTCGAGTGGACCGAAGAGTGCGAATAGGCATTCCACGATCTAAAAACACATCTGGCCGAGCCCCCGGTATTATCCAAACTGATGTCTGGAGAGTCTCTGTTCCTTTATATGGTCATGACAGAGAATGCAGTCAATGTCGTGTTAGTTCAAGAAGAAGACCGTGCTCGGAAACCAGTATATTATGTAAGCAAGAGGCTTCTCAGAGTTGAATCACAGTACCCGTATATAGAGAAGCTAGCATTCTGCCTAATATTGGCTTCTAGAAAGCTTTGGCCATATTTCCAATCCCATTCTATCAACGTCTTAACCGACCAACCTTTAAGGCAGGTTTTGCAAAAACCTGAAACGTCGGGACGTCTCTTAAAATGGGCCATCAAACTTAGCAAGTTTGAGATAATATACATGCCACGAACTTCGATCAAGAGTCAAGCCCTTGCTAATTGTATGGCTCAATGCACCAGTTTTCAGGACGAGCTCATGAAGGAGCCAGTGTAGGAATTATGGAAAATCTTCATTGATGGATCGTCAAATGAGAACGGATCAGGAGCTAGGATCATCTTAATCTCGCCAGAAGGACATCGGTTCCATACAGCTCTGAGATTCAGATTTGAGGCATCCAACACCGATGCAGAATATGAGGCCTCGCTGGCAAGGCTGAGGGTAGCAAGAGTGCTGATGGCGAAAGCCATCCAATGCTATAGTGATTCCCAACTTGTTGTGAATCAGGCATTGGGAGAGTATCAAGCTCGAGGTATTAAGATGGCGGCCTACCTGGCCAAGGTAAAGAGGGAGCTATCTAAATTTGAGTTCAACTCTGTTGAACAGATACCCCACGAGCAGAACTCTAACGCTGACGCTTAGGCATGGCTTGCTACCACAAAAGAGGCTGAAACATTAAATGTAGTACCGGTGGAGTTCCTAGAGGGCCTGAGTGTAATAGGAGAAATAATGGAGGTCGAAATGATTGACATAAGACTGACCTGGTTGACTCCTATAATGGAATATCTTGTGACTGGAAAGTTACCTGATGATAGAAAAGACACGAGAAAAATACTTTATCAAGCTCCACGATACGTAATAGTTGATGGAGTCCTATATCGACGAGGTCATTCGTTACCCCTCCTACGATGTGTTCTTCTCGAGGAAGCAAACACCATCTTGCAAGAAATACACGAAGGTTTTTGTGGAGATCATACTGGGAAGAAAATCCTAGTGCTGAAGGTACTGAGAGAGGGCTATTTTTGGCCCACTTTAACGGAAGATTCGATCTCGCATGTTCAGAAGTGCGACAAATGCCAGCGCTTTGCCATAGTTTCCCGAGTTGCTCCAGTCGAGCTAACAATGATTTCATCCCCGTGGCCATTTGCAACATGGGGAATTGACCTGATAGGTTCCCTAGCTATGGGAAAAAGAGGAGTTCGATATGCGGTGGTGGCAATCGATTAGTTCACGAAGTGGGTAGAAGCCGAACCTCTAGCAACCATCACCTCAAAGAGAGTTATGGATTTTGTGGTGAAGAATATCATCTGTCGATTTGGGCTTCCTAAGATGATTGTGTCAAACAATGGGATGTAGTTCTATAGTGATCTCTTCACAAACTTTTGTAAAAGATAAGGCATAACGAATAGTTTTTCGCTGGTAGTATACCCACAAGCCAATGGCCAGGTCGAGGTTGTAAATAAGACCCTAAAGGCGAGCCTAGAGAAAAGGTTGGACGAAGCCAAAGGATTATGGCCTGAGCATCTACCGCAAGTAATTTGGGCCTACCGAACTTCTCACTGGACCTCCATAGGGCATACTCCTTTTTCCCTAAACTTTGGAAGCGAGGCCATGCTTCTAATTGAAACCATGGTAGCTACTCATAGGTAGAGGATGTTTGATCAAGAACAGAATAACAGGCTACTTAACGCATCTCTTAATCTGATCGAAGAAAAAAGAGAGGACTCCCAATTACAGCTCGCCCATTATCAACAAAAGATCACTCTCTAAATCAATTCAAAAGTCAAGGGATGTAAACTCAGATTAGGCGATCTAGTTCTCTTAAGGGTCTTTTTGGAAAATAAAGACCCGAAGGATGGTGTGTTGGGCCCGAACTGGGAAGGACCGTTCCAAATCGTAGAAGTCTTACACGAAGGAACTTTTAAGCTAGCTCGGCTAAATGGGGAAGTAGTCCCACAGACCTAGAATGCTCTTCATTTAAAAAAGTATTATTAATAATATTACCATTAATGTAGGGCTTATTTATAAAAGCCATTTCAAAAAATGACAGATGGATTATTGAATAATCATTTCTTAGTTTTATTATTGTAAGCTCGTGTTCTCACATTGTAAAATCACCAGGAAAGTTTATACATTCTGGTTCCTTGGGGGCATATAACTGAGGTGAAGTTTTTTTAGAGAAAATTAAGCCTACCAGGATAATATTAAACTCTTGGAAGCTTGGAAAAATTAATTATTCAATGACACTTTAAAAAAAATCTCGAGTTTTCAATAAATCTAGCGCGAATTGAGTTTAAATAATCTAAAACCCTGGATATAACCAGGCCCGAAGCTTAGAAACTTGGAGAAATTGATTATTCAACGATTTTAAAAATAAAATAAAAACCTCGAGTTTTCGATAAACCTAGCGCGAACTAAGTTTAAATCATCTAAAGCTCTGGATATAACAAGGTCCAAAGCTTAGAAAGTTGGAGAAATTGATTATTCAACAACTTTTTTTTTTTTTTTAAAATGCTCGAGTTTTCAATAAACCTAGTACGAACTAAGTTTAAATCATCTAAAACTCTGGATATAACCAGGTCCGAGGCATGATTCCTAACAGGTATAATACTATTAAGCTTATTAAAAACCCTGGATATAACCAGGTCCAAGGCCTGATTCTTAACAGGTGTGATGCAAATGAGTGAGCAAATTCTTGGATACAACTAAGATTGATAAAATCTATCTCGATCTAAAGTCGATCCTTAAGATTTCGAATGTGCAAGAGTCTAAGGATTCATAAACATGAGAAAATAATAAAGGAAAGACAAATATATCACAAGTTAGATGTATATTCAAATAAGAAAAATCTCGTCTCATCGAAGAGAAAAAACCTCGAGCTAAGCCCGAAGGAAATTGTTTTAATCCCAAGGGATTATTAGAAAAAGATAATGATTATAAAAGAAAATCTTAAATAAAGTCATTGGGCTCCTTCAGCTCGCCCCACTGAAGTAACCTCCTCACCTTCTCCCTCAGCTGCTTCGGAAGCCTTGCTAGTCTCTGAGGGTTCTTACGAAAATTGAATCTTTGAATTTAGCAAGAAACGGATCCCACAGCCCGGGCTCCATGAAGGAGAAGTTCTCGTTTCGGTTGAAAGCCTAGCAATAGTAAACCATCTCCTCCATTGTTGACGAAGACAGTGCTGCTTCCTCCTTGGATTTACCCTCAGCCTCGATTAACTTTACTTTTAGTTCATTGTTCTTGCCCTGAAGCTGATCAGCCCAACGACCCACCTCCGCGACCTGAGCCTGAGAGGCAGACAACGCAGTCTTCGCAGATTGCTCGCCCTCTTGAGAAGAAATGAGAGCAGCTTTGGCAGCATGCTCACTATTTTGAGCAACACTCAGGGCAGCTCTGGCAGCGTTTAAGTCAGCTCAGAGTTCTTCGTTCCTGGCCTTGACCCGAGCTATGCTTCGGTATTGAGCCAAGACAAACTGTAAAATAACGAAGCAAGTCAGTAAAAAATAAATATATTAAAGAAACATTAGCAGTGGGAAAGAGACTCACGGTGAGGTTCATCCCTATAGCAGAGTCGAGGACATCTTCTGGGTTGCGCTCCTCTATCGACCTCAGATCCCTAGCACTGGCCTTATATGCATGGCCTACCATGTGTCTCACCATTTCATACACGATACCCCGAAAGGCTTCGAGAATATTGTCCAGATCGTGTAGCTCGACTGGTATCCGGACGAGCGAACCTTGACTTTGGACGAGGGCTTCGGTTTGAATCACCTGGGGATATGAGGGAGGCATGTGTCGAGGAGGGGGAGGAGGAATTTGTTGGGAAGTGACAGTAGTCATCGGAGCTGGATCCCGAGCAGTGCTCACACTTTTACTCTTATAAGGGGATTTTGTGGTGCCCCCCATTTTAGGAGTGGCCTTCTTCGCCACCCTGGACCTTTTTACCACTGGTCCAGTTCCAGACCCTCCAACCTGGAAGGCATTCCTTAAACCGGGAGCTCCTGACAATTCCATTTCTTCACCTAAAAGAAGAACGAAGAGAGGATTCAAGTAACAAGAGTAATGCTTCAGAGGTATTATAATTTCATAAAAAAAAAAGAAATAAGGATCCAACCCTCCGGGTTGGGGGAGGAATCTATTACGATCAGCTCGGATGTATCGACAGGGCTAGGCACGACCTTCAACTCTAGGATTAACGGAGGGGATGGGGAATCTAAGGCTAGAATCTCTTGGATCCTAGGGGGTTCATGTCCCTCCTCGGCGCTGTATTCATCTACGTACTGCCTGAACCCAGGAGCAAATGCACCCTAGAGCAGAGAAGGCCAAGTCCTATGGTTAGTCCCATATTCTTCGAAGATAGAGGATCTAAAGGTTAGCATGTTATCAACTACAATGGTGCCTCTGGGATAGATGTGGTCATTGCGCACCACCAAATGATCCACGCATTGGAGGAGGGTTACATTTACATCTAGATCAGTGGGATGGCGGCTAACGAGCTGGTTAGGATTAAAACGTATTAATCTAAAGCTGGCAGCAGCCCGATCTAACTCTCTAAAGAGGTATGGGTTACCTTGGCCGGAGGGGCCGACTTCTGCCTAAGATGTAGCTTGGTTAGGATTGGGCCCCTGGTTGGCTTTGAGAGCTAGTCTTTTTCACACAAGTGGTGCCATGTCATCTTCCTCTTCAGTGTCCTCAGTGGCTGGTAAGGCCCCTTGAGAATAGGGGAGCTCAAGGATAACAGGGAGTGGAGCTCGGGTCCTCAGAGCTAATGTCTAACCCTCGCCGATCAACTTGCATGCCAACATGGTGGCATCATTCACGACCTGGTGATAATCTTTAACCCCGGGCGAGAGACTGGACAAAGTCTCGTACTAACCTTCGAGGGTCTCAAATCATTCCGTCCTCGTGAATATAGCTACACAAGGAACAAACTTAATCAAAATATATATAAAAGAAATTCCACGATGAAAGAAATAAAAGATCATGTGCTGAGCTCACAAAGATAGAAGACTTAAGGGGACGGTTGAAGTACCGATGTTCAAAATTCTTGAACCCATTCGACAGAAAGAATGAATCTTTATAGTCATTTGGATGGTTGGGGAGCTCGATGACAAAAGCGGAGTTTGGAAACTGAGTAAGGTAGTAGAATCCATCACCTCGCCCTTTCTGGTCAGGACTAGCTTTGAGGTTATATATGTATAAGATGTCTATTGGAGTGTGGACCTCCCACTTGTGCCTCAGAAATAGATACTTTAATGCCGCCAAAAGCCTGTAGGAATTTGGGGGGAGCTTGAAGGGAGCCAATTTGACATAGTTAAGAAAATCTATGAAGTATTAGTCCAGTGGGAGGAAAGCACCAGCCTTCAGGTGCTCATCACTCCAAGCCCCATACTCGTCTTGGAAGGGAGCACAACTCCATTCTCCTTCAAGTGCAGGTCGGGCAAGGAGATTGTCAGTTCCCATCTCGATATTATGACTCAACAAGAATTTGTTCACTTTCCCCTGAGTCATTATCCTTGAGACTATATGCTCAGCCTCGAAAAAAGCGTTGGGTCGACGATGACTTCTCTCTCCACCAAAGGACCAAAATGTGGGATAAGAGATTCAGAGGCGATCTGCTTGCCTTTGTTTTTGTTTTGGGTAGACGAGCTCGCGACATTCTTCTTTAGAGGTGCCATACTCCAGGTCACCTGATGACAAAGCAGCCTAGTTAGTAGGTGACCTAAGAAGGTCTAGGATCTTGGAGGTATGGGGAACAAAAAGGCTTAATAGGACTGCTATCGAAATTTGAACGCTCATACGAGCTAAATTTATCCCTAGCTTCAACGCGTGGTCCCACGAGCCTTGATTTCTTAAAATCCCCAGATACTTTGGGATCCGCGTGTCAGAGCCATCACCCAATACTTTCCTTTGGAAGGCGGTTTAATGCAAAACTGCTTAAGGAATCGCAACCCCTAAGCTACCTAGAATTAAACCTAAAACCCTTTTGGTTTCTATACCCCAAACAGGTATTCTTCAAACCAATCTGCCATTAGGGTTTTCCTAGAGTAACCCAGAAAATTGCCCAGATTTTTGAATGTCTTATTCCTAAAACAAGTTTGGGTTCATTCATGAAGCCTAAACCCAAAACCCATTTCCTATTGGCACCCAGAAACAGCCTAACGATACTAAACATTGAACATATTCAAAGTAGAAATAAAAAAAATTCAAACCAGTGGATGAAGTACTTATAGAGAATATGTTCGAGTCAGAGAAGGTGTTGGTATGGCCAAAGGAAACTCCTTGAAAGCTTCTGAAGAACTAAAAGATGATGAAAAATTCTAGGGATTCTGAGAAGAAGAAAGGAAGTTTGAGTGTTTGAAAAAGGAAATTTTTTTAATACAAAGGTGGTGATGTCTCATGACCAATCACCCTATTTATACGTACACTACGAAAATCAATATGGGCCATCCAATTGGGTTAGATTGAGAGACCAGATGGCGGCAAAAAGTTGACAGGACAGTTGTTTCAGTCCTCGAAACCCAAACAGACGCCAATCACAGGAAGCCACGTGCCCAATACTTGAGTAGTAGGCAAGCATGATTTTATGTGACATAAGTCTAAAAGCCCCTCCTGTGTATGTCAGAAAGTGACGACATCAAACACGAGCAAGAGATTGGGGAGAAAATATTGTACCCTAATTTTGGCATGAGTTCACTCACTCAGCTCGGGTACAGCTGGCAGGAAAATACGTTGAAAAATAACCAAGTAGAATATTTGGTTATTCACCATGTGAGCAGCTCGAGACTCGTAGTGGTCAAACCTAGTATTAGGCGTCCTGGATTTATTACAAGCTGAGAGTCAGAGAACTATCAAGCATGAGCTCAGAGTCAGATAGCTGTCAAGCTTGAGCTCGTGTATGATATTCAACTTGTGAGGACATAGATATAACACATATTGAAGGATCCCAAGAGACTTAGGGATTCTTTATACGCTCATTAATGGCCAGGCAGTATCATATTTATGTTATTTATTACCCAAGATAATAGGAGTGTGTTTATCATGTTATCAAATCATATCTCAACATAAATAGGAATACTCTGTATTAATTATATACCATATATAATTCTGCAGTTCTTTTAACACGATTACCCAAACTTCTCCATGGAATTCCCCTATAAATGCTAGGAATATTGGACAGGAAAGGAGACCATATTCTGTATTACCGAAACTTTGCCAGAATAGAGAGAGAAACAGTAATAATATTGACTCGTGAACTAGGTGGATTTTAACCACTGAACCACGTAAAAGTTCTGTGTTTTTGAGTGAGTTCTTGCTATTTCATTACGGTTTACTATTAAGCACTAATCTACCTGTTTTATTTTTTAATATACTGTTGGTGAAAAACAGCGTCAACAATAACATTTCAAGATAGAACTCCATTTTTCATATTACATAGTCTATCATCATACATAGCACATCATTTTCCTTAATACAAAAAAAATCTTCCCATTTCATAGCATAAACATAGAAATTCTTTCCAACTTCCTCACCTTAGGTCCGAGCAAAGCAAAAATTAGAAAAACTTCACAACGAGCCTATAGTCATAATCAAACGTCGTCTCATAGAATCACATAACAATACTCATGCCCAACATATATACCCCACGTGTGCATGGGCCATGCACACGTGATACAAGTTGCCCAATAATTCCATGCACATTTTCACATAAAATCGTAAAAGAATAATGCTAATTCTACCTATTAACCCTTCATGGTTACAAAGTAAAAACCATATGTCTGAACAATATGCATATATTTGAACGTAAAATGCATTTGCACG
This sequence comes from Humulus lupulus, assembly GCF_963169125.1. Classification (NCBI taxonomy): domain Eukaryota; kingdom Viridiplantae; phylum Streptophyta; class Magnoliopsida; order Rosales; family Cannabaceae; genus Humulus; species Humulus lupulus. The sequence goes on along the minus strand of NC_084800.1, from coordinate 104,953,438 downwards.
TGACATGCATACGTGGAAGCGTTCTTAAAATTTAATGTTTTAAAACGATAACTCCTACATACTTATTTTTTGCCTCTTCAAATAAAATTCAGCAACATAATTCCAATACCATTATTTGTTTCTTTAAATCCCAAAGTTTGATTAAACCATTTAATTTCTTATATTTACTTTATAAAATAATTCATTTAGTTTTTTCCTAATTTCTCATAAAATAATAATTCCATTTATTATTTTAAATAGCATAGAAAATAACAAAACTTGTAGTCATTTAGAAATACTTAATAAATTTCTTGTTTCCTTTAGAAAATAACTTTTATAAATCAATAATAAAAAAAATTACATGTTTAAGTGTGAGAATTTATAATTTAAAGTGTGGGGAAAATGTAGTTTCACTTATATTATTGAAGACTTAAATTATTTAGGTGTAAGACTCATTAATTTTAAACAAATAATATTTTTAGCTTAACAACTCAAAGTTTCAGTAACTATTTTTTTTGTTTAAAAATTATAAGTGAATTTAAACCAAATATTTTCTCATTTGAAAAAAAAATCTGCACCTAAACATTAATGTAAAAAAAAAATCATATTTACATTTTAACAATATCACTTTTACATATACATAACTTAGGATAATTTATTTGATGCACTAACATTATTTATCTCATTTAGAAGACCTTTTTTTATTTTTCATCAAAAATTCCAGCAACTATTAATTCATTCAAAATCACAAACTTGGATTAAAAATCATATTTTCTTCATAAAATATTCACAAAAATCTCCATGTGTTAATTTGATAAAAACACCATTTATATGTAAAATAAAAATGATTTTTTTATCAAGCATAATTACTCAAACCAAAACTTTCATGTTTCATCAAATCATCATTTATAAGAAACTTATGAGAAATTCTCAATTAACCAAACAACCTAGCATATTTCTAATGAGTGTAGGTGACATCAAATAAATTGACCAACATGCATCAATAATCTCCCCTAGGCCGAAACCTACATGAACATAAACATAAAAATACCAAAATCATCATTTACATTCACATGAAACCTAGCATGTATCTATCATCATCTTTGCATATTTTCCAATAGACCATCACATCAAAATACCATGGTAACATAAACATAGGATCCCTACAAGGATCATGCACACAATTCCTTTTTATCACCCTAGGCCAAAACCCCATAGGCATCAAAACAAAAATCAACCCTCCAAACCCATAATCAAAATCCTTATCATGTTTCCCACGGATTTGATAAAACATAACTACATGGGAAACAAACACACACATGTACAAAACATACAAAAATCAAAATAACAAATAATCATCAAAACAAAACAAGGCTAAGGCTCAACTACCTCCTTGATATAAATCGATTCCACAAAGTTGTTTCTCCCTTTTTAGCACCTATGATTTTTGAATCCCACAAGAACAAGAGAAGAGAAGATTGTCACTAAGTATTGAGGAGAAGGAGAACTATTTTCATAAATCAAACACAAAGAGAACAACCATTACCTATAGAATTCAAACCCCTCCTTCTTCCTCCTCCTCCTTCTTCTTCTTCCTTTCTCCTTCTCCTTCTCTCTCTAGCTCTCACGCCCTCTCTCTCTCTATATATATATTTCTTTCCTTTTTATCTAACCTAGGGAAATAACTAGTCTAATGGGAATTGGTAAGTTTCTCAATCAAACCCCTATTATCCTCACATAAATCAATTATTATAAATTGCAAAAATAATTAAAAGGAAATAACATAGGATTTAAAAGGCAAAATCTTTTCTTCTTTTCCCATTCACATGCCTATCCCCTCATTTTCTCTTCATTTATTTTCTTTTTAATTCTTTTAATTAAATCAAATAAAAGGAAAATAATGTGTAGGAAATCTATTGCATGCTCATCATGTAACCATGCACATGTACACACCCAAGTGCTAAGGTGCATCACTACCTACCATGCACTTTGGTGCATTCAACCAAAATTTATTTTATTACTAATTAAATTAATTAATAAATAAAACACCTGACAATTAAATTCACATAATTCATACAAAACAATTCAAACAATTAAAATAATTTCTAACACTTAACAATTATCAATAAAACAAAAACAAAATTAATCAAATAAAAAAATAAATTTGGTGCACTACAAGAAACGTATGGAGAGAGAGAGAGAGAGAGAGAGAGAGAGTTGAGTGGTGTTCTGTTCTTGGGGTTTCCTTCAACTGAAGAAACCAGTGACTAAGTCACTACTTTTGGCACAAAAAGACCAATATGCCCCTCTGCTTAAGCATTGCCCTCTTATGCCCTCAAGGGTACTTTGGTCTTTTGTCACATTTTCTCGTTAATCATTGTTTACCCAATAGAGATTTCCCTGATGACATGGCAGAATTAACAAGCACGTGGGATACACGTGACCATTTAAGTGAGTACGATCTTTCGACCATCGACCAAAAGAAAATTCACTCAGTAGGCAGCATATTTTATGGGCGACCAGTTTGGTCACAGCATTTCAAATATTTCCTACAGATTTGTAATTTTGCATTTATGTAATAATTGTGATTTCCATTTTTATTTAGATACGTTTGTATTAAATGTAATTAAGGCCCATCGGCCCATGAAGAACTCCTTGAGCCTATAAATAAGACTCAATGGGCTCAGGAGGGAGGATTTTTTGGGGAATTGGGAGAGAGAATTATAGTGTTTTTATTCGCCAAATTTGTATTCATCTCCAAGCTTGTGAAACTCATGAACCCTAGTTCATTGATCACAGTTTTTGGGATTCTACATTAATAAGAACACTAAGTGGACAGGTTATTACCATTATTTGGGGCCGAACCACTCTAAACTTTGGTGTTGTTTACCTTTTTGTCTGGAATTCATCTTGTTTTTTATCGTTTTACTTGACTCCGTGTCGTTGACTAAATCAAGGGTCAACATTTTGGTGCTTTCATTGAGAGCTGAACTCAAGACCTCCAAGAAGATCAAATGGGGAAAACAACTAGGAAGACTGGGAAAACCTCTAGTACTGCGCCAATCCAACCTCCTCCATAAAATGTTGCTGAGGATGAACCACAGGTGGAATCGGAAGAGGAGGAGATGGATTTTGAAACTTTGAGGATGACTCTGATTGTGTTGCAAGAGGAATTAGCCAATCTGAGGGCTAATCAAGAAAATGTGGCTGAAACAATGGTGCTGCAGTAGAGGGAGATTGATAGGCAATGCCAAGAATTGAATGAACGGTAGGCCGACAAGGATCGCCGGCAGAGGGATGCCACTACCACTCTAGAGGCAGCCATTCGGTTGGCCCAGGGACATCCTGTACCTACCTCCCGACCGGATCAGCCACCTAGTACGTAACCACAGCAAGGTCCATATTCAGATCATCCCCAACATTACTACACTCCGTCTCAACCAGAAAACCCTCAGAGGCCGGAGCAACCCCCTGCTGCTCAATAGGATAGGTCATTCCAAGATCCTAAGCAGCAACCACCCTCTCGCACTGGTCGAGATAATCCCCAGCAGCAAAGGCAAAATAGGGCTAGGCAGCTTCCCCGAAGCCCTAGACGCCATAATGCTGAGGAGCCAAACCCACTGAGCAGGGGACAACGTCTTTCTGCAAGCAGAAGGCAGCTTGAATCAGGCTCAGCGATCAGGGGTCCTCCTCAACATAATAATGCCTGAGGACCTACTGACCAACACAGGCCTCCACCTGTCAGTCGGGACATGCCAGCAAGGGGAGGGGAAATAGTGAGAACAGCAGGTCGCATCGTAATCAGTCACAATTTAGAGATGGCCATGACTATGATGAGGCGGATTCTGGCAGAGGAAATGCTAGTCGGCAGGAAGAATGGAGGGGTGGAGAACAAAAACCTCCACCAAGAGAGAACCGATCGATGAGCCAAAATGCTGGGGGGCAACCTAGACAGCCCAACGTCTTTGATCGACTGGGCACAAGCGAGCAAAGGCGTAGGGAGGAAGATTTGAGAGAAGTTCTCAATGATAGAAGAGAAAGACATGTTGAGTATGCACCTCCAGCACCAGTCGCTCCAATAGTGTCAGACGTTGTACAAGCCCAACTCGATGCCTTAAATCAAGCCGTCCAGCAACTAGTAGGGAACCGGAGAAAGGGTACTCCATTTATGCAGAGAATTGCGATGGTCGAGACTCCATGCAAATTTAAGATGCCAGTCTTGCCCAACTTCACTGGATTAGAAGATTCTATATCTCACGTAAAAAAATTTGAGATACAAATGGACATCCAAAAGGTGTCAGACGACGCCCGGTGCAGAATCTTTCCAGCCACCTTGTCCGAGATTGCTCATGATTGGTTTTTCAAATTCCCTCCATCCAGCATAGTGTCTTGAGAAATGTTCGTGAAGAAGTTCTATGGACAGTTTTATGTTGGTCGAGTACATCCGACCAAGGACAATCAACTGGTCGAGATATGCCAGAAGGAGGGAGAAACCCTGAAGGGGTATGTTCAATGTTTCATGCGAGTCGCTGCTGGGGCTAAGACGGATGGCGATGAAGGAAAGATGATGGCTCTTACTGCTGGAGTAAGGCACCATTCATCCCTCTGGAACAGTTTGCGGAAGAATGTGGTCAAGAGCACCCAAGAATTTCTAGACCAAGCAGACAGGTACATCAAGCTTGAGGAGGCCATTGCCAACGAAGGGAAGTCACCCATAGACGACCAGGGTTCGAAAGAAGATCCCACCAAAGCTACCAATGGGTCTGGGAAACCCAATGGCAACGGAAAAAGACAATGGGAAAAATGGAGGAAAAAGGGCGAGCCACGAACCATCAACATCTGAGAACAAGTGCCCTAAAAGTAACGAATATGGGCCGAGGTTCACCAATTATACGGCCCTAGTCGATAGCAGAGCAGAAGTGTATCAGGCCACTCACACAAATGTTCCCTTCAAGCGACCAGCCCCAATCTAGAAAGATTTCTCGAAGAGAGATACAACTAAGTTTGGTCGTTTCCATAACGACTATGGACACCAACGAGTGCAACCAGCTCGAGGATGAGATTATGTTCCTTATTAGACAAGGACACTTGAGGAGGTATGTGCGAGTGGCTAGAGGTTCTCAGCGAGAGGCTCAATGAGGCAACGAGTAGGCACCTGTACGCCAACGCTCACCCCCTTTACAGCCAGCTCTAGTTGCTGGTACATTGCTGACCATCTGCGGTGGCCCACACATGGCAGGTGATAGTGGGAAGGCAAGGGAAAGTTATGCCTGAACCTTACGTCATGACCAAGACATTGAAATGCTGAACGTAGAGGAGCGAACTTCCAAAAAAGCTCGAACAGAGGAAGAACTGATAACTTTATCTGAGCTTGACGCTCAGCATGTTCGATTCCCCCATTCGGATCCTCTGGTTGTGGTTTTCCAGATCGCTAATATGATGGTCAAGTGAGTATTGGTGGATACATAAAGCTCAGTCAACATTCTGTACAAATCTTCGTTGGAGAGGATGAAGTTATCAGTACAAGATTTGGAACCATGCAACCAAACCATTTATGGGTTTTCTAGCGAAGGGCTCGCACCAACTGGGTCGATTAGACTTCTAGTCACAGCAGGAGTGGCACCTACGAACAAGACATTACTTGCTACTTTCAATGTAGTCGATGGTCCTTCTGCGTATAATGCTGTGATTGGAAGGCCTATTCTAGTCGACCTGCGAGCCGTGACCTCGGTCTGGCACTTGGCCATGAAGTTTCCAAGCGACGCAGGAGTGGGATACGTGTTGGGAAACCAACGGGAAGCGTGGGAATGCTATAATTCCTCGATTACCAAGGCAAAAAGAGGTGGATCGGGGGAAAAAAGTCAAAAAAAGGTTGCTATTGGCAAATGAAGTACAAGCCCAATCAGGTGAACAGGTCACCAAATAGGGTGTTGCCAAAAGTGAGGATAGAGACTTAGATCCTCGCTCTGGGGATTTTGAAGAAAATGTGGGACCTGTGGAGGACCTAGAGGAGGTCCAAAAAAACTGGTGGAATTTTTGAAGGAGAACTAGGAGGTGTTTACCTAGTCGCATAAAGATATGGTTGGGATTGACCCAGCAGTTATTAGCCATGTCTTAAATATAGACCAAAAAATTCCACTGGTGCAACAAAAAAGGAGGCTGCTCGACAAAGACAGATCGAAGGCGTTAAAAGATGATGTCAAGAAGCTAAAGGAGAACGGATTCATCAGGGTATCATTTTATCCATCTTGGGTCTCTAATCCTATACTGGTTCCCAAGTCGAATGGCAAGTGGAGGACGTGCGTGGATTTCACAGACCTCAATAAAGCCTGCCCGAAGGATTGTTTCCCACTCCCAAGGATTGACCAGCTGGTCGATGCTACATCAGGGTATGAGATTTTATCATTTATGGACGCATACTCTGGGTACAATCAAATCAATATGCATCCACCTGATGAGGATCACACTAGCTTTTGAACAGATACAGGTCTTTACTGTTACAAAGTAATGCCTTTCGGTTTGAATAACGCTGGTGCAACTTACCAGCAACTGGTCAACCATATGTTCAATGAACTGTCGACGTTAACATGGAGGTATATGTCAATGACATGCTGGTCAAGTCAAAGAAGGCAGAAGAGCACATCCCTCGGGGACCTGCGAGAATGCTTCAACACCTTGAACGAATATCAGATGAAGCTAAATCCCCTCAAGTGTTCCTTTGGTGTTGGATCAGGAAATTTTTTGGGATTCATAGTAAACTCGCGAGGAATCAAAGCTAATCCTGAAAAGATTAAGGCCCTGATCGAGATACAATCGCCTGCCAATATTAAAGATGTTCAAAGCCCAACCGGGGGGATTGCCACTTTGAGTAGATTCATTTCTAAATCAACGGACAAGTGCGTTCCATTTTTTAATCTACTCAGGGGCAACAAGAAGTTTGAATGGACGGAAGAGTGTGAGCAGGCATTTCAGGCGCTAAAGTCTCATATGTCACAACCACCAATCTTGTCCAAGCCGGTCGAAAGAGAAACTTTGTTCATCTACTTGGCAGTCACAGAGTATGCTGCTAGCGCAGTTTTGATCAGAGAGGAGGACCATGTCCAAAAATTTGTGTACTATGTAAGAAAAAGGTCAGTGGGAGCAGAATTGCGATATCTGCCCATTGAGAAGTTAGCCTATTCCTTGATTCTAGCCTCCAGAAAGCTGCGACCATACTTTCAAGCTCACCCCATCATGGTACTCACCGACCAGCCATTACGGCAAGTCTTGCAGAAACCAAAAGCCGCTGGACGATTATTAAAATGGGCAGTCGAACTTGGGCAGTTTGATATTTCTTATTCTCCTCGAGCAGCTGTGAAAGGACAGGCTCTAGCAGACTTTGTCGCAGAATTCACTGAAATCCAAAATATCGAACCGATGGAGGATACTGGACTCCAAAGTCACACTCCTTCCTGGAAGCTGTACGTAGATGGCTCTTCCAATGAGCGCAATGTTGGAGCAGGACTGATCTTGGTTATCCAAGAAGGACATCAGTTCCATTGTGCAATCAGATTTGACTTTACAGCATCCAATAACGAAGCTGAATACGGAGCTCTGCTCGTAGGATTGAGATTAGCCAAGGACATGGATATAAAGTCACTTGAGATCTACAGTGACTCCCAGCTAGTGGTTAATCAAATTACGGGAGAATATCAAGCTCGAGGTCTCAAGATGGTTGCTTGTTTGAACAAAGCAAAGGACTTATTGGCATGCTTTGAAAAATATACTCTCCAGCAAGTACCTCGCAATCAGAACTCAAACGCCGATGCCCTGGCCAAGTTGGCAAGTGCGAAGGACGCTGACACCTTGAACATAGTGCCAGTTGAGCATTTATCAGCACCAAGCATTCGAATAGAGGAGTCTACACTGGTGATTCAAGCGACAGACACATGAATGACACCCTTCATTAAATACCTAGAGAAAGGAGTGCTGCCAGTGGAAAGAAACAAAGCAAGGACTCTCCAGAGGAAAAATCGGCTCGGTTCGTTCTGGTCAATGGAATTTTATACAGAAGAGGGTACTCGATGCTGCTGTTAAGATGTGTTTCTAGGGAAAAGACCAAGGAATTGATGAAAGAAGTCCATGAAGGTTTTTGTGGAGATCACGCTGGGGGGCAAAGTTTGTTAAAAAAGATCCTAAGGTAAGGGTATTTTTGGCCTACCATGAATGAGGATTCTATGGATTTTGTTCAAAAGTGTGACAAGTGTCAAAGATTCTCCAAGATACCTCGAGCAGCCCCAAATGAACTTAAACAGATGCAAATCCCATGGCCATTCGCGGTGTGGGGGATTGATTTGATCAGGTCTTTACCCACAGGAAAATGGAATGTCAGGTATGTAGTAATTGTTGTTGACTACTTTACGAAATGGGCTGAGGCTGAGCCACTTGCGACAATAATGACCAAGAAGGTATTAGACTTTATGGTCAAGAACATCATGTGTCGATACGGGTTGCCAAGGAAAATTATCTTTGGTAATGGCACACAATTTGACAGTGATCTTTTCACTGATTTTTGCGAGAGGCACAGAATTATCAAGAGTTTTTCATTGGTAGCTCATCCGCAAGCAAACAGACAGGTTGAAGATGTCAACAAGACCCTGAAGGACACCCTGAAGAAAAGGCTTGAAAAAGCAAATGGAGCATGGCCAGAACAATTACCAAAAGTTCTTTGGTCGTATAGAACATCCCATCGAACAACAACAGACCATACTCCATTTTCTTTGGCCTATGGGTATGAGGCCATGTTGCCTGTTGAGCTAGACCCACCATCACATAGAAGGCTGGCGTATAATCAAAGTACTAATGACCAGTTATTGATGGAGTCTTTGGACTTCGTCGATGAAAGGCGCGAGCAAGCTCAACTTCAAGTGGCAGCTTATCAGCAAAAGGTGGCTCGATATTTTAACTCTAAAGTACGAGAAAGAAAGTTCTTGGGAGATTTAGTACTTAGACGAGTTTTTCTCAACACTTGTGATCAAGCTGCCGGAGTGCTCGGACCTAACTGGGGGGGTCTGTATCAGATTGAAGAAGTCCTTCAACCAGACACATATAAACTTGCTCGCTTGAATGGAGATCTCATTCCTTGCTATTGGAATCGAGAACACCTACACAAGTATTATCAATAAACAATTATTTTTAAAGAATTGGCTTGTATTAATTTCACTTTTTACAAGTTTATGAATAAGGGCTGGTCAATTTTATGACTGGTCGCTTACAAGTGTAAGATCAATTTTTTATCACTCGTACATACATGATTTTGTCCATTTACTACGAGAAATAAAATGAACTATTCGCAGCCAGTTATTCTTGCCAATTATTGTATTTATTACAAGTATTTGCTCATTACATGTGTCGTTTTGCTATATTATCATATTTTTATAAGTACGCGAGCAGTAAAGTTCGAACAGGTCTTGGTCATGGAAAGTGACCGAGGACCTTGAGCTCCTCAATCACTTGGGGGGCATATAAGGTACTAAGCAAGCAAAGCATATGTAAACACACGAGCAAAATAAGGGAAAGCATACTACGACACTTAGAGTATTTTTCAAAATTTTTGGATTTTGTAAGATGAAAACAAAGTGCTATGCTAAGTTCGTTCATATGAGCAGATGTTATAATAAATAGTAAATATTATAATATCAAAATGAAATGTTTTACACCGCGAGCAGTTGCTGCTCGGATGTAATTAGTAATTAAAAGGGAGCTGCCCTACGCAGCAAAAGATTGTCTTGACATTACGAACTGTAATTCGTATGTCCCAGTTACAAAAAAAATAATATAAATAAAAAACAAAGGAATAAATCATTGAGCAGCAGGAGCAACAGGAGGATCTGGCTGGGATTGTTGGTCAACCGTGGTCCCTGCTTCCTCTTCAACGCCATCGATGCCTGTTGCCAAGGAGATTTCAGAGGATTTCTAGGCCTTCTCCCCTTCTAGGCGAGCAGCGCATCTCACCAGTTTAAGTTGCCTCACATGCTCAGGAAGGTAGTCGAAGTTTGCCTCCAGATTATTCTTCCAGAAGAGGTAGATGCAGTTGAAGTTGCCCCTTTGAACTTCTCCAGGTTCCGTGCATTTGTCTCCTCAAGCTGCTTTACTCGCCCCTCCAGCTTGGTGACTTCCTGCCGACTAGCCTCCAAGTAATTCTGAAGTTTGGTCGCTTCTTTGAAGTTACTCTCCGAAGCTTCCTTGAACTGGTTTTTGCTAGCAGTAACCTTGACCACCGCTTCTTAGCTTTTTCTCAGCTCTTCGCTCTGACGAGGGACCTGCTCCTCGCATGCTTTGGCCTTTTCTTCGGATGTTTTGGCCCTCTCCTCGCATGCTTTGAGCTCCTCAACATGATTAGCATCAATCTCCTCAGAACGACGCCAACCAGTACTCATGGTCAGAACACTCTGCGATCAGAGAGAAAGTAGCGATGTTAGTATAAGTGATAGGGCGAGCTAGACAGCTAAAACACAGCAAGGGTTGTAACTTACACTGAGTATTTCGTTCAGAGCGCGACTGAGAATCTAGTTGGTCTTCATATTGGGGATATTTCTAAAAGCTTCCTGGCTATGACGGTGTCTTGACAGTTTCTTTAGCTTGTCCTTAGCCGAGCTGTAGGCAGTGTTCAAGATAACCTCGGCCTGAGTTTCTTCTGACTGCTCGGGAGGAGTTGGGTCGCGAGGAGCTGGAGGAGTTGAGTTGAGGGGAGCTGGAGGAGGGGTTGTTTCCTTGGAGGGTGGTGGTGCTGGAAATCCTCTGTTCGAACCCTTTTCTTGGAAGGGTCGCTACTGCTCTCCTCAGGGTGTCGTCTGGTTCCTCTCTTCTTGCTCGGAGGAGCTTCGACATCGATGTTGGTGTAGATGTCGAAGACTTCTTTGGAAGGCATGAATACAAAATAGAAACAAACGATTAGACATGGAGGTTAAAGAAGCAATAAAATAATAGAAATATAAATTCTAAGTAGTATACCCGAGCAATTACTATTGGTCGCTATATTATCTATGGAAATACAGCTACACTCACTCTTTGTCTCGAAGAAGTTTGAATTAAAATTTATGGTTGAAAAAGTAAAATTTTCATCCCTATCGAATAGATGATGAGGGACGGGCAAGCTATCTAAAAGTGAGAGATCTATACCGTTCTCGTCAGAGGATTTAGATATAACACCAGTGTATTCCAGCAGTTTTTGTTTCCCCCACCCTTGTGGGGCAGGGGCAGCAGTAGCTCGAGTGTTGCCCGATGGTTCTCAGATGGTCACTCCTGTTGGTTGTTGCCTTTGGGATTGTGACACATCTTGCTGCTTCTCGGGGATTTCTGGTCCGATACCCTTTCCAGTGGCACTCCCCGCGGTGGACTCCCTCACTTCCTGGTGAGGTGCCAAAAGGTCTACCAGCCTTAGGTTGCTTTCGGTAACCAGCTCCTTGATGCTTTTTTCAATGTTCGTCATGTTGGCTAGCGCTGCAGCCCTGATCTCCATCTCTGAAGTGGGGTCTGGTCGGTACCATGGGCCTAGATACTGTTAGGAAAATATGTATTTGCCTCAATGGAAATAGTAAGATAATACAACTCTACGCAATAATATTACAAATAAATATTGATTGATTGAATAAGGTTACAACTCTATAACTGAAAATACAAATAAACTAAAGAACAAGAAGAAGAGAAGAAGAATAGAATAGTGAAAAATACAACTCAAAGAAAAATATTACAAGTAAAGTAAAAGGGTTTGAAATAAAGACAAGAAGATTACAACTCAAAACAAGAAATACAAATAAACAAAAGAGAAGAATATGAAGATGAAGAGAAATAGAATAGAAAGAAAGAACAACCAAACTAAATAGAAACAACTCTCACTCACACTACCAAAGTGAAGAGTGTTGGGGATCACCAACTTGAACAATGTTTGAAACCTTTGTCCAAAAGCTTATTTCCCCTAACTCAAGCACTAAGGGATCTCTCACAGATTATAGGAAATGCTTTCTGGAATTATCAAGCCTCAAGGTGTTTCTAGCCAAGTGCTCTAATGGATAGAAATGTTGTGTCTTCCAAGTGAGCTATATGCTCCTATTTATAGAGTTTAGAGACACCCTTTGAATTTTAAATTCCACCAACCCCCATGGCTGTTGCCAATGTTTAATTGGATTAATATGGAATTAAAAATGAGATTTGAGAGTTATTTGGGTTTTTTGAGCCGTTCAACAAAGATTGAAAAAACTGAAAAAATGGTCAGTTTTTGGCCTGTGGCCGCGGCCAGAGACATTAGTGGCCACGACCACTACTCTCTGTCCCACTAGCCGCGGCCATTGACCATTTTTAGCACTAAATTTTGTGTTGTTTTTCCAAACGGTTCCAAACCCTCCCAAATGATTTTGTAACCCCCAAAACATATTATTGGGGTTAAAATCATATCTCTAACAGCCATTTCTCAAATGGCTTTATGAAATCCATATCAATATTGTGTAACACCAAATTTACACAATAAAGGGTAATATTTGGAAGTTACAAATTTGTAACACCAAATATGTTACATTATTTGGATATATCTCTTATATCTAAATATTGTAACTCTCTATTATATGTTCCAATATGTGACACTCTTTGTCACATTTATTTAATCTAAAACATTATATTATAATATAATATAATATTACATTATATTATAAAATAATATAACAGATACAACATTAATGCTCTAAGGATAATGAAGGAAAAACAGAAAGGAAAATACACGACCAGAAATTGAGAGATTTACCTCTTCGCGTGTTGTCAGCAACCAGGTCTGTCATGAGGAAATACTCCTAGAAGTATTTCCCCACATTGGATTTGTGGGTAACGTCACTCAGGAACACTCGGCCAGTTTCCTAGTGGCAGAAATAAAAGAAACCCGTATTATTCTGGTTGGTGTTAGATTTGAGATCAAAGAGATAATTGATCTTGTGGGGTGTTGGCACATGCAATTTTTTGTGGCTGTAGAGGATATAGAGTGTTGAGAGCACCCTATATCCATTGGGGGTTATTTGGAAAGGGGCGACCTCGAAATAGTTGGCCACCCCTCGAAAGTAGTCGTGCAAGGGCAGGATTGCCCCTGCCTCAATATGAAACCTCGACCAGGCGCTGAAGGCGCCCCCGGGCAAGTTTGCCCGCAGGTCGGGTGTAGGCTTAACTAATGTGACCCCAGGAAGGCTGTACTTCCTGACATACTTTGTTACCGTCCTAGCCGATATGACACTAAGAGGTGCAAGATACTGCTCTACTTCGTCTTCTGCTCGAGTGCTATCGTAAGGCTTGGCTTTGGGTTGAATGTCGGGCATTGCGAAGTTTACAAGCTGAGGGTTAGTTGAGGGTCCTCGGCGCGAGTGGCAGGCTGGTTAGAAGGAGAGCTAGTTGTTTTCTTCTTTCTACAGGTAGTGTATTTCACGCGACCCATGTTAGGTTGACTAGTCGGAGGGCAGGTCGGTGGGTTTTGCTGTGAAGATGGAAATTCTGAAAACGAAAGTGACGACTGTTCTTGGTCCTTGAATAGTAGCGCAAGGAGATCGTCTTCTATTGGCCTCTCACCTCCCCAAGGATCGTGCATGAAGATTTGAGAAGAATAAAGGGGAGTGAGAATCTACTACCAATAGGTAGAAGAAGAAATATTGGGATAACGTTGCTCGTGTATAGAAATTAAGCTTTTATACGACCAGCAACATCCTAATATAAACAACCTAAACATGCGAGCAGTTTGGGAAAAAAGATTAAAAAGTGGAAGTGAAAATTTTTTTCAGAAAAACTTTCGACTCTGTGAACAGGTGGGAAAACCCAGATTTTTCCGAAAGCATAAAAATCAAATTTTTACATCGATTTTGGGCCCTAAAACAGTATCCCTACTTCCCACACCAATTTCTAAGCCTCACTTAATATTTTTACACGTAAAACTCCTATCCTATCATGTTTCTGCCTACGAATGCAATTACCCCATTAAAATTTCTCAAAAACAATCAAAAACTCACACCAGAAAACTGGTGGAATTAATGTCAAATTGTATAAGAGAGATAAAGGGATCAAGAACTTACTTGAATTGCAGATTGCAAAGAAGTTTTGGATGTTGTTGTTCGGGGCTGGTCAGGCACGTCTCGAATCGCCGAAGGTTTCTGGGCTTCTCTTGAGGATTTTTCTTTCGAGTTCTTGAGGAGAGATAAAGCCTTTGTAAAAAAATGAGAAGTGGGAAAAGTGACTTTTTATACTGTTCGTGGCGCAGTTAAAGAGATAATGATGGGGGTAAGTTTTCAATTCATGGGAAAGTGTGTTAGCCATTGAAATATTTTTGGGAAACTGCAACAATCATAATTATTTACTTTTTCGAAGAGGTGCTGACAGACGTGGCAGGTCAAACGGAAAGTTGGTCGATTAAGTTTATTATATGCTGGTCGCAGTAAAATAAACTTGGGGGGCAAATGTTTACCCAAAAGAGTTTTACCTGATGACGTGGAAGAATTAACAAGCACGTAGGATACACGTGACCGTTTAAGTGAGTACGATCTGTTCGACCATCGACCATAAGAAAATTCACCCAGCAAGCGGCATATTTTATGTGCGACCAGTTTGGTCGCATCATTTCAAATATTTCCTACAGATTTGTAATTTCGCATTTATGTAATAATTGTGATTTTCATTTTTATTTACATACTCTTGTATTAAATGTGATTAAGGCCCATCGCCCCATGAAGAACTCGTTGAGCCTATAAATAAGACTCAATGGGCTCAGGAGGGAGGATTTTTGGGGAATTGGGAGAGAGAATTATAATGTTTTTATTCGCCAAATTTGTATTCATCTCCAATTTTGTGAAACTCATGAACCCTAGTTCATTGATCACAGTTTTTGGGATTCTACATTAATAAGAACACTAAGTGGACGTAGGGTATTATCATTATTTGGGGCCGAACCACTCTAAACTTTGGTGTCGTTTACCTTTTTGTCTTGAATTCATCTTGTTTTTTATCGTTTTACTTGACTCCGTGTCATTGACCAAATCAAGGGTTAACAATCATAATTAACGTCTCACAATTCCCATTAATTCCAATATCCTCAAATAATTACCAAATAATTTCTCATTGCCCGATCAATCTCGACAAATTACTCCTAGGCTCACCCCGAGCCCGGTATTTGACCTCGTTATGACTAAATTGCTAACTTGCTCCCTAGGATCGCCTCGTGCCGAATAACTCAAATATATCCACATAATAATTTGGTCTCAATCCATATGCACACAAATATACAAATATGCTCTCAACATGACCAAAATGACTAAAATGCATTTCTAATAAGAAACAGACCTACATGCATGTAAATTGAGTTATATCATAGTATAACTCACATAATTAACACAATCATGCATATCATCACATAATAATGCATTAAAATCATTTATTGTCCTCCTGGCCCCCTAATCAAGGCACTATGCCTTATTAGGGAAATTGAGACGTTACATTAGTTATCTTTATTAAGTTCTTATGATTGTCATATAAATTTTAAATAAATAAACAATATTATATAAAAAAATGACATAAACATATTAAAAGAAAAATTAAATCAAAACATTGTTTATGGTATTTTAAAATATATATATATATAATATGTTAACATTTTAGATCGCAAACTACCTTATTTAAAGTCAAAATATTCATGATATTATTCAAATTACATCTTTATGATCAAAGATGAAGTTTGTTTATTATAAATAGAAAATAAACGTTATTCTAATTTCTTATTTAGTTACACAATCATATTATTTATATATACACGACACCTATATATAATATATTTATAATATTTATTGTTATTCAATATGAATATATATTTATATAAGTTAGATCAAATAAAACAAAGAAGATGTTTTCTTTTTTTAAATAAAAATTATAAATTTTTTAATTAAAATTAATATTATGGATTATATAATATTATAATTATATTTATTCTACTGAAGTTTTATAAAAATTAAGATTATTTGTTATATATTATAATAATAATAATATCTTATAACATTTGAATTTTTATTAATATAATTATTAAATATCTAGTCTTGTATTATATATTATATAATAATAATAATTTGTTTTTTAAAATTGAATTTGAATTTACATTAATATAATTATTAAATATGTAGTCTTATATTAAATATTATTATAATAATGATATTTTATAATATTTAAATATATATTAATATAATTAATAAATATATATTTTAATTGGTTTTAAATGTATATCACGTTAAATATTTAGGATATTCTGTTAAAGTTAACAAAAAAAACTGTTAAAACCAAGAAAATTCGTTAAATACACACTTTTTGTATTTCAGTATATATATATATATATACTAGACAGAATAAAATCGCACGTTTATTTAGTTTTATTTAGAAAATATATTCATTTTTTATTGTCATATAAATTTTAAATAAATAAATAATGTCATATATTATAAAAGAATGACATAAACGTATTTAAAAAAATAACAGAAATTTAAACCTAAACATAATATGATAACTCTTTAAATCATAGTTCACTTACTTACTTATAGTCAATGTACAAAACATCGAGTCGTGATATTTTGCAAAGTACACCTCAGTGGTTGGAGAATTTTTTTTTTTTTTTTTTTATTCTTGATAGAAGATAGATGTTATTATATTTTTTTTATGTAGTTATACAATCACATACTTTGTACACACAATACATTTATATAATGTATTTATAATATTTTTTATTATTTAATATAAATATATATTTATATAAGTTTGATGAAGTAATACAAAAAGAGTAACATGTTTTTCTAAAAAAATTATAAATGATAAATAAAAATAAAAAAACTAAGATTAGGATTGTGTATTAAATATTGTTGTAATAATGATATTTTATTATATTTAAATTTATATTAATATAATTATTAAATATCTAGTCAATTGTATTTTTAGTTAGTTTTAAAGGCTTGTTCTTGTAAGATTTTATTAAAGAATACGTTAGATACAAATATTTTATATGTAATTTTGTTTGACAAAATTATTTATGTATAGTATATATGCATATTAAATAAGAAAATGCAAACATATAATAGTTAATTTAAAGAAAAAAATTGCAAAATGCATGAGAAATATATATGAGTAATGATTGAGACACATTCAAAATACATAAATCATACACTACCATGCGTCATTGACACAATTTCAAATGATGGGTCTCACATGAAATTGTTAAGATTGATGACACATCATAAAGTAAAGTGTGATTTAAGCGTGTATTTTAAGTGTCTCTAACATTTCTCAATATATAAACACATATGCATAAAATATTTTTGGTTCAAATTTTATCTTCTTCCTTGGTAACATTAATGACAAAAAAAGAACAAATTTCTTTACCTACTTTAACTATTATTTTAATATAAAAAAATGGTACACAAAAAGTTAAACATCTAATTGGTTACCAGTTATCATATATATATATATATATATATATATATAGTTCTACCCCTATTTTTACAATAGACATATTATAACCATTGGATACCAAAAAAACACTTTCTCTTTTAATAACCATTTGAGATTTTACATACCACAAAAGTAAATGAAGGATTAAATAATTGTCGTTAAGAAAAAACATATGAATGTCACACCTTTGTTTTTTTTCCTTGTACCGGTAGTGACATATGTGATTCAAACTGAGCTTGGTAAAACCGGAAAACGGGTGGTCCATAAACAGATAAGAAGAGTACTAATAATCAGGGGACATATGGCTACTGTTCAAATATCGATTTGAATGGTTTGCTGGCCAACCTCAACAGATTAAAACAATAATAAAATTAAAAAAATCAAACGAAACGTGCCGTAAATAGGTTTGGGTCACTGCACGTGCTTTTTCTTAATCAATATTATTAGATTTCTCCTTAATTCAAACACATGGCGTGGCCCCCATCCCACTCACCACTTCACTAATTTGTAAAGTACTTTCTTTATTTACGTCAATTTGATAGTTACAATTTCTGTTTTTTTTTTATGGAAATATAAATTTAATATTTTGTGTTTTTAATAATTATTATAGTATCTCATTTATATAAGTATATATACATGTTTTCTATTTCACAAAATAAACAAAATATATATATTTGGATAAACAAAATATATTTAGTGAAAAAATAAATAATTAATAAAAAGAAAGAAAAAAATAAATTTAAACACATTAATATTTTTTTGTTATAGTTTTTAATACATAATTGATAGAGTAATTAAAATACTTTAATATGAAATTTTAAAATATGTGATAAATAATTATTATGACTTATTTATTATTTTTATTTCAATTTATTACCTTATTTAGATAATTGTTTTAATCTATTTACCTTATTTAGATGACTTTAAATCTTCTATTAAAAAAAAGACGACTTTAAAACTAAAAGTGTTAGAAAATAATAAAAAAAATGTTAAATATAACTGAAACCAATAATTTTTGTTAAACTTACATTTATAACATAAAAAGAAATTATACAATAATGACATAAACATATTTTTTTTTAAAAACTAAACAAAAATATTATCTATAGTTTAAAAAAATAATAAAAAGAGATAATTTTTTTAAAATATAAAAAATAAAAAAGTGTTAAACCAAGAATCCATTAGATACACACTTTTTATATATATAAAATTATGGTGCATTCTAGTTTTTAAATTAAATATATTTTTTTAAATTTTCTTTTAGAAAAAATATCTATGAATTTCAATAAAATAAAATATTAAAAAAATTCTAAATTAAAATTATGAATTTCAAAGTTTATTGGATCAAACTTTAATTATTTAATTTAAAATTTTTTAAAACAAAAAATAAAGTTATATATAAATATATATTATTCTCACTAAAAAACTAAAGAGAAAAATAAAAAAATATGTATATTTATATCTTATTATACTATCATGTATATATTTAGATAAACAAACTAAATAATTAATAAAAAAATAAATATTAAATTTAAGCACATAAATATTTTTTTGATTATACTTTTGAAGATATAATTGATAGTGTATTTTAAATATGTGATGATAAATTATTATTCATTTATTATTTTTTTAATTTATTAATCTTATTTAGATGATTTTTTATTGGGCTTTTTTTGGAAATACATATATCAGGAACTTTTTTTGCAAAAATACGGTTCTTATATGTTTGTTTCAGTAATATATATATATATATATATTTTAAAGTGTATTCAATATTACGGTTTGCAAAGTGGGTCTCCCACACTTCCTTCTACACAATCTCCATCTCTCCCATCTTCATGATCTCATCTTTTCTTCTCTACCAGCCATTGCTGAACTGAATAGCTTCAACAAAGCAACCAGAAATCTCCTCCCGTCAAATCCAAAACACTCAAATCCTCAACAAAATATTGAAATACCAAAAAAATCTCATCAAAATCAGCAATTAGGTTGAAATCCTATTGAATTGTGACTTCAAAAACAAACCCAACCACTCAAATCTTTGCAACTTTCCGGTTAGTTCTTATTACTTTTGTTGCTCTGTTTTTTGTTGTTTGGTGTTTCAAAGGTTGCTCTGAATATTGAATAAGTTGCTTATGGGTTGCTCTGTTTTTTTTTTTTTTTCTTGATTGATTTGGTTGAATCTGAATGGGTTGCTGTAAAATTTCAGGTTGCTGCAAACAAAAGATTGGCAGTGAGTAGGATAAGAGAGCTATTGTCAATTTCATGAAATGAGGTAAAACTGAACTTCTGGGTTGCTGATTATGTTGCTGAGTAGTTTCTTTAAGTTTAATGAAGGTTGCTCACTAGCTTGCTTAACATATTCTCTATTTTTTTTATATATTTTATTGATTGATTTGGTTGAATCTGAATGGGTTGCTGTAAATATTCAGGTTGCTGCAACACAAGAGATTGGGAGTGACTAGGATCAGAGAGCTATTGTCAATTGCATGAAATGAGGTAAAACTGAATTTCTGGGTTGCTGATTATGTTGCCGACTAGTTTCTTTAAGTTTAATGAAGGTTGCTGACTAGCTTGCTTAACATATTCTCTATTTTTTTTTTATATTTTCTTGATTGATTTGGTTGAATCTGAATGGGTTGCTGCACACAAGAGATTGGAAGTGAGTAGGATAAGAGAGTCATTGTCAATTTCATGAAATGAGGTAAAACTGAATTTCTGGGTTGCTGATTATGTTGCTGACTAGTTTCTTTAAGTTTAATGAAGGTTGCTGACTAGCTTGCTTGACATATTCTCTATTTTTTTTTTAATATTTTCTTGATTGATTTGGTTGAATCTGAATGGGTTGTTATAAATATTTAGGTTGCTACAAACAATCGATTGGAAGTGAGTAGGATAAGAGAGCTATTGTCAATTTCATGAAATGAGGTAAAACTGAATTTTTGGGTTGCTGATTATGTTGCTGTAAAACTCAACAAAAAATAAATTATAGAATGTTAAAAAAATAGTGAAGAAAAGTGTTAGAAATGATATATTTTAATTATTAGTGTGCCTATATATATAATGTCATATTATTATTATTTAAGTTGTAATTTTACATAAATTATCCATTGCATTATGTATATATATATATATAAATTTAATATAATTCAGGGATTTGAATATAAATAGCAGCATCATATACTCCTTTCTTGAAGTATTTTTCCACTTAAGACCAAAATTGAATGCAACATTGACTCTCTGCAACTTGAATGGTTGACCAAGTCAAAAAAAGACATTTCTAATATTTATGTATGAAAACCAAGTGGAAAAGAAGAGAGATTAAAGAAGAAGAAGAAAGTACACGGGAAAGTAAAGAAGAAACAGTAGAAATGTAATAAGTAAATGTATAAATCGTATATTTGAAAATAAACATTTATAAAACTGAAAAAGATAAAAACATAACGTAAAGTTGAAAAAAGATGACAAATAAACGTAAATAGGGTAATTTCTCTTTTTTATATTTAATTTATTTACCTTATTTAGATGACTTTATTACTTTTTATTTTTTAAAAAAAATATTTACCTTATTTAAATTATTTTAAAATTAAATGTATTAAAAAATATTAAATTTAACAGAGAATTTTTTTTTGTTAAACTCACGTTTATAATATAGGAAATTTTTTTGGTAGGGCCTTCAAAAAGAGCCCTACCGTAGGGCTCTTTTGTGTTCTCAACCTTTGAACAGTTTTCAGCGCGATTTTTTTTATGACCGTGTATATTGTAGTTATTCAGAGTATTCTGCAAATTTTCAGAAAATTCTGAATAATTTACAGTGCCGAAAACTAAATTCAAACATGCTATTTTCCATGGGCATAAAAAAATTAGTCACGCGTGCAATAATTTGTTTTCGGCACTGTAAATTATTTGGAATTTTCTGAAAATTTGCAGGATGCTCTAAATAAATATAATATACATGGTCATAAAAAAAATCGCACCGAAAACTATTCACGGGTTAAGAACACAAAAAAACCCTACGGTAGACTCTTTTTGAAGTCCCTACCATAGAATTATCCTATAATATATAAAGATATTTGCATTTTCATAGTGATTGATTGTAACTTAATCTATAAAAGTAATATTCCAACCATAAAATAAAAAAGCAAAACCATTGCACATGAAGTATTTTTGGAACAGATTTATTTGTTGTGAATCAAACGATCAATCACCTCGCTAGCTAATTAAGCTACTTTAATTATTCAATCCCCCACCCCCCCCCCCCCCCCCCCAAAAAAAAAAAAAAAAGAGGAGAGAGAGCAAAAAGCAAACATCCATATTCTCTGCATCATTACTACATAATTATGTAATTAAACAAAGAAAAGCCATCATCACATGACATACATGCATGATATATATATATATATATATATATATATATAACCAGTCCTCAAATTTGATTTCTTCACTATGTGCTACTGAAATGCCATTTCATAAAAGACGTAAATTATGTTAAAATATAGTCAAAATTGTATCAATTACATTACAAAACTCTAAAGTTTACAATACCTATCTCTCAAACATCTTAATCGGTCAACAATAATCCTATCTATGTTTGGTAGAGAAGAAAAAAAAGATGAAAGAAAGTATAATAAAGAAAAGTAAAAAGAAGAGAACTACAGTATGGATAGAAAAATATTGAGTGAGAACACAAAAAAAAAAATCACTACAAATTGAAAAAAGAAAAAATTGAGAGAAAAAGTTATACAAAAACACATAACTCTAAAATTACTAAATTATTTTTACAAAAAATATTATAATATATTTTTTATGATAGAAATATTATATATTCATAATTTAAGGATAATGTAATAATTTTCTACTAAGTTTATTTTCTTTCTTCTTAATTTTTTATCTCTCTAATATTTTCTTTCCCTCTTCTAACAAATTTCCCTCCTATGTTTGATAAAAAAGAAAAGAGAGGAAAGAAAGTATAAGAGAGAAAAATGAAAAGATAAAAAAGAATTATAAGGTGTTTAGAATAAGAAAAAAGTGGAGAGAAAAATAATGAGTTCTCCCACAAAATATTATCATCTCCAAATTGAGAAAAAAATAGAGATAATTTTTTTTAAACACATATAAATATGAAATTACTAAGTTATTTTTACAAAAAAAAAAAGTTCTTGTATTAATAATTTGAAAATAATATAGTAAATTTATATAAATCAATTTTCTTTTATTCACAAACTAAACAACTAATTTTCTATCATCTTCTATTTTCTTTCTTTAATTTCTATTTTCAAACAAGCATAGGGTTATCTTATGTTTGATAACAATATAATACTACATACTAGTTCTGGTCCAGAGCAGACCCTAGAAAATTTATACAAAATTTTCGATTAATATTTTTTAGCCTCTTTTGATAAAAGAATAATTTTTATTTTTGAGGGTCTTTATTTTTTGATTTGGGGTCTTAAGCTTGGCCCTAACCCGTATACAGCCCCGCCACTTGCGACCCAGCAAAACTATAGTTGAATAAAATTTAGTCCAGAACCCTATTTCTTACTTTAAAAAAAAACATGAATGATCTTATTTATAATTGTATGAAATTGATGAAACAAACTATAGTACAAAAACAAAATTGAGGGAGTGTAATGACTTGTTATAAATTACCTACAAAGTGCTCAACAACACATAATAGGATATTTTATATGTAGTTTAAGGTATCTATCATTATTTATTAAATTATAAATAAATATTTCTATAAAAAAAATCACAAATAAGTGGAATCCCATTGAAATTCAATCTTACATATAAAAATTACAATAGCACCATAAATTGGACTATTTATGATACCTTATCTTATGGCATTAGTCTATATTTATAGGTAAGGTTTTTTGTTGGTGCTTATCAATGCTTATTGGATTTATAAAGGGCAGTTATTCAATCCCTCACTTCTATTTTAGGTGTTGGATCCCTCTCGTATAATACAATATTTGATGTACTATACGAACAAGTTGATTTTTAATCTTTTACCTTCTAAAATTTTTATTGCAACCGGTACTTTATATATAAATAAGAAAAAATAAATACTTTTTATATATTGTGGGACTATACATACTATTATTTAATTATTTTCTTTTTGTTTAGGGGCAAGATTGTAATATCAATTAATAGTAATATGTATCTACTAGTGAGTTATACTCGAAATCAGGGAGGTCTGTCTATCGTACGTGACAATGGGAATGTCCCACCTAACCAAGCTCAAACTTGGAGGGACAACAACCCATCAACTGCATACAATAGGATGGGAGCTGTTGAACAGCCCCCAGCTAACCTAGAGACCAAGAACTTAACCCTTGAACGACTGGCCTTGATGGAGGAACATATGAAGAGGTTTTTATCTGGAAAGGGGATGGATGATTGCGACTCGGATGAGGAGCTTGAACCTTTCGCTTCAAACATTGCAGCAGCTACGTATCCTATTGGTTGTAGGATGTCGAACATGCCAGCATTTGATGGAAACACAAATTCATCCTATCAACTCGGGATGTTCAACACAATGATGATGGCCCACAATGTCGGTTTCAATCTAAGATGTATCCTGTTCTCCGCGACTCTGGTTGGACCTACCAGACAGTAGTTTAAAAAATACAAGAAGCATTCGATAAGCTCGTGGAAGAAGTTGTCTTCCGAGTTTAAGAGAGCATTCTGAGCTTCACAGGCAGCTCGTGTAGAGGCCAATTCATTGGCCAATGTAAAACAGCAACCTGGTGAATCATTGAAAGCATATCTGAGCAGATTCGCCAATTTTGCCGCACAGGCTAGGGACCCTAATGATAACTTCAAGCTCATAGCGATGAGGACAGGAATCCTAGTGGGAGGTGACCTATTGTAGAGTCCAAGAACTTTACTTAGCTAATTGTTAGTAGTATTATAGTATGATTAGTGTTATCTTTGTTACCATGGATTTTTGGTTCAGACCGGGAATTATTTGGACACTCATAGTAGTACTTATAGATTTTCTAAGTTTAACCTATAGTTTAAGAATATTAAGTATAACCTAAGGTTTGATTAATGTGACTGATATTAAGGATTATATTTATTATATTATAAGGTTTAGACATCAACCAATATGATTTTAAGCACATGTTATGAATGGTGATTAAGGATTAAGTATTTTTGAGGATTAAATTTAATAAAGAGTAAAGTTTGAATGTTATAGGGTCAGTCAGCAGCTTTGAGTACGTTGAGGGCTTAGTCAAGGCTGTTTACTCCATTCAAACTTAGCTAAAAATGTGTAATTTCGTGTTTAAATATTCAGCGTGTGCCGATATATCGCAGCTATAGGGGGCGATATATCGCAGCACGTAGATACGGAAAACACGAGACGATGCACGGTCGCCTCGGGCATACTGGCCCAGGCGATATATCGCCTACAGGGGGCGATATATCGCCTCCTCCAGTATGTTTTCAAATGTTTTTGAATTCATTTCCTTTCAGCCATTCAAACTCCTTCAACAGTCCAGCATCTTTTGAACGAGTCTTCAGCCTCTGCTGAACGATTATTCAAATGATTTTCACCTAAAAAGCCATTATTTTTATTCAAGTAAAATCAAGATATTTTCATTCCCAAACTCTATAAATAGGACCTAGTACCCAGCCATTATTCACCATTTGCTCTAAGTTCAGAAGCTGCTAGTGTTAAGTGAGTGTGAGAGTGTAAACACCTGGTTTGGGGAAAAACTATAAGCTTAAACATCATAAGCTTATCAAACACTTTGGGAAGTGAGTTCTATAGTATTTCGGTGGAGGTTAGATTGATCTTGCAAATCTTTGAGGTAACCAAAACTCTAGTTCCTTTCTGTATTATGTTTCCTTTCTCTTAGTCTTCTACTAAATTTCCTAACCTCATTCTTATTTTGGTTAGGGAATCCAAGTTCTTAAGCACTTAAGTTGTGGTAAGCATATTTTCTTTTAGTGGTTTAGTCTTCCTATTCTCTTTCATTTCATCTCCTTTCTTTAGACTCACTCTTGTTCATTATGGTTTTAGGAGTGTTCCAAAAAGTCCCAACTCAGTCCATTTTATCCCGGTAACTTTGGTAAGGAAAATAGGCTAGAATCTATATGTTTATGTTTATGTTATCTTATGTGTTATGTTATGATATGTTATGAATATGTTATACATGTGTTTGTTGTAGGCTTGGCTTATGCCCTTTTTGACTAACAAGACCCCAAAAAGATTGTGGGCATATGCCTATTTAGCTGGTAGGACCCCACTAATCTCATGGGCATAAGCTTGTTTAGTCTAAGGGACCCCAAGTAATAATGGCCATTATAATAAGTGAATTATGTGTTATGATATGTCTTTACGTTATTATGAAATTATGTTTATGTTTATGACTATGTGTTAGATTTTTCCTTGCTGGGCATTAGGCTCATTCCTTTCTGTTTTATGTGCAGGAAATAAGCTTTAGAGGTGGTAAGATTCGTGACGCTTAGAGGATGTGTATCGATGGTGAATGGAGTCAAGGGGCCGAGCGTTATTCGATTCGAGGATGTAGTCTTGTTTATGTTTTTTTTGGTTTTAAATGTATTTTCCGCATTTTCTATGTAACTCTTTTCACTTTAAGATATTTTTGTTTTTAAAGACAATGGGTACCCATATCCTATTTATTTTATGAAAGTAACCTTTGTTTCCACAAGTTTCAATAAAATTATGGTATTTCCGCAAAAATGTAAGTTTTATGTATAGATTCGTTAATGGTCCAAATAGTCTAGATTAGTGGGTCATTACACCTATGGCAAGAACTCTAATGAAAAGGAGAAAAAGTGTAGATGAGTTCTTGGCCCGAGCTTAGGAGTGGATAAACTTGGAAGAGGTGCGATCTGCTATCGCAGGAACCAGCCAGTCCCCTATCCAACCCGTTGGAGCGGTGACAGATGTTGCAGCTACAGCTCAACCTGTTACCCAAAATAACCAAGCGGTAAACAACAAGAGGAAGGGGAGTGGTGAGGGAGACCAGAACAGCATGAAGAAGAACAATTTTGTGGTGAAATTAAAGCCCATTTATGCCACATACACTAACCTAACGGACACCCAGGAACGTATCTTCCTAGCAAATTCTAATTGCCTCCCGTGGAAGAAGTCAGAGCCTTTAAGGTATCAGAGGGAAAAGAGAGATCCCTCGAAGTTTTGCCAATTCCACAATGACATTGGTCATAACATCGATGATTGCCGACAATTGAAGGATGAGATTGAGACTTTCATTCGGGCTAGACTATTAGCCCAGTATGCTCGAAATTAGGTTGTTCCTAATCAAACTACCAGGTAGAATTCTTATCCAGCTCCAGAAGCCCTGATAGGTCAACTTGGAGCTCAGATTAATCAGGTCAACCCTCCCCCGATAGTAGGAGGAGATATAACTTATAACGCCCTGCGTTTCGGGTACATTTAAACGACTTGGGTCGAGATTGTTTTTCCTGAGTTAATAATATTATTTTAAATAATATTGTATTTGTTTGAAATTTATTTCCATGAGTTATTGCCAGCCAAATTATGAAGTTTGTGATTAAAAGTCAAGATAAGACTTTCAGTCTCAGACCGACACAAAAACCCTAATCGGGTATAAAAATATCGGGAAATAAAATGAAAAATTATGGCAAATATATTTTGGGAATAAAATACATTCATAAAAATTAAAGTTTGGTAAAAAATAATAAACCTAAGAGGAAATGGAAATTTTAGGGTATTTTGTGTAAAATGCTTCATTTTACCGAATTAGGGAATTTTATTCCATAAATGGACCTTAGGTTAAATTGTATTGTATGATTAATTAAATTAAATGTGAGAGGCATTTGATTTAATTATTATTTGTTAAGTTTAATTTTTTTTAAAACTTTATAAGAGTTAAAAAGGTTATAGAAAGTCATTTTTGGATTTTTGGAAAAAAAAGACAAATCCTTAGGAAATGTTTATTAACCTTTATAAAAAAAATATATAAATACAAAAATAGAAAAGTGGTGGACGACCATGTAAGGGTTTTAAATTGGTGGTTCAAATTGATTAAGGTTTTTAATCATATTTAATAAATGTTAATGACACAAAAGACATAAAGTAAAAAAAACACTCAAGTGTTATAGATATTTTTGTGTGATTGACCATTCTTTTCCACCTCCCCAACCAACCCTATACTTTTCTTTCACTCTCATCTTCTTCTTCTTCAAAAAAAATCCTCTCTCAAGTTTTCTCATCATTTTCAACTACCAAAAACCCTAAGAAACCTTGGAAGTTTAAGCCTTTATCTTGGAAGAGTTTCCCTAAGGTAAAAGTTTCAAAAACTTGACTTTTGTAAAGTTTTTAACCATAGATATTTCAATAACTAACTATATATGTTGTTGGGAGAGTTGGTTTAAGGTTTTGAAAGAGTTTTGATGGATCTAAAGCTAGTAGAAACATCAAAACATAAAGCAAGAACAACAAGAGGTAAAAAGTTTACTTTTTATGGTAGTTTTTGTATGGTTTTTATTTTTAAGCATTATTTTGTGTATTTAATTCTTAAAGTTTCTTATTGGTAATGTAATAAGCCTATGGTAGTTGTTTGATCATTTTTATGATGTTTGTATTTTGATTTTTGAAAATAGGGACCCAAAATCCCTAAGGGTTTTGTTGAAAACCCTAAAAGAAAAATACAAGTTTTGGGCCTTGACTTCCAAGGGGTCAAGCATCCACTGTATACTGATTTTGTAAAAATAAATTGTACTGTAATGTTTTTGAGATGGAGTACATAAATTTGAGCTTTTGAAACACTCAAAACGCTAATAAATGAGTGAGTTATGTTATTTCAAAGTTTAGGTAAAAAAATTGTTTTCTTTTCGTATTCTTAAATTCGGGACCAAGTTTGGACAGCCACTGTATAGGGAAATTGAACCCAGTTTTGCTAAACTTTGGTGGACATGTTCATGGAATAACCTAGTATTCCACTATAAAATTTGATAACAAAATACTGAATGGTTTGAGACTTATTAAGTGCCAAAGTTTGGAAGAAAAAATAAGGACTTGAAAATAATGTCATTTTACCTCAATGTTGGAAAAAATGTTTTCACCAATAAAAGAATGCTCCTTTTGACCTAGGATTTTACAAAGACGTAAATGGCATACCAAAGATTGAATTGAGAAATTTGGTAACAATTGGGTAAGTAAATTTCAAGATATGACCTAACAAAGTATGTAGTTAAAAATGTGAAAAATGAGGTTTTCACACTTAGTGCAAAAATGAGATTTTGGAACTTAAGAAAAAAATACAATTTTGTGCATATTGCAAGATAAAGACTTGGTAAGTCTTAAAAGCAAATATTAACAGTTTTTCCTAATTAATTTAAAATTATGCTATTTTCTTAATACGATTTTTAGAGATTAAAACCTTAAGAAAAATAAAAGGAAAATTAAGAGATTATTTTCTTGAAAAATAATTGAGGGATTTAATTAGTATTTTCTGGATGTAATACTGGCTAAAATCTTTTATATATTTAACCAACTTGTCGAAAGTGCGGGTTAATAACGGAACTTTTAAAGAATAAGATTTTTAGCGGATTATGGGAAAATACTATTGCGATACCCGAGCCTAGGTATCGAGAGCATGGGATAGGTCTCCTCGATACTTAGGGTTTAGTCTCAAATATATGAATTTCTTGAATGGGTTAAAACCAAATAAGGATCTTTAATCCTTACAAATGTTTTTTGAAAATGACCAAACTGCCCAAAATAATAATAATGAATTATGAGTGCCATAATTAATCCATGTATACTGTATGGATAATTACAGTATTGGCTAAGCATAACTGGACTGTACGTTGGAGGATGAAATCCTGCTGAGAGCTAAGGACTCCAAGTAAGTCAACTTCTATTGTGTGGCTACAACATGAAACGACTAGTGTATTGTATGTTAGTATAGAGACACATGCACATATATATATATTGTCATAGAAAGTTTGCATAGAGCGTTAGTCTAGTAGGTGCTGATTTAGAAAATATGAACAATAGATATCCGTCATATCCGAGAGGGCTGATCCCCGTCACACTGCTTGTTTGATTTTATTATGTCTGATTCACTACTGCAACGAGTGGCGAAGAGGTAAGGATTGCTAGTTTAAACCTAGGGGTGCCAAAATGAATGGGACCTAGGGGCCCTCATGCTTACTTAATCATTGAACGGTTAGAACCCGAGCAAGTGCTCTGATAAGTTATTCCCGGATAGTACCCATGAATATTGGCCATTCAGTGAGAGTGCCTAGAGATAGTAGGGGTTGCCAAGTTTGAGTGAGGTTGAACACCCTAGAGGAAACTGCTCACCAGTACCACTGATTAACATAGAAGTCTCTGTAAACCCATGTAACTTCGATTACACTCTTGAATAGTAGCAATGCCCTAGGTGACTTGATGGTTACCCTTGTGAGGCATTTACCCTTGGATAAGTAGCAATGCCCTAGGTAACTTGATAGTTACCCTTGATGGGGATATTTATTGGCTAGATCTTAGTGTTGAGACCCGGTTCTCCCCTATTGATTAGCAAAATTGTTGGAGGGCGTGATACGCCCGAATTGTTGGAAATTGTCGAGCGTTGGTCTCAAATTATATTGTGATATATTATATCTGCTCGCTCTGGGATTTTTTTGAGTGCAGGGATCTATCTATTTATATGAAATAGCTTGCCTTTGGTTATTAAGCATAACCATAAGTTTGCCAGGACACTTTTGCGTTCTTAAAATTGATTGCGTAGGGTCCGGATGGATCCAAAACCCTAATTTTGTGAGTTATTGTTATCAGTGGACAGTAACTTGGTCAGTGACCACCTATCTTCTCTGCATGCTTTTGTTTTAAAGCTAAACTTACTAAGCGTCACTTACCTAGTTGTTTCCTGTTGTAGGTAAGAACAAGGGCAAAGCAGAGCAGTGAGCGTTGGAGTCTACTTTGTGGATGTACATGTGGACCAACCTTTTGAGAAGTTGTGTTTGTTTTTGAAAATGTTGTTTTTTTTCTTCATAAACTAGGCTCAGTTTACTGTTCATAAACTATGTCTATATTAAATATTAAGTATGGCCATACGACTTTTAAAAAGTTTTTTTTATATACGAGTTTTTGTGACATTTTGTTACATGAAAACGTTTATATTTTCGCATTATCAAGTTTGAAAAATCTAGGATGTTACATAACTACTATTGTCGGAGGACCACATTTGGCGGGCACGAGCAGCGGGGCCCAAAAGGTATATTAATGAGTTCAAAACTCATAGCAATGTGGAATTTGTCCCGGAGTAGCAGTTATCGAAACAACAACGGTTGGAAAAACAACCAATCATTTTCACGGAAGAGGACGCTAGCCACGTTCAATTCTCGCATAACCATGCAGCTCGCTAACCGAAGGGTATGGAGAATACTAGTGGATAATGGATGTTCCATATATGTACTTTTCTGGCCCACCATAGAAAAGATGGGATTGTTTGTAACCGATTTGAAGGCGGCCTCAATGACTCTGTATGGATTTTAAAGTGAAGGAACGACGGCTATAGGAACAATCGGACTGGTGGTTACACTGGGAGAAAAGGCACGAACAATCTTTAAAATACTTGAGTTCGTGGTAATCAATTGTCCGACCGCGTATAATGTGATATTGGGACGACCCGCATTGATGGCTTTTAAGGCCATCACATCGATCCGACACCTGGCAATGAAGTTCCCCTCAACCTCGGGGATATGCACAATAGGAGGAGACCAACTCGCTACTAGAGAGTGCAACATCATTGCTATGAAGGGAAAATCACAACCTAGGCAGCAGGCAATGGTCATAAGTGAAGGAGGTGAGGAGTCATGGGTAATGGAAGTTACACGTGGGATGGAAGAACCTCGAGAAAAAGATGGCGAGGTCGTCCAAAAGGACAACATTGATCCACGAGTATGTGAAGACAAATTTGAGCTTAAAGCAATAAAAGAGCTTGATGAAATAAATATCGACCCATAAGTACCTTCAAGAGTTGTCAAAGTTGGAAAAATCTTGCAGCCAAAAGGAAGAAGGAGCTGGTCGAGTTCCTAAGGAAGAACCTGGATGTCTTTCCCTGGTCGCACGAGGATATGGTGGGAATCAATCCGAGTATAATAATGAATACTTTGAACTTGGACAAGAATGTTCTTGCAAAGTCCCAAAAACAAAGGCTTTTGGGGACAGTATGATCTGAAGCATTAGAACATATAGTAGACGCCACAGCCGGTCACGAACTCATGTCTTTCATGGACGCGTGTTCTAGATATAACCAAATTGCGATGAACCATGCAGACCAAGAGCATACGATCTTCATGACTGAGCATAATGTATATTGCTACAAAGTTATGCCATTCGGGCTGAAAAATGCCGATGCTACATACCAATGGTCAGTCAACAAAATGTTCGCAAACCAAATCAGGAGAAACATGGAGGTGTATGTCAATGATATGCTTGTAATATCAAAGACTACCAATAACCATGTATTTGACCTGGAAGAATGTTTTGGCATATCAAGGAAATACGACATAAAGTTGGATCCCCAGAAGTGCACTGTAATGCCCTGGATAACCAAGATCGTCACACTGTGTATTTTAAAAATAGTGCAAGACTTGCTAATCAAGTCGTTTGAACATAAATGTGATTCTAAAGTTAACTAATAGGTTAAGGTTAAAATATTTTAATCATAAATGGTTAATTTTCATTAAAACAAATGTTTGATACATGGGATCCCAAAAATAGGGTTTATGTGGTAAATACAACCCCCAAAAGCTGATACAACAAAAGCCACTCTAACGACCAAATACAATTTAGAGCTCTATTCTTGTAACTTTCCCTAGACCGTGGCGGTCAAGTTGTTGACGATGTATGCTCCACCCCCAGAGATCTCCAACTCATGGTTGTTCCAATTTCCCTTTTCCTTTACCTGTACCACATAGCACCTGTGAGCCAAGGCCCAGCAAGAAAACCATAAACAACAAACACATATAGCAACAGTAGCAATCAATTATTCAACAGTGTACAAGCATTAAGCTACACAATGGTAAACATATATTCTAAAGCAAACATCTCAATCAATAATACAAATGTTCAGGGTCGACGCCCTTAGGCTGAGCCCTCTGTTTATCTAGCTGATCCCGGCTCGCTTAAGGCGAGCTGCGTTCAATACGCTTATCATCAGCCTCGACACCCTTAGGCCATACTTTCATATAATGCATAACAACCATACAATCATACAATACATATATTCAATTACTGGGAACCTCAGTCTCGTTCACAACCACATGGGTGTAGTTTTCTTACCTCTAATCCTCAGCGATAAATAAAGAGCGGTCTTGACCACGATCCTCGGTCCTGAGCCTTAACGAAAATCCTAGTCACAATAACAATGTGTAACTATAAATTTCAAATCCAAATAAATGTTTAGGAAACAAATACCAGCCTCTGGGACCTCGAATAAACTAAACGGGGTAGTAGAATTCGTCCTGAGCGCTTAGGTTTGAATCCCCGAGCCTAAAGCCTTAGCTACCCTTTAATTCCTATTTAGGGCCGCGACTTGCACCCCCTAGGTTGCGGCGTACCTGGCGAATAGAGGCATCCAGCCACTTCAAGCGCGCGGGCCGCGACGCCTAAAGAACAGGGTCGTGACCCTAGGCCCCAAACCCATAAATTCCCTCTTCTTTTTTTTCAGCGTTTCCCTCGATCCTTCACCCTTAAATCCAACCTAAACCTTCAGACAACCTTAGAATTGAACCCAGAATTTTATCCTTACAACCTAGACATCATAACTAGCCTATAAACCAATTCTTACACTTATCAAACACCCAAAATCAGCCTGAAATCCATTATCATGCACAGTCCAAACTCAACAAACAATTAAGTAGAATTCAGTAATTAAAAATCAGATTCTTATCATAATTCATAGCTTGAATCCCCCAGCTATACTCTGTCTACTTCCAGCCTCAAATCCAAGCTTGGTTTCCCTGAGTTTTCTCCTTCAATTCTTCAAAATTTTCCTTATGTTCTAGAGTGGGAGAGAGAGAGAGAGAGAAAGAGAGAGAGAGAGAAAGCGTGAGATGGAGGAAAAGAGGGAGAGCTGAGGACTTACTGTATTCTGGTGGGTTCTAGTCAAGTCTAGACTTCCCACTGAGTTATCACTTGCATAAACAAAGATCAAATTGCCCTTAAGCTTTCCCAGCCCCCTAATTGCCTCTAGGGGTAAAATGGTCATTTCCCAATTCCTGCTAGTTCCTCAAGTCATCCTACCAATTCCCAATTAATCCTAACGTGTCCACATAATTACCAAATACTTATTTGTTACTCAATAAACCCCACATTATATTCTCAATTCCTAAAGTACCCCTAGGCTCACTCCGAGCCGGGTATTAAACCCCGCTATGACTATTTTGCTAATCCGCTCACTAGGATAGCCTCGAGCCATATACTACAAATATATCCTCAAAATAATGTGGTCTCATCCATTTATCACACATAATTGCATTTATGCCATAACAACCAAAATTACAATAAAAGGCCCACATGCATATCAAATGCTCATAAACATGCATATAGTATAATCACATCATCACATAAGTCATGCATGCCACGTAGTCACGCATTTAGATCACATAATCACATACATATCCAATTATGCCCTCTTGGCACGCTAATCAAAGCTCTAAACCCTATTAGCATTTTTGGGTCGTTACAACTATCCCCTCATACTGAGAATTTCGTCCTCGAAATTTACCTGAATAAATCGGGATACTGATCCCACATAGTTGACTCAAGCTCCTAGGTCGCTTCCTTGACCCTGCTATTCCTCCATAATACTTTGACTAGAGGAATCATCTTGTTCCGTAGAACCTTGTCTTTCATATCTAGGACCTGTACTGGTCGCTCTTCATATGATAAATCTGTCTATAACTTCATATACTCATATTTCATCACATGAGTCGCATCAAAGATGTACTTCTGAATCATAGAGATGTGGAATACGTCGTGAAATCCTGATAACGATGGTGGTAGAGCCAATATATAGGCTACCTGCCCGATCCTCTCCAAGATCTCATAAGGTCTTATGAATCTAGGGCTCAGCTTTCCCTTTTTCCCAAACCTCCTCACTCCTGTAATGGTGAAACTCACAGAAACACATGGTCCCCTACCTGAAACTCTACGTCCCTACACTTAGGATCAGCGTAGTTTTCTTTCCACTCTGTGAAGCGAGATTCGAGCTCGGATCTTCTCAATAGTTTCGTTAGTCTTCTGAACCATCTCCGGTCCAAATACTTTCTCTCACCCATCTCATCCCAATGAATGGGTGATCTACATTTCCTTCCATACAACATCTCGTATGGAGCTATCCCAATCGTTGATTAACTCAATCAACGGGAGATACTTACTCCAAGACCCCTCGAAGTCCAATACACACGCTCTAAGCATGTCTTCCAATACTTGAATTGTTCTCTCAGACTGCCCATTCGTCTGATGATGAAAATTCGTACTGAACTTCAACTGAGTCCCCATAGCCTTCCGCAAACCACCTTAATTGTAACATCCAAAAAAATGCTAATAGGGTTTAGTGCCTTAATTAGTGTGCCAGGAGGGCATAACTGGATATATGTGTGATTAACTGATTAAATGCGTGAGTATGTGGCATGCATGATATATATGATAATGCGAGTATGATTATATGCATGTTATGAGTATTAAATATGCATGTGGGCCCATTCTTGATAATTGAGGCATATTTGTAATCTTGGCCCGTTGCGGGCATAAATGTTAATATATGTGAGTAAATGATTGAGACCACATTATTATGTGGATATATTTGTAGTATATGATTCGAGGCGATCCTAGTGAGCCGATTGGCGGAATAGTCACAACAGGGTCCAATACTCGGCTCAGGGTGAGCTTAGGGGTATTTTGGGAAGTGTAATGAATATTTGGGATTTATCGAGGAATGAGTAAGAGTTTGGTAGTTAGTTGGGCATGACGGGAATAATTGGGAATTTATAGGAAAAAATGAGGATTATTGGAAGTAGAGGCTAATGATGATATTGTCCCTGGGGTTATTTAAGGGTAAGGGTGTGCCTTGGGGGGCATTATGGTCTTTTTACCATAAGGTTAGACACAACCATCTTGAATTGTGTAGAAACTTTAGAAAAACTAGATAAACTTCACTCAAAACCTTCTCTCTCTCTCTCTCTCTAACACGTTATATCTCCTTCCTTGGGAGACTTGGGATTTTTTTTCTGAAGTTTTGGGGAGAAGGAGTAGGAAACCTAGTGGAATTTGAAGATGGGAAGCTTTGGAACTGAAGAATTGAAGCTAGGATCACTGAAGGTTTAACTTAGGGGCTTAATCTACAGTAGGGGTAAGTGAATCTCTCTGTTCTTGACTGAATTCTAAGTTTGGTTTATCTGTTGTTAAGTTCTAACTTTGGGTCTGAATCTGAGTTCTGTTGAAGATATGGATTAGTTCCTAGGGTAATTATGATAATTATGTTGTGCTATTGTGGATTCTAGGCTTGATTTTCAGGTTTGGTTATGATTTGGGTGTATAGGTAAGCTGGGTTATAGGCCTTTGAGTTGGGAAAAAAACGTAAAAAACCTAGGGATTTCTGGGTTCACGAGGGCGCGCCGCGACCTAGTTCATGGACACCGCGGCCCGCATGCCCTAGATGGCCTTGGGAGGGCTGCTGATTGTAGGGACTACTGTGACTCTATAGGGCAAGTCGTAACCCGCCTCCCCCTGATGCAAGTGGTCGTGCCTCTAACTTGTGGCGCGCTGCGACCCTTAAGGCCAGGTCGCGGCCTACCTAGGCAGTTTTTTTCTAGGGATGCTTTTAAGCTTGGGGAGGCTTGGGAAGTCAAACTTAAGTGTTCGGGACGATATCTACTCCCAGTTTAGTAGAAATCGAGGTTTTGGAGGCTAGTATTTAAATCCGAAGTTTTAAATGGTTTAGAATCTTATTGTTATCCATTATCACTATGTGAGTAGGTTATACGGCAAGGGCTCAAGAATTAAGGATCGTGCTCTGGGCCAGTATACGCTTGCTGCTCGGGATATGTGGTAAGAAAACTGCACCCATGTGGTTGTTGTTGGGGTTGAGATTCCATGCATTTGAATAAATGCATTCTATAAGATATATATATATATATATGTTATATGGGATAAGAAAGTACGACCTAAGGGTGCTGGGGCTGATGATAAGCATATTGGACGTAGCTTGGCCAATGTGAGCTGGGGTCAACTAAATAATCAGAGGTCTCGGCCTAAGCGAGTCAGGGTTAACTGAGTAAACAGGGGGCTCGGCCTAAGGGTGTCGACCCTGAATATTTGTATTACTAATTGAGATGTATGCTTAAGAATATAAGTTTCCCATTGTTTATCTTAATGCTTGTACTCTGTTGAATAATGGGACTGGTTGGGTTAAGGTTGATTAAATTCTAATGTTGCTCTTTTATTGGGATTGTTGCCTATAATCTATTGACAGTTGAATCTGGTGAATTATATTTACTGTCCTTATACTGTTGCCTAGTTGTGCATGTTGTTTTAAGTTTCTTGTTGGGCCTTGGCTCACGGGTGCTACGTGGTGCAAGTAAGGGAGTTGATAGTTGGACCAGCCATGAGTTGGAGAGCTTCAAGGGCGGTGTGTACATATGCAGCCTGCTCAATCGCCACGGTCGGGGTAGCTATGGAGAAGCTAACCCCATTTTTGCCGCTTAGGATGGCTAAATTGTATATGTTTATCTTTTACCAATCTGTAAACTGATTTTTGGAATCCCGTGTACGAACTTAATATTTTAATGAAAAATAATCATTTTTGTAAGGACCCAAAATCGCTAATAAGGCTTAAAGGCCTTGATTAGCATGCCGAGAGGGCATAATTGGTTTATGTGTGATTTAAATGATTAAATGCTTGATTATGTGATAAGCATGATTATATGATTATATGGATATGTGAAATGCATGTTTTAGGAGTATTAGATATGCATGTGGGCCCTGTTTAGCTTATAAGGGCATATTTGTAATTTTGGCCCGTTGAGAGCATAAATGTGATTATTTGTGGTAAATTGTTGAGACCACATTATTATGTGGATGTATTTGCAGCTTATGGCTCGAGACGATCCTAGTGAGAGGTTTGGCGAAATAGTCACGACGGGGATTTATACCCTACTCGGGGGAGCCTGGGGGTATTTATGGGAATTTGGGAAATATATTAGAGATTTTTAGACATTGGGAAAAAATAATTGGTGATTAATTAAATGACGGGATTTAAGTGGTAAATATTAGGGATACTCGAGGAATTAGCTGGAATTGGGAGCAAATGACCAAAATACCCTTAGATTGATTAAAAGACTTAGTTTTATTTGGGAGGGAAAAAGAGTCTTTTGGTTATTAGGAAAGATAACTGATATAATCTGTTTTCCTTAGACTATAGTAGAAAGTGGTAGAAGCAGTGAAGGAAAACAGAGGCACTCAACTAACCCATTTCTCTCCCTCACGATTTTCCCTCTCTCACTCTCCCTTGAGGATTTTGAAGCTGAGAACTCAAAAGGAAGTCTAGGCTAGGATTTGGGGCTTTGATCCTTGGAGTAACTAAGGAGTTCAGCTAGAATTAGCTTCCAAGTTGAGGTAAGGTTTAAGGTTTTTTGAGTTTGCTGAGTTTTGTTGAGGATGATTTTTGAGTTTGGATTTTGGATGAAGTTTAAGGACTTAAGCTTGGGAATTGGAGGAGTGAAAGCTTGGAAGGGCACTAAGGGAAACCTAGGGTCAGATTCATCCATTTGAGGTAACAATTTATGGCCTTAACTGTTTGGGTTTTCTGGATTTCAGATGGTGTTCTTGACCTTCAAGCTCAAC
Organism: Humulus lupulus; assembly: GCF_963169125.1. Lineage (NCBI taxonomy): Eukaryota > Viridiplantae > Streptophyta > Magnoliopsida > Rosales > Cannabaceae > Humulus > Humulus lupulus. Next base: position 104,915,100 of record NC_084800.1, on the reverse strand, counting down.
TATGATTCCTGTGGTTGATGGGGTTCTTAGCTAGGTTTTGGGTGTTATTAGGTTGTTTTGGACGAGATATAGTGAGTTGTGGACTCAATTTTGAGTTTGGTTGATGATTGGAGTGGGTTTTTAAAGCTTTGGCTTGGGAAAGTTCGATGGGAAAAACCCAGAACTTTGCATGTTCTGGTTGTAGCGCTGTAGCGCTAGGTTGGGAGCACTACAACACTAGGCTGCATTTTCTGGGGGGGCTTGAGTCTCTGACTCTAGCACTGTAGCGCCCACCTAGTAGCGTTGTAGCACTACTCAGCCTTCTGAACTTGGTTTTGGGAATTCTTTTAGGGTTTTTTCTTGGGGGCTCAGGGGACGGTTTCACCACTTCGTTTGGTGGGATTAGAGGTCCCGAGAGCGTGAGTTTGGTCTCGGGATTGTCCTTTAGAATTCAAACTCATGAAGTACCATTTTATGGATTGTGACTAGGTGTACGCTAGGGCTCGGAACGGGGTCGTGCTTGAGGGTCGTCTCTATTAACCAAAGCACTCAGAATCAAAGGTAAGAAAACTACACCCTTATGTGATTGTGCGGGATTGAGATTCCCTGTAATTGAATGCATATGTTGTGTGATCATAATATGCCATGTGAGCATGAAATAAACAGCCTAAGAGTGCCGGAACTGATATTTGCGCATAGGACATGGCTCAGCCATTGGTTGCTGAGGACAACTAAATAATCAATGAGCTCGGCTTAAGCAGGCCGGAGTCAGTGGGTCAAGCACTGAGCTCGGCCTAAGTGATCCGGACACAGTTGATTAAATAGAGGGCGCGGCCTAAGGGCGTCGACCCTGAATATTGTATGATGAATATTGATATGTTAACATTATTGTCTGTTGATTATAACTTGTTTAATACTGAGATGAATGGCTTATGAATAATTGTTTGACCTCTCTGAGTAGATGACTGTTATGGCATGCTAAACACCTGGTTAACAGCTTTGTGGATTATTTGATTGTCTGTATTGTTTATGCTCTGCATTATGGTTTTCTTGCTGAGCCTTGGCTCACCGGTGCAGGTAAAGGCAAGGGCAAGGTGGACCATTCCTGAGTTGGAGAGCTCTGGTGCAGAATGTACATAGTCAGCTGCTTGGCCGCCACGGTCGAGGGATGGTACAGGGTCAAGAGAACCTAAAGTGCCTATTTTGCCATTAAAGTGGCTTATGGTTATATATGAACTTTGAAATTTTGTAAACTGTCCTTTAAACCCTGTTTTTTGGATCCCATGTATCAAACGTTTATTTAAATGAAATTTGGCTTTTATGACCAAAATCTTTTAACCCTAGTTCGATTATGGTTTTAGTATCACATTTTTAACTAAATGACTTGATTACCAAGTCTTGCACCTTTATAAACACACAGTGTAATGATCTTGGTTATCTAGGGCATTATAATTTTGTTGACCAAATCTTTTATTACTTGACCTTGACTTAGTCTTTAATTACACATTTAAGTTCAAACGCTTGCTTAGCAAGTAAGCACTATTTTAAACATACAGTGTAACGGTCTTAGTTATCCATGGCGTTACACCAAAACTTGGAGGTATATATGGGATCCTGGTCCGATACTTTAGATTTAGGAACCCCAAGAATATGCACAATCTCCCTGACATATAACTCTGCGTACTGATGTACAGTATAGGTCGTCCTCACTAGTAGAAAGTGAGCAAACTTGGTGTATCTGTCTACTATCACTCACACCGAGTCATGTAGCCTCACTGTCTTGGGTAAACCTCCCACAAAATCCATCGTAATGTCGTCCCATTTCCACTCGGGAATACCTAAAGGCTGTAACAACCCCGCTGGTGTTTGATGCTCAGCCTTTACCTACAGATAGGTTAAACACTTGGCCACGTACTCAACTACGTCCTTCTTCATCCGAGGCCACCAATATAAAGTCTATAGATCTTGATACATCTTCGTGGTGCCTGGACGGAGTGAGTATGGTATAGTATGGGAGTCATCAAGTATCTCTCATCTAACTCCCATATGCATCGGAACACATATCCGACCCTTATGCAGTAGTAAACCTATCTCTGAAATAGAATAATCCTTAGCCACCCCAGCTAGGACATTCCCTCTAACCTCCTGCAACTGTGCATCATTAAGCTGGCCCTCCCTTATCCTCTCTAGGAGGGTAAAATGTAAGGTAATATAGGCCAACCGGCCCACAACCATCTCTATCCTTGCTCTAGCCATCTCCTCTGCCAACTCCTTTGATATCTGTTTAGAGCTAAATAACTGTCCCAGGCCTTTCCAGCTCAATGCATCTACCACTACATTGGCTTTCCCTGGGTGGTAAAGAATATCATAATCATAGTCCTTCAACAACTCCAGCCAATGTCTCTGTCTCATGTTCAAGTCATCTGGGTGAATAAATACTTTACGATCTTATGATTAGTGTATATCTCACACTTCTCTCCATGCAAGTAATGTCTCAAAAATTTAGTGCGAATACCACTGCTGCCAACTCCAAATCATGGGTAGGATACCGCTGCTCATAATCCTTCAACTTCCATGATGCATAAGCGATAACCTTCTCATTTTGCATCAACACGCATCCCAATCTTAGTCTCAATGCGTCACATTACACAACAAACTTTCCTCCCTCCGAAGGAACACTCAACACAGGAGCGGTAATTAGTCACCGCTTTAGTTCCTGGAAGCTACCCTCATACTTGTCTGGCCAAGTGAACTTCAGATTCTTCCGTGTCAATTTTGTCATTGGTGCGACAATCTTAAAAAACCCTTCCACAAACCACCTGTAATAATGTGCTAATCCAAGGAAGCGTCTAACTTATGAGGCGTTCCTTGGCCTCGGCCAATCCCTAATCGCCTCAACCTTGAACAGATCTACCTTAATCCCATTTTCACTAACGTCCAAGGAATGTCACTTTTGGTAGCCAGAACTCGCACTTCTTATACTTAGCATACAACCGATGCTCTCTCAATCTCTGTAATACCTGTCAGAGATGGTGCTCATGCTCTGCCTCTAAACTGGAGTAAACCAAGATGTCTTCGATGAAGACAATCACAAACTGATCTAAGAAGTCCTTTAACACCCTGTTCATCAGATCCATAAGTGCAGCTGGGGCATTGGTCAAACAAAACAATATGACCAAGAACTCATAATGCCCATACCTCGTTTGGAAGGCCGTCTTTAGAATATGCTCGTCCTTGATCCTCAGCTGGTGATAACCAGATCGAAGATCAATCATCGAGAATACCGTTTTTCCCTATAGCTGATCGAAAAGGTCATCGATCCTTGGTAAAGGATTCTTAATCTTGATGGTAAACTTGTTCAACTCCCTGTAATCTATACACATTCTCAGCGTCCCATCCTTCTTCCTCACAAATATAACCGGAGCACCCCATGGCGAGAAGCTGGGTTTGATAAACCTCAAATCTAAAAGCTCTTGTAATTGTATCTTCAACTCCTTAAACTCTACTGGAGCCATTCTATATGGTACCCTCGACACTGGCTCTGTACTTGGCGCTAACTCGATGACTAATTGAATCTCCCTGTGCGGCGGCAGTCCTGATAAATCCTCAGGAAACACATTCAAGAACTCACATATCAGTCTAGTCTCTCCTGGTCCCACTGGCGTAACTCTAGTGGTATCCACCACACTAGCTAGAAAACCTATACAACCTCCTTGTTATAGGTCCCTAGCCCTCAGTCCTAATATCAAAGGAATGTGGGGTCCATGCACAACACCCATGAAAACAAAGGGATCCTCACCCTCAGGCTCAAAGGTCACCATCTTCTTTCTGCAATATATAGTAGCCCCATATCTGACTAACCAATCCATTCCTAAAATCATATCAAAATCATCCATACTAAACTCAATCAAAGCTACTGATAGTTCCCTACTATCCACAATCACTGGTAGTGCTCTAATCCATCTCCTATAAACTACCAGCTCCCCTGTAGGTAGTATAGTCCCAAACCCCACAGTGTAATACTCACTAGGTCTACACAATCTATCAATTACCTTACTATAAACAAAGGAATGTGTAGCACCAGAGTCAATCAATACAGGATATGAAGAGCCAGCGCTAAAAAGCTAACCTGTCCCTACCGAGGGACTAGCCTTGGTCTCTGCTTGCTTTAAGGTGAACACACGAGCTGGAGTCAAGCTGTCCACATTCCCTGGTTCCTCATTCTTCTGTGTCGGGCAATCTTTCTTGAGGTATCCAACCACCCCGCACAAGTAACAAGCCTTTGCCCGACATTCACTTAGATGGCGCTTCCTGCATCTTGTACACTTTGGATAACTCCTCCATGTCTCACTGCCTCCCTGGAGGTCACCCTAAGCACCCCGGCCCCTCCTATATGGACCAACAGTGGGTGAGGTATTAGGGTTTTTCCTCTTCATATCACTGGGGCCTCTGCCTCTACCAGACCCCGTGTATGGAGGCATTGCTCTGCGAACATCCCATCTCGCAGGATTCTCCCTCCAGATCTTATTCTTTGCCGCCTCAGCTGTAAGAGCCTTCTCCATAGCCTGGCATGAGTTGTCTCCCTAGGTATCAATGTAATCCTCACATTATGGGCTATCATAACATTAATCCCTTGCACAAATCTATCTTGTCTAGTCGCATCTGTAGGTACCAAGTCTGGTGCAAACTTTGCTAGCTTGTCAAACTTCAGGGCATATTCAGTAATTGTCATGCTGCCCTGCACCAACCCAATAAACTCATTCACTTTCCCTACCCTATCGATAACATTGTAATACTTCTGGTTGAACAAATCTCTGAACCCTTCCCAACTAAAAGTATATACTTCTCGAGTCTGTGATGCCACCTCCAACCGAATACGAGCATCCTCTATAAGCATATAGGTGGCACATGCCACCCTGTCATTGCCGTCCACCCTCATGAAATCCAGGATGGAGGTGGTCATACTCATCCACTGTTCAGCCTTTAGTGGATCCGGTCCTCCCTCAAAGACTGAAGACTGTTGTCTCCTGAATCATTCATAAAGTGGCTCCCACATGTTCCCATCCTCAGGTGGTTGTATAGCTGGTGCCACGGCATGTGGCACAATAGATGCAGCACTGCCTAGCAGAGCCTACTCTCTCGAAAGGCAAATCTGTTCTTCAACTCTATGGCTTAGCTTGCATATCAGCAAGTATCTACTGCCAGTTCTCAGGGACTGGCGAAGGATTCTGGCCCTGTCGCATTGATCACCTTGGACGCATAATTGTCCAAGTTCACATTCTTTTCATGGTCCAACATCAAAATTCAACCAATAATTTGAAATCAAGATGCAAACAAGCATTTTAACATTTATTCACATACAATAACAATGCTAAAAAGCAAGCCTCATCATATTCACATAGTAGTCAAGGGCTAGGCCCTATCAGTATCTCATGCTCCCTATTAAATATGGAAATAAAACATTTACATTTCATTTAAGAATTTAAGCATACAATCACATATATATAGTTACCAAACCCTGAGTCGAGCTTGTCTTTAGCGGCGAGTGTACATGCCCAGCCAGTCTTCAGGAACCCTTAAACCTAGATCGCTCTGATACCAAGTTGTAACACCCTGGATAACTAAGACCGTTACACTGTGTATTTTAAAAATATTGCAAGACTTGCTAATCAAGTCTTTTGAACATAAATGTGATTCTAAAGTCAACTAACATGTTAATATAAAAGATTTTGATCATAAACGATTAATTTCATTAAAACAAATGTTTAATACATGGGATCCTGAAAACAGGGTTTATGTGGTAAATACAACTCCCAAAAGCTGATACAACAAAAGGTAGTCTAACGACCAAATACAATTTAGAGCTCTATTCCTGTAAATTTCCCTCGACCGTGGCGGTAAAGTAGCTGACGATGTACACTCCGCCCCCAGAGCTCTCCAACTCATGGTTGGTCCGATTTCCCTTTGCCTTTACTTGCACCACGTGGCACCCGTGAGCCAAGGCCCAACAAGAAAACCATAAACAACAAACACATATAGAAATAGTAGCAATCAATTATTCAACAGTGTATAAACATTAAGCTACACAATGGTCAACATATATTCTCAAGCATACAACTCAACCAGTAATACAAATGTTCAGGGTCAGCGCCCTTAGGCCAAGCCCTCTGTTTATCTAGTTGATCCCAGCTCGCTAAGGCCGAGCTGCGTTCAGTACGCTTATCATCGAGCTCGACACCCTTAGGTTGTACTTTTATATAATGCATAACAACCATACAATCACACAGTACATATATTCAATTACTGGGAACCTCAGTCCCGTTCACAACCACATGGGTGCAGTTTTCTTACCTCTTATCCCGAGCAATAAATAAAGAGCGGTCTCGAGCACGATCCTCAGTCCTGAGCCTTAACGATAATCCTAGTCACAATAACAATCGGTAACTATCAATTTCTAATCCAAATAAATGTTTAGGAAACAAAAACCAGCCACTCGGACCTCGAATTCAACTAAACCGGGTAGTAGAATTCGTCCCGAGTGCTTAGGTTTGAATCCCTGAGCCTCCCCGAGCCTAAAACCTTAGTTGCTCTTTATTTCCTATTTCGGGCCACAACTTCCACCCCCCTAGGTCGCGGCGTGTCTGGCGAACATAGGCATCCAGCCTCTTCAAGAGCGCGGGTCGCGGTGCCTAAATAACAGGGCCGCAACTCGAGGCCCCAAACCCAAAAATTCCCTCTTTTTTCCGCATTTCCCTTGAGCCTTGACCCTTAAATCTAACCCAAACCTTCAGCCAAATTCAGAATTGAACCCAGAATTTCACCCTTTGATAAGGGCATTTTGGATATTATATATTTTATCCTTTCACATTTAGATAATGTTCCTATAAAGTGTTTTTAGGTGTTCTTAGCTTTGTTTTATGAGTTTTTTATTTTTTATTTTTAAGTCATAAAATATTTTATAAGGTATTCTTGATGAATTTGATATAATTTTGTGGTTAAAAATGAAGGTGCAATGATAGGACTCAAGAAAATGAAGTTTTGAACGAGGTTGAAGTGTTTTCGAAGTCCCTAAACTCGAGGATTGAGCCTAAGTTGGAGATTATGAAGAAAAAAATATTTGAGCAGAAAATGACAAGTGGTCGCGTCCACCAGCATCTACAGGTCGCGGCCTGGGAGACAGGGAGTATTGGTCGTGGCCATCATGATCTCCTTGCCGTGGCCTCTGCGCGAACATGGCCCAGAATATGACCCGTGGTCGCGGCCGTGCGACAAATTTTTCTTTAAAATTAAAATTTTAAATGTAATTATGGAGGGGCTATAAAAGGGATTAGGGTTAACTTTTATCATAACTTTGGATTGCAATTTTTAGAGGCTAGAGCAGCAGAGGAGGAGGAGAAAACATCATCATCTATATTCTTCAATCTAGTTTTTCTTTTTTCTCAAAACTCTTTTATTTTCATTGAATATTTATGTTTATGAATATGAATATGATTATGGAGTAGTTTTCTTTATTGTTAAGGGTTATTTCAAAACCTTAGACATGAGATCTTGAATGCATTGATGAATTTTATTAATTTATTCTCTTATATTAAATTGCTTCTACTTTTCTATTTGAATGTCATGGATCTTGTAAAATCTTGTTTAGATGGCCACTAATTAGGGTTTTGCATTGTTCTACTATCATCTTAGGATTTCTATTCATCTAATAGTTTAGGATTCTAAGTAAAGTGATAAATTGCAATTAAGGTATTGTGACGGGTATTTTAATTGTGATGAGAAATAGAACCTAGGTTAAATGAATTGCATGCTTAATGAATTTTTTGCCTAGATTAACCTGTTTCTACAAAGTGTAATGCTTTTACTAGGTTAAATAGATTGCATGCTTAATGGGTTTATTGCTGGGTAAAAAGGGTTAATTAAGAGCGCTTAACTTTAATTAATTATATTAGGGAAACTGGGATAATTGACTGCTTAAGTGTTATTTGCGGGGTTAATAGTTTAATTGGGAATAGGGAATATTATTCATCATTGTTGATAGATTGATTGTTGAAGGTGGAGAGTAATTCTCGACTATTTCTTTAATATCGTTATATCCTTAGTTATTCAATCGTTGATATTTATTCCATTTTATGTTTTCAGCTATTAAAACTAAAACCCCTTTTTAATTTCAATCTAGTATTATTTTGAATAATAATTTGATCATAGTCCTCGTGGGTTCGACCCTTATTTACTGCTATATTGAAGTAGCTGGTGTAAGTGAATAAAAAAAATATATTTAAATTTGATACGACATACGACACTCATCAAATTTTTGGCGCCGTTGCCGGGGACTATTTTTTTTAATTTGTTTTTCTCTTTTTACTAAATTGGTCTATTATTTGTGGTTGATGTTTTTAGGGCTTGCATTGAACTTGGTTTGAGACATGGAAATGTACTATCAACACTATTATGATCCTCAAATGAATAGATATGACTCCTATTCTAGCAATTACAATTCACAATGGGAGGAGTATTCTAATACTTTGTATGGTGGAAATCAATTTGTTGAACCAAATTACTACTCTCAATCATAATATAATGAGCTCACCCCACAATATTCAGATCCATTAATTGGAGATCTCATCAATGCATTGAATGCCAGCACTCTCCAACTTCAACAGATGTCAGAGCAGGCTTATGGGCCTTTTCCTCAACAACCTTCTACAGGAATGTCACAAGATCAGGAACCGTCAATTTCAGATATGCTAAAAATATTGTTGGCTTCAACTATGCAGACCCAAGTATTTCTTCAGAGTACAGAAGCATCCATCAAGAATTTGGAGAGTACTATGGGACAAATTGTTACTTCATTGAATAATCTTGAGGTCAAGAATATTGGAGAATTACCCACAGAATTAGAGAGTAATCCAATAGAGAATGATGGTACCCTAACTCTTCAAAGTGGTCAACAACTTGACATGCCACCTTATCCAGACATAACATTTGATCCAATTCCAACTCAAGAAGTCAACAATTCAACCCCAGAAGCATCTTCTCCACTGGAGATCGAAACATTCACGTCAGTTGGTCCATCATCATAGAATATGCTACACAAACCAACTGTCAAATTGTATGTCCCTATTCCTCCTTTTCCGAACAGATTGACAAAATTTAAGAATGAGGAGGAAAACAAGGTGATCCTTAAAATCAATATTTCGCTCCTTACAACCATTAAGCAAGTACCACCATATGCTAAGCTTCCTAAGGAGTTGTCCACAAATAAAAGGAAGTTGAAAGGTGATAAAAAGATAATTGTGGGGGAGAATGTTTCTGCTATTCTCCAAAGGAAGTTGCTACCCAAGTGTCAAGACCTTGGGATGTTTATAAATCCATACACTATCAGTAAAAGCAGGTTTGATCATTGTATGATAGACTTAGGAGCACCTATTGATGTTATGTCTTATTATATTTTTGCTTCTTTAAATCTAGGGTTATTAAAAGAAACTAGTGTTATTATTCTATTGGTTGATCGCACTAATGCTTATCCCCTAAGGGTAGTTGAAGATGTTTTGGTGCAGGTTCAATTTGGTAGGCCATTCCGACTTATTAGAAGTACAAAGCTGCATGTCAAAGTATGGGCACTTACAATGAGATTTAATGGTGAAGTTATACAGTTTGATATGTTGAATTCTATTGAGAAGTACAAGAAGAAGAAGGTTCTGTTAAATGACCCACCATGACAATCATGACCACATTATTCAGTCGAGCTAACGACATTAAACAAAGCAAACTTGCGGGAGTTTTTCTTACCTTATCTTTTTATTTTGCATTGATTTTTTATTTAGTATATGCCTTGAGGACAATGCATAAATTAAGTGTGGGGGAAGGGAAAACTGTCTGTTCAATTTTTATTTGTCATTTCTTTAGTTGTTATTTGTGTTTGTGTTGTTTAGTTGTTTATAGTGTCATTTAAAAAAAAAATAGGTTGTTATAAGCATGGTTATGTTGAAAGTTGTCTGTCAATGATAAAACTTCTGATTAAGATAAGAATATGTTTAGGAAATTGATGAATTTTGCATGAATTGTGTGCTTAACTCTTGTCTAGTTGTTACTTAAGCTTGATCTTTAATTTTTAAACATAATGTGTTCAATTAGATTTACTTTTTCACTATTGTTTGGAGATATTTATGCATGCTATCATCTATATATATATATAGTCTCGACCACTCTAGAAACCATTGATTAATTGTTTGAGGCGAAATCCTAAGTACACGTGATAAGGAAGATGATTAAGGCATGTTATTTGGATCGTTTGAGCCTTTCAAGCTTACCTATGAAATTAAATATCCTAGTTTCCCATTTCTGAGCCATAATGACTAATATTTTTCTTTTATAAGCCAATATCGGAACCTTTGCAACTTAAATTTTTTTTATCCTTTTTGTGACCCATTACACCATAGTTTTATATGATTGTTTGATTTGGTGGGTTGGATTATGGATTGTAAGAATGGGAAGTTGTATTGGTTTGTTGGATTATAATGTGAAAGTATATGATTTACTATTTCTTCCAATGAGTTGAATTGAAAAGAAAAAAAAATATGCATTGAGAAATAATAAAAAAAAAAGTATTGCAAAAGTATAAGTGTGGGGGAAGTAGTAAGATAGATATGAAAGAAAAAATGAAATATATATATGTATTTTTCTTGAATTGTATGGGAAATTTGTGGGAAGATCTAGAAAATAGAAAAAATATAGGCTATGGTGTGATTTAAGCTTAAATATTCCTTTTTCATCTACCTTCAACCTTAGCCTTACATTACAAGCTTTTAAAGACCTTATGATTCTTGATTATGTGTGTTTACATTACTGGAGAGCAATTGGTTAATGTCTATGGAGTGGATGTTTTTCATAAAAATATTATTATCTATGAGACTTTAAAACATATTATGGCATGTATAAATTGATTCAAATGTTTGTGTTTTGGTTTATTTAATTGTGCATAATCATAAATAAGATCAAGTTTTAAGTGGTGATGATGCATTGAGTTGAAATTCTAAGGAGTGTAGAATTCAGATTTTTCTTATAACTCATATTGGTTGATCAATCTTTGAGATAACTAACACTTTCAACAAAATCATTGCTTATGTTTTATTTGTTTAGTTTTTAGTTTTTATTAGGGATTTTGCTAAGGGACTAGCAAAGTTTAAGTGTGGGGGAATTTGATAAGGGTATTTTGGATATTATATATTTTATCCTTTCGCATTTAGAAAATGTTCCTTTAAAGTGTTTTTAGGTGTTCTTAGCTTTGTTTTACGAGTTTTTTATTTTTTATTTTTAAGTCATAAAATATTTTATAAGGTATTATTGATGAATTTGATACAATTTTGTGATTAAAAATGAAGGTGCAATGATAGGACTCGAGAAAATGAAGTTTTGAACGAGATTGAAGTGTTTTCGAAGTCCCTAAACCCAAGGGTTGAGCCTAAGTTGGAGATTATGAAGAAAAAAATATTTGAGCAGAAAATGACCAGTGGCTGCAGCCACCAGCATTTACTGGACGCGGCCTGGGAGACAGGGAGTATTGGCCGCGGCCATCATGATCTCCTGGCTGCGGCCATTATAATCTCCTGGTCGCGGCCTCTGCGCGAACATGGCCTAGAATATGACCCGTGGCCGTGGCCATCAAGAATCACTGGCTGCGGCCGTGCGACAAATTTTTCTTTAAAATTAAATTTTTAAATGTAATTATGGAGGGGCTATAAAAGGGATTAGGGTTAACTTTTATCATAACTTTGGATTGCGATTTTTAGAGGCTAGAGCAGCAGAGGAGGAGGAGAAAACATCATCATCTATATTTTTCAATCTAGTTTTTCTTTTTTCTCAAATCTCTTTTATTTTCATTGAATATTTATGTTTATGAATATGTATATGATTATGGAGTATTTTTCTTTATAGTTAAGGGTTATTTCAAAACCTTAGACATGAGATCTTGAATGCATTGATGAATTTTATTAATTTATTCTCTTATATTAAATTGCTTCTATTTCTCTATTTGAATGTCATGGATCTTGTAAAATCTTGTTTAGATGGCCACTAATTAAGGTTTTGCATTGTTCTACTATCATCTTAGGATTTCTATTCATCTAATAGTTTAGGATTCTAAGTAAAGTGATAAATTGCAATTAAGCTATTGTGATAGGTATTTTAAATGAATTGCATGCTTAATGAATTGTGATGAGAAATAGAACCTAGGTTAAATGAATTGCATGCTTAATGAACTTGTTGCCTAGATTAACCTGTTTCTACAAAGTGTAATGCTTTTACTAGGTTAAATATATTGCATGCTTAATGGGTTTATTGCTGGGTAAAAAGGGTTAATTAAGAGCGTTTAGTTTTAATTAATTATATTAGGGAAACTGGGATAATTGATTGCTTAAGTGTTATCTGCAGGGTTAATAGTTTAATTGGGAATAGGGAATATTATTCATCATTGTTGATAGATTGATTGTTGAAGGTGGAGAGTAATTCTTGACTATTTCTTTAATATCGTTATATCATTAGTTATTCAATCATTGATATTTATTTCATTTTATGTTTTCAGCTATTAAAACTAAAACCCCTTTTTAATTTCAATCTAGTATTATTTTGAATAATAATTTGATCATAGTCCTCGTGGGTTCGACCCTTATTTACCGCTATACTGAAGTAGCTGGTGTAAGTGAATAAAAAATATATATATTTAAATTTGATACGGCATACGACACGCATCACCCTTACAACTGAGACATTATAGCTAGCCTATAAACCAATTCTTACACTTATCAAACACCCAAAATCAGCCTGAAATTCACTAACATGAACACTCTAAACTCAAATAAAAATTTAGTATAATTCAGTAATTAAAAGTCAGATTCTTACCTCAATTCGTAGCTTGAATCCTCTAGCTATACTCTGTCTACTTCCAGCCTCAAATCCAAGCTTAGTTTCCCTGAGTTTTCTGCTTCAATTCTTCAAAATTTTCCTTAGGTTCTAGAGTGGGAGAGAGAGAGAGAAAGAGAGAGAGAGAGAGAGAGAGAGAGAGAGAGAGAAAGAGAAAACGTGAGAAGGAAGAAAAGAGGGGAGCTGAGGACTTAGTGTTTTCTGGTGGGTTCTAGCCAAGTCTAGACTTCCCACTGAGTTATTACTCGCATAAACAAAGACCAAATTGCCCTTAAGCTTTCCTAGCCCTCTAATTGCCTCTAGGGGTCAAATGGTCATTTCCTAATTCTCGCTATTTCCTCAAGTCGTCCTACTAATTCCCAATTAATCCTTACGTGTCCAAATAATTACCAAATACTCATTCGTTACTCAATAAACCCTTAATTATATTCTAAAATCCTAGAATACCCCTAGGCTCACTCCGAGCTGGGTATTAAACCCTGCTGTGACTATTTCGCTAATCCGCTCACTAGGATCGCCTCGAGCCATATACTACAAATATATCCACATAATAATGTGGTCTTATCCATTTATCACACATAATCGCATTTATGGCCTAACAGCCAAAATTACAGATATGCCCTTATAAATAATAGAGGGCCCTTATGCATATCTAATGCTCATAAACATGCATATAGTATAATCACATCATCATATAAGTCATGCATGCCACGTAGTCACACATTTAGATCACATAATCACATACATATCCAATTATGCCCTCCTGGCACGCTAATCAAGGCTCTAAACCCTATTAGCATTTTGTAATGACCCAACTACTCTAGACTTTGGACCATTAACGGAAACTATACATAGACCCTAATCTTTAATAGAACTTACAAGTGAAAAAGATCATACTTTATTAAAAGCTTGTAAAAACCAATGTTTAAACTTACATAAACTCAAAGCAGGATATGGGATCCCATTGTTTTAAAAAGAAAACATATCTTAATTGAAATGAAAAGAGATTACATAAATAGGTGCGGAAAATACACATAAACCATAATTAAAGACTACATCCTCGAAATCGAACTCTCGACTCCTTGAATCCATTCATCACCGATACACATTCTCCCAAGCATCCACGAATCTTACCCGCCACTATAGCTATTTTCCTACACATATAAACAAAAAGGAATGAGCCTAATGCCCAGCAAGGAAAATCTACCACATAGTTCATATACATAAATTTCATAGGAAACATAAAAAAACTTAACATAACACTTATATCATACACATACTATAATGGCCATTATTACTTGGGGTCCCATAGACTAAACAAGTCATATGCCCATTAGATTAGTGGGGTCCTACTAGCTAAGTAGGTCATATGCCCATAATCTATTTGGGGTCTTGTTAGTCATATGGGTCATATGCTCAAGCCTACATACATACATATCATAACATAACATATTTCATAACATAAAAACATAAGATAACATATAAAAAGCATATAACATATAAATTTTATCCTATTTTCCTTACCAAAATACCGGGATAAGAGGACAGAGGTGGGACTTTGGAACACTCCTAAGAACCATTTGAAAAAGAGTGAGTATAGAGAAGAAGCGAATTGAAAGGAATGGAAGGACTAAACCATTGAGAAAATACTTACCAAAAACTTATGTGTGAGTTCTTAGATTTCCTAACCAAAATAAGAATAAGGTTAGAATAAGTAGAAGACTATGAGAACTTTTGAAGAAAAAGTACAGAAACGAACTAGAGTTTGGGTTACCTTGAAGACTTGTAAGACCAATCTAAACCTCGAACCGAAATACTATGAAACCTTACTTCCCCAAGTGTTTGATAAGCTTATGATGATCAAGCTTATGATTTCCCCACCCGAGTGTTTACACTCTCACACTCACCTAGCAACTTGTAGCCTCTGAACTTAGAGCAAAAGATGAATAATGGCTGGGTACTAGGTCCTATTTATAGAGTTTAGGAATGAAAGGATCTTAATTTAACTTGAATAAAAATAATGGCTTATTAAGTGAAAATAATTTGAATTATCGTTCAGCAGAGGCTGAAGACTCGTTCAGAAAGGTGCTGGACTTATCAAGAGGTTGAAGGGTTGAATGGAAAATGATTTCAAAATCATTCAAAATATGCTGAAGGAGGCGATATATCGCCCCCTATAAGCGATATATCGCCTGGACCATTATGCCCGAGGCAAACGTGCATCGTTTCGTGTTTTCCGTATCTATGCGCTGCGATATATCGCCCCCTATAGCTGCGATATATCGGCATACGCTGATTATTTAAACACAAAATTACACATTTTTAGCTTAATTCAAATTGAGTAAACAGCCTTGACTAAGCCCTCAAACGTATTCAAAGCTGCTGACTGACCTTAGAGCATTCAAATTTTACCCTTATTAAATTTAATCCTCTAAATACTTAATCCTTACTCACCCATACATAACATGTGCTTAAAATCCTATTGGTTCTTATCTAAACCTTATAGTATAATAAATATTATCCTCAATATCAGCCATATTAATCAAACCTTAGGTTAACATCAATATTCTTAAACTATAGGTTAAACTTAGAAAATCTACAAGTACTACTACGAGTGTCCAAATAAATCCCGGTCTGAACCAAAAATCCACAGTCATAAAGATAATACTATAATTACTATAACACTACTATCTAACTTAGCTAAGTAAAGTTCTTGGACTCTACACATTTTTGGGTCGTTACATGCACTTTCGGAGTTTCATCGGGAAAGTTACTAGGGTTTATAGTCAACATAGGGGGATAAAGGCGAATCCAGAAAAAATCCGGTCGTTGTTAGAAATGCATTCGCCTAGGTTGTGGAAGGAAGTACAAAGCCTAACTTTATAGGTGGTGGCCTTAAACCGCTTCATTTCAAAGTCTACTGAGAAGTGTCTCCCGTTTTACAACTTGCTCAGAGGAAATAAAAAGTTTGAATGGTCTGAAGAATGCAAAAAAGCATTTAACAACCTGAAAATGCATCTAACTGAACCCCCCATACTATCAAAACCGACGTCCGGGGAATCCCTGTTTCTATATTTGGTCGTGATAGAAAATGCAGTCAGTGCTGTGTTAGTTGGACAAGAAAGGCACAAAAACCCATATAATATGTAAGTAAGAATCTTCTTGGAGCTGAATCGTGATACCCTTTTATAGAAAAGCTTGCGCTCTGTCTCATTTTTGCTTCAAGGAAGCTCAGATCATACTTCTAATCCCATTCTATTCACGTCTTAATCGACCAACCTTTTAGGGAGGTTTTGCAAAAACTTGAAACGTCAAAACGTCTGTTAAAATGGGCCATGGAACTCAACCAGTTCAAGACATTATATATGCCATAGATAGCAATCAAGAGCCAAGCCCTTGTCGATTTTGTGGTCGAATGCACAGGATTCTAGGACGAGATGATAAGGGAGCTGGTGTAGGAATTATGGAAAATATTCGTTGATGGATCGTCAAATGAAAATGGGTCAGGAGTTGAGATAATCTTAATCTCACCTAAGGGGCATCGATTCCATACAACTCTTAGGTTCGTATTTGAAACATCCAACGACGAAGCCGAATATGAGGCCTTATTTGCAAGGCTAAGAATGGCGAAAGAGCTAAAGGCAAAAGCCATCCAATGTTATAGTGATTCTCAGCTCATAGTCAATAAAATATTGGGGGAATATCAATCTCGTGGTATCAAGATGGTAGCCTACTTAGCTAAGGTTAAGGGCGAGTTGTCCGAGTTCATGTTTAGCTCCGTTGAGCAAGTCCCCCGCAAGCATAATTCCAGCACTGATGCTATGGCTCGACTTGTTACCACCAAAGAGGCAAATACATTGAATGTGGTTCCGGTGGAGTTCTTGGAAAGTCCGAGTATAACATTAGAGTCAGTTGAGGTCAGAATGATCGACATAAAACTGACCTGGATGAACCCCATAATGGAGTACCTCACAACCGAAAAGCTAACTGACGATCGAAAGGACACGAGAAAGTTGTTGTATCAAGCTCCGCGGTATGTTATGGTTAAAGGGATCCTATATCGACGAGGGAATTCGTTGAACTTCCTGCGATGTGTTCTGCCCGAGGAAGCACAAACTATTTTACAAGAAATACATGAAGGCTTCTGCGGAGACCATGCTGGGGAGCAAAACCTAGCTCTAAAGATACTGAGACAAGGCTATTTTTGGCCCACGTTGATAAAGGACTCGATCTTGTATGTGCAGAAGTGTGACAAATGCCAATGCTTCGCCATAGTTGCCCGAGCTGCTCTGGTCGAGCTATCCATGATCTCATCCCCTTGGCCATTTTCAACATGGGGAATTGTCTTAATTTGTTATCCACGGGACATACCCATTTTTCCCTGTCCTTTGGAAGCGAGGCTATGCTCCCTATTGAGGCGATGGTAATGATCCACAAACAAAATACCTTTGATCAGGATCATAACCACGACCTAATTAGTGCATCTCTCGATCAAATCGAAGAAAAATGAGAGGCATCACAATTACAACTCACCCATTATCTACAAAAGATCACTCGTTATTTCAATTCAAAGGTTAAGGGACGCAGACTCGGATTAGGCGATCTGGTTCTTTGAAGGGTCTTTGTAGTAAGTAAAGATCCCAAAGATGGTGTGTTAGGGCCGAATTGGGAAGGACCATATTAGATCGTGGAGGTCTTACGCGAAGGAACTTTCAAGCTAGCCCGGTTAAGTGGAGAAATAGTCCCACGAGCCTAGAATGCTCTACACTTAAAAAAGTATTATCAATTGTTTTGTTATCTTTAATGTTTTCAGAATTACTGTTTATGTAAGTATTATTTATAAAAGCCATTTCAGTTTAATAACAGTTGATTATTAAGTCACCAATTTTATCATTTTGTTATCACGAGCTCACTTTGTAAAAGCAACCAAAAACATTTATACATTCTGGTTGCTTAGGGGGCACATAACCGAAGAGAGCTTTTAAGAGAGTTCAGCTTATTCAAATAAAGATTAAAACTTAGAGTTTGGAAAAATTTATTATTCAATTAATTTTTAAAGCTCGAATTTTCAAAGTTTCGAACGCAAACTAAGTTTGAGAAATCTCTAAAAATAAAACCCCTGGATATAACCAAGTCCGAGACCTGATTTCTAACAGGTATAAAGCTACTAAGCCTGTTGAAACCCCTGGATACGACTAGGTCCACGACCTGATTCTTAACAAGTGTGATGCAATTAAGCAAGCAAAATCTTGGATACAACTAAGATATTGATAAAATCTATCCCGATCTAAAGTTAACCCCTAAGATTTTGAATGTACAAGAATCTAAGGATTCAAAAGCATGAGAAAATAATAGACTGAAGGGAACACAAATAGATCATATGTTAGATATATATTCAAAAATATATTGTCATCTTGAGGAGAAAAAGCCTCGACTTGAGCTCGAAGGCAATTGTTTTGGTCCCAAGGGACTTAATTACAGAAACATAAAGATAAAAACAAAAACAAAGATAATAAATCATTATGGTCCGTCAACTTGCTCCAGAGAGGTTACCTCCTCGCCATCTCACTCAACAACTTCAGAAGCTTTGGCGGTCTTTGAGGGTTCTTGTGAAAACTGAATCTTGAACCTGGCAAGATATGGTACCCACAGCTCAGGTTGCATAAAGGAGAAGTTCCCGTCCTGGTTGAAATCCTATCAATGGTAAAGCATCTCCTTCGTCAAAGTTGATGACTCCGAAACTTCCTCTTTGGCCTTGGCCTTGGCCTTGACCTCGTTTAGCTTTTTCTTGAGTCCTTCATTTTTGGCTTGTAGCTGGTCCACGCGACGACTCACCTCCATGACCTGGTCCTGGGAGGAAAACTGGGTGGCCTTTTCAAATCGGTCGCTCTCTTGGGAGGAAACCAGGGTGACTTTGGTGGTCTGTTCGTCCTCTTGAGCAGCGCTCAAGGCAGCTCAGAGATCCTCGTCCCTAGCTTTAACCTGAGCAATTCCTTGGAATTGAGCTAGAACAGAATGAAAAAGGATAATGCAAGTCAAGAATAGTTTAAGAAAAGAACTAAGGAGAAAGGAAAAATAAAAGTTAGAAGAGTGAGAAGGACTCACGTGAGGTTCATCCCCATAGCAGATTTGAGGGCGTCCTTAGGAGTACACTCCTCTATAGCCCTCAAGACTTTGGCGTTGGCTCTGAAGGCATGGCCAACCATATGGCATGCCATCTCGTACACAGTACCCCGAAACACCTAGGGGATCTTGGCCATGTTGAGGGCTTGACTGGGATCTGGACAATGGGAGCCTCACCTTGGATCACTTGAGGAATTGAGAGAGGTACATGTCGAGGAAGAGGAGGCGGAGTTTGGTGAACCGTGACAGTTGTTACCGGAGCTGGGGGTACGTTCTTTTGTGGCTGCTCCCGGGTGGAGCTGGCACCTTTGTCCCTAGCTAAAGAATCGGTGATAGCCGCAGTCTTGGGAGTTTGTTTCTTTGTCAATGTGGCCCTCTTCACCACAAGATCAGCTCCAGTCCCATCGACCTTAAAAGCATCCATCAAACCCGAGGCATCTGGCAGCTCCATCTCTTCACCTGAAAAAAAATGAGAAGAAGGTTTAGAATTGAAAAATAATTATTCAAAGTAATATAAAGACAAGAAAAAGGGCAAGAACCCTACCCTCCAAGCTAGGGGAGGAATCTACTACGACCAGCTCGGGGTTATGGATTGGGATATGCACAACCTCTAACTCTTGGATTAACAGAGGTGGGGGAGAATCTAAAATTATGTCCTCCTGGGTCCTAGGGGTTTCAGGTCCTTCTTTGGGCTGAACTCATCTATGTACTGCCTAAAAGTAGGGGCATATGTACCCTGAAGCAAGGAAGGCTAGGTCCTATAGTTTGTCCCCTACTCTTAAAAAATAATGGATCTAAAATTGAGAGTGTTGTCAACCACACTGGTACCTTTAGGGGTAGTTGTGGTCATAACGTACCACCAAATGGTCCACACACTGAAGAGGAGTTATGTTTACGTCTGTGTCAATAGGATGACAACTAACGAGCTGGTTAGGGTTGAAGCGAATTAGCCTAAAACTGCCAGCAATCTGATCTAACTCTCTGTATGGCTATGGGTTACCTTGGCTGGAGGGGCCAACTGCTGCCCCGAACGTAGCTCGCTCTGGATCAGGTGTCTGATTATCTTCGGGAGCTTGCCTTTTGCACACCAGCAGTGCCACATTTTCTTCCTTCTCGATGTATTCATTGATTGGCAAGGCTTCTTGAGGAGGAGGGAGGTCGAGGATGACAAGAAGAGGAACTCGGGTCCTGAGAGCCAGCGTTTGGACCTTGCTGATCAGGTTGGAGGCCACCATGGTGGTGTCATTCACAATTTGATGGTAGTCTTTCTCCTTAGGAGGAAAACTAGACAAAGTCTCATATTGACCCCCAAGGGTCACATACCGCTTTGTCCTCGCGAATATAGCTTCACAAAGAATGAACTCAATTAGAATACTTAAAAAAAAAGTGTGGAAACAATAATAAAGTTCACATGTTGAATTGATAAAGACAAGGGACTTATGAGGGCGGTTATATTATCGGTTATCGTAGTTCTTGAACCCATTTGACATAAAGAACAAGTCTTTATAGTCTTTTGGGTGGCTGGGGAGGTCGATGATGGAGGCTGAGTTGGGAAACGAGTGAGGTAGTAGATATCGTCACCTCGCCCCATCTAGTTGGGACTGCCCTTGAGGCAAAAGAAGTACATAATGTCTGTCGGAGTGGGGACCTCCCACTCGTGCCTCAAGAATAGATACTTTAACCCCGCCAAAAGTTTGTATGAGTTTGGAGAGAGTTAGAATGGAGCCAGTCTGACGTAGTTCAGGAAGTCTACAAAATACTGGTCCAATGGGAGGAAGGCACCTGCCTTCAAGTGCTCATCACTCCAAGCCCCATAGTCATCTTGGAAAGGGTCACAACTCTGCTCTCCTTCCCATGGAGGTCGAACATGGAGGCCATCAACTCCCTTCTCAATCACATGACTCAGCAGGATCTTGTTGACTTTCCCTTGAGTCGAGATTCGGGATGCTATGTGCTCGGCCTTGAAGAACACACTGGGGTCGACCACAAGTTCCCTCTCCACCACAGGGTCGAATTGAGGAATGGGAGAGTCAGAGGCAACATGCTTGTCCTTGCTCTGAGCAAAAGAGTTCGCAGTGTTTTTCTTTGTGGGGGGGGGGGGGATGATTTAGCTCGCTTGACGACAAAGCAACCTATTAGTGGCGACCTAAGATAATTACTGGCTACAGTTGTGGAGGTATGAAAATCCACGTGTTTAAGTGGTTTACTTTTTGGATATGAAAATGTATACGAGCTAAACTGTGTCCTAGCCTCAACACGTGGTCCTAGGCCATGCGCTTTGATTTCTTAAAATTCCCTGATACTTCAGGATTCGTGTGTCAAACTCATCAAACCCACTACTTTTCTTTTCAAATTGGTTTAATGCAAAACCACTTAAGGGATCAGAATTGTAATATATCCTATATGAGCAAGTCTATTATGCCATAAAATAATAGAATCAAAACCAAGCACATAAGAGAAAGATGAGCATGCATTATTATCAAAACCATTGTCTTTGGTACACAATTTGATCATCCCATCACACACATACCCTTTCCCCCACAAAGTAATTCCCATTCGATAGATTAGCTTACCAGACTCAAACACTGCTTTAATGCTCAGTTTGCTTAACAAATTCCCACTCACAAGATTCCTACTCATATCTGGAACATACAACACATTGGTTAATAGAACCTTTTTTCCTGACATGAAGTAAAGATCAACATTCCCCTTGCCCAACACCTTGAACCTTTGCTCATTTCTCATTTGGATCTCATGTGCATCCTTTGATTCTTCAAAGTTATTGAAGACCTCTCTATCATAAGCAACATGAATAATGGCACAAATGTCATACCACAATCCTTGTACTTTTCCTTGGATTGCATTCACCTCACTCAAGGCTGCAACCAACTCCTCTTCGGTTGAGTTGACCTTGGATCCATGGTTATGGGACTTTCGATACTTGAATTCTCTAGCCATGTGACCCCTCTCGCCAAAAAAAAAAACCAAGGGTCTCTCACACCCTTGAATTGCCCTTAATTATTCCTTGGAGCTATATGAGTATCTTTCTTTGATTAGAGCTTCTTGTGAGTCTTTCCTTTTGATTGAGAGGGTTTCTCTATGGCATTAGCTTTGAATGTCCCAACATTGGACTCTTCCATACACTTATCTCTACAACAAGACTCATCTCCAATCCTTAGGTGTTTCAAGATTTCTTCCAAAGATATCTCTTCATTCTTATGGAGAATCTTCTATCTTTAGACTCTCCAAGAGGAAGGTAGTTTAGCTATAATCCCTCCCACGATGAAAGGTTCCGACAATGTTATCTTAAGAGTAGACAACTTATTCCCAATAACTTGAAGCTCATGTACTCTTTGGGGAGTAAGGGGTTTAGCATCAAAGAATTTAAATTCCATGTATTTAGTGATAAGGAATCTCTTGGCATCTTCTTCTTCTTCTTCTTCGGTTTTGTACTCCTTCTCAAGAGTTTCCCATATCTCATTTCCCAGATAGTATTTGTGTAGAGATCATAGAGACGATCCGACAGAGCATTGAGTATGTGGCCTTTACAAATGAGTTCATCCTCTTCCCTTTTCTTTATTTCTTTAATTACGTCTTGAGAATCATCATCCTTTGGAGGCTCCAAAGTCTTCAAATCATTTTCAAGAATGTTGTGCACCTTTAAAGTTGTGAGGAGAAACTTGATCTTGTCTTGCCACCATACAAAGTTTGAGTCATCAAACCTATCTAGTATAACTAGAACATGGGACGTGAACTTGAGGACTGAGATTGATGAGCTTTCTTCCATGACTTTAACTAGCACAAAAACCTTTACAGATATACAAACTTTGACACAAAACAAATGTTAAGAGATAGAGATTTTTTATTGTTAGGGGTTAGGCAATGAACAACCTTTATTTTGTGATACAACTAAAGAAAAAAGATACAAGTAATCAAAATTTAATGATAGTAAAACACAAATTATAGAAACATAAAGAGAGCAAAGTGTAGAGTAGGCCTTTCTTGAAGAACTACCCTTAGAACATAAAATCACAAAGCTATGATTTTATGTGAAACACAAAAGTTGTAAGGCTTGACACAAATATTGATTTTTTTGTCCAAAACTCTCTATTTATAGCCTTCTCTATGAAAATGCTTGAAGCTACTACAATGGAATGAGATTAGGATACATTAGCCTTGAGTCTTCATACAAGCCAAGCTTTCTTGATGAAGATCTTAGAGAAAACTAGTAATCTTGAAAGCTAGAGAGAGAGAGAGAGAGAGAGAGAGAGAGAGAGAGAGAGAGAGAGAGAGGGGAGAGAGAGAGTTCTTATTTTAGGGAGATATAGGTGAGTGATCAATTCACCAATCATATAAACCCTTTAAATAGTATAGGACCCTCTTTAGACTCAACCAATAAGATTAGAGCATTTAAATTTAAGTTTTGGATCTAAAACACATAACTGTATAGACATGCATGTATGCCCTAGGCGATGCATCGCCTAACACCAGGTGATGTATCGCCTGCTCTGTCTTGTGCTCGTTTTCACAGCTAAGGCGACATGTCGCCTCCCAAGGGTGACGCATCGCCGACGCCTATGACTTTGTACTCCAAAATTTGTCTCAAATCATCCCCAAATGCTCCTAAACTTCTAGGGTACTCTTATATACTCCAAATAAACATTTAGGACCCAAAAATATGATTTATAAATGTCTATACCAAAAGTTAACTTCACATGTTGACTTATGTAAAATTGGTATTTGTTTTACACCTCTTTGTGCCTAAATAATTTTGACATGTATTTAACCAATATCAACAATTGAGAAAATTAATTAATTAATATATTAATTTTTGAAATAAAATAATTGATTAATGAATTCAATTTTCAAAAAATATTTCTTAATTAAAATTGGTATGTTTGAAAATTCTATTTAAATATTTAAGATAATTAATTATTTTTATATATTAAAATAATTTGAAAAGAAAAATTAGATATTTGAAATTTGATTTGAATTTGAATTAATATTTATTCATTAATTATTATGATAAGATTATTTATCAGATTTGATACTTTTGAATAAATGATTGTTAAGTAATAATTAAATAAAAGTGGTTAAGAAACATAACCCTGAAAAAAAAAAGATATGCCACACACCAATCACGGTGATTGGACTATGATTGACGTGTGACTAGGTCCAAGACTAGTTTTGGATATTTCTTTTATTTATTTAATAATTAGTTTATAATTTTAATTTTTAATTTAACTAATTCTTTTTTAAATATATCAGATAGAAAATTGTTGTTTTTCACGAATACGCTTAATAGAGAGAATATTCTAGAGAGAGATTCTTTGCTTTTCACAGAGAGAAAAATATATTGTAATATTTTTCCTATATATTGTAATATTAGGTGGGAGATGATCCAGGACTCAAATGCCATTGTCTCTAAGGCACGTATTTCCTTTTGCATTGCTTATCACCACCCTACATCAATCATTGCCTCTTTAAAAGATCGAGGCTCAACACCTGCCGTCACAGCTGCAAGAAAAATTCTATGTTGCAAAGAAAAAATTTCGCAATTGACAAAGTGTTATAGGATACATAGTACCTAAAGAAGACTGAGAGGCGGGTAGAACGGTGGGACTAGATGAAGGACTCAAATTTCTCACAGTGTTTGTCACATAATATCGAAGAAGAATAGAAGATCGTTTATCTCTCATACCTTTTCCCATGTTATCATCTGCAATACCATTCCTTGTAGCAATCATAGAGCTATCTGTAATGGAGCTAGGGAAGTTGTGAGTAGATGCTGTGCTATCCCTGAAAAATTGTCTCATACCTGAAAATTCCAAGATCTCTTGTGTTGAGAATATCTTATGAATCAGAAAATTTCCATCACAACTTTGCGTGCCAACACACATCTTGAGTAGTAGAGATACATCTTGGAAGATCTTGGTTTGAGTATTTTGGAGGCTGCTTTGGATTGGATGTTCGTAGGAGTTACAAAAAGATAGCAAGGATTCTTGATAGATCTATAACTGGTAAATCCTTATCTTTTTCTATTTTATTGATTAATGTTTGCATATTAATGGATCCAATTATTTATAGATTGTTTAAATATTTTTTTTAAATTCCTGGGCCCACCACCCTTTGCATTCCGCTGCACACATGGTAAACCAGTTACCAACAATTGGTACCAGAGAGATCATTAATCTTTGCATACATTAATTGTTGTGTTGGTATAACATGCATTCTTATATTAATGTAATATGTGATGAATGGATTGATGTTTTTTTTTATTAATGTTTGTTCTTAAGAGTCATTAATTATATGGTGTTTTGGTTTAGGAATTGTTCTTAATTTTTTCTAGATCTACAAAATTGTAAGCTGTATGGGGCATAGAATTTTTTGTATTTTATTTTTCTGTATTAGTATAATTATTTGCAAAAGGATGTAATCTCGGGCCCCAAGCCCAAGGGTGTCGAGACCCTCCCGACACCTGCTCTCAGCACCCAGGCGCCTCTGCACCGTGTGCACCAGGCTCTCCTGTACTCGAGCCTCCAGCCAAGCCCATGCGTGCCTAGGTCTCCTTTACCTTGTGCGCCTATCTTTCAGTGTCCTTGCTATGCTTGGCTCCCTGCGCCCCTGCCGCTGCCTTGACAGCTTGGTGCGTAGGTGGCTCTTGAGCCACCCTTATCGAGCTGAGCCCCTTATTGCAAACTTCTACTACTTGGCTTCTTACCCAAGCCCTAGGGTAACTGGTTGTTTCCTTAAATTTGTGGGCTAGGCCCAAATTGTTAATTGGAATTTTAAAATTCTAATTAAATTTTGAATTAAGTGGCCCAATTTCAAAATTGGCCTTAATGACCGATTGGGCTTTATTTAGCCAAGTTCAATATATCTAAAATATTGTTTAAAAATTATTGAGGTCATTTATAATTAAAAATTGGGCTAGATGGAATAAAAATAATAGAAGGTCCAAAATATAGATATGGAGATTCTACATGAAGCCTGGTTTTATTTTTGTATTTTATTTTGTAATTTATTGAAAGTGTTGTAATTTTTCTAGAAATATCCAAAACACCCGGCTCACATTTATTTATTTACTGTATTTATTATTTAAATGTTTGAATGTATTAAATGCGTGTAATAGCATTTTCATGCATTGTAACATGACATACATATTACCCACACAGTATCTAATTAAAGCATGCATCTCATATGAGTAGCAACATGTTTTGACTAGGAACATCCTATTTGATTATATGATTTTACTTGATGAATCATATAATTAATCTAGTTTAAACTAAAAGAAGATGGCATATTTATTTTAAGTGTTAATTTCATTCATATTTGATAAGTAATAAGCAAATGATATTCTCAATAAGTAGAGCATTTATAGACTAGATATTTTAAGGGCTTATTTAGTAGATTGATTAAATCTTGTTTAATGTTTAAATTTTTAGTGAGATTAATAATTATTAGAATCTCATTTGGTAAATTAATTGGATTAATTTAATTTAATTTAATTGAAAAGTATAGGATGTTTTGTGAAAACACATATTCTAAAATAGTGAGTGGGAGATTGAGATGTAACAATAACTCCTATGATTTCCATTCATGGAATGGGCCTTTGTTTCCATCCCCATAAGGAAGGTTTCTGAATGTGTTATTATTCAAGGTTAACTTCTTTATTTTTAAGAATAGGATTGAATATGTATTTCAAGTTTGTCTGACCCTAAGGCACACTTTTGAGTTAAGTCATTAATCTAAAATAATGGATTACACTCACAAAGGTTAATTAGGCTTTTGAGCTTACTAGTAAATTTCGACTAAACAAAAGGTTGTTCGTAAGTCAAAAGAGAAAATAGTTGATTTTAAGTTTTTACTTATGGATTTGAGAAGTGTCTCACAATTTATTTGAGATTAGTCTGACCTACCCTAAGGCTGGTCCATTAACTGTCAAATTAATTTATCGCAGAATTAGTAATAATTGTTTTTTATGTGTTGTTTAAATTTGTTGCATTCATGCATCATTATTAATATTCCGAAATTATTGATATTCATTATATAGGCTAAGTTCATTTTCTTTTATTTTGTTATTTAATCAATGATGTCTAGCTCAAACCCTATTACTGCTTTACTGGCAAATGAGAAGCTCACTGGTGATAATTTGATGAAATGGAAATCAAACATGAACATTGTGTTGATTTGTGATAACCACAAGTTTGTCTTTACTAAGGAATGTCTTGAGGTCCCTGCTGCCACTGCTCCAAAAACTGCTAGGGAGAAGTATGTGTTGATTTTTATAGATCAAATCAGAGATTATATGCAGCGAAATAACAGTCAAAATTGTTAATTTAACCCCACAAGATTTCTAGATCTACTTCTTCACATACATACATATATATTGAATCAAAGACATGAATAGAAAATTGCCTCAAGTCCTTCCTTGCTGCTATCTTTTTGTACGTCAAAAATCATTGAGATCTCACACCAAGATCTTCCAAAATGTTCTCAACACTCAAAGAACAAGTGTGGGCTCGCTATACAAAACAATAGGAAAAATCTATTTATCATATGTTCTCGACACATTAGATCTGATAAAGTTTGGACCTAAGTTTGTGAAGAACAGTGATCTATGATTGTACCACTGTTCTATTTCTCTCAGGGAGATTTCACAATCTGTTTTCTATCACTAAAAGTATCGTTCTGAAAAATTGATCTCCTATATTTAATATATCCAATATATTAAAAATAAAATAATAGTTATTTTAAACAATTTGAAAATAACTAATCAGTTATTAGAATTTGTTTAAATAATAATTTTGTAATCATATTACAATATCTCATTATTTCTTTAATATTTAAATAACTAAAATTGTGGAACAAAGAAACTTCTAGAAGCTTCTTGTGTGTGTAGCACAGTGACTGTGCACTGTGCTACACGTGTACCACATGCCAAGGAAGACATGTGATTTTTCCCAATTATTTAAATACCAAAAATCCCAAAAATAAATTAATTTGATTTTTGTTAAATCAAATAATTAATTAATTACACATAATTATACAATAATTATGTTTAGTGCATAGAAAAACATTTTACTTATCAAATAAGTCATTTTGCCCATTTTTGTATTTATCTTTGTGAGTATTTGTTTGAGCCATTTCGGGGACCATGGACCTATAACATTAAGCTCTAATAAATTGAAACTAAATAATTAAAGTCTTTAATTATAGTATTTAATTTATTAATTATGATATTTCTCCACTATAAATTCATAATTGAACTCTTTATGTTATAGATATACGTTTACAGAAATCTTATTCTAAGTTGTCCATTGATATAACCATCTTACAATAGTTCAACCCTCTAATTAATTAGTTCATAAATTAGAATGGAATAATTACCATTTTACCTTTCTAATTTACTTCTCATTCCTTAAGTACCATTAATTCACTAGTGAATAATTAATCTATAATCTAATTATAAATTTCAGCTCAAAATCATTCAGTTCCAGAATTAACCCTTAAGGGAACTAATATACGATATGTTAGGAAAGATTAGATTCTGTATTGTTGATACATGTTCCCAGTCATCCATGATATTAAATCTCCAAAACAAAAGTTATTAGCCTCATTCTATGAAGATACCTTAACGAATGAATCAAAAGATTTAATAAACATGAACAGGAGTTCATGAAACTCAGGATTTACGTTGATCTATAAATGATCATCAATTATGATATGAATTACAAGTCTTTATTATTAAATGGTTTTTGGATAAAGACTTTTATTCATATCGGTCCATGTCATATATAATCATATTATATAAATCACATTTACCGAGATGTCTTACCACATCAATAATCCGAATCTAGATTATTTGTATCAACATGATACTCAGCAAACCGTACTTACAACCCTAATTAAAGAATTCCATAACTTCAATTTGTTGTTGTTGACTATTTTTATTCATTCATGTGATCTTAATTCTCTCGTAATAATACAAGATCACATCCTCAATAAAGAATATGGAATTTTTCTGATATTTACAAAATTATTCAAACAATAATTTAATAATCTAAATATAACAATAATAAACCATTGTATTTATTTATTCATCGAAATAATAAATGTCTTTTACATGCTTTTAGGACATACTCCTAACAGTATGATGCTTGGATATTATCCAAAAAAAGGCTAAATGCTACATGCTTGCTAGTTTGAGTGATATACTCACAAAGAAGCATGAAGAAATGGAGACTACATATGAGATATGGGAGTCTCTTCAAGCCATGTTTGGATAATAGTCTGATCAATGCAGACATGAGGCTACTAGAGCCTATATGAACATGAAAATGAATAAAGGTATTCTTGTCATAGAACGTGTTCTAAAAATGATTAATACAATGCATGATACGGAAGTTCATGGAGCAACCATTGATGAGAGGACTCAAGCTAGACTGATACTTGAGTCACTCACACCAGCCTTTTTCACATTTACTACCAGCTATGTTATGAACAAGTTAGAGTATAATATGACTCAGTTATTATATGAGTTGCAGACTTTTGAATCACTCAATAAGAGTAATACAAAAGTAGAAGAAGCAATTGTTGCTGATTCTAAACCTTCCTCTTCAAAATGGAAAAATAAGAAGAGAAAGAAACCCAATGAAAAGGACAACGACAACCAAAAAAAGAAGCATAAAAAGTCATCTAATGGCAAGGAGAACAAAAAGAATAAGGATAACAAAACTTCCAAGAAAAAGCAGCTCAATGGGACATGCTTTCATTGTGTACTTGAGGGTTATTGGAAGAAAAACTGTCCTAAGTATCTCTCAGACCTAAAAGAAAGAAGAAAGGAAAATATGATTTACTTATTTTAGAAGCTTGTTTAGTGGACGATGATACATCATCATGGATTGTTGATTCTGGTGCCACTAACCAGTTTTGCTTTTCTTCATAGATTCTAAGTTCTTTGAGGGAGCTTGCTGATGAGGAGGTGACTATGAGGGTTGGCAGTGTTCAGGTCATCTCTGCCAAAGCAGTTGGAACAGACCGTTTAGAATTTGATAAAAATAAATTTCTTGTTTTGGACAATGTTTATTTTACTCATGAATTTACTAGAAACTTAATTTCCGTTTCTATGTTGCACGAACAAGACTTTGATATTTCTTTCAATAATAATTCAATTTTTATCTCAAGATCTAGTATTGAAATCTGTCATGCAAAATCCAATGATGGGTTGTATAAAGTAAAGGCAAAAGAAAGATCAATCTACACTCTGAAATGTTTAAATTTGTTAACCCAAGTTCTAATAAACGTCAAAAGAATGATTCCGACAGTGAAACATATCTATCGCATTTGAGATTGGGTCATATTGATTTGGATAGGATTAATAGATTAGTAAAGGTGGGTCCTTTAAGAGAATTGACTGTTGGTTCTCTTCCTACTTTCAGGAAAATGGGAGATTGTTGGGAATAATGCCCTTAAAGCAATTGTAGTTGACAATGGTTTTAATGAAATGAATAAATGAATTAAATTATTGTGTATATGTAGCTTATGTACTATATTATTGTTAATATTATTAAGAAAATATTAGAAAATTCCCAAGTTCATCTAGTGCTCTCAATCTCATATCGGTATGAGAGGATTGAGTTTGAGATAATGGACTTAAATAATTCGTGGTAAAATAAAGTTGTGGAATCTATAGATTGCTGCTAGTATGGTCCACTAGTATTGTGAATACATCTGACCTAGATCCGGGTTACTAGTGTAGTAGGACAGCTTAGTGGACGTACTTTGCATACTAAGAGTATGTAGAACTGGATCAGATGTGATATTCTAATACTTGTTTAAATACCATTTCGGAGAATTATAAAACACATCAACTGATGATTATAAACAAACTGATCTTAATCGTGAAGTTACTATGAACTCCTATATATGTCATTTAACCCTTTGATTCATGTGTTACGGTTTGTCAGAATGATCATGCTAATAACTATTGTTTTGGGGACTCAATGATGTATATGGATGGGGACATAGCTTAACATATATGAAATCTGTACCTTCTTATAGATTGAATGATGGTTTCTTATTTGGTTGGCTTTTAGAACTGAAAAGGTTATTCACATCAAATTCATAATTAGATTATGAATTAACCTTCACTAGTAAAGTCAATGGTACACTAGGAATCAAGATATAATTAAAAGGGTAAAATGATAATTTTATTCCCGCTTAATTATGAATCATCAATAGAGGATTAATTTATATGTAATGATTATATCAATGGACACTTTATGGTTATAATAAAAAACTCAGCAAATATATTTCTTTAATTCTCAAGAGTGCACTTTCATATTTATGGTGGAGTAATCATAAGATTAATAATTATGATTATTAAATCAAAGAGTCTTGGTTAATAATCTATTATTTATTAGAGCTTGGAATTATTGGTCCATAGGTCCCCGGGGTAGCTCTATCAACACTATTCAAGGTAAGAGTTGATGCAAGGGTCAAATTGTGAATGGGCTATATGAGAGAATATTTATTCTTCGCGATAAATATACAATTATGTTGCACAATTTATTATTGCATCAATACAATTTTTGAAATTGTATAGACATAAAAGAAGTTGATTTTAATCAATTATTTTATTTAAATGAGAAATGATAAATATGGATATCAAAATTGGTTTTGATTATTATATTTATTTAATTAATAATAAGATGATAATGAAAATTCAAATTTTGAATTTTGAATTTTGAAATGTAAGTTGTTGTCTTTTCCCTAAAAAGATGATACCTTATTTGAATTTTTAATTATTAATTAATTAAAATAAATATGTACGAAAAATTAAATCCCCTTATTTAGGGAAGTGTTACACTCATAGGGTTTCCTGGACTGCCGTATACGTGTACCACTACTGATAATGATCAGTTATTATTATTTTTATTTAATTAAATAATTAATAAAATATTTTGAAAAGTGTTTTAAAATGGAATGTAAGACTTTGTCTTTAATTATCATTCATTTTATTATTATTAAGATGATCGATTTTATTTGATTATTATTATTATGATAATAATACCTATATATTCTATTTGATAGAAAATAGAAAGAGAAGTTTTTTTTTAAGAATAAAAAAACTGATCACTTTTTCTCACAAAAGATAAACATTTCTCTCTTGCCTAAAATCGTGAGTCTCATGTGCTGAGAATACTTTTTATTCAAAAATTTGATTCTTGTTCTCTATGTGCCCACGAATTTCTTGGAAGATCTTGGTGTGAGTACTCTAGTGAGGATAGGATTAACAGATTAGTAAAGGTGGGTTCTTTAAGAGAATTAACTGTTCGTTCTCTTCCAACTTTAGGGAAAATGGGAGATTGTTGGGAATAATGCCCTTAAAGCAATTGTAGTTGACAATGGTTTTAATGAAATGAATAAATGAATTAAATTATTGTGTATATGTAGCTCATGTACTATATTATTGTTAATATTATTAAGTAAATATTAGAAAATTCCCAAGTTCATCTAGTGGTCTGAATCTCATATGAATTTTTTGTTGTTGTATACAATGCTACCCATTACCACAATTTCTGTCGCGCATTAGGAACTGTTCCTAATAATTGGTACCTAAACCATCTTTAATCCCTGCGCATGTTAATTATTTTGTGGGTATCATGTGTATTTTTTATATTATGCGTAATATATGAATGGATGGATGTTTATGTATGAATTGTTGATGTTCTTAAGGGTTGGTTTTCATGGTGCTTTTGGGTTTGGAAAAGTTCTTAAATTTTCTAGATATACAAAAATTGTAAGCCATTTTGGGGAATAGGAATTTTGTAATTTATTCTATTATCAATTTCTAGATAAAATCGTTATGGCTCGAGCCCCGAGCACGAACCCCATGGCGAGTGCCCCTGCGCCTGAGTCCGCGCACGCCCCTGCGCTTGACTCTGCAAAGCCCCTGCGCCCCAGTCCATGCAACCACCGCTCGTGTGCACTGCAGTCACCGCCCAAAGCTTGTGAGCCCGCCCCTAGGGCCCACTGAGCACCAAAGTTTTTATTAATTGGGATTTTTATTTCAAACTTAAATCAATAATTAAAATTGTTTAATTTTGAATTAATTGATTAAAATCCCAAATTTAAATTGGGACTAAATAATTAATTGGGTATTAAAAACCCAAGTTTAATTATTCTTAAACTTTTTTAAGATAATTAAAAAGTTATTTTTATTTAAAAATTAAAATTATAATGGCTCAAAGACTGAAAGAGAAGGTCAAAGATCAAAGGAGTTGCTCTTCATTATGCCTTAGTTAGTCTAATTAATTTTTTGTGTATGTTTTACAAGTGTTGTAAAATTCTAGATATACCCAAAGCACCCATCCCATATTTATTTATTTATTGTCTTGAACATAATTAAATAGTTTAATACTTTGTTATGCATTATAACATGCCATACATATTACCCACATAGTACATATTAAGCATGCATCTAATTTTTTTTAGAAACATGCTTATGATTGATTATATGTTTTTATTTGATAACTCATATAATTAATTTAGTCTTAATTAGTTAAGATGGTAAATAGAATTTAAAAGTTGTTTATTTTCTTATTAATGTTTTATTAAATTAAATTGTATTCTACTTAAAAAGCAAAATAAAATTAATCTAGGGCATGATTATTTATTTTGTATAATTTGATTAGTATTTATTAGAATATCATTTGGTAAAATTAATTTAATTGATTTTCCAATTAAATTGAAAAATATTGATTTTGAGAAAAACACATTCTTTTAAAATAGTGAGTGGGAGAGGGAATTATGACAATAAGTCCCTTGGTCTCCATTATTAGTTGAACATCAAGAGGCATAGGAAGAGCCTCGTGCCACCTCCGTTTGCAGCCTTCCTAAGGAAATGCTTACAAATATGTTTATTTGATTTCAAGGTTGACTTCTCCTATGAGAATAAGATCAATGATGTATTTCATGTTTGAATGACCCTAAGGCACACTCTTGAGTTAAGTCGTTAATCGAAAAATAATGGATTACACTCCGAAGATGTATCTAGGCTTTCGAGCACAACTAGCACATCTTGACCAAACTAACGACAATTCATAAGTCAAAAGAGAAAAATGAGTTTTTTAGTTTTCACTTATGGAGTTGAGACCTTGTCTTAAGGTTAATTTGTTTTTAGTCTGACCTACCCCAAGGCTGGTCCATTAATTTTTAAATTAATCTATGTGGATTAGTAATTTTATATTTTATGTGGTGCATTCATGCATCATGTTTAATATTCCAAATATAAAAATATATTTATTATATGCATTAATTGGTTATATTTTATTTATTTATTTTTTCAGCAACATGTCCAATCCAAACCCTCTAACAGCTTTACTTGCTAATGAGAAATTGAGTGGTGATAACTACATGAAATGGAAATCGAACATGAACATTGTTTTGATATGTGAAAACCACATGTTTGTCCTGAATGAGGAATTTCCTGAGTTTCCTGCTCTCACTGCTGCAAAAACTACTAGAGAAAACTATGACAATTGGATCTTATCTAACAATAATGTCAAATTTATATGCTTGCTAGTATGAGTGATGTGCTCAGAAAGAAGTTTGAAACTATTGAAATAACTTATGAGATTTGAGAATCTCTACAAGGCATGTTTTGCCAGCACTATGATAAGTGCAGACATGATGCTACAAGAAGATTCATGAATGTGAAAATGAAGAAAAATGTTTCTGTCAGAGAACATGTCCTACACATGATCAACATATTGCACTATGCAAAAATCCACGGTGCAACCATTGGTAAGAGAACTCAAGTAAGTGTGATACTTGAATGTCTCACACCAGCTTTTGCGGCATTCACTACCAATTATGTTATGAACAAGTTGGAGTACAACATGACCCAACTGCTGAATGAGTTACAAACTTTTGATTCTCTAAAAAAAAGTTCCACTAAGGTTGAGGAGGAAAATGCTGCTGAAACCAAGCCTTCCACTTCAAATGGTAATAACAAGAAGGATTTGATTAAGAAGAATCTTTTTCACCTGTGGCCATGCTTAAAGGTCAGGAGCAAAAAGTTTGCAAGCTTCTTTAGTTTATTTATGGACTCAAACAAGCTTAAAGATCTTGGAATCTTAGATTTGATGAAAAAATTAAAAACATTTGGTTTTGAAAAAAATGTTGACGAACCTTGTGTTTACAAACAAATCAAAGATAAGATTGTGGTATTCCTTGTTCTTTATGTTGATGCTATTCTACTCATTGGGATTGACAAAGAAACATTATCAAAAGTAAAGAAATTGTTAGCTGAGCAATTCCAAATGAATGATTTGGGAGAAGCCAAATATGTTATGGGAATTCAAATCTATAGAGATCGAAAGAACAAAATTTTGGCATTGTCTAAAGCAACTTATATTGATAAAGTGCTAGAACGTTTTGGCATGCAAAACTCTAAGAAAGGCACTATGCCTACTCGGTCAGAAGTTAAATTGTCTAAAGAACAATGTCCACAAACACCTCAGGAAGATGACGACATGAGACAATAT
Organism: Humulus lupulus; assembly: GCF_963169125.1. Taxonomy (NCBI): domain Eukaryota; kingdom Viridiplantae; phylum Streptophyta; class Magnoliopsida; order Rosales; family Cannabaceae; genus Humulus; species Humulus lupulus. The sequence goes on along the minus strand of NC_084800.1, from coordinate 104,879,527 downwards.
CCATATGCCTCTGCGGTAGGCAGACTAATGTATGCAATGTTGTGAACTAGACCTGACATCTGTTATGCAGTAGGGATAGTCAGTCGTTATCAATCCAATCATGGATTGGGTCATTGAACAGCAGTAAATAATATTCTCAAGTATCTCAGACATAATGGAGATTACATGCTTGTGTATTCAGGTGGAGACCTGAACCCCATCGGACATATTGATTTTGATTTTCAATCAGACATAGACAGTCGAAAGTCGACATCTAGATCGGTTTTCACACTTGGAGGAGGTGCTGTAGTTTGGAGAAGTATTAAACAATCCATTATTGCATATTCCACCATGGAAGTCTAATACATAGCAGCTTGTGAAGAAGCTAAAGAGGTTGTGTGGCTCAGGAAGTTCTATATTGATGTGGAAGTTGTTCTAGGCATGGATAAGCCACTTTTTTTGTATCGTGATAACAGTGAGGTAGTAGCTAATTCAAAGGAACCTAGAAGTTACAAGAAGGGAAAGCACATCCAGAGGAAATATCACTTAATCTAAGAGATAGTCAACCGTGGAGATCTTGCTGTCTTGCAGATCCGTTCACAAAGACTTTATCTATTAAATCTTTTTGGGGTCATGTAATAAGCATGGGGTTGGGGGAAATGCCTCATTTGCTTTAGGGAAAATGGGAGATGTTTGGGAATAGTGCCCTTAAAGCAATTGTAGTTGACAATGGTTTAATTAAATGAATAAATGAATTAAATTATTATGTATATGTAGCTTATGTACTATATTATTATTAATAATATTAAGTAAATATCAGAAAATTCCCAAGTTCAACTATGTGGTCTCAATCTCATATTGGTATGGGATGATCGAGATTGAGATAATAGACTTAAATAGTTCGCAGTAAAAAAAAGTTATGGAATCTTTAGATTAATTACTGCTAGTACGATCCACTAGTATTATGAATACATGTGACCTAGTTCTAGGTTACTAGTGTAGTCGGACACTTTAGTGGAGGTACTTTGCATACTGTGAGTATATAGAACTGGACCAGATGTGATTTGATAATACTTGTTTAAATACCATTTCGTAGTATTGTAAAGCACATCAACTTATGATCATATACAAACTGGTCTTAATCCTGAAGTTACTATGAACTCCTATATACGTCATTTGACCTTTTATTCATGCATTACGGTTTGTCAGAATGATCCGGCTAAAAACTATTATTTTGGGGACTCAATGATGTATATGGCTAGGGACATAGCTTAACAGATATGGAATCTATACCTTCTTATAGATTGTTTGATGGTTCCCTATTGTGTTGGCTTTCGGAACTGAAATGGTTATTGACATCAAATTCATAATCAGATTATGAATTAACCTTCACTAGTAAAGTCAATGGTACACTAGGAATCAAGATATAATTAAAAGGGTAAAACATTAATTTTATTCTCGCTTAATTATGAATCATCAATAGATGATTAATTTGTATGTAATGATTAAATCAATGGACACTTTATGGTTACAATAAAGTACTTAGTAAATATATGTCTTTAATTCTCAAGAGTGCGGTCTCATATTTATAGTGAAGTAATCATGAGATTAATAAATATGATTATTAAATCAAATAGTCTAGGTTAATAATCTATTATTTATTGGAGCTTGGAATTATTGGTCCATAGGTCTCCGGGGCAGCTCTATCAACACTATTCAAGGTAAGAGTTGATACATGGGTCCAATTTTTGAATGAGCTATTTGGGAGAATATTTATTCTTCGGGATAAATATACAATTATGTGATAATTGAAGTTGCACAATTTATTATTGTATCAATGCAATTTTTGAAATTGTATAGAAATAAAAGAAGTTGATTTTAATCAATTATTTTATTTAAATGAGAAAGAATAAATATGGATAGTCAATATTGGTTTTGATTATTATATTTATTTAATTAATAATAAGATGATGAAAAAAAATTCAAATGTTGAATTTTGAAATTTAAGTTGTTATCTTTTTCTTAAAAAGATGATACCTTATTTGAATTTCTAATTATTAATTAATTAAAATAAATATGTATGAAAAATAAAATCACCGCATTTTGGGGAAGTGTTACACACTTAGGGTTTTCTGGACTGCCTATGCATTCACCACTACTTATAATGATCACTTATTGGTTTTTTCATTTATTTAATTAATTAATAAAACATTTTGAAAAGAGTTTTAAAATGGAATGTAAGACTTTGTCTTTAAATATCATTTATTTTATTATTACTAAGATGATTAATTTTATTTATTTATTATTATTATTATTATTATTATTATTATCATAATACCTATATATTCTATATGATAAAAAATAGGAAGAGAAGTTTTTTTTAAGAATCCAAAAAATTGATCACCTTTTCTCACAATAGATAAACATTTCTCTCTAGCCTAAAATAAAGAGTCTCATTTGTTGAGAATACTTTTGATTCACAAATTTGATTCTTGTTCTCTATGTGCTCACCCACATCTTGAGGTGTAGAGAATGTCTTGGAAGATCTTGGTGTGAGTACTATAGCGACAATAGGAAGATCGAATTATAGAGGAAAAGATTCAAGGATTCTTGATAGGCTACAAGAGGTAAATCATTTCGTATCAATTTTACATATTCATACACATATTTCATATTAAAGGATCCTCATATAAAGTTGTTTATATGAAATTTTTTTGTTGTATGCAATGCTACCATTACCGCAATTTCCGCTGTGCGCTAGGAATAGTTCCTAACATACGTCACTTTTGACACTTACAATAGGGGATTTTCGGCATCTATTATGAGACATTGTGCCCACCCACTCTCTCGAGTACGGGACATGTGTCAATCTATAATAGGCGTCTATTCGGGTTTCGAGTACTGTGACAGTTGTCTTCTCAAATTTTTACTTCCACTAGTTTTATTTAATCAAGGGGAAATTGGCGACTAAAATACTTAAGTTTTTGTCACTCAAGCACTTATATACCTAAGTTTTTTTTATGGTAAAAGTACCTCACTTCAAAAAATTTGGTGCTCTGTGGTGCCTACCGTTAAGTTTTTCGTTAGCTGTTGATGAAGTAGTAATTAAATGGGAAATTGGCAGCTAAAATATCCAAGTTGTTCTAATCCAATCACTTAACTACCTATGTTTTTTTTTAAAATTATTTATTTTTAAAAAATTAATTAATCACGTAGGTTACGACATCCTAGATCTCGAACTGATCTAATCGTGTGACCTAGATCAGTTCCCAAAGTATATGTATAAATAGGAGAACTAGACCTGAGTCTTACCACCTTTGCATTAAAAAAAATTTCCTTTTCTCAAGATACTCAGAGCTCTCTACATTCCCTCATTTTCCATAAGCTTTCAGACCATTACTTCTGAGCATGTTATCACTTCCTAGATCGAGAAACCACAATGTAAGTATCTTTATATCTGGTTTAAATTTCATTTTCTTATTTTCTGATAAGTTTTATGAAATTTTCTAGTATATTTTCTTTTACCTGTTTTGGCCTGGTATGATTTAAGTTTGGGTTTTATATGTGACCGACGCTGGTAGCATTAGCAATGGATAGGGACAATGCACAAAAAAAAAAAAGGTCAATTTCTTGGTTTGAAAGAGGAATGTCTAAATACATGAACTTGAAGATCTGAGGAATTCTTTTTTAGGTTTAGTTCTAGGTAGCTTATGGGTCACAGTTTCTTAAGCGGTTTTTCATTAAACCACTTTCCAAAGAGAACTGGGTCAAACACGCGAATATTGAAGTATCAAGGGGTTCCGGAGGTTATGGCGCGTGGTTTTTTACTGCGTGTGAACTCACGTATTAACATTAGGTGAGAATCTAGCTCATAGATTTATTAGGTCGAATAGATCGAATCCAAAACAACGGGTTGCCTCATTTTTATCATCATAGTGAGCTTATATTATAGGTCTCCTCTAATAGACCGCTTTGTCACCAGGAGAACTAAATTATGGCCAACCAGAAGAAGTCAGTGACTAGCTCTTCTTCTCAAAACAAGAATAAAGATAAGCAGATTGCTTCCGAGACTCCTATTCCCCACTTCGGCCCAATGGTGGATAGGAAAGTTGTGGTTGACCCCAATGCCTTCTTCGAGGCCGAGCATATCGAATCTTGGATAAAGACTCAAGGTAAGGTCAACAACATCTTACTGAGTCACAGGATCGAGATGAGCTCCAAAGTACTTGTTTCGATCCCTTGCTCTAGGATGACTTGGGGGCTTGGTTCTTGGAACTAGCACTGTTCTAGCCCCCCTCGAACTCGTATCGACTCCTGGCGAGGTTGAAGTATTTATTTTTGAAGAACGAGTAGGACGTCCCCACCCCCACCGATATTATGTATTTCTTTTGCCTCAAGGCTAACCCAAAGTCAAAGGGATGAGGCGATGGCTTCTACTACCTCAACAAATCCCCTAGCACAGCCTCCATCATCGACCTCCCCAGCCACCTGAATGACTACAAGGATCAATTCTTTATGTCAAACAGGTTCAAATATTTCACCCATCGATATTTCAATCGTCCTCGTAAGTTTCACATCTTCTTCTTGAACTTTGTACTTTGAATTATTTCTTAACAAAGCTTAAACATATTATGATTGAGTTGTTATCTTGTGCCGCTATATATAAGCGAACGGAGCGGTCAGAGACCCTCGGAGGTCAATATGAGACTTTGGTGTAATGACCCAACTAGTTCTAGACTTTGGACCATTAAAACTACTTACACATAGACATTATTCTTAAGAAAACATACATCCGAAACATTCATAACTTTGTTAAAAAAAACTCTAAGTAAATGTTGAAATACATAAATTCAGTGTATGGGATCCCATTGCTTCAAAAATAAAATATAACGTTAACTTAATTAAAATTGTTTACAAAACCAAGTGCGGAAAATACATAGAAATATAATTAAAAAGACTGAAAATAACGTTGTCCTCGAATCGTTCACGTAGTCCACCGAATCCATTCTTCCTCAATACATAATCCCAAGCTGCCAAGAATCTTTCCGCCGCCATAACTATTTTCCTGAATACATGAAAATAAAGGAATGAGCCTAATGCCCAGCAAGGAAAATCTACTATAAAACATAAACATAAACATATACTATAAACATATGAAGTAAAAACATATATCATATAGGACTACAATATTAATGGCCATTAACTCATTATCGTAGCATGTGATAAATCTATCTAGGTCCTCAGTCTACTAATCGAGGTAGGTTAGATCACAAGGTAGTATATGATAACCCATCTAGGTCCTCTGTCTACTAATCGAGGTAGGGTAAATCATAACTCTAATCTATGATTATGGTAAAAAATCTTGGGATTTGATTTTCTATCTAAGCAACTGACCCAAGTGACTATAACATAAAACATATTCATATACATATATAACATATCAACATAACATATCATAACACATATAATCTAACCTATTTTCCTTACCAATATCGGGATATGAGAACAAGGATGGGATTTGGAACACTCCTAAAATCTAACAATGAGAAGGTGAGTATTTCTAAAAGAAAGAGATGAAGAGAAATGAACTAAACCACTGAGAAGAAACTTACCGACAAGAAATCTTAAGTTCAAAGAACTTAAATACCTAACCAAGATAATGAAAAACAATAAGTTAGGATTTGAGTAAAGAAAACTATAAGAAACTAATGAAACATACAAAAATGAACTAGGAATAGGAATACCTTTGAATGTACTAGAACCGAACTACACCTCGATATCAAAAAACACACTATTAACCTTACTTCCCAAGTGTTTTTAAAGCTTAAAATTAAAAAGCTTATAACCCCAACCCAAGTGTTTATCTCTCAATAGTAAACCTAGCAGCTTGAAGGCTCTGAACACAGCTTGAAGAATGAGAGAAATGGCTGGGTACTAGGTCCTATTTATAGAGTTTCAAGGAGTGTAAAGATATTCTTTTAGCTTGAATAAAAATAATGAATATTACTTGAAAAACATTTGAACATTCATTCAACAGAGGTTTAAGACTCGCTCAAAAGGTTCAGAGGCTTATCAAGAGGTTAAGAAATAAAATGAGCTCGGTTTCAAAAATATTTGAAATATTTGCCCTAGGGCCAATATATCGCCCATATTAGGCGATATATCGCCTGGGCTTATATCCCGAGGCTCGTCGATGCGTTTCTGTGAAGTTACGTGTTTTTCGTATTCCTCGTGTGGCGATATATCGCCCCTAGAGCTGCGATATATCGGCATACGCTGAAATATTATACACGTAATTGCACTTTTTCAGCTTAATTTGAATTGCGTAAATAGCTTTGACTGAGTCATATAACATTTTTAAAGCTGCTGGCAGATTCTGGGGGTTTCAAATATTTCTCTTATAAAACTATTCATAAAAAATGCTTAATTCCTTAATAAACGTGCACATGACAAGTGTCATTATCTTATTAGTTCTGTTATCCCAAAAATCAGAAGTGAATGACATGGCAGGAATTAATTGCACGTGGCTGACACCTAGCAAAACCTGTGTTCGACTATCGACCAGGAAGATATTCTGCATTATGCGATCGTTCTCTTCACACGACCAGTCTGGTCGTAGGCACGTAACACGCGAAGGAAATCTTAGGCAGTTATAATGGAATCCGAAATTCTCTCCCATGATTTCCTGAGTATCCGATTATTTAGGAAATAATATCTGTAACAAATCAATGTAAATCTTCCCTGAGCTTATAAATAGAAGAAGAGGGCTCAGGGAAGGGGGGCTGGATCTTTTCTCTTTTTCTGACTTCTAAATCGCTTGAGATTAGAATTATTATATAAATCATATTGTATTGTTCTTCAGAGGTTAGTGAAACTCATTGAACCCTAGTTCTTTGATCACTCCTTTGAATCCCACATCAATAACAATCTAAGTGGGCGTAGGTTATTACTAGATCCTGGGGCCGAACCACTATAAAATATCGTGTTCTTATTATTTTAGCCATTACGTTCTTTTCAACGCATTCATCCACGTCAAGCGTATTTTGACTCCGTGTCAGTTGCCCAAAATCAGGGTCAACATTCTGGTGCTTTCATTGAGAGCTAGACATATCACCGTTGAGAAAACCAATGGCGAAAACTACAAGGAAAACTGGACAGCCGGCCGCCGCTGCACCATCAAATCCGCCTCCTCCTCCTCCTGCAAGCGTGGCTGAGGATGAGCCACATTTGGACTTTGAGGAGGAAGAAATGGATGACGCGACGCTGAAGAGTACTCTGGGGGCGTTGCATGAAGAGCTGGCCAATCTGAGGCCCAGCCAAGAAAGTGCTACCGAAATCATGGCGCGGCAGCAGCAAGAAATTGAAAGGCAGCGCGTGGAGTTGAGCGAGAGGCAGGCGGAGATGGACCGTCACCAGAGCGAAGCCATGGAAGCCCTTGAGGCAGCCTTGCAATTGGCGAGGAATCAGGCTGCACCTGCCTCGCAACTTGATTAGCCTGCGAATGGGCCACCGCACAGGGGTCCCAATCCTAGCCCGCATATCCAACCCTCGAGCCCGCAAAGGCCCGAACAGCCTCAGGTGCCTCATGACGATTTCCCACTGGACCCTGAGGCACAGCCTCCATCCCAAGCTGGTCGCGGAAATCCCCCACATCAGAGGCAGAATAGGACTGAGCATCAGCCTCGTAGTCCTAGACGCCATAGGGGCGATGAGCCAAACCTTCCGAACAGAGGGCAGCATCCTCCTGGTAATAGGAGGAACTCAAAGTTAGGCTCTGCGGTCCGAGGTCCCCCACGGCATGATAATGCACGGGTACCTAACGACCAACGCAGGCCACCCTCTAACGCTCGGGACGTTTCAGCCCGGGAAGGAAATCGAGGAAACAGTCGATCCCGTCATAGCCAATCACGATTCAGAGATGGCAATGGTTATGATGAGGCCGATTCCGGCAGAGGGAATGTCGGTCGGAGGAATGACGAAAGAGGTGGAAACAGGAATCAGCCACCTCAGGATGACCAACCTGGCAGACGGGACGCTGGGGGACAATCCAGGCAGAATAACATCTTCAACCAGCTCGGAGCCAGCGGCAGCAGAGAAGAGACGAGGACTTGAGAGATGTACTCAACGATCGTCACGAGCGGCATGGCGAGAACATCCCCCCAGCAACAGAAGCCACATCAATTCCCGTCGCTGTGCAGGCCCAAAAAGATTCCCTCAACCAGGCAGTGCAACAGCTGGTTGGGGGAAGAACATCTCATATCGATCACGACAGGAGGAAAGGAACTACTTTCTTCCAAAGGATAGCTATGGCAGAGACTCCTAGCAAGTTTAAAATGCCTACGCTTCTGAACTTTGATGGGTACGGTGACCCTGTATCTCACATCAATAAGTTTGAGATACATATGGACATTCAGAAAGTGTCTGAAGATGCTCGGTGCAGGATCTTCCCTGCAACACTTTCTGATGCCGCACAGGAGTGGTTTTTTAAGTTCCCTCCTGCAAGCATAGTTTCCTGGGAGATGTTCGTAAGGGAGTTTTATGGAAAGCTCTACGCAGGTCGCGTGCATCCGACCGAGGCAAACCAGATGGTTGAAATTCGCCAGCAGGATGGAGAATCGCTGAAGGACTACATCCAGCGCTTTATGCGAGCAGCAGCTGGAGCGAAAACAGTGGGGGACGAAGGCAAAATGATGGCCATAACCGCAGGGGTTAGGCGTCGCTCCCCCCTCTGGAAGAGCCTCCGCAAAGATGGAAAGCCTTCAGGCAAGGATAAGAAAACAGCCGAGCCCGCCAAAGCCGCCAATGGGTACAAACCTAACGGCAACGGCAAAGGCAACGGGAACGGTAACGGCAATGGCAATAATGGTGGAAAACGGCCACACAATGAGCCTTACACCTCCGACAATAAACGAGCCAAGTGTAACCGTTATGAAGCTCGGTTCACTAACTACACTGCCCTTGTTGAGTCTCGGGGAGAGGTTTATCAGGCCACGAGTTCTAGTGTGCCTTATAAGAAGCCTGCCCCCATTCGAAAAGGATATTTCGAACAGAGACACTACCAAGTTCTGTCGTTATCATAACGACTACGGACATGACACCAACGAATGCAACCAGCTGAAGGATGAAATCGAGTTCCTTATTAGACAAGGACACTTGAGAAGATACGTACGGGCCTCAGGAAATTCCCAACGAGAAGCTCCAGGTGGCAACGAACAAGCGCCCACACGCCAACGCTCGCCACCTTTGCAGCCTGCCCCCGTGACTGGCACACTGTTAACCATTTGTGGAGGCCCGCACCTCGCGGGAAATAGCGGAAAGGCCAGGGAACGATACGCTCGAACTCTGCGCCACGACCAGGACATCGAGATGATGACTGTGGAGGACCGTGCGCCAAAAAAGGCTCGGTCAGAAGAAGGCGAAATAACCTTCTCTGATAGCGATGCCCAACATGATGGTGAAGAGAGTGCTAGTCGATACAGGAAGTTCGGTGAATATCCTGTATAAGTCTTCGCTGGCACACATGAAACTGTCCGTTAAGGACCTGGAGCCCTACAACTAGACAATATACGGCTTCTCTAGTGAGGGACTCACCCCCGCCGGATCAATCAGACTGCCAGTGACGACAGGTACAACGCCTACTACCAGGACATTACTCGCTACTTTTATAGTAGTTGATTGTCCTTCGACGTACAATGCCGTCATTGGGAGGCCTATACTGGTCGATCTACGAGCCGTCACCTCCTTGTGGCACTTGGCCATGAAATTCCCGACAGACGCAGGGGTAGGACGTGTGTTGGGAAACCAGAGGGAGGCCAGAGAGTGCTATAACGCCTCAGTTACGAAGGCGAAAAAGGGAACATCGAAGGGCACTACCTCAGATAGGTTGCAGATGGCAATTAATACACAAGCCCAATCCGGTGATGAGGTCACCAAATAGGGTGTTGCCCAAACTGAGGATAGAGATCTAGATCCTCGCTTTGGGGATTTTGAAGAGAGCGTTGGACCCGTCGAGGACCTGGAAGAGGTCCAACTTGACGAAAAAGACCCGACCAGAGTCGTGAAGGTCGGGAAAAACCTAGAACCAACCACGAAGCATACACTGGTGGAATTTTTGCAGAGGAACCAGGAAGTCTTTGCCTGGTCGCACAAAGACATGGATGGGATAGACCCTGCAGTTATCACCCAGGTCCTGAATATAGACAAGACTTTTCCACCCGTGCAGCAAAAAAGTAGGCTGCTCGATAAAGATCGGTCGAGAGCCTTAAAAGAAGAAGTCGAAAGATTAAAGGATAATGGGTTCATCAGGGTAGCATATTATCCATCGTGGGTCTCCAATCCAGTGCTGGTTCCCAAGCCTAACGGAAAATGGCGAACCTGTGTGGATTTTACAGACCTCAATAAAGCCTGCCCAAAAGACTGCTTCCCACTCCCAATAATCGACCAGTTGGTCGATGCTACTGCAGGACACGAGATCCTCTCGTTCATGGATGCATATTCGGGCTACAATCAGATTAGCATGCATCCCCCTGACGAGGATCACACCAGCTTTCGGACCGATACGGGCTTATACTGTTATAAAGTAATGCCCTTCGGACTGAAAAACACAGGTGCGACTTACCAGCGGCTAGTCAACCACATGTTTAAAGAGCTGATCGGAGTAAACATGGAGGTATACGTGGACGACATGCTGGTAAAGTCTAAGAAGGAAGAAGGACATGTGAAGGATTTACAAGAATGCTTTGATGTATTGAACGAATACCAGATGAAACTAAATCCTCTCAAATGTTCCTTCGGAGTTGGATCAGGGAAGTTTTTGGGGTTCATTGTAAATTCCAGAGGAATCGAGGCCAACCCCGACAAGATAAAAGCCCTGATCGACATGAAATCGCAAGAGAAGATCAAAGATGTACAAATTTTAACTGGGAGAATCGCAGCCCTAAGTAGATTTATTTTGAAGTCAACGGACAAATGCGTCCCTTTCTTCAATCTACTTAGGGGCAATAAGAAGTTTGAATGGACAGGAGACTGGGAGCAAGCTTTTCAGGCCTTGAAGGCACATATGGCACAGCCTCCCATTTTATCCAAGCCGATCGAAGGAGAAACTTTGTTCATTTACCTGGCAATCACGAAAGTTGCTGCTAGTGCGGTGTTTGTACGAGAGGAAGAAGGCGTATAAAAAGCGATCTACTATGTTAGCAAGAGGCTGATCAGGGCAGAACTGAGATATCCACCCATTGAAAGGTTAGCATATTGCTTAATCCTGGCCTCAAGGAAACTACGTCCTTACTTTCAAGCCCATCCTATCATTAGTGCTAACCGACCAGCCCCTTCGGCAAGTCCTCCAAAAACCAGAGGCGGCTCGGCGCTTATTAAAATGGGCAATCGAACTAGGGCAGTTCGATATCACATATTCACCGAGAGCAGCAATAAAAGGACAAGTCTTGGCTGATCTTATTGCAGAGTTCACCGAACTCCCAGACAGCGAATAGTGCGAACAGCCTAGTGCGCCTGAGCCTCAAGAGAAAGCTCCATCGTGGAAGTTATTCACGGATGGGTCGTCCAACGAATCCCACGCAGGAGCAGAAGTGATATTGATAACGCCGGAAGGGCATCGATTTCACTGCGCCATTAGGTTCGACTTCACTGCGTCAAATAATGAAGCCGAATACGAAGCACTCCTCGCTGGATTGAGAATGGCCAAAGACATAGGCATAAAGACGCTTGATATTTACAGCGATTCACAGCTGGTAATGAACCAAGTTCTAGGGGAATATCAAGCACGAGGCCTAAAAATGGTGGCCTACTTGAATAAAACAAAAGACCTGCTAGCCCAGTTCACGAAGTATACCCTCCAGCAAATACCGCAGGATCAGAATTCAAACGCAGACGCCTTGGCCAAACTCGCAAGCATGAAAGATGCTGACACTTTGAACATTGTGCCAGTAGAAAGATTGAGTGAGCCAAGCATACGAGCAATTGAAGCCAGTATGGAAATTCGAATGGAGGATACATGGATGGCGCCTTACTTGGAGTATCTGACAAAAGGTATACTACCAACAGATAGAAACAAGGCCAGAATTCTGCAAAGGCAAGCCGCTAGATACATACTGGTCGATGGTGTTATGTACCGAAGAGGATATTCCATGCCACTACTCAGGTGTGTTACACCAGAAAAAGCTAAGGAACTAATGAAAGAGGTGCATGAAGGCTTCCGCGGGGATCACGCTGGGGGGCAGATTTTGGCAAAAAGATTCTAAGGCAAGGATACTTCTGGCCAACTATGAACGAGGATTCGATGGAATTTGTATGAAGATGCGATAAATGTCAAAGGTTCTCCAAAATTCCACAAGCAGCTCCAAACGAGTTGAAACAGATGTAGAGTCCGTGGCCTTTTGCGGTTTGAGGGATAGATTTGATTGGATCCCTGCCAAAGGGAAAAGGCGGAGTAAAGTACGCAGTCGTGGCAGTTGATTACTTCACCAAATGGGCTAAAGCTGAACCACTCGCTACCATAACGACCAAAAAAGTTATTGACTTCATCATCAAGAACATTGTTTGCCAGTATGGTTTGCCCTGAAAGATCGTTTCAGACAACGGAACCCAATTTGACAGCGACTAATTCACCGACTTCTGCGAAAGGCACAGAGTTATTAAACGCTTTTCTTCAATTGCGTACCCCCAAGCAAACGGGCAGGTCGAGGCCGTGAATAAAACCCTTAAGGACACCCTGAAAAAGAGGCTTGAAGACGCCAAAGGAGCATGGCCAGAACAGCTGTCTGAAGTCCTCTGGTCGTATAGAACGTCTCACCAAACAGTGACAGGTCATACCCCATTTTCCTTAGCCTATGGATATGAGGCTATGTTACTAGTCGAGTTAGATCCCCCCTCACATCGACGCATAACATATGACCAGGACCAGAACAGCCAACTGATGATGGAGTCCCTAGACTCAATTGATGAAATACAAGAAAGAGCCCAACTCCGAGTAGCTGCATATCAGCAAAAGGTTGCCCGGTACTTTAATTCAAAAGTGAAAGAAAGAAAATTCAACGTCGGAGAGCTAGTGCTACGACGAGTTTTCTTGAATACCCGCGACCCCACTTCTGGAGTACTCGGGCCAAACTGGGAAGGACCATACCAGATCGAAGAAGTCCTTCACCCAGGCACCTACAAACTTGCACGCCTAAACGGAGATCTCGTTCCATGCTATTGGAATGGAGAACACCTGCGCAAGTATTATCAATGAACAATCCTTTTTAAAGGACTGGCTTGTATTAAAATTTACTTTTTACAAGTTTAGCAAAAAGGGTTAGCCACATTGTATGGCTAATAGCTTATAAGTGTAAGATCTTTTTTAAGATCACTCGTAAAGACACGTTTAGTCCATTTTTAATACGAGATTATAAAGGACTGTGCGCAGCCAGTCATTCTTGCCAACTTTTGTAAATTTATTTTTACAAGTATTTGTTCATTGCATGTGTTGTTTTGCTGTATTACAAGTGTTAAATTTTGCAACGAGCAGTAATGTTCGCACAGGTCGTGGTCAAGGCAAGTGACCAAGGACCTGAAGCTCCTCGATCACTTGGGGGGCATATAAGGTACATCGATAGCAAAGTGTACCACCATGAGGTACGTAAACACACGAACAAAATAAGTTAAAGCATGCTTCGATACATAGAGCATTTTTCAAAAATATTTTGAAAAAAGCAAACCAAAGTACTATGCTAAGTTCGGTCATGCGAACGGGTATTATAATAAAAGATTATAATATCATAGGCAAACGTTTACACCACGAGCATTAGTGCTCGGATGTAAATATGAAATTAAAAGGAAAAAACCTTTACACCGCGAGCAGTACTGCTCGGATGTAATTGTTCAAGCATAAGCAAAAGAGCTGCCCTTGCAGCAATAAAAGAAAAAAGATTGTCTTTACAAAAAGACCCGTGGGCCATAAAAGCTGAAAAAAAATATATTAATTTTGCTGGGGGGCAGGAGAGTCTTCTGGATTAGGAGCGTTTTGATCAGCCGGAGGTTTAGCCACAGCAGCAGCAGCAGGAGTTTGGGCCTTGGCTTTCTCTTCTGCCTCCAGCCGAGCAACACATTGCGCCATCAGAGTCTGTTGCAGATGCTCGGAGAGATAGCCAATGTCTGCCTCCCGATTGTGCTTCCAGAAGTCATAGAAGCAGAGGAAGGTGGCTTCCTTATACTTCTTCAGAGTTTTAACTCTGTCCTCCTCGAGCTTGCACACCCGCTCCTCAAGCTTCTTTACCTCATCCCTGCTGGCGGTCAGATCGAGTGTGAGCTGTTTACACTCTTGGGTTATGAGTTTGCAGTTCTCCTTCCATTTGTGCCGCTCGTTGATGGCTTTATTCCGGGCCGCTTCACTCTCCTGAAGCTCTCGGGTAAGAGTGGATTGGTCCTCGCATAGCTGCTCGTTCAGCTTAGCCATCTCCTTGTTCTCCTCGAGCAGCTTGGTCTTCTCATCCTCAAGCGCTTGCATAGCCTGGGCAAGCCTGGAGTCAAAGTTCCTCTCTCAAGAGACCATTGCCCCAGCTCAACGCTAGCTAGCATTCAAAGACTAAAACCCCTGAAAAAGAAAAAATGAGTTAAGAAAGGAAGTTTAGCATAAATGACAAAGCAACAAAAGACGACTTACACTGGCTATCTCGTTCAACCCTCTGTTAATGATTTCGTTGATATCCATTGTGGCAGTGTCAGTGATGGCGACCTGGGAGCGCTTATGCTTGGAGAGCCGATATAATCTCTCCCTGGCCATGCCAACTATGTGGCTGGGCAGGGAGCCTTCGGACAAGTGGTCCGTGGTCTCTTTGTCTACGGCCTTTGAGGAAGACCGAGGATCGGCAGGTGTGGGAGTTTGTTGCTCGGGGACAGGCGGATGTGTTAAGTCCTCTTTGGAGGGGGCGTCGGTGGGAGCATCTTCTGTTCGGGCCTTCATTGAAGGGGTCTTGCTACTTTCCCTACGAGCTCTTTTGTTGTCCTTCTTCGGGACAGAAGCTTCGGCAGCAGCTTGGTAGTGTGCAAAGAAGTCCCCGGAGTCCATGCCTGCACAAAGAATTACATTTCAAACAATGAGATTAAAGGGTCGCAGAGAAACAGAGGTTAGAGTATAAGAATTGCAAAAGTAAGGTACCCGAGCTACACCTACTGGTCATAACATTATCTACTGAACTACCTAGTTCCTGGAAGAAATCTGAATTTAAAGGAGGAGCGTTCCTAAAGTTGCCGTCCCCATCAAATAGGAGATGGGAATTGGCAAGTTATTTAAAAACGAGAATGGTGTACCGTATACATCCGACGAGTCATCAGACTGTTCGACAGGCTCAACAGCCTTTTGTTTCCCCTTGCCCTTGGGGACCGACGGTTCTGCTGCTCGGTGGGGAGCAGCAAGTTCCCTGATTGTAACCCCAGTTGGCCTCCTCCTAGGAGGAGTTGACTAAGGTTGCTGCTCGGGACCCTGCTCACGTCTCGTGCCAGCATGGACACCACCCGCCGCAGGTTCGCTGGTCGTAGGAGGGGAGCCCTTAAGGCCAGCCAACCTGAGGTTAGCCTCAGTGATCAAGTTTTTCACACTCTTAGCAGCATTGTACATGCTGGCTAAGAGCGCTGCCCTCGACTCCATTCCTGGAGTGGGGGTCGGGTGCAACCATGGACCTGGAGTACAGTGGAACAGTAGAGTATTATGATAAGGAAGATTTAAAGGGCAAGAACTACTGGTTTAAGGCTCGTTATTCCCCTTACCTCCTCAGGTGAAAGCCAGGTTGTCCACAGCAATGTCAGGTGTGAGAAAGTACTCCAGATGATACTTCCCCACATTGGAGATATGGGTGGTCTCGGACAGGAAGGTGCTTCCGGTCTCCTGATGGAAAAAATGGAAGTACCCCGTACCGTCTTGGTTGGGGTTGGACTTGAGGTTAAATAGATAATTGACCTCATGAGGGGAGGGGGCTGGCCATTTCTTGAGTTTGTAAAGGATATAGAGCACGGTCAGCATCCTATATCCGTTCGGGGTAATCTGAAAAGGGGCCACCCCGAAGTAATTAACCACCCTTTGGAAAAATGAATGCAGAGGCAAGGTGGCACCTGCCTCAATGTGATATCTCGACCAGGCGCTATAAGCCCCCCCTGGCAGGTTGGGCTCGCTAGTCGATGGAAGGTCTGACTAGTGTTATCCCCGTCAGATTGTACTTATTTAAATAGTTGGAGACCATGCGAATGGTCACCGTGCTCGGAGATACCACGTGCCACTCGACAGCCGGCTAGTTGGCATGACGAGGACGGGCACGTGCCTGGACTTCGGTCTCAGGAGGGAATTCTCCTCGACCACTGGTTGAGGGGCCATCAGCAGGAGGCTGACTTGGAGAAGGGTTGCGTCTTTTTCTGGCCTTGGTTTTTGTTCTGGCCATTTTCTGGGTAGGAGCTGGTGGAGGATTTGGGTTAGAACGTGAGAATGGAATTTCTGGAATCAACGTGGATGGATTCTCTTCGCCTTCGAGCAGTTGGGCTAAGAGTTCGTCTTCGATAGGTCTTTCTCCCCCCCAAGGGTCTTGCATATGAACTGCAAACAGACAATGGAGGAGATAAGACATAATCTGCGAAGTAGTGTGGGGAAGCTGGGATAATGTTGCTCGTGCCTAAATAGCCAGCAGCATCCTAATCCTACGCTAACTTCAACGTGGGTAAATAAAAAAAAAAAAGGAAGAAGAACGTTTTCTGAAAAGAACTTTTTTCAACTCCTAAACGGCAGGAAAAAATTTCAGTTTTTTCGTCTAGCTTAAAGGTTGAATCTTTCGACAACCTAACGTCCCAAATCAGAAACTCTATCTATCAAAGTACTGATCTAACCCATACAAGGTATAAAGATGCACTTCTGCAGAATATTAGGCGGTTTATACCAAAAACCCTAAAAACTCTATTCAAGAACGCAAACATATTAGAGCACAAAAATAGCATGCATGGCGTAGTACAGAGCTTAAAGGATGGAATCCTTACCTGAGAGAAGGAGGAGATTCGGAAGAAAATGAAAACTTGAGGCGAAAGACCTGCGGCACGACGTCGGACTGGTTTTCGAAGCTCTGAACACTGGCGCGAGTTCTTGAAGATTTTAGCAAAGTTGATGGGTAAAAATTTCTTAAAAGCGAAGAAAGGCCTACTTATAGAGATCGAAGGGACAGCCAAAAGTCGGTAATCATCACTTCCCACTTTCGAAACGTGGGGAAGTGGACAAGCCGTCAGATTGCCTTTTTGGAAACCGAAAAGGCTTGATTAGACATAATTATGACATGGTTTTCGAAAATGCACGGGGACTCTGACAGACGTGGGAAGACGAACGGTTGTTCCCTTAAGTTTCTTTATTACTGGTCGCACTAAACAAACTTGGGGGGAAAATGTTATCCCAAAAATCAGAAGTGAATGACATGGCAGGAATTAATTGCACGTGGCTGACACCTGGCAAAACCTGTGTTCGACTATCGACCAGGAAGATATTAGGCATTATGCGATCGTTCTCTTCACACGACCAGTCTGGTCGTAGGCACGTAACACGCGAAGGAAATCTTAGGCAGTTATGATGGAATCCGAAATTCTCTCCCATGATTTCCTGAGTATCCGATTATTTAGGAAATAATATCTGTAACAAATCAATGTAAATCTTCCCTGAGCTTATAAATAGAAGAAGAGGGCTCAGGGAAGGGGGGCTGGATCTTTTCTCTTTTTCTGACTTCTAAATCGCTTGAGATTAGAATTATTATATAAATCATATTGTATTGTTCTTCAGAGGTTAGTGAAACTCATTGAACCCTAGTTCTTTGATCACTCCTTTGAATCCCACATCAATAACAATCTAAGTGGACGTAGGTTATTACCAGATCCTGGGGCCGAACCACTATAAAATATCGTGTTCTAATTATTTTAGCCATTACGTTCTTTTCAACGCATTCATCCACGTCAAGCGTATTTTGACTCCATGTCAGTTGCCCAAAATCAGGGTCAACAAGTTCTATCTAAACCTTATAGTATAATAAATGGCATCTTCATAATCAGCTATATAAATCAAACCCTATGTTATAATTAATATTCTTAAACTATATGTTAAACTTATAAAATCTATAAGTGTTGCTACGAGTGTTCAACTAAGTCCCGACTTGAACCAAAATCCACAGTAATAAACATACTATAACTATTACTAGCTATTACTATATCTAACTAGCTAAGTTCTCAGACCACCTCCATAATTGGATCCGTCGTCAAGAGGGCGAGAATATAGAAGAAATCCACCTCCAGAGCCAGAGTTGCCATTGGATCCCCTGCAAAGGATAAAGGTGTTAGCTCCACCCAAAAACAGCACAAGCAAAAGCAACCGCCTACTCAGGTAACTTCAGTTACCATTCATGAAGTTCTTCCTCCTCCTCCTCGCGAACCTGCTCTGATTCCTCAAATTAATTAAGGTGAGGTCCCATCTCCTCAACTCCTACACACATAGATCCTAGTCTTGTAGCTCAAGATTGCAAGTATCCCGGAAGCACTTTGTGGACCCATCCACGACGTCGAAAATCATTTAGTGAGTCACACCAACTAGGTGAACGTTAAGGATCTGAGGGCCATAGAGGAGCATTCCCTGGAGAACATTCTGGAGTTGGCCTTAGGAATGAATATGACCATAAGTTATCCCCTTTTTCATTACATCCTCTTTATTTTTTATTTTTTGCGAGTTAATCATGCTATGCATTTTTATTTTGTCGTCTTGTTTAGCTTAAATCCACGGCATCACCTAGATCCGAGCTCAAATAGATGAGGTCAGGGCTGCTTTGGTGGTATCCCAAGACAATGAATGAGTTGCCAAGGGATAGGTCATCGAGGTAAGCCAGCGTTGAGACTAGCTACAGGTCGAGGTCGACAGCCTCAATAAGAAACTTGAGGAAGTCGATGTGCTCAAAAAGAAACTGTCCGAGGTCGAAGAGAAAGCTAGCAGGATGCCGAAAAGACATAGCAGGATGTTGCCGAGGCAACGAACTCCCTAGAGGAAATGCTATATTGGTGTTGGTCGTACAACTAAGAAGGAGATTTCTCATTTTTGGATGTGGATGTTTGAGGGTGTTACCTCGCCAAGTTTCAGAGTTGATTCTCGCAAGAGCCCTCCAAGATTGTGGAGGCTTCTGGAGCTGCTGAAGGGGGCGATGATGAGGTGACATCACATGGGCAAGATGTCGATTCTCAGTGATGTTTAGAACGTCCTCATACTAACTTATTTTTTATGTTTTATTGCAGGTTCTTTGAACCCTTTGTAATTAAGCTTCCAAAAGCTAAGAAAATCATCTTCAGGCTTATTTCAAGGTTATTTATCCTGGAGTTATTCGTATACTTATGTTAGTACATGTTCATTAATCTCTAATCTATTTTTTGTTCCTCTTAACCTATTATCTTTCCATGTTTATGAACTCTTTTTTATGTCCTTGTACATTTGCATAGTCATAGGGGTTAAACTATAGATCGAGATGAGTGCTTGATGGCTCAACCAGTTAATTTTGGTCAATGACTTGGTTATATCCAGAAATTTGTTTGCCTAATAGTGTTATACCTGTATGGAATTAGGCCTCAGACCTGGTTATATCTAGGAGCTTGTTTACCAAATAGTGTTACACCTATTAAGAATCAGGCCTCAGACATGGTTATATCCAGGAGTTTGTTCGCCTAATAGCGTTACACTTGTTAGGAATCAAGCCTCAGACCTGGTTATATCAGGATTTCCTAGTGAATTCTAGGTTTTCTTTATTTGAATTTTCTTAACTTAGTTCGTATTCATAATTTCTTTGAAAATTCGAGGTTTAAAAGTTGTAGAATAATAAATTTTCCAAATTCTAAGTTGTGGCAAATTTTATCTAAATTTGTTAAATACTTCAAAGACTCTTCGAGGTTTATATGCCCCACAAGTGATCAGAATTTATGAATATTCTATGTCGCTTTTACAAAATGTGCACGTGATACATCACAAGAATAAGATAAAATATTGATTCTATTTTTAAATTACGTAGTAATCCTATTATTAAAATATACCGACTATTATAAATAAGCCTTACACGGAAAAATACTAAAAATATTAAAAACTAAAAAAATTGTCCTATTATTGATAGTATTTTCTATGGTGTAGAGCGTTCTAGGTTTGTGGGAGCAATTCTCTACTTAACCGAGCTAGTTTGAAGGTTCCTTCACGTAAGACTTCTACGATATGATAGGGTCATTCCCGATTCGCTCCCAATACACCACCTTTCGGATTTTTGTTTGCCAAAAATACCCTTTAGAGCATGAAGTCATCCAATTTGAGCCTTCTTCCTTTGAATTTTGAGTTAAAATAGCGAGTAACCCTTTGGTGGTAATGGGCTAGCTATAATTGAGACTCCTCCCATTGGTCTTCAACGAAATCCAGGGATGCATTAAGCAAGTCATGATTCCGATACTGGTTCTAGATTCTTTGCCTTTGTGATGTCACTAAAGCCTCCACTGGGAGCATAGCCACGCTCCAAAGGTCAAAGAGAAGAGTGTGTGCCCAGTTGATGTGCGATGTGAGGTCCTGTAGGCCTAGAGAACTTCCAGGTGCTGCTCTAGTCATGGCCCTTTAACATCTTCTAGTCGCTTCTTTAAGCTCGCCTTCAAGGTTTTGTTTACTGCCTTGACCTGGCCATTAGCTTTAGGGTATGCTACTAAGGAGAAAGACTTCATTATGCCATATTTCTCGCAAAAGGTTGTGAATAGGTCACTGTCAAACTGAGTCTCATTGTCAGACACAATCTTCTTTGGGGGTAAAAATTGGCATATGATGTTCTTCATGACAAAATCTAACACTCTCTTCGAGGTTATCATCGCTAGGGGCTCGGCCTCAACCCACTTAGTAAAGTAGCCGATGGCAACAACCGCATAGTGAACTCCTCCCTTTCCAATTGGCAATGAGCCGATTAAGTTGATCCCCCATACAACAAACGATCAAGGTGATGAAATCATGGCTAGCTCCATAGGTGCTGCTCACGCAATAGTGGCAAAACACTAGCACTTATCACACTTTAGGACATACGAGGCCGAGTCCTTTTTGAGCATAGGCCAGAAGTAACCTTGCCTTAAAACCTTCACAGCCAAATTTTCCCCCTAGCATGGTCACCACAAAACCCTTCAAGTACCTCTCGAATGATGGTTTGGGCTTCCTCGAGCAGAACACATCACAAGAGGGGAAATGAATGGCCTCGCCTGTAGAGATTTCCTTCGACCATAATATATTGTGGGATCTGATACAATAATTTTCTTGTATTCTTTCGATCTTCTGGTAGTTTACCGGTCGTAAGGTACTCGACAATTGGATTCATCCAGATCGGTTCCGTGTAAATTACTCTAACTTCCATTGACTCTTTCTCGATACTTGGTTGTTCCAAGAACTCTACGGGAACCACATTTAATATGTCTGCTGCCTAGGTGGTGGTGAGGCAAGCTAAGGCATCAGCATTAGTGTTCTATTCGCAGGGGACCTGTTCGATGGAATAGAGCTCAAATTTAGACAGATCACCTTTAACCTTGGCTAGATAAGTTGCCTTTTTGATTCTGCAAGCTTGGTACTCCCATAATAATTGATTAACCACGAGCTAAGAACCACTAAAGCATTGAATTACTCTTGCTTTTAGCTCTTTTGCTATCCAAACTCCAACCAATAATACCTCGCACTTCCCTTCGTTATTGGAGGTGTTGAAACCAAATTTAAGAGCCGTATGGAAGTGATATCCTTCACACATAGTTAAAATCATTCCAGCTCCAAACCCGTTCTCGTTTGACGATCAACGAAGAGTTCCCACAATTCTTGTACAGGTTCTCTCATTGGTTCATCCTGGGATCTCGTACATTCAGCCACGAAGTCGGTAAGAGCTTGGACCTTGATTATTATTCGCGATTTGTATAGTATCTCGAACTCACTGAGTTTGATTGCCCACTTTAGCAGACGTCCCGATGTCTCAGGCTTTTGTAAAACTTTCCTTAAAGGTTGATCGGTTAAGACATGTATAGTGTGAGACTGGAAATACGACTTGAGTTTCCTCAAAGCCAGGATCAAACAGAAGGTGAGTTTTTTTATGAGAGGATATTTGGATTCATCTCCCAAAAGCCTCTTGCTCACATAATACACCGGTTTCTGTGTTCGATTTTCCACTCGAGCTAACACAGCACTGATCGCGTTTTCTGTTACAGCTAGGTATACGTATAGACTTTCCCCAGCAGCTGGTTTTGATAACACAGGGGGCTCAACTAGATGATTCTTTAGATCTTGACATGCCTATTTTCATTCTTCTATCCACTCAAACTGTCTTTTTCCCCTAAGAAAGTTGTAGAAGGGGAGACATTTGTCTGTGGACTTTGATACGAATCAATTTAACTCAGTCACCTTTTTGGTTAAGCTCTATACATCTTTTTTGCGACCTTGGTGAGGGCATTTCTAATATCGACCTGATCTTTTCTGGATTTGCGTCGATCCCCCTCGCATTGACTATGAAGCCTAATCCTTGACGACACCCCAAAGGTACATTTTTGGGGATTCAGCTTCATGTTGTATTTTTCCAACACATCAAAACATTCTTCCAGATCAGATACATGGTTATTGGCAGTCTTTGACTTGTCAAGCATATCATCGACATATACCTCCATGTTTCTCTCAATCTGGTTAATGAACATCTTGTTGAGCAGCCTTTGGTAAGTTTCACCAACATTCTTCAGCCCGATTGGCATAACTTTGTAACAATATACGTTATTCTCAGTCATGAAACTAGTGTGCTCTTGGTCTGCAGGGTTCATCACGACCTGGTTATATCCAAAATACGCGTCCATGAAGGGCATGAGCTCCTGACTAGCTATTGCGTCTACTAGTTGATCAATCCTAGGAAGTGGGAAACAATTCTCGGGATAAGCCTTATTGAGGTCGAAGAAATTGATGTAGGTTCTCCACTTTCCATTGGGTTTTGGGACTAAAACAGGGTTGGTTATCCAGGTCAGATATTTCGCATCCTTGATGAACCCACATTGTAATAAGTGGGCTACCTTTTCTTGTAGGGCTTCTCCTCACTCTTTTCCCAACAGCCTATATTTTTGCGCTTTCATAGGTACATTTTTGTCAAATTTAATGTGTGTGTCATCAGGCTCGGACTGATCCCTACCATGTCCTTATTCAACTAGGAAAGACATCAAGATTTCTTCTAAGAAATTCAACCAACTCCTTTCTTTTGCATCTCAGGTTTTTCCAAACCTTTACCACTTTTGAGGGTACTTCTAGGTCAAGGATGATTTTCTCTATCTCTTCTAAAGCCTAGAGCTCAGATCTCTCTTCGCCTAACCTCGGATCAATTTCTCTGGGTTGGGCGACCTCATTTCTGAATTCTTAAGGTTCTTCCACCTCTTTGACAACTACTATTGCCCGAAGTTCCTCATTCTCTTAGGTTATTACCATGGCCTGCTGTTCGGGTTGTGATTTTCTGCTCATGGAAATGCTATAGCATTCCCTGGCAACGAGCTGATCTCCCCTCACTATGCATATCCCATGGATGAAGGAAATTTCATGGCCAGATGATGAACCAGATTTATAGCTTCAAACGCTATCAACATAGGTCTTCCCAAAATTGCATTGTAGGCAGCCAAATAATTAATTACAACGAACTCAAGCATCTTGGCAACATCTGGTGTATCCTCGCCCAATGTAACTATGAGATTAATTGTTCCTATGGCTGCCATTCTGTCCCCTGAAATTCCATAGAGGGTCATTGAGGTCACTTTAAGATTGGCTACAAATAGCCCCATCTATTCTAGGGTGGACCTGAATAGCACATTTACAGAGCTCCTATTGTCGAACAATATCCTTCGTACTCTTCTACTGACGAGCTGAATCGTTATCACCAACGGTCATTATGTGGGAATTTGATGTGGCTAGTGTCCTCTTATGTAAAAATCATTAGTTGTTTCTCCAATCGCTGTTGCTTTGATAACCTCTACTTTGGTAAAAAATTGACACGATTCTGCGTCTTTAGCTCCTGGATATACCTTTTCTGGGCTCCATTGCTCGTTCCTGCCGAATGGGGCATTCCAGCGATAGTGCCTATTTCTCTTCCTTCAACAGGGGGAGGGATAACCTAATTTCCTGGAACTGGTTAAGGGTTGGCCTGGCTTGCCTGATCTGGTTATGCTAGCGGTCTAGCCCCAATGAGAGTCTCGATCTCATCTTTTAGTTGATGACAATCATCAACGTTGTGACCAATGTCATTATGATATTGACAGAATATAGCTGGATCTCGCTTTGCCCTTTGAACCTTCATGGGTTCTGGCTTTTTCCGTGGAAGGCAAGTAGAGTTAGCTAAATAAATATGTTCTCGTGTATCTGTTAAATATGTATATGTGATCTAGACAGATGTATATTTATCCTTGTGCTTATTTTTCTTGGAGCCATTCTGGTGCGCTGGCCATTCTTTTCGTTTATTGCCCCCTGACTGGTTATTCTGGGTAATGGGCTGAGCCACAGCTACAACATCTGTTACCACTCCAACGGGCTCAACAAGGGGTCTGGCTGGTTCTTGCGACAATAGATTCTGCCTCTTTTAAATTTATCCATGCTCGAGCCAAAAAATCATCTACACTCTTCACTCCTTTTCTCTGGAGTTCTTTCCACAAATTTTCTCCTAGGTTAATTCCTATTCTCGTAGTCATGAGATTAGAGCTATCATTAGCGTCTTTAGCTCGGGCTATTGCATTTGTGAATCGGTTGACATGTGCCTTCAGGGATTCACCGGGATGCTACTTGATGTCAGTCAATGAATCAACATCTACTCGGGTCTCTTTTGTAACCCGAAACTGTCTTTTGAACTCGAGAGATAGTTTTTCTTGGAGGTGATTGAATGTTTTTTATATTTATTTAACTACAATTTGGTTGGTCTAATCAATATTGCAGGGAGCAGAATACACCTTAGGTCAAAATTTAAATTGTGGTCCATCATCAGCGTGTTGAAAGTCCCTAGGTGAATGGATGAATCGGGGTTCCATCATATGTGGGCATGGTCAGCATCCTGAAACCAGCATGATATGGATTTGCTGCAATATGGGGAGTGAAAGGCTCGAGCTCCTCATCAGAATCACAGTCATCAATGCCTATTCTAGACATGAGTCTTTTCATTTATTCCTCCATTATGGTCAACCGCTCTAGGATTTGATCCTTGGTCTCTAGGTTATTTTGGAGCTGATTATCATCTCCCATCCTATTTTACGTGTTAGATGGGTTAATCCCTCAATGCATGAGTTCGGTTAGGTGGTACATTCCCATTGTCACGTACAATAGACGGATCTCCCTCGGCCTGAACGTAACTCAAATCATCGTGGCGAGTTGGGGTCCTCTTTGTGAGTTCAGATGATCACACAGGTCAGAATGTGGGTTGGAGCGAAGGCTTTGTGCGAAGTTTAAATGATTTCTCAAGTCGCTTTCATGCCAGCCTCCATGCTGGCTCTCTCCAGTAGGTTTCATTCGCGAAGCTTACAACTCCTGGCTGGGATCGAGGACCTGGATTATTAGCGTGAGACTGTGTGATATAAACGTCTTCTGATGGGGGAGGATTTTTCCTGCTATTCCCTTGGGCCAAAGCATTCCCTTATGGATGAGGTGGCATTGGATGTCAAATCGACGATGGAGGATGCCTTATCAGTGAAGTTATCCTTATTCCATCGAGAAACACTAGATTAGCTCGTCCTTGGTCCACTCCAATTTCCTAGGTTGGAGGCAATGCATATTCGTTTCTCTGTGCCAGAGTTGCTCGCCGAGGCACGGATGGATTTGTTGGGATGTCTCTTCTCTTTTAGTCGGCTTCAGCTCGCCTTATCTAGCCAGGCTGATTCCTGGGAGTGTGAGTTGAATTATTATTCCTTTGAGAGCTCACAAATTAAGCATTTAGCAGAGTCCGTTCAGAAGGTACGGAAATTGGGCTCGCAGTTCAGACAGAACGACTGACATTAGGACGATGATACCTGTGGGCATTGGCAGGTTGAGTATTTCACAGAGTTCGTTCAGAAGGTACGGAACTCGGAGTTGCAGTTCTCACAGAGCGACTAATATTGGGTCGATTATTTCTATGGGATCTATGGGACCCATTGTGCCTCCTTCCAACATTATCATCAGTTGCGGGAGGGGGTAATCGAGCCAAAATCTCCTAAATTAGCTTTTTAGCCTAGCAAGATGGTTCCTTATCTGGTTGCTTTCCATCTTGATGGTTGTCAGGTACCCAGGACGGGGATTTGGTGGGCGTGAGGCTGAGCTCCCAGCATCATCTTGGTCCACATGTTGTTTTCCAGGATGACGTTGTGCGGATGTGCCTTCTCCTATGGGGATGGCCGCATGGTGAGGCTCCTGATCATCAGGTTACTCTATCTCATTGTCACACATAGATCGAGTAACCACCATAGTGTCTGTTGGGTGAAACTTGCATGGGGAATTAAACCTAATATGCTCTCAATGAAAGCACCGATCTGTTGACGTGATTTTTTGACAACAGGGGATTTAAAAATTCGACAATAGAGATATTAGGATTTTTGTAAAATCGAATGTATGAAAAGTAGCAAAAAACAAGCATGCAAAATGCTCACACAATTTTATCTGGTTCAGTTATTAAAATCCACATAGTCCACGAGTCACTCTTATTGATCTATTTAGGACTCTAGAGGAAATTGTTTATGACAATTTCAGCAAAGTTTTTGCATACAGAAAGTCGATCCCTTTAACTCTCCATTCCCCTTGTATTTATAGGAGATTCTCATGGACAGTGTTGAGTAACCGTATATTAATATAGTAATTGACCAATTTCGTTAACTTCCCATTTACATAAATATATGATTGCCTATTAAATTTACATCTGTTATATCATGTAATAAATGCATTATAAAATTTGAACTTTTATGAGGCATATAAATAATCTCCGAGTCTTTTGGGATCCTTCACTGTGCATCATGATTGGACTTTCGCGAGTTGAATGTAACACCCTAAACTCCAGGGATCGTTACGGTGTGCCTTGTAAACAATGCTAAACTCACTAATCGAGTCATTTGGGCAAAATCATGTAACTAAGTATGATTAGTGGTTTAAGGATTTAAAATTTTGGTTAAGATATAACGTTTCATTATAACGTTTATTATATACATTGGGATCCCAAAAATATAATTTAATGGTCTATTACAAGAAAATATTTACAACCAGCCGATCTAAGCGACAAATCAGGGTTTAGCCCTAGTTCCTCTCCTTCAAACCTCGGCTGTGGCGGTCGAGCAGCTGCATATGTACACATCGTCACCTAAGCTCACCAGCTCAAGGATGGTCTAGCTTTCTTTTTCCTTTACCTACACCACAAAGCACCCGTGAGCCGAAGCCCAGCAAGAAAACTCAATATGCTCAAGAACAATCATATCATGATATCAAATCATATCTGGCATGCCTAGCAACATAGCTTTATTCAAGCATGCAAATAAATTCAAACAATGCTGGGGAATCGAGGATAAGAAATCCTTCCCTCCTGATTGGATGACTATCAAGTGAATCCTAATCAGATGAGTGATTTAACACATGAGGCTCTGGTAAACAATACTGAGTGACCGACAAGCAAGTCACTACGGGGCTCAGTACCCAAAGCCATGCAAATGATGATCAGAATGATCATACAGAGCTTATAGCCCTAAATAGATGAGTGAATATCACTTTGAGGTTCCGTTAACCATACTGAGTGACTGACACGGAAGTCACTATGGGGCTCGGTGCCCATAGCCGTGTAACGAAACCGTTACCTAGGCTTTCCTACAATGGCTCTATCAGATGAGTGACTGATGGGTAGTCACTAGCTTAAACAGAAGAGTGACTACTAGGTAAGTCACTAACTTAAACAGATGAGTGACGACTGGGTAAGTCACACAAGCGCTTTTAGTTTTCATCGAATTTGAGGTTGGTCTGGCATTAACGCTCTTCTGAGTCATTTAATTCAGATGTCGAATAGATCTAATATTTATTGGCTTGCGTTGAACACGCTAAGTTCGTCCTGACTTATGAGTCAGCACTGTGTGACCAGTGCCCAGTACCACTGCCGAACTTGACTAATAAGTCACAGCTTCACAGTTGATACTGACACCTTTGCCAATTCTGAGTAATTAGTCAGTACCCTGCACAAGTAAGCAATGCTACCAGTATATATCATATGTCAAATATCCAAAAGTAGGGCATTCATCATGCTTACTTAACAGTTGCTAGCATAATTATGATCATGCACAAACACAGAGACTCAAGCTCTGATCAGTCTCATAGTCAATATTCATGGCATGCCCTAATCACATGTTTCTCGTGCATCACATGCATCACACTTAATCATCCAGCATGCCTCAATAATAACCATATACAAAGGAGCAAGATTGCTAAGCATTCAATATGCTATCAATGTCATCATTTAAGTATCCAACATGCATTAAGAATAACCATGCATGTCACATATGGGGTGCAGTTTTCTTACCTCGGCTTCGAGCAAGAATTAGTAAAAGAACGACCCTTGAGAATGATCAATCATTTGATCCTTTAGCGATCATCTAGTCATAACAAAATATGGAATCCCATCAATAGAATAAATCATAAAAAGGTTTATAATCTAAAACCACACTCCCGGGATCCATCCCGCACTCTCGGGACTCTTAATCTACCCAAACGGGGTAAAGGAACCAACCCTCGAGCCCTAAAATAGGCTTGCTGGAAAATGCACTAGCGCTGGGGCGCTGCCCCAAAGTCAGAGAAGCCCAAAATCTGCCCTGCCTAGCGCTGGGGCGCCATCAGCATACCAGAAACTTTTCTGGTCTTCTCGCCTGCGGTCCCCCTTGAAAACCAAGCATCCAAACCAATGCCAAACATCATCAAAACATCAAATTCAACCCCAAAACTTCATCTACAACACACCCTCATCAAAACCCACTCAAACTTATACAAAAACTTCCATGAATTCTCACCATTAACACCTCAAATTCTCAACTAAAAACTTACTAAAAAAACAGAGTATAGCTTAAATTCATGGATCTAATATTACCTCAAGCTTGATCTAGTCCCCCTTCAATGGTTGAACCAAGGTCCTAAGCCTTCAAGCCTTGCTCTCCTAGCTTGGATCTTCAAATCGGCTCTAAAAAATCTAAAGGAAGAAGGAGAGAAGAACATGTACGGGAGGGAGAGATGAGGATGATAATGTGCTCTGTTTTTTACAATTCCACAGCCTTCGAAATGATACATATCCTTTGCCAAATGACCATATTGCCCCTAGGTCAATTAAATCCCTCTAAAGACTTCCAAGGGTAAAACCATCCTTTCCTGCCTATCTCGTTAATTATAATTAACACACTCCAATTCCCGTTATTCTAAAAATTCTCAAATGCCAATAATTCATATCCCATTACCCTCTAATTCCCGGCAACGTTCTAATAACCAAATTACCCCAAGACTCACTCTAAGCCCCGAACTTAATCCCGTTATGACTAGACCGATAACTTGCATTCCATGATCGTCTCATGCCAAATGGCTCGAACCAATCCACATATAATGTGGTATTATTTATAATTCACCCACATGCATGAAAATACACAATCACACCCTCAACGGGCCAAATTACCAAAATGCCCTTATAATTAAATGTGGACCCATATGCATGCATTTTTCATCATATAATAATATAATTAACATAAACATACATATAATCATTTATTAACATGATAAATCAATTATGGCCCTCCCGGCCTCCTAATAAAGGTCCTAAACCTTATTAGGAAATTTGGGGCATTACATTGATCACCTCCCTAAAGCTGGATGTAGCAGGACTAATCTGAACTGACACAGCTCATGTTTAGAGCTTCACGAAGGCAATCTGGGCGATGCATATCTCGAACTAAGCTGTTGGTGCAAGAAGCAATCTAGAGACTATCTGGTTGTCGTATGCTATCAAGTTTGACTTGAGTTGCTCACTTCAAATTCAGTGTCTCACTTTCTTCATACGCCTGTCTGCCAGTTGTACCCCGTGCTGAGTAATTCAGCTCGTATTGTTGGGGTACAACACAAATGAATATTCAAGAAGAAAGGAAGAGCGGATGGGAAAGTGGAAACTTTCAAAGCTAGGCCTGTAGCCAAGGGAAAGGTTGATTATGAAGAAACATTTTCTCCTGTGGCCATGCTAAAATCTATTTGCATACTCTGGTCCATATCTGCTTGCATGGACTACGAGATATGGAAAATGAACATTAAGACAATATTTCTAAATGACTTTCTTGACGAAACCATTTATAAATCTCAACTAGAAGGGTTTGACATAAAAGGTCAAGAGAAAAAGATTTGAAAGGTTCTTGGCCCCATTTATGGACTGAAACAAGCTTCAAGATCTTGAAATCTGAGATTTGATGACACAATTAAAACATATGGTTTTGAAAAAACATTGATAAACCTTGTTTCTATAAATAAATCAAAGATGACATTGTGGTCTTCTTAGTTCATTACGCTGATGATATTCTACTGATTGGAAATGACGTAAAAACATTAACAAAAATAAAGAAATGGCTAGCTGAGCAATTCCAAATGAAAGATTTAGGAGATGCAAACTATTTTTTGGGCATCCAGATCCTTCAGGACCAACAGAACAAAGTTTTGGTTCTATGTGAAGCAACTTATATTGATAAGGTACTAGGGCATTTTAGTATGCAAAATTCGAAGAAGGGTGATATGTCAACTCGCCATGGAATTATCCTTAATAAAGAGCAATGTCTTAAGACACCTCCAGAACACTACAACAATTTTCACTTTTAATGACTCTCTATAATGGCTAACACCAATGGTGTAAGACATTAAAAGTATTAAGGGATATTTTAATTCTAAAGGTGTAAGTCATTAATAGTTCTTGTTTATGAATAAGCAGGTGAGTCATTAAAAATGGTGGGAGACTTTAATTAGAATAAATTTAATAATTCTGAATAAAATAATTAATTTGTAAAATATCAGATTTTGGGAGGCATCTAACGTCTCCCCTATGTAGCGTCTTGTAATTTCACTTAGCTAGGTAATAGTAGTAGTAGTAGTAGTAGTAGTAGTAGTAGTAGTAGTAGTAGTAGTAGTAGTAGTAGTAGTAGTAGTAGTAGTAGTAGTAGTAGTAGTAGTAGTAGTAGTAGTAGTAGTAGTAGTAGTAGTAGTCTCCCCTCTATAGCATCTTGGAATTTAGTAGTAGTGCTGGTGGTGGCGGTGGCGGTGGCGGTGGCGGTGGCGAGTAGTGGTGGTGGTGGTGGTAGTGGTGGTAGTGGTGGTAGTAGTAGTAGTGGTAGTAGAGGTAGTAGTAGTAGTGGTGATAGTGGTAGTGGTGGTAGTGGTGGTAGTAGTAGTAGTGGTAGTAGTGGTAGTGGTAGTGGTAGTGGTGGTAGTGGTGGTAGTAGTGGTAGTAGAGGTAGTAGTGGTACTAGTAGTAGTGGTAGTAGTGGTAGTGGTGGTAGTGGTGGTAGTAGTGGTAGTAGAGGTAGTAGTGGTACTAGTAGTAGTGGTAGGGGTGGTAGTGGTGGTAGTAGTAGTAGTGGTAGTAGTGGTAGTAGTAGTAGTGGTAGTAGTGGTAGTAGTGGTAGTGGTAGTGGTAGTGGTAGTGGTAGTGGTGGTGGTAGTGGTAGTGGTATTGTAGTGGTAGTGGTAGTGGTAGTGGTAGTGGTGGTAGTGGTGGTGGTAGTGGTGGTAGTAGTGGTAGTAGTGGTAGTAGAGGTAGTAGTGGTAGTAGTTGTAGTAGTTGTAGTGGTGGTAGTAGTAATAGTGGTAGTAGTGGTAGTTGTAACGCCCTGGATAACCAATACTGTTACACTGTGTGTTTGAAATAGTGTGAGACTTGCTAATCAAGTCATTTAAATAAAGACGTGAATCTAAAGACATAAACAGGTTAGGTTTAAAAGATGTTGGTTATAAACGATTAATTTTCATTAAAATAAGTGTTTGGTACATGGGATCCCAAATCAGGGTTTAAATGACATAATTACAGAATTTCCAAATGTTATAAATATCTAAGCCACTCTAATGGCAAAATACACATTTTAGGTTTCCGTCCCTGCACAATCCCTCGGCCGTGGCGGCCAAGCAGCTAACGATGTACACCTCGCCCCCA
The DNA here is from genome assembly GCF_963169125.1 of Humulus lupulus. Classification (NCBI taxonomy): domain Eukaryota; kingdom Viridiplantae; phylum Streptophyta; class Magnoliopsida; order Rosales; family Cannabaceae; genus Humulus; species Humulus lupulus. Next base: position 104,847,356 of record NC_084800.1, on the reverse strand, counting down.
GAGCTCTCCAACCCGTGGTTAATTCATCTTACCCTTGCCTTTACTTGCACCACGTAGCACCCGTGAGCCGAGGTCCAACAAGAAAACATAATATCATAGGTTTTGAAATAAAAGGAAAGAATAAGAAGAATGAAATGGACTAAACCTGAAGATTAAAAGTGCCTTAGATAGCTTAGAGCTTTGATCTATACCTCAAACACCGAAATCACACAAATGCTTACTACCCAAGTGTTTAGAAAAACTTTAGATTTGAAAGCTTTAACCTCAAAACCCTAGTGTTTGTCTGTACAAAGAAAATAGCAGCTTCAAAGCTCTAAAAAGTGTTTGAAAGATGATGAAACTGTTACTAAAAAAAATAATTAATGAAATAAAAAATTAACTATCAATCTTGCAAAATCTAACATATATTTAAATAATGTCAAAGAAGAAATGATTGATATATTATTATTAAAAATAAATATAATTATCTTACAATAACTAGCTTAATAACTACCCTATCAAGAACCGTTTGAAATCATAGTCGATAAAAGTTTAAAATACAATACTTTGAATAATAATAAGAAAAAATATTATTTTGGCTCTTGTGTTTTTTCCAAATGCGCGATCGGTTCTTATGTTTTGTTAAATGATAATTCAGACCATGTGTTTTACAAAATGGATAAAAATAGTACCCTATACCCGTTTTGGTAAAAATATTTTCAATTATAAGATCAATTCTTGGGTCGTTGGCAATGCAATGGGTTTAGAGAAGCAGAGAAGGTGATCGAGAAGTTCAAAATGAAATATTATTTTTAAAACCAAAATTAGGTCTAGGGTACTATTTTGATCTATTTTGTAAAACATGGGGTCTAAATTGTCATTTAACAAAACACAAAGGTCGATCGCGTATTCGGAAAAATATAGGGGCCAAACTGAAATTTTCCCTAATAATGAAAATAAATAGGAAAGAATGATTTTAAATTAAAATTAAATTTGTTGAAAAAAATTATAAATAGAAGTATGATATCTCATTTGATCTGTTGTAGATATATACATATATTTTAAAGGTTAATGAAATAATATCCATTAATAATTCAGTCGGACATAGTCCATTACAAGAAGATAATGCCCGTATAGAAAAATCAACCAACATAGGCTTACAAAGCCATTTACAATAAGCAAAATGAATAAAACACCTACACCAACTTCAACTAAAGGTCCAATAAGGCACAAACAATCAAACATCCAACAAGTACATAGTAAGCTAAGTTTTCTTTCTAAATGGGAAAATGACAGATCAACCCCAACAATAGCTACAAGTAAATGATCTTCCAAAAGATGATGAAAATAATAAAAATAAATAAAACAAGGATCTACCAGAATCTTGAGAACCAATGCATAACATCAGTAAATCATGAGATAAGGGATCAATAAACAATTGAACAACACCCACTTCAAGATCTAAAATAGATCTATCATAGTATTTTCTAGGACATGCACAACGAGAGATTTTATGATACCAACACAATGATAGTGGTTAATAAACTCCACCATTATTGAAAAAAAGCAAGAAAATAATGCAAACCCGAAACCAGGCGTGTGAGATGATTGGTCTCGCGAGGTGCATGGGTGCATAGCGTGCGAGACGATGGGTCTCGTGAGGTGCATAAGATCTTGGTGCCTTTGCATGAGGTGCTCAAACCTCCAGGTGCGCAGTGGTTCAGCTCAAGGCACTCGAACCTTCAGCGACGTGGGGTCTTGCGTTGCAACTAGGAGTGTCGTGAGCATCTTTTCCTTTCCATCAACGAGGTTGGGACCTTGCGAGGCACCTGGGAGTGTTTTCCAAGGCTATGGATCGTGTGAGTCCTATACGCATGAACCCAATTGCACGAATAAATCACTTATTTTCGACCAATGTAGCAATGGGCTTGGAAATTTTTTTCCTAGGAAGATTTTTGGCATCCACAACGAGTTATGTATCAGTTGGTCAAAAGAGGCAGCTATAGACTGTAACATTGGGAGGTGGTAATTTTGAACTTGTGGAAGAAGATTCTTTCTGGATTATGGGTGCAGTGGGTGGACCCTGTATTTTGATGACCTCATTATTGAAGACTAGAAACTTATTACTGAAACTATGGAACCAGAGGGGATCATAAAAGTTTGTGAGTTTTGAAGGTATTACCAAAATACTTATACGAATTAGTACTGCATCGAGAAACTGAGTAGTGATAGAATTGGCACCTTGGACAGAATTTAAGGAAGTTTACTGAATGGTACCGACAGAGTGAAGAGAGTTTAAAGCTCAGTTGAAGGAGCTACTCAACTTAGTTTGAATCAGATCTAGCATCTGACCATGGGGTGCGTCAGTATTATTCGTGAAGAAGAAGGACGAATTGATGAGGAAGCATACCAAGTACCTAGATCTGAAGAGGGTGATTATCAAGGACAAGTATCCACTATTAAATATTTACAACTCGGGTGATTGGTCGTTGGGCAAGACAAGATTCTTAAAGATTGATCTTCGTTCTGGTTACTACCAATTAAGGATCAAGGAAGAGGACATTCCAAGGACTCCTACTCACATGAGGTGTGGACATCATGAAATTCTGGGGACTTCTTTTGAACTGACCAATTCTCCATCAACTTTTATGGATCTGAAAAATAGAGAGCTCGGGAATTTTTTGAACAATTGGTGTTTAAGTTATCAATGATATATTGACGTACTCCTAATAAGAGACATAATAGAAGTAGTATTTCTGCTTGGAATTACAGAGGCTAATGGGATGAAAATTGTGAGTAAGGTTCGAGCAAAGTGAGTTTTTACTACTTCAAGTAGTATTTGTGGATTACGTAAGGAGAAATGAAGGGTTATGGTTTAACCTAGTTGAATCGGTAAGGTCAAGAGATGAAAAAGATTTAGCCAAGGCCAAGGAATACTTCAGCAGCTGGAAGTTCCCTTGACATGGCAGGGCATTATTAGCATTTGATGAAGGATCCTTGGGGATGGAAACACTGTTGAGTGAACAAATAAGTAAGGACTAGAAGTGGAAGTGAAATGACAGATGTTAAAAGAACTTCCAAAAGTTAAAATGGAAATCGATTATTGCACCGGTACATAGTTAGTCATTTGAGAACGAAGAGCTCGTAGTGCATTGGGAAGTATCACGACAGAGTGATGAATCTAGTACCAGCGTTTCACCCCTTTGCAAACAAGGCAAAATGACAACTGAAAGTATGAGGAGAGGTAGCCTGCTCGTGACCTCCAGTTGGAAATAGTGGTGATTGCACTCAAGGTGTTGTAACAAAACTGATATAGGGAATAGTGTAAGATATAACCGTCAGTGTTGAGATATGTTGTCACCCAGAAAGACTCAAATATGAGAGAAATATTGGCTAAATCGGTGAAAGGATTATGATAATGAGATCTTTTATCATTCAGGAAAAATCAATGTAAGGAAGTAATCCGCAATTGATAATGTATAGAGACGAGGTCTTGGCTGGAGCGGCTAAGGACTTCATTATTTCTGATATGGCTATGTTAAGGTACGAGGATCGGAAGGATAAGCCGATAGATGAGGGTGCTGTTGGAAATTGTGCCCTGAAAGCATATGTAGCATACATTGTTTTTAAGAAATAAATAAATAAATTGAATTTGGTATGCATATATTTTATGGACTATATTATTATGTGATAATATTAAGAAAATATCAGAAAAAATTCATAAGTTCATATATGGGATCTCAACCACGTATTGGTACGGGAGGATTGTGATTGAGATAAATGAAATTGAATAGTTCACAGTAAAATACAGTTATGGAATCTTCAGATTAATTACTGCAAATACGGTCCACTAGTACTATGAATACATGCGATCTAGATCCAGATTACTAGTGTAGTAGGACACTTTAGTGGAGGTGCTTTATTTATTGGAGAATATATAGAACTGGACTAGATATGTTTATTAATACTTAGTTAAATACCGTTTCGAAGTAGTAATTAAATATATCAACTGATGATCATATACAAATAGATCTTAATCCTGAAGTTACTATGACCTCCTATTTATGTTATATGATTTCTTGTTGGGCATTAAAGACCAAGTTAATTATTCTTAAAATATGTTTAAGATAATTAAAAGTTATTTTAATTTAAAATTAAATGGATAAATGGTTTAATGGATCAAGACTACTTGTGAAGGCCCAAAGCTGAAGATAGAGATCTCTTTAGCTTTTATTTAGTTTCTTACATTTTTGTGTATAATTTTGCAAGTGTTGTAATTTTCTAGAAATACCCCAAGACACCCGGCCCGCATTTATTTATTTAGTATTTATTTATTTAAATGTTTGAATGAGATTAAATTGTTTAATACTTTATCATGCATTTTTTGACATGTCATACATGTTACCCACACAGTATTTAAAATTAGCATGAATCTCATATGAGTAGATTCATGTCTTAGGATTGTCCTTTGTGATTATATGTTTTATGTGATGGACCATATAATAATAAATCTAGTTTTTACTTTCAAGAGCAGAAATAGATTTTAAAAGTAGTTTAATTTCTAGTATTTAATAAAATTATTTTATTAAATAATAAATGATATTCCTATTAATTATAGAAAATTAAAATTTAATTAATTGTGACATAGTTCTATAATTTTAATTTTGCTTAATTAGATTAGTAATTATTAGAATATCATTTGGTAAAAATAGATCACTTTATTTTTACAAACTAATTAAAAAGCATAGGATGTTTAGATAAAACACTTATTTTAAATAGTGAGTGGGAGAGGGAGTTATGACAATAAGTCTCATGGTCCCCATTATTAGTTGGCACTGAGGTAACATGGAGAGGGCCTCGCGGCACCATTGCTTGTGTCCCCCCAAGGAAGGCTTCCGACTGTGTTATTTTCAAGGAAAACTTCTTTAAGAATAGGATTTAATGATGTATTCCAAGGTTGGCTGGCCCCAAGGCACACTCTTGAGTTAAGTCATTGATCTAAAATAATGGGTTACACTAACAAGGTACATTAGGCTTTCAAGCTGACTAGTGTATCCTTGACTAAACAAGCGGTTGTTCATAAGTCAAAAGAGAGATGTTGATTTATGTTTTCACTTATAAATTTGAGAAATTGTCTCAAAATTAATTTGGAATTAGTCTGACCTACCCTAAGGCTGGTCCATTAATGTTCAAATTAATTAATCGTGGAATTAGAAAAAAAAAATTATGTGTTCTTTAATTGTTGCATTCATGCATCACGTTTACTATTCCAAAAAATTATTGATATTTATTATATGCATAAATTCATTTTTTTCTATTTATTTATTTTCAGCAATCATGTGAGGCTCAAATCATGTATCTTCTTTACTTGCTAATGAAAAGTCGACTAGTGAAAACTACATGAAATGGAAATCAAACATGAACATTGTATTAATATGTGAGAACCACAAATTTGTCTTGACTGAGGAGTGTCCTGAAGTCCCTCCCACTACTGCTGCCAAAACTGCAAGGGAAAAGTTTGATAATTAGATCTTATCAAACAACAAAGCAAAGTGTTGTATGCTTGCGAGGATGAGCGCTGTGCTCAGAAAAAAGTTTGAAGAACTGAGACTGCTTATGAGATCTGGGATTCCCTTGAAGATATGTTTGGGCAGCAGTCAGATCAGTGCAGGCATGAGGCCACCAGATCCTACATGACTAAGAAAATGAATAATGGAGTTTCTGTCAGAGAACATGTATTAGACATGATCAATATAATGCATGATGCCATTATCCATGGGGCAACTATTGATGAAAGGACTCAAGTGAGCATTATACTTGAATCGCTTTCTCTAGCTTTTATAGGTTTCTGTAAAGAACGCCCTAAACTAATACTTATAAAACATTCGCATAACATAGTTTATAAAACAATAACACTCATTATCAAAGTCTCAGTGGTGACTTGCTTAAAACCATGCAAGTTGGCGCCATTAGTTTTAAAAGAAAACATAAATTTTTATGGAAAGTTCAAAAGAAACAATAATAAAATAAATGAGTCCCACTGATAATTAGGAAAGTCTCTTAAAACAAAACATAATTTAAATGGTGTTCTAAGATGATTGTTTTTCCGTCCATAGGATTACCCCACGCCATACACCCCACGATGATAGAACTCCTCACGTCACCACGCGTGCCATAAAGAAATCTTATTTGCTACCTGGAAGGAAAGTAAGGGGGTGAGCTAAAAGCCCAGTAAGGAAGTACAAAAAATAAGCAAGTAAGGATACAACAAATACAAACACTAATGTTCAACTAAAACATCATGGCATATTATAACATTTTCGTAACATATCATCATAGCATATCATAACGTAATCGTAACATATCATCATATCACATTCATACAGCATACATGATGAGCATGGCCCGCTAGTTTTCCATGTCACCCTAATCATATTCATACAACATACATGATGAGCATGGCTCGCTAGTTGTCCATGTCACCCTATGAGGTAAACAAGAGTCTCTGGTCCCTGAATAACCTCGGCGCGTCCGCCCTATGAGTTACATCTCTATATCTTTAGTAACTCGTTTGATGTGTCTAACATCCATAAACATATCATATTCAACATATCATCACATTATGGCATTCATAATTCATAACAATTCATTCATACAACAGTCTTACCATTCATAGCATAAAATCATAGAATCTCTCTAACTTCCTTACCTCAGGTCCAAGCTAAGTAATTTTCACAACCTCTCAATGAGCCTATACCATAACCAAAACAACATTTCTTAGGTTCATAAAATTACTATTTTGCCCATCCATACAACTCATGTGTGCATGGGCCATGCATACATAATAACAGTTACACATAACATGCAATTATTCTTAACTACACATAAAGCCATAAAAGAATAATGCTCATTTTACCTATTTTACATGCATGATCTTTCTATAAAAACCACATAGTTGAATAATAAACATAATTTTGGACGTAAAAGTGGATTTGCATGTAACATGTACACATGGGAACATTACATAATTGCGACGTTTTAAAAACGATAATTCTACATTTCTTACTTTTATTGTTTAAAAATTAATAGACATATAACATGCTTTATTTTTCTTAAAATTTCTAAGTTGATTAAATTTCTCAAAACATTATTTTATTTTATAAAATAATTTGATTTAGCTTAAAAATAAAATATGTGACAATTTCATTTGTTAATCTCAAATTACAAAGAATTAACCAAAAAGCTTGGAATTAATTAAAATACCTATGTTTAATATGTTTCCTAAGAAAAACAAATTTTAACATTGGTTAATTGTGTTACATAAATGATGTGAGAAAAATATATTTTTAAGTGTGGGAAAAATATATTTTTATTTAAATTATTTAAGACTTAGTTTTATGTAACATAAATCCATATGTGACAATTTAAATAATCATTTTTTAAACCTTTTAAACCAAACTTTCAGTCACTATTTAATTTCTTTAAAAATCACAAATAAATAGAATCTAAATATTTTTCTCAATCAAAATAAAGAAAATCATAACTTATCAAAATATGCATTCATACCATATTAAAATACCATTTTTAATATTACCATAACTTAGGATAATAATTTTGTTTCAAAAACTCATCAAATTTATTTTAGTGAAACACACTTCCCATTTTCTTACAAAAATTCCAGCAACCATTTTATCTTTAAAAATCACCATATTCAATATAAAAACCTCATATTTTTCTAAAAATTCAATAAAAATTCTGTAGGTAATTATTTACACACAATATAACTTCAAAGCATAATTAAACTTCACATTAAATTTCTTAAAATATCAAAACATTTGCAAACTTTATTTGAGCACTCAAAACATTAATCTCATCATGAACAACATCATTTTTGTACAAAAATCAGCAAGCACATTAAATCATAAAATTTATTCCTTTCATTATATTCACAAAATTCATGCTCAATTATGCACAATATTTCAACACAAACCCTAGCATGCTTCTAACCTCTTTATCCATTTTAATCACATCATGAGTATACAATAATTCATCATTCACCTTAGAACTTATTCACAAGTCATGAACAACAACCACCATTGATCTTGTGTTACATATATTCTCAATACATTATTACCATGCAATTATTCCAAAAATCACAACCATCATAACTTCATATAAGATCTTGCCACAACCTATCATGTTTCTAAAATTTTCATTGACATAAAACATAATAAAAATAACCATCATGCTTTTGAATATCCCTTTAGGCCGAAGCACATCCAATAAACAAATAACCTATTCTTTTCATGTATTTCAAATATTCATCATCACTACACATATTCTCATTACACAACCATAAAAATCAAACCCAACAACATAAACCCATGCATAAAATTATAAGAAAACACTCCATCAATCCATGAACATCATATCATTAGGGTTATAGATTTGATACCTCTCTTGATTGTAAAATCAAGAATACAAAATGATCAACACCCAAACTTCACCACCCTTTGTTCAAGCCTAGTTTTTTTTTTTGAAATCCACCATGAGGAGGACAAAGAATCCAACCACACACAACAATAAAACAAAGTCAAAATCATATAATCAAGAAAAAGAGATTGGACAAACAAAAATACAAGAAAAACATACTCTAGACTTGGTTCCTCTTCTCCTTCTTCTTATTTCTTCCTTTCTTTCTTCTTCTCCTTCTCTCTCTACACGCCACACTCTCTCTCTCTATCTCTCTCTCTAGGTCACGACAGCCACACAAGAAATGCCCTCCTCTTCCTTTCCTTTCCCCTTTATTCAACTCTCTCAATAAAGCCTCACCAACATAAAATGGTAAGTTTCCTATTTCCATTTTATTTTCTCTTAATTTTCTTATTATTTTATTTTATGATAATAGATATAAAATAATAAAGAGTGATCACATTCCTATCCTAAAATAGCTAGTTTCTTCAAATATTTGATTTTATTGCCTTAGAAAAATAAATGGAAAATCAATCCCTTTCCCACTACACTACACACACTACACGCCCAAGCACTTGCCCCTTTTGAATTTTATTTATTTATTTTCCTATCTATTAAAATAAAACTACCCAAAAATATCAAATAAATGACAATTATAAAATGTGTAGAAAATCCACACATGTGCACCCTATTACCATATACTTGCACACACTAAAACACTAGAGTGCAACACTATCTACCATGCACCTTAGTGCATTCAACCAAAACTCACATAATCACCTCAATTGTCACACTTATTTAAAATGTAACACTAATAGTAAAATAAACATGTTACACAATTATTCTAACAATTAAATAAAATAACAGACAATAAAATAAAACAAACAACAACTAAATAAAATAAACAACATTTAAATAAAACAATTCATTACACTTAACATTTAAATAAAATAAAACACAAAATTTAAATAATCTAAAAAAAAAAATTTGGTGCACTACAGTTTCACAACCAACTATGTCATGAACAAATTAGAATATAACATGACGCAAATGTTGAATGAGTTGCAAACTTATGAATCTCTTAACGAAGGTTCTGAGAAAGAAGGAGAGGCAAATGTTGCTGATTCTGGCCCATCCTCTTCAAAGGCTAAAAAAAAAAGAGGAAAAATAGATATGGAAAGAACAAAGAGAAAGAAAAAGAAAAGAATTCAAAGAAGCCTAACAAGTCATCCAAAGGCAAAGAGAACAAGAACACCAAGAACTCCTAAAAGAAGACCCTTAAAGGGACTTGTTTTCACTGTGGAGTAGATGGTCACTGGAAGAGAAACTGTCTAAAGTATCTCGCTGACCTGAAAGAGAAAAAGAAAGGTAAATTTGATTTACTTGTGTTAGAAGCTTGTTTAGTGGAAGACAATTCCTCATTTTGGATAGTAGATTCAGGAGCCAATATCCATGTTTGTTTTTCTCTATAGATTCTTAGTTTGACGAGGAAGCTTGTTGATGGAGAGGTGACTATGAGGGTAGGCAATGGTCAGATTGTCTTTGCAGCAGCAGTTGGAACAGCCCATCTGGAATTTGAGAAGAATAAATTTTTTATTTTAGAGAACGTTTATTGTATTCTTGGATTTTCTAGAAACTTAATTTCTGTTTCTGTGTTGCATGAACAAGGTTTTAAAATTTCTTTAAATATTAATTCGATTGTTATTTCGAGATATGGTATTGAGATATGTTCTACAAAATCTATTGATGGGCATTATAAACTACAAGCAAAAGAGAAATCTGCTTATAATTCTAAATTATTTAAAACAGCTAATCATAGATCTTTTAAACGACAAAAGACTGATTCCAATAGTGAAACAAATATGTTGCACTTGAGATTGGGTCATATTGGTCTAGATAGAATTAATAGGCTTATAAAGGATGGCCCTTTAAGAGAACTGTAACGACCCAAATTTGCTAATAAGGCTTAAGGGCCTTGATTAGCGTGCCAGGAGGGCATGATGGGAATTATGTGTGATTTTTATGAATTAAATGCATGATTATGATTTAAAGCATGTTATATGACTATTTGTTGATCTGAGATGCATGACTATGTATATTAGTATGCATGTAGGCCCGGATCGTGTTAGGAGGGCATAACTGTGTTGGTATGTGATAATTGTATTCCGTGAATTGTACCACGTGTGTGTGGTTTTATTATTGTGATGCACGTGCCGAGACGGTCCTAGAGAGCTAGTTAACTTAGATGTCACAACGGGATTTTGTACCCGGCTCGGGAGGAGCCTAGGGGTACCTCGGGAATTTTATGGTTAAGTTGAGATTTAGCGTGTAATGGTTATTGGAGATTTAGTAACCTAGGTAACCATTGGTTACTGCTGAGAGTAACAAGTTTTAGAAAGAAAATGGTAGAAATGAAATGAAAGTGTAAAGACTTAAGTGGCCTTGGAGGTTTAGCTAAGGAGGATTAGTAGGAAGGGGTAATTTGGTCTTTTGGCTGGGGATTATGAAAATTCTCAGCTGGGTATATGGGGTTCGGTTTGGGCATTGGTTTTATGAGGCATTGATAGAGTTTGAAGAGAAGAGAAAAGAGAGGAAAAAGCTAGGGCAAGCAAGAAGAAGAAGAAGAAGAAAAGGAGAAGTGGGAGTCTAGGATGAGATCAAGGACTTTGTGTGGGTTCTCCATTGGAGGTAAGTGTTTTATACATATTTAAGTTTGGGTTTTGGTTTTGATTTGAGGAAATTAAATGCCTAAGCTAAGCTTTGTTGGGTTTTGGGATAGTTGCTGAATTTTAAGATCAATGGGTGTGAATCTTGGGTATATTGATGTTTTGAGCTTGAATCTTGAGTTATGGGTTGTTATATGGTCTATTTGATGTTTGAAATTGGTTTTGGGGTTTGGGTATTGGTTTGGTGTGATTTGGAAGGTTTTAGCTCGGAGAAAACGCAGGAGAAAACCCAGAATTCTGGGTCTGCGAAGGCGTGCCGCGACACAGGTTTTTCGTGCCGCGGCGAGGGAGCCTCTGGCTGTTGGGTGCCGCGGCACAAGGATGTGGTGCCGCGGCACAAGGCTAAATTCAGGGCATCATTTTTAGGCAATTTTAGGCCTTTGCTCCGGGGGTTCGGGGGATGTCTCCGGGGTGTTGTTTTAAGGTTTTAAAGGTCCCGAGAGTGCGGGATTGGTCCCGGGAAGTGGTTTTGGGTTGATTAGTATTGAGGGATGTTTCTTGTGTGTTGTGACTAGGTTGTTGGTGAGGCTCATGCTTGAGGACCGTGCTCGCGGCTTTAGTGCATCAGGAGTCTCGGAATTCAGGTAAGAAAACTATAACACCCGAGGTTAGGGCATGGCCCCAGATTGTATTATGTGCAAATGTTTAAACTTAAATGAATCATGATGTGTGTGAATGATTATTTCGAATGTACTATATGTGTGATTATGATGGAATGAGCGGCCGTGGGCCGAGTACGGCGTAGGCCGGGGCGGCCGTGGGCCGAGTACGGCGTAAGCCGGGGCGGCCGTGGGCCGAAAGTAACACCTAGCACATGGGATGCTATATTCAGGGTGGGACCCAAGGGATACATGAGTTATCCTCGCGATGAGAACCGATACCCCAGGCTTCGGTAAGGCTCTGGGGCGGCTTGGCCGTGTTTGCTTAGTCTAATAATTGACTTGTTTATTGTGGATTATCAGTTATGATAAACTGTATACATTGCATATGTTATGTCCTGCATGAGTTTTCTTGCTGGGCTTCGGCTCACGGGTGCTCTGTGTTGCAGGTAAGGGCAATGACTGAGTCAACCAACCATGAGTACGGAGAGCGTGAAGCGACGTGTACATGTTTGGCCTGCCCGACTGCTTTGGTTGGGGGTTTATTCGAAAATGGCTGTAATAATCTATAATTTTATAATTTCTCAAACTGTAACCTTATTTCAAGATGTAATTAGTTTTCAAACCTTATTTTGGGATCCCAACTGTTTAATAATAGAAGTTTTGATGAAACGATGCATTTTCAAAGATTACAGCCTTAACTTTTAATTAGTCACACTTTTGTTTCAAAAACCTCGGTTAGCGAGTTCATTGCACACTGTTTTGTCTTAAAAACTCACTTAGTAACGGCTCTAAGGAAGTAGGGCGTTACAACTTGGTATCAGAGCGAGCCAAGGTTTATTGGTTCTGGAGATCGACCAAACATGTACGCTCGCTGTCAGTGACAAGCTCGACTCAGGGTTGGTTGGTATGATTGATTGATATGCTGAATATATGTTTGAATGCCCTGTTTGCCTACTTGTTAATATGGAGCATGAGGAATGAGATAACATATGTAAGAGATACTGATAGGGCCTGGCCCTTGACTATTGCATGTTGAGATTAATGCATGCTGAATGACATTGTGATGTATATGGATGAATATTGGCATATTGGTTCGCGTTTTGTGTATATGTGATTAATTTTCTGGATGAAATTCATATGTTATATCTGTATATTGGCTTGTATGAAGCATGATGAGTATGGATATACTTAGTGATGATTGAATCTGGTAGCTAAATGTATATCATTGTGGATTTGACCTAGTATATGCTTGTGTGTGCATTATACCTGTAGACGTTCGGATCTAGTTGTGGATTGGTTCAGGGTATGAACCTCTGAGTTCAGGAGTTTGGTCGGTTTTGACGGATGAACTCGAGTCGTTGGTTCCTAGGAGGGTTTCATGGTCCTGATATGGTGATAAAGAGGGGCTTCTAGACATAAGTTGGAGTTGAGATCTCCAGTGATCCCTGGAAGCAGCAGCAGTGAGTCACTAGTGTGTGAGTAGGCTGTGGAGTTTGTTAGTTGAGATGGGATAGAAGAACAGCGGATTCTCTGGGGAGATGGTTGAATTAGATGTTTTAACAGTAAGGTTACCGGTGATGGTTTACTGTGAGGTATGGACAGATAAGGGTACTATATGAAAGGCGTATAGGGTGTTATCCTCTAGAGTTGAGGAAGGTACGAGCTGACAAGGAATTTATCAATAGATGAGCTGAGTTAATTCCACCCTTGGTTAAGAGGATGAGAGATCCTGATTAGAGGGTTGTGTTAAATGTTGAGGCAGAGAGTCGCTTGGAAGTGATACTCGGGCTGAGGTACTGGCTTATTGGGTTGGGAAGAACCTAGATGATGAATGGTTAGAAGAGATTTTAAAGGCATGATTAGAACCGTGGAGACGGGCAAATGTTTAAGTCTGGTTTGGACTGTTAGGAGTAACGACAGCGTAGATCAATGGGTTTGGTGAATTGGATAATTCATTTTGGGAATTTATACAGATGGATGTATCTGGGATTGGTGGCGATCCATTTAAGGGCATGAGATCTGAAATAGCCTAAGGCATTTGGGCTGCTTTGAGGAAATAGTTTTTGTCTGCATGTGGATGGCGGAGAGGGCCATATTGTTTGAGGAACTGATGGTTGATGTATAGAGCATGAGTGCTAGAGCCGCAAGGGCGGTGCTTCCTTTGATGGAATTAGTGAAGATAGATTCGTGATAATCAAGTTGAAAGAACCCCTGATAATGTTGTGGCTTTTGGATTGCCAAGAAAAAGGGGAAAAGTCTGACTGATAAGACGGTACTTTTGTTGATAGAACGCAGCGAGGTCGGATTCTCGATTGTTGAGATAGAAGGACCCCAGACAGTGCTTGGGCACCTAATTTGAGATTTGAAAGAACCTTGATTGAAAAGGTAGATATCGAGATGGCGACAGGAACCAGGAGGTTAATTGGTATGCATATGAGGAAGAGGATGCCACCTGAGAGGAGGTCAGGTGAGGGCGTGACTTCTGCGTAGAATGACTTGAGATGTTAGGATGGATTTCCCATGGTGCGGGAAACGGAGAACTGGAATGCATCGATACATTCGAGGTTCGAGGCTGAGTCCTCAAGGATGAATATTTAACTGATGAGCTTATGCTTTGGACATGTAACGAACTGGAAGGGCTCGGTGTTGAGAATGTTCCGAGGGGGGAGATGGACATAGAAAAGTTGCCTCAAAGGTGCCATTTGAGAGGCTGGGGACGGTAATGCTTACTGAGAAGGAGTTAGAAACTCTGGTTGATGGATTGTTGAAGATATCGTCTGGAGTATGTAAAGGATACTGAATGGAAACAGAGCTGACCAGTGGGGAAGCTATGAGGGTACGTAAAGAATATTTAGGGACTACTTCAAGGTCAGACTACAGATAGGGTTGGTATAAGGAATGTCGTAAAAGACGGTTTTGGCCGACAGAAAAGTCTATTGGAGCAATCGAAGGAATCTGAGCCTGGTATAGCTAGTGTGTTATACTGCGAGGATTGCTAGTATCGTCGAGTTAGGACGAAAAGTACAATGTTGGATACAAGATGGGATGATGTCCCCAAGAGTTGATCTACGACATGGTTATTGCCAGTTGGAAACCAAGGATAGAGACATTTCGTGGATTGTCTAGTTTGCGCCGGCTAGAGTGTGAGGAGTTGGTAACAAAGATTCTGGAATGGTTCAAGCTACAACAGCACAGGTAAGTTCTTTAGACAGAGAATGCATGAACGGTGTGGGCAAATCCCCTTCAAGCTCACGAGCAGTGCATGTGGACTACTCCCAGACAGAAATGGTGAGCAACTGATTATTATGCTGAAGACGTTAGTACCCAGAAGACAGAGTCTCAGGTAAGGTTCTACGGAGTGTTAGTTGGGTGTC
The DNA here is from genome assembly GCF_963169125.1 of Humulus lupulus. Lineage (NCBI taxonomy): Eukaryota > Viridiplantae > Streptophyta > Magnoliopsida > Rosales > Cannabaceae > Humulus > Humulus lupulus. Next base: position 104,832,203 of record NC_084800.1, on the reverse strand, counting down.
GTCAGGAGTTCTCAGATTGCAGCTGCAAGAAGAAAGGACAGCTAAGAGAAGAATTGATCTGAAGTCGCAAAGAAGCTAATGATGAGCGTCTGAAGAATTGAAGGCATAACAAGACTGGTAAGCGCGTCATTTATTGCACAAGCACCTCCAGAGACGACTACATCAGAGATGAGGAGAACAGTAAAACTTGAGGTTAGACAGATTGAATGGTGTCAAATCAGAAAGAAATTCAGAAGACAAGGTAAGATTGTTTAGTATCTGGAATTTGTGTATGTTTTGGTTAAGTGAAGAGTGATGGCATAAAGGACTTGATCTATGATGAGGACGTGGACTTGTAGGGGTGCATCACGGATTAGGCACGCCCAGGCGCACCTGGCGCGAGGTTGGATCGAACCTTGCGGGAGAAGAAAGTATGAACCTGGTTGATACACTTGGCGCATTAAGTTGACAGTTATGGATATCATAAGATGTTTAAGTCTTGGGTATTAGTGAGAAAGGTTAACGTTGAGACACAGATGTGGTGAAAAGTAACAGACGGATGATCAGTGTTTGAAATCCTCGATTGAGCGAGGGGAGTTATAATTGGAGACGGAACTCCTAGCTGTGAGGCGTGTGTCAGTCAGGGGATAGCGCCATAGACTGTGATAGAGTGGACAAGGCGACGACTGAGTTTGGCGTAACGCTAGTAGGTATGATTAGCTGGTGAGTGTCAATGATCTATGGAATTTAAAGTGTTGGCTTGAGTTGAAGCAGGGAAGGACCCTGCTAAGGTAGTACAAGTAGGGATACCAGGAATGGATGAAGGGTCCAATTAGATTTGGTTTATGAACGAGAATTCTGAATGGATATCATTCCACCTCCTAGGGTACGTTGTACCGGGAGGGTCGAGCAGGTGGCGGAATCTAGTGTTTTCCTTTGGACCCTGAGGGGTTAGGTGATGTGGTAGTGTATCACAGGAATAGGCCACTTTGGACCTTGAGTAAAGTGATTGGACACGAAAAGTTTTAACCCGGTGGTTTGAGTTAACGTAGTTGGTTCAGGTGAACTGGTAGCAGGGTAAAACGTCGATGATATCAAATTAAGACCCTACAGTATTTTAAATTTTGGAATGGATCTAAAGAACGAAAAAGAACAGAGTGGGAATCTGGGATTATCAGTTGATTGCAAGTGAAATGGCAGTCTGAAAGTTTATCAGATATCTTAAAGAATTGAGCGCCCGGTAGGCGAATACTTGAGGTTTTAAGGGAAGCGTTATCCCTGGTGAGTTAGCCGTGGTGGCAAATGTTGGCGTCTTGTTAAAGTAACACGACATAGGACATGATAAGAAATGAAGGATAGTGAATGCTACGGTTGGTTTCAGTTCAGAGAGAAAGCCAAAGAGGTCGTTGGAACTTCTTAAGGCAAGAGCGTCTGCCTATTTGAAAGGGTAAAGAGCTTGTGAATGGTTAAATTATGAGGAAATAAAGCGCCGGAAGGAAAGAGTTGCATCTCTGCGTAATAACAGACGAGGATCTGTAAGGTGTTCAGAGAAAGAAGGGAGAGTTCTGACTCTTGATTCAACATAAAATTATGAGAAAGAAGGGAGAGTTCTGACTAAGGGTTAGGCCAGCGGGGCCTACAAGTTGATTCCACCTGGTAGAGGTGATGACTTTTGAGTACCTCTGGAATCAGGAATAAGACAATGAATTGGTCATTGTAATCTAGGCAAACCCTGAGGCTTCAGCAGGGTTGCGGTGTAAACGAGGAGCTATCGAGAGTATGGCCGTTAGACAAGATCTTGTGGGGCAAGATTGATGTGCCAGTAAGAGTGTTGTTGGAAACTAAAGTAAAGGCGGTGGACCTTGGGATTCATGGTCAGAGTTGCGGGTTTTCTGACTGATGTGTTGGATAAATTTCGAGGACGAAATTTCTATGAGGAGGGGATAGTTGTAACGACCCAAATTTGCTAATAAGGCTTAAGGGCCTTGATTAGCGTGCCAGGAGGGCATGATGGGAATTATGTGTGATTTTTATGAATTAAATGCATGATTATGATTTAAAGCATGTTATATGACTATTTGTTGATCTGAGATGCATGACTATGTATATTAGTATGCATGTAGGCCCGGATCGTGTTAGGAGGGCATAACTGTGTTGGTATGTGATAATTGTATTCCGTGAATTGTACCACGTGTGTGTGGTTTTATTATTGTGATGCACGTGCCGAGACGGTCCTAGAGAGCTAGTTAACTTAGATGTCACAACGGGATTTTGTACCCGGCTCGGGAGGAGCCTAGGGGTACCTCGGGAATTTTATGGTTAAGTTGAGATTTAGCGGGTAATGGTTATTGGAGATTTAGTAACCTAGGTAACCATTGGTTACTGCTGAGAGTAACAAGTTTTAGAAAGAAAATGGTAGAAATGAAATGAAAGTGTAAAGACTTAAGTGGCCTTGGAGGTTTAGCTAAGGAGGATTAGTAGGAAGGGGTAATTTGGTCTTTTGGCTGGGGATTATGAAAATTCTCAGCTGGGTATATGGGGTTCGGTTTGGGCATTGGTTTTATGAGGCATTGATAGAGTTTGAAGAGAAGAGAAAAGAGAGGAAAAAGCTAGGGCAAGCAAGAAGAAGAAGAAGAAGAAAAGGAGAAGTGGGAGTCTAGGATGAGATCAAGGACTTTGTGTGGGTTCTCCATTGGAGGTAAGTGTTTTATACATATTTAAGTTTGGGTTTTGGTTTTGATTTGAGGAAATTAAATGCCTAAGCTAAGCTTTGTTGGGTTTTGGGATAGTTGCTGAATTTTAAGATCAATGGGTGTGAATCTTGGGTATATTGATGTTTTGAGCTTGAATCTTGAGTTATGGGTTGTTATATGGTCTATTTGATGTTTGAAATTGATTTTGGGGTTTGGGTATTGGTTTGGTGTGATTTGGAAGGTTTTAGCTCGGAGAAAACGCAGGAGAAAACCCAGAATTCTGGGTCTGCGAAGGCGTGCCGCGACACAGGTTTTTCGTGCCGCGGCGAGGGAGCCTCTGGCTGTTGGGTGCCGCGGCACAAGGATGTGGTGCCGCGGCACAAGGCTAAATTCAGGGCATCATTTTTAGGCAATTTTAGGCCTTTGCTCCGGGGGTTCGGGGGATGTCTCCGGGGTGTTGTTTTAAGGTTTTAAAGGTCCCGAGAGTGCGGGATTGGTCCCGGGAAGTGGTTTTGGGTTGATTAGTATTGAGGGATGTTTCTTGTGTGTTGTGACTAGGTTGTTGGTGAGGCTCATGCTTGAGGACCGTGCTCGCGGCTTTAGTGCATCAGGAGTCTCGGAATTCAGGTAAGAAAACTATAACACCCGAGGTTAGGGCATGGCCCCAGATTGTATTATGTGCAAATGTTTAAACTTAAATGAATCATGATGTGTGTGAATGATTATTTCGAATGTACTATATGTGTGATTATGATGGAATGAGCGGCCGTGGGCCGAGTACGGCGTAGGCCGGGGCGGCCGTGGGCCGAGTACGGCGTAAGCCGGGGCGGCCGTGGGCCGAAAGTAACACCTAGCACATGGGATGCTATATTCAGGGTGGGACCCAAGGGATACATGAGTTATCCTCGCGATGAGAACCGATACCCCAGGCTTCGGTAAGGCTCTGGGGCGGCTTGGCCGTGTTTGCTTAGTCTAATAATTGACTTGTTTATTGTGGATTATCAGTTATGATAAACTGTATACATTGCATATGTTATGTCCTGCATGAGTTTTCTTGCTGGGCTTCGGCTCACGGGTGCTCTGTGTTGCAGGTAAGGGCAATGACTGAGTCAACCAACCATGAGTACGGAGAGCGTGAAGCGACGTGTACATGTTTGGCCTGCCCGACTGCTTTGGTTGGGGGTTTATTCGAAAATGGCTGTAATAATCTATAATTTTATAATTTCTCAAACTGTAACCTTATTTCAAGATGTAATTAGTTTTCAAACCTTATTTTGGGATCCCAACTGTTTAATAATAGAAGTTTTGATGAAACGATGCATTTTCAAAGATTACAGCCTTAACTTTTAATTAGTCACACTTTTGTTTCAAAAACCTCGGTTAGCGAGTTCATTGCACACTGTTTTGTCTTAAAAACTCACTTAGTAACGGCTCTAAGGAAGTAGGGCGTTACAAGAACTATCTATTGGATCTCTCCCTGTTTGTGAGTCCTGTCTAGAAGGCGAGATGACCTAGAGACCTTTCTCTAATAAAGGTTCAAGAGCTACAGAACCACTTAAGCTGGTACATTAGGATGTTTGTGGTCCACTTAATGTACAAGAAAGAGGAGGTTATGAATACTTTGTCACTTTAGTTGATGATTATTCAAGATATGGTTACCTATACTTAATGCAAAGAAAATCTGAAACTTGTGGAAAGTTCAAGAATTTCGAGCAGAGACTGAAAAGCAATTAGGTAAATCACTGAAAGATCTTCGATCTGATAGAGGAGGAGAGTACTTGGATTTTAAATTCGAGGGCCATCTATGTAAGCATGGTATTCCATCCCAACTCACAGCACCTGGAACGCCACAGCAAAATAGTGTTTCAAAAAGACGAAACAGAATGTTACTAGATATGGTAAGATCAATGATGAGCTTCTCATCATTACCACTATTATTCTGGGGCTATGCAATTCAATGTGCTATATACATATTGAATGTTGTTTCATCTAAGTCTATCCTGAAGACACCCATGGAATTATGGAATGGCTGTAAACCTAGTTTACACCATTTCACATTTAGGGGTGTCCTCTACATGTGCTAAAAGGAAATACTGGGAAGTTGGAATCACGCTCTGAAGTGTGCATGTTTGTGGGCTATTACAAAGAGACTAGAGGTGGAATTTTCTATAGTCCCAAAGAAAATAAAACATTTGAATCAACAAATGCAACTTTTCTTGAACATGACTATGTTAATAACCATAAACCTTGCAGTAAGGTTGTACTGGAGGAGATGGTCTCGAATTTAGTTGCAAAGTCACCAGCAACAACCAATGAAAAACGGCAAGAGGAAACTGCTAGTTCTAGTTAGAATAGTAAAGAGCCTCGTCGTAGTGGGAGGGTTAGTAAGCAACCCATACGCTATGAACACGAAGTTCAAATGGTTGTGTCTGACACAAACAAAGACGATCCATTGACATTTAAAGATGCAATGAATGATTCGGACAAGGACAAATGGCAAGACGCCATGAACCAAGAAATGGAATCGATGTATTCCAAGCCTGTCTGGGTTCTTGAAGATCCACTTGAGAATATCAAGCCCATTGGTTGCAAGTGGATATTCAAGAAGAAAATAGGAGTGAATGGGAAAGTAGAGACTTTCAAAGCAAGGCTTGTAGCCAAAGGCTACATACAGAAAGAAGGGGTTGATTATGAAGAAACTTTTTCTCTTGTTTCCATGCTAAAATCCATTCATATACACTTATCCATTGCTGCGTGCATGGATTATGAGATTTGGCAAATAGATATCAAACCAGCTTTTCTGAATTGCTACCTTAACGAAACCATTTACATGTCTCAACCAGAAGGGTTTGTAGTAAAAGGTAAAGAGCACATATTTTGCAAGCTTCTTAGGTCCATCTATGGACTCAAACAAGCTTCTAGATCTTGGAATCTTAGATTTGATGACACAATTAAAACGTTTGGTTTTGAACAAAACGTTGACGAACCATTTGTCTATAAACAAATCAAAGATTGTGTAGTAGTAATCCTTGTTCTTTACGTTGATGATATATTACTGACTGACAATGACGTAACATCATTATCAAAGGTAAAGAATTGGTTAGCTGAACAATTCCAAATGAAAGATTTGGGAGAAGCCACGTATGTTCTGGGCATTCAAATTCTTAGAGATAGACAGGACAAGACTTTTGCACTGTCTCAAGAAACTTATATTGATAAGGTGCTAGAACACTTTAACATGCAAAAATCCAAAAAGGGTGATATGCCAACCCGTTCTGGAGTAGTCCTTTCCAAGGAGCAGTGTCCCAAAACACCTCAGGAAGAGGAAGATATGAGATAGTATCCCTATGCCTCAGCGGTAGGCAGTCTTATGTACGCTATGCTATGTACAAGACTTGACATTTGTTATCCAGTAGGGATAGTCAGCCATTATAAATCCAATCCTGGCTTGACTCATTGGATTGCAGTGAAGAATATTCTCAAGTATCTTAGAAATACTAGAGATTATATGCTTGTATATTCAGGTGGAGACCTGAACCTCACTGGTTACACTGATTCTGATTCTCAATCAAACAGAGATAGTCAGAAATCAACTTCTGGATCAGTGTTTACTCTTGGAGGAGGAGCAGTAGTCTGGTGAAGTATTAAACAAACCAGCATTGCAGACTCCACCATGGAAACCGAGTATATAGCAGCTTGTGAAGCAACTAAAGAGGCTGTGTGGCTCAAGAAGTTCTTCTACAATCTGAAAGTAGTGTCAGATGTGGATAAGCCACTAGGCCTATACAATCACAACAGTGGGGCAGTAGCTAACTCAAAGGAACCACGGAGCCACAAGAGGGGAAAGCACATGGAGAGGAAGTATCACTTAATCATAGAGATAGTTCACCGAGGATATGTTGCAGTTATGAAGATAGCTTCAGAGCATAATCTTGCAGATCCTTTTACAAAGACTTTATCTATGAAATTCTTTAAGGAGCATATAAGAAGCATGGGAATGAGAGAGATGCCTCATTTTCTGTAGGGAAAGTGGGAGATTGTTGGGAATTGTGCCCTGAAAGCATATGTGGTAGACATTATTTTTAAGAAATAAATAAATAAATTGAATTTGGTATGCATATATTTTATGGACTATATTATTCTGTGATAATATTAAGTAAATATCAGAAAAATTCATAAGTTCATATATGTGATCTCAACCACGTATTGGTACGAGAGGATTGTGATTGAGATAAATGAACTTGAATAATTCGCAGTAAAAGAAAGTTATGGAATCTTTAGATTAATTACTGCAAGTACGGTCCACTAGTATTATGAATACATGTGATCTAGATCCGGATTACTAGTGTAGTAGGACACTTTAGTGGAGGTGCTTTATCTATTAGAGAATATATAGAACTAGACTAGATATGTTTATTAATACTTAGTTAAATACCGTTTCGAAGTATTAATTAAATATATCAACTGATGATCATATACAAATAGATCTTAATCTTGAAGTTACTATGAACTCCTGTTTATGTTATATGATTTCTTTGATTCACTCGTTAGGGTTTGTCAGAATGATCAGGATAGAAAATTTTGTTTTGGGAACTCATTAATGTAAATGGCTGGGAACATAGTATACAGATAAGGAATCTATACCTTCTCGTAAGAGATTGAATAATGGTTCTCTTAAGGGTTGACTTTTGGGACTGAAAGGTTATTGAGCTCAAATTCATAATTTGGTTATGAATTAACCTTCACTAGTAAAGTCAATGGTACTTAAGGAAACAAGATATAATTAAAAGGGTAAAACAGTAATTTTATTCTTGGTTAATTATGAACCATTATTAGAGGGTTAGTTTGTATGTAATTAGTATATCAATGGACGTTTTATTGTGATAAAGTACTCAGTAAATTAAATGTCTATAATTACAAGAGTGCAGTCCCATATTTATAGTGGAGTAATTATGAGATTAATAAATTAAGATTATTTAATTAAAGATTTTAATTAATAATCACAATTTTTTTGGAGCTTGGAATTATAGGTCCATAGGTCCCCACAGAGGCTCTATCAACACTATTCAAGGCAAGAGTTGATATAAAGGGTAAAATGGTAAAAAAAAAAAAACATATTTAAGAAGAATTTTATTCTTCAGGCCAAATATGCAATTATGTGATAATAGTGATTAATTAATTAATTACAAATTAGTTGTAATTATCAAAATTAATTAATAATTATTTATTGTATAATTTTTTAAATTATATAAATAATTAATTTATTATAATTTTTTAAATTTTAATAAAATGAATATTAAATTTTTAAAATTAATATTTAGTTAAAATTGGTTTTAATTAGTTAGTAGAATTAATTAAATATCTCTATTTGAGTGGGAGATAATAATCTGACAAGTTCAAATTGGATTTGAATTTAAAAAGATTAATATTCATTCAAATAATTTATTATATGTGATAAATAGTTAAAAATATAATATATTCAAATTTGAATTAATTATCAAGTTGTTGAGTTTTATCTGATAAGGTAGTTTGAATAAATAATTAAATAATTGTGGAAAAATCACATTCCCCTATTTTATAGGGTACTGCACGACACACATAGTCCCTGAACTGTGTGTGGCATGCAGGTATAGAAATCAAGGAATTGATTTTTTACTTTTATTTATTTAATTAATTAATTAATGAAAAATTCAAAAAGATAGTTTTGATATTTCATTAATAAGATAATTAATTAAATAAAAGATAAATTGTAATTGATTACATATTTATTTTTTAAATTTAAATATTTTCTATATAAGTTAGACTTATCAAAAAATAACAAATATACTCAATACTCAATTATTTGCTCTAAGAAAAGAACGATACTTTCCATCTCTCCATGAAAAGATACAGAACCAATCTCAGGCCTATTCGCTTGATCTCATTTGTTGAGTACATCAAGTTGAATCAGAAATATACCATCCTTTATTCTCTAAGTGCCCACACACTTCTTGAGGTGTAGAGAACGCTGTGGAAGATCTTGGTGTGAGTACCTGGGAGAAACTTGGATAGGAAGATCGTTTATTTTACGAAAAGATAGCCAGGACACTTGATAGGCATTAAGAGGTATGTTCTTTATTCTTTTTTTCCTTGTGATTAATGTATGTATATGAATGGATCTGCATATTTAAAAGTAGTTTAAATATGTTACAAAAATTTTGTTGTACACTGGGCCAACCCATCACACAATTCCGATGCGTATTACGAAACTTGTTCCTAACAGATGCTATGGAAGTGATTCTAGATGGGTCTCATACCCTTCTATGTGTGTTCTATCCATGTACCATGAGAACTTTATATGGACAATTAGGGATAAAGAAAGAGGTAGTTAGATATGTGGCTAAGTGCCTAACTTGTCATCAAGTAAAGAATGAATAACAGAGACCAGCAGGGTTTTTAAGACCTTTGGGCATCCCAGAATATGAAATAGAGGAATATAAACATGGACTTTGGTGAATGAATCATCTAGGATAGTGAGGTGGCATGACTTGGTGTAGGTGATCATGGATCGACATATCAAATCAATGTGCTTCCTGCTTATGTGAATGAATTTCAAAGTGGATTAGCATGTTGAGTTATATGAGAAGGGAGATTGTATGTCTCCATGGGACACCAAAATTTATAGTGCCAGATTGCGATTTTATATTTTTTACTTCCAAGTTTTGGGAAGGCCTGCAGAAGGCAATGGGTACAAAGCTGAAGCATAGTACATATATCATTCTCAGACAAACGAGTAATCTGATTGGACAATCTAGATATCTGAGAACATGCTTTGGTCATTTGTATGGAATGTTGAGGGATCAAGGAGTGAGTATCTTCCCTTGATCGAGTTGTCCTACAACAATGGTTATCAGTTGACAACCAGAATGACTCTGTATAAGATGTTGTTGGGTAGGAAATGTAGATCACCTGTCTATTTGGATGAAATGGGTGAGAGAAAGTATATGTAATAACCAATGTTATTATTTTTCTCCTTAATTATGACTATATGTTAGCTATTATAGTTTATAGTTTAGTTTGAATGGTGGAAATTAAAAGTTTGCTTTAAGTTTGAATTATTTATTTTAAGGGTATGATTTTATGATTTAAAAAATAATTATAATTTGGATAGTTATAATTATTTTAGATAGTATTTATAAAGATTTTAGCATATGATTTAATTTAGTGTATAATTCAAGCTTTTAATTAAATTAGAATATAGTTTTAATGCACATTATTTGGATGGTCTAAGGATTTTACATGTGGCATTAAATTAAGTCTCATTTATTTAAAATATTAGATGTGGCCAAATTCCTTATAGTTTTATAAGGTGGAATTTTTGTGAATTTATTTATTAAGTATAAGTGCTATTTTCAAAAGCCAAAATGAAGACCATAATTAGTCATAGGTGTGTGGCACAATTCTAGGCTAGGTTTTGATTCATATTTGAACTTAAGGAACTACATGTCACTCCAAGCTTGCAAAAAGGAAACTAAGATATTAAGTTGGTAATAGTTGAAGCTTTTTTAAAATACTTGAATCTAAGAAGGCATAGGTGTAGGCATGTACATAAGTTTTGGAGAAATAGTGGAGACTTTGACTACATATGTGTTATCCAAAAAACAAGCATGGATGACATGGCAAACATTTAGTATACGTGGCTAACATCTGGCAGAATTCATGCTCGACTATCGACCAGGAAGACATCTAGTGTCACGACGTTCGATCTCTTCATACGATCAGCCTGGTCGTACGAATGCTATGCGCGGAAAAGATCTTATGCAGTTATGATAGTATCCAAAATTATCTCCCATGATTTCCTGAGTATCCGATTATTTAGGAAATGATATCTGTAGCAAATTAATGTAAATCCTCCTTGAGCCTATAAATAGAGAAGGAGGGCTCAAGGGACAGGGATCTTTTCTTTTCTTCTTTCTTGCTTTCTGATCACTAGATATTAGAGTTATTCTATTTGATATATTGTATCGTTCTTCAGAGGTTGGTGAAACTCATTGAACCCTAGTTCTTTGATCACTCCTTTGAATCCTATATCAATAACAATTCAAGTGGACGTAGGTTATTACCAGATTCTGGGGCCGAACCACTATAAACCCTTGTGTTCTTTATCATTTCGCCATCACATTCTTTCCAACGTGTTTGTCCACATCAAGCAAATTTGACTCCGTGTCAATTGGCCAAAATCAGGGTCAACATTCTGGTGCTTTCATTGAGAGCTTGATTCATTATCGTTGAAAGATCAATCGCGAAAACTACCAGGAAAACTGGACAGGCGGCCAGCGCTGCACCATCTAACCAGCCTCCTCCTCCTCCCAATGTGGCTGAGGATGAACCACATTTGGAATTTGATGATGAAGAAATGAACGACGCGACGCTAAATAATACCCTAGGGGTATTGCAGGAGGAGCTGGCCAATCTGAGGGCCGGCCAGGAAAGTGCTACCGAAATCGAGGCAGCCTTGCAACTGGCTAGGAATCAAGCTGCACCTGCCTCGCAGCCTGATAACCCCCCAATGGGCCACCCCACAGGGGTCCCAATCCTAGCCCGCCTATCCAGCCCTCGAGCCCACAAAGGCCCGAGCAGCTACCGGCGCCTCAAGACGATGTCCTGCTAGGACACCCTGAAGCACAGTTTCCATCCCAAACTGGTCGCGGCAATCCCCCACAGCAGAGGCAGAATAGGGCCGAGCAGCAGCCTCGTAGTCCTAGACGCCATAGGGGAGACGAGTCTAATCTTTCGAGCAGAGGACAGCATCCTCCTGGTAACAGGAGGAACTCAGAGTTAGGCTCTACGGTCCGAGGCCCCCCACTGCATGATCATGCACGGGGACCTAACGACCATCGTAAACCACCCTCTAATGCTCGGGAGGTTCCAGCCCGGGAAGGCAATCAAGGGAACAGTCGATCCCACCATAGCCAATCGAGATTTAGAGATGGCCATGGTTATAACGAGGCTGACTCAGGCAGAGGAAATGTCGGTCGGAGGAATGAAGAAAGAGGTGGAGGCAGAAGCCAACCACCTAGGGATGACCAACCCGACAGATGGGACGCTGGGGGGCAGCCCAGGCAAAATAACGTCTTCAACCGGCTCGGAGCTAGCGAGCAACGGAGGAGAGACGAGGACTTAAGAGACGTACTCAACGGTCGCCGAGAGCGACAAGACGAGAACGTCCCCCCAGCTCCAGAGGCCACGGCGATTCCTAGCGCCGTGCAGGCCCAGATAGATGCCCTCAACCAGGCAGTGCAGCAGCTGGTCAAGGGAAGAACATCTTATATCGACTACGATAGGAGAAAAGGTACTCCTTGTTTCCAGAGGATAGCTATGGTAGAAACTCCTAGCAAGTTTAAAATTCCTACGCTTCCGAACTTTGATGGGTATGGTGACCCGGTATCTCACGTCAACAAGTTTGAGATACAAATGGACATTCAGAAAGTGTCCGAAGATGCTCGGTGCAGGATCTTCCCTGTAACACTTTCTGATGCCGCACAAGAGTGGTTTTTCAAATTCCCTCCTGCAAGTATAGTTTCCTGGGAAATGTTCGTAAATGAGTTTTACAGACAGTTCTACGCGGGTCGTGTGCACCCGACTGAGGCGAACCAACTGGTTGAAATACGCCAGCAAGATGGAGAACCACTGAAGGACAACATCCAAGGCTTTATGCGAGCAGCTGCTGGAGCAAAAACAATGGGAGACGAAGGCAAGATGATGGCCATAACCGCAGGGGTTAAGCGTCGCACGCCTCTCTGGGAAAGCCTCCGAAAACATGGGGTTAAAATTACCCAGGAATTCTTAGATCGGGCTGATTGCTACATCAAGCTCGAAGATGCAATCGCCAACGAAGGAAAGCCCCCAGGCAAGGACAAGGGGACTGCCAAGCCCGCCAAAGCTGCCAATGGGTCCAAGCCCAACGGCAACGGGAACGGCAACGACAATGGCAAGAATGGGGGGAAACGACCACAAAATGAGCCTTCCACCTCTGACAATAAACGAGCCAAGGGTAACCGTTATGAATCTCGGTTCACTAACTATACTTCCCTAGTTGAGTCTCGGGGAGAGGTTTATCAGGCCACGAGTTCCAGTGTGCCTTATAAGAAACCCGCTCCCATTCGAAAGGATATTTCGAGAAAAGACACTACCAAGTTCTGTCGTTATCATAACGACTACGGACATGATACCAACGAATGCAACCAGCTGAAGGATGAGATCGAGTTTCTTATTAGACAAGGACACTTGAGAAGATTTATACGGGCCTCGGGAAATTCCCAACGAGAAGCTCCAGGTGGCAACGAGCAAGCGCCCACACGCCAACGCTCGCCACCTTTGCAGCCTGACCCCGTAATTGGCACATTGTTAACCATCTGTGGAGGCCCGCACCTCGCGGGAGACAGCGGAAAGGCCAGAGAACGATATGCTCAGATTCTGCGCCACAACCAGGACATCGAGATGATGACTGTGGATGACCGCGCGCTGAAAAAGGCTCAGTCAGAAGAAGGAGAAATAACCTTCTCTGATGGTGATGCCCAACATGTCTGGTTCCCACATTTTGATCCACTGGTCGTGGATATCCAAATGGCCAACATGATGGTGAAGCGAGTGCTGGTTGATACAGGAAGTTCGGTGAATATCATGTATAAGTCTTTGCTGGAACGCATGAAGTTGTCCGTTAAGGACCTGGAGCCATGCAACCAAACAATATACGGTTTCTCTGGTGAGGGACTCGCCCCAGCAGGGTCAATCAAACTACCAGTGACAGCAGGTACAGCGCCTGCTACCAGGACATTACTCGCTACTTTTATAGTAGTCGATTGTCCTTCGGCATACAATGCCGTCATTGGGAGGCCTATACTGGTTGATCTACGGGCTGTCACCTCTATGTGGCAGTTAGCCAGGAAATTCCCGACAGACGCAGGGGTAGGACGCGTGTTGGGAAACCAGAGGGAGGCTAGGGAGTGCTACAACGCCTCAGTCACGAAGGCAAAGAAGGGAACGTCAAAGGGCACTCCCCCAGATAGGTTGCAGATGGAAATTGATACACAAGCCCAATCCGGTGATGAAGTCACCAAATAGGGTGTTGCCCAAAGTGAGGATAGGGATTTAAATCCTCGCTTTGGGGATATTGAAGAAAATGTTGGACCCGTCGAGGACCTGGAAGAGGTCCAACTTGACAAAAAAGACCCGACCAAAGTCGTGAAGGTCGGGAAAAACTTAGAACCAACCACGAAGCATGCACTGGTCGAGTTTTTGCCAAAGAACCAAGAAGTCTTTGCCTGGTCGCACAAAGACATGGCTGGGATAGATCCTGCAGTTATTAGCCATGTCCTGAACGTAGACAAGAATTTTCCACCCGTGCAACAGAAAAGGAGGCTGCTCGATAAGGATCGCTCGAGAGCCTTAAAAGAGGAAGTTGAAAGATTAAAGGAGAATGGGTTCATCAGGGTGGCATTTTATCCATCGTGGGTCTCTAATCCAGTACTGGTTCCCAAGCCTAATGGAAAATGGCGGACATGTGTGGATTTTACAGACCTCAATAAAGCATGCCCCAAGGATTGCTTCCCACTCCGGAGGATCGACCAGCTAGTCGATGCTACTGCAGGGCATGAGATCATCTCTTTCATGGATGCATACTCAGGCTACAATCAGATTAGTATGCATCCCCCTGACGAGGATCACACCAGCTTTTGAACCGATACGGGATTATACTGTTATAAAGTAATGCCCTTCGGACTGAAAATCGCCGGTGCGACTTACCAGCGACTGGTTAACCACATGTTTAAAGAATTGATCGGAGTAAACATGGAGGTGTACGTGGACGACATGCTGGTAAAGGCAAAAGAGGCAGAAGAACATGTGAAGGATTTACAAGAGTGTTTCGATGTATTGAAAAAGTACCAGATGAGACAAAATCCTCTCAAATGTTCCTTTGGAGTTGGATCAGGGAAATTTTTGGGGTTCATTGTTAACTCAAGAGGAATCGAGGCCAACCCTGACAAGATAAAATCCCTGATCGACATGAAATCGCTAGAGAAGATCAAGGATGTACAAAGTTTAACCGGGAGAATTGCAGCCGTAAGTAGATTTATTTCCAAGTCAACGGATAAATGCATCCCATATGGCACAGCCTCCTATTTTATCAAACCCTATTGAAGGAGAAACTTTGTTCATTTACCTGGCGATCACTGAAGTTGCTGCTAGTGCGGTACTAATACGAGAGGAAGAAGGCGTACAAAAAGCGGTTTACTATGTAAGCAAGAGGCTAATCGGAGCATAGCTGAGGTATCCTCCCATCGAGAGGTTGGCACATTGGTTAATCTTAGCCTCAAGGAAGCTACGTCCTTACTTCCAAGCCCATCCCATTACAGTCTTAACTGACCAGCCCCTTCGGAAAGTACTCCAAAAACCAGAGGCGGCTGGGCGTTTATTGAAATGGGCTGTCAAACTTGGGCAATTCAATATTACATATTCACCGCGAGCAGTAGTAAAGGGACAAGTCTTGGCTGATCTTATTGCAGAGTTCACTGAACTCCCGGACAGCGAACAGTGTGAAAAGCCTAGTGCGCCTGAGCCTTAAGATGAAGCTCATTTGTGGAAGTTATTCACAGATGGGTCGTCAAACGAATATCATGCAGGAGCAGGAGTGATCTTGGTAATGCCAGAAGGGCATCGATTTCATTGCACCATTAGGTTCGACTTCACTGCGTCAAATAATGAAGCTGAATACGAAGCACTCCTCGCTGGATTAAGAATGGCAAAAGACATGAGTATAAAGGTGCTGGATATTTACAGTGATTCACAGATGGTAGTGAATCAAGTTCTAGGGGAATATCAATCACGAGGCCTGAAAATGGTGGCCTACTTGAACAAAACTAAAGACTTGTTGGCCCAGTTCACGAAGTTTACCCTCCAACAAATCCCTCGGGATCAGAATTCGAACGCAGATGCCTTAGCCAAACTCGCGAGCGCAAAAGATGCTGACACTTTGAATATTGTGCCAGTGGAAAGATTGAGCGAGCCAAGCATCCGAGCAAATGAAACCAGTATGGAAATCTGAATGGAAAATACATGGATGGCGCCTTACTTGGAGTATCTGACAAATGGTGTACTACCAGCAGATAGAAACAAGGCCATAACTCTTCAAAGGCAAGCTGCTAGGTATATACTAGTCGATGGTGTCCTATACTGAAGGGGATATTCCATGCCATTTCTCAGATGTATTACACCAGAGAAAGCTAAAGAACTAATGAAGGAAGTACATGAAGGCTTCTGCGGGGATCACGCTGGGGGGCAAAGTTTGGCAAAAAAGATTCTAAGGCAAGGCTATTTCTGACCGACAATGAATGAAGATTCAATGGAGTTTGTGCGAAAGTGCGATAAGTGTCAGAGATTTTCCAAAATCCCACGCGATGCTCCAAATGAGTTAAAGCAGATGCAGAGTCCTTGGCCTTTTGCAGTATGGGGTATAGACTTGATTGGGTCCCTGCCAACGGGAAAAGGCGGAGTGAAGTACGCAGTTGTAGCAGTCGACCACTTCACCAAATGGGCCGAAGCTGAACCACTCGCTACCATAACGACCAAGAAAGTTCTTGACTTTATCATCAAGAACATTGTTTGCCAATATGGCTTGCCTCGAAAGATCATCTCAGACAACGGCACCCAATTTGACAGTGACTTATTCACCGACTTCTGCGAAAGGCATGGGATTATCAAAAGCTTTTCTTCAGTCGCACATCCACAAGCAAACGCGCAGGTCAAAGCAGTGAATAAAACGCTTAAGGACACCCTGAAGAAAAGGCTTGAAGACGCTAAAGGAGCATGGCCAGAACAGCTGGCTGAAGTCCTCTGGTCGTATAGAAATTCTCATCGAACAGCGACAGGTCATACCCCATTTTCCTTAGCATACGGATATGAAGCCATGTTACCTGTCGAATTAGATCCCCCCTCACATCGACGCATTACATACGACCAGAGCCAGAATACCCAACTGATGATGGAGTCCCTAGACTCAATTGAAGAAATACGAGAAAGAGCCCAACTCTGAGTTGCTGCATATGAGCAAAAGGTCGCCCGATATTTTAATTCAAAGGTGAAAGAAAGGAAATTCAACGTCGTTGACCTAGTGCTACGACGAGTTTTCTTAAATACCCGCGACCCCACTACTAGAGTACTCGAACCAAACTGGGAAGGACCTTACCAGATTGAAGAAGTCCTTCATCCGGGCACCTACAAACTTGCACGCTTAAATGGAGATTTCGTTCCACGCTATTGGAATGGAGAACACCTGCGCAAGTATTATCAGTGAACAGTCCTTCTTAAAGGACTGGCTTGTATTAATTTTTACTTTTTACAAGTTTCGAAAACGGGTTAGCCACGTTGTATGGCTAATCGCTTATAATGTAAGATCTTTTTACGATCACTCGTAAAGACATGATTAGTCCATTTTTAATACGAGATTATAAGGGACTCTGCGCAGCCAGTCATTCTTGCCAACCTTTGTAAATTTATTTTTACAAGTATTTGTTCATTACGTGTGTTGTTTTGCTGTATTATAAGTGTTATGTTTACTATCGAGCAGTAACGTTCGCACAGGTCGTGGTCAAGGCAAGTGACCAAGAAACTAAAGCTCCTCGATCACTTGGGGGGCACATAAGGTACATCGATAGCAAAGTATACCAAAGGGTATGTAAACACATGAACAAAATGAGTGAAAGCATGCTACGGTACTTAGAGTATTTTTCAAAATTTATGTTTTGTTAAATCAAACCAAAGTACTATGCTAAGTTCGGTTATGCGAACAGATATTATAATAAAATAAACATTATAATATCAATAAAGCAATCTTTTACACCGCGAGCAGTATTGCTCGGATGTAATTGTTCGATTAAAAGTAAAAATCTTTTGCACTGCGAGCAGTATTGCTCGGATGCAATTGTTTAGTTATAAGTAAAAAAGCTGCCCTTGCAGCAATAAAAATAAATTGTCTTTACAAACAGACCCGTGGGCCATAAAAGCAAAATAAAAGAAAAAATTTTACTGGGCATGAGGGTCTTGAGGATTTGGGGGAGTGCCCTGGTCGGCAGGAGGACCAGCTTCAGCATTCGCAGCAAGAGCCTTAGCCTTAGCCTTCTCCTCTGCCTCCAACCGGGTGGTGCACTGCGCCATCAAAGTTCTCTTCAACCGCTTGGAATGATAGTTGAAGTTGGCCTCCCGGTTGTGCTTCCAGAAGTCATAAAAGCAGAGGAGGGTGGCCTCCTTGTACTTCTTCAAGTTCATGACCCCTTCCTCCTCAACCTTCTGCACTCGCCCCTCGAGCTCCCACACCCGCTCTTCAAGCTTCTTCGCCTCCTCCCTGCTGGCGGTCATGTCGAGTTTGAGCTGCTTACACTCTTGGGTAATAAGTACAGAACTTTCCCTCCATTTTTGCAGCTCCTCGTTGGCTTTCTTCAAGGCCCCTTGGCTGTCCTGAAGCTCCTTGGTGAGAGTGGCTTGGTCCTCGTACAGTTTTTCATTCATCTTGGACAGCTCCTTGTTCTCCTCGAGCAGCTTATTGCTCTCATCCTCAAGTGCTTGCTTAGCCTGAGCAAGTCGGGAGTCAAAGTTCTGTCCCCGGGAAACCAACGCCCCAGCACGGCGCCAGCTAGCAGTTAAAGACAACAGCCCTTGATGATTTGGTCGGCCTCCATTGGGGCAGTTTCATTGATGGCGGCCTGACTGCGTCTGTGCTTCGAGAGCTTGTATATCCTCTCCCTGGCCAACCCGACCACGAGGCTAGACAAGGAGCCTTCGGACAGGTTGTCCAAAGTCTCCTTGTCAGCGGCCCTAGAGGAGGGATGTAGATTCGTAGGTGTGGGTGTCGACTGTTCGGTGGGAGGCGGAGGTGTCATGTTCTCCTTGGAAGCGGCGGCGCTTGGAGTATCTTCTGTTCGAGCCTTCTTCGAGGGGGTCTTGCTGCTTTCCCCTCGAGCCCTCTTACTATCCTTCTTCGGGACAGAAGAGGCGGCGACAACCTCGTAATGAGCTAAGACATCTCCAGAGTCCATACCTGCACAAACGAAAACAACTCGAGCAGTGAGATTAAATGGTCATAGAGGGAACAGAGATAAAAGTAAAAGGATTACAAGTAAAGTACCCGAGCTACAACTACTGGTCGTAGCAATATTTACTGAACTACCTAGTTCCTGGAAGAAATCTGAGTTTAAAGAGGGAGCATTCCTAAAGTTGTCATCCCCATCAAATAGATGAGAGGGAATTGGCAAATTATTTAAAAGCGAGATTATTGTACCGTTTACATCCGACGAATCGTCAGAAAGTTTGGTAGGCTCGACAGCCTTTTGTTTTCCCTTGCCCTTGGGGACTGAAGGTTCCTCCGCTCGAGGGGGGACGGCAGGTTCCCTGATCGTAACCCCAGTTGGCCACCTCTGAGGAGGCGCCTGAGGTTGCTGCTCGGGTTCCTGTTTGGGTTCCACGTCGGCTTGAACATCGCCCACTGAGGGTTCGTTCGTTGCAGATTGAGAGCCCCAAAGGCCGACCAGTCTAAGGTTGGCCTCATTGACTAAGTTTTTTACACTCTTATCAGCATTTGGCATGCTGGCTAAGAGTGTTGCCCTTGACTCCATCCCTGGAGTAGGGGTTGGACGTAGCCACGGGCCTGGAACATGATAGATGTCAAGATATTATAACAAAAAGACACTAAGTAAAGAAGCTACTCGCGTAAGAATTTTTACCTCCTCAGGTGAAAGCCAGGTTGTCCGCAGCAAGGTCAGGAGTGAGGAAGTACTCGTGATGATACTTCCCCACATTAGAGATATGGGTGGTGTCAGACAAAAAAGTACGTCCAGATTCCTGATGGCAGAAGTGAAAAAAACCTGTACCATCTTGGTTGGGGTTGGACTTAAGGTCAAAAGGAAAATTGACCTCATGGGGGGAAGGTACTGACCATTTTTTGAGCTTATAAAGGATATAGAGTGCGGCCAGCATTCTATATCCGTTCGGGGTGATTTGAAAGGGGGCTGCTCCGAAGTAGTTAGCCACCCCCTGAAAAAATGAGTGGAAAGGCAGGGTGGCACCTGCCTCAATGTGGAACCTCGACCAGGCGGTGTAGGCCCCGCCTGGCAGGTTGGCGCGCTAGTCAATAGATGGTTTGACTAAGGTCACACCCGTCAGATTGTATCTGTCTAAATAGTTGGCAATCATTCGCAGTGTCACCGTACTTTGAGGAACGACATGCCACGCCACGCTGGCTGGTCGACATGGCGGGGGCGGGCATGACTTTGGACATCGGTCTCTGGAGCGAATTCTCCTTGACCACTGGTCGAGGGGGCATCAGAAGAAGGCTGGCCTGAGGAGTTAGGGTTATTCCTTTTATCGAGCTTTTGTTTTGGTTCGGGCCATTCTTTGATTGGGGACTGGAGGACGATTTGAGCTAGGGCGAGAAAAGGGGATCTCTGGTATCAAAGTAGATGGGTTCTCTTCGCCTTCAAGGAGTTGGGCCAAGAGGTCATCTTCAATAGGTCTTTCTCCCCCCCAAGGGTCTTGCATAAGAACTGCAAACAGACAATGGAGGAGATAAGACACAATTTGCGAAGTAGTGGAGAAGATTGGGATAACATTGCTTGCGTCTTAAAAACCAGCAACATCCTACTCCTACGCTAAATTCGACATTAACGAATCAGAAAGGAAGAAAAACTATTTTCTGAAAGAGAACTGTTTTGACTCCTAAAGGGCGGGAAAAAACTCGTTTTTTTCACCTAGCTTAAAGATTGAATTTTTACGTCGATCTTACGCCCTAAGACTATGATCCTAACTATCAAACTAGGTCCTAACCTATACAAGGCGTAAAGACGCCCTCCTACCAAGCAATGGAAGGTTTATACAGAAAGATCCTAATAAAACCCTACTCAAGAACGCAGAAATCACAGAGCATAGAAACATCGTGCATGGCATAATGAAAAATTTAGAAAGACAGATTGATTACCTGGGCGAAGATGGAGGTTCGGAAGAAAATGAAAAAGTTCAAGTCGGGAAGATCCTCAGCTAGGCGACTGTCTGGTTTCGAAGCTCTAAAGGCAAGGTTCTTGAAGTTCTTGACAAAGACGGTAAGAAAAACTTTTTTGAGAAGAAAAAAAGAGGTATTTATGGAGACCGAGGTATGGCTAAAAAGTAGTAATCATTATTTTTTTTAATTCTCGAAACGTGGGGAAGTGTATAAGTCGTCAAATTGTTTCTTGAAAACTGAAAGGGCTTGATTAGACATAATCATGTCACGATTTTCAAAAACGCACGGGGATTCTGAAAGACATCGTGGGGATATGAACGGTTGCTTCCTTAAAGTTTCTTTATTGCTGGTCGCACTAAACAGACTTGGGGGGCAAATGTTATCCAAAAAACAAGCATGGATGACATGGCAAACATTTAGTACACGTGGCTAACATCTGGCAGAATTCGTGCTCGACTATCGACCAGGAAGACATCTAGTGTCACATCGTTCGATCTCTTCATACGATCAGCCTGGTCATACGAATGCTATGTGCCGAAAAGATCTTATGCAGTTATGATAGTATCCAAAATTATCTCCCATGATTTCCTGAGTATCCGATTATTTAGGAAATGTTATCTGTAACAAATTAATGTAAATCCTCCTTGAGCCTATAAATAGAGAAGGAGGGCTCAAGGGACAGGGATCTTTTCTTTTCTTCTTTCTTGCTTTCTGATCACTAGAGATTAAAGTTATTCTATTTGATATATTGTATCATTCTTCAGAGGTTGGTGAAACTCATTGAACCCTAGTTCTTTGATCACTCCTTTGAATCATATATCAATAGAAATTCAAGTGGACGTAGGTTATTACCAGATTCTGGGGCCGAACCACTATAAACCCTTG
This sequence comes from Humulus lupulus, assembly GCF_963169125.1. NCBI lineage: Eukaryota > Viridiplantae > Streptophyta > Magnoliopsida > Rosales > Cannabaceae > Humulus > Humulus lupulus. The sequence goes on along the minus strand of NC_084800.1, from coordinate 104,810,621 downwards.
TGTTCTTTATCATTTCGCCATCACATTCTTTCCAACGTGTTTGTCCACATCAAGCAAATTTGACTCCGTGTCAGTTGGCCAAAATCAGGGTCAACAATATGATTACAAGTGAGTGTGTGTGTCATCAAAGGATTAATTGTAGCATGTTGAATAGGTAAAAAGGGCGGCTGGCCGAAACCTACTATTGGGGGAAGGAGTTTGATTTTTAAAAACTAGTTGAATGGTGGTGGAGAAGTTTAAGGAAAGAGGTTGCAGTTTAGAGGCTATAAATAGAGTCTTTCACCATTCATTTTTCACACAATCAAAGCTTTCAAGCCTCTTCATTTTCGAAAATTTTATAGTCCCAAAAGCTATCATATTTTTGCCTATAAACACACCATAGTCAAAATCACTATAGCCTTTATAGTGCTCGGGATTTCTTTCTTTTTCTATTTCCTTAATTATCCTCAAATACTTGAGCCAATATGAGCACAGCATAACCAAAACACTAAGCCCTTTGTAACCAATCTATAGTCGAAATAGTCCATGTAGTGATGCTTGTTAGAAAAATATGTATTTTGCCTCAATGGAAATAATAAGAAATTACAACTCTATGCAATATATTACAAATAAAAATGATTGATTTAAAAAAGTTACAACTCTATAAGTGAAAATTACAAATAAAAGGAGAAGGAGATGTAAGATGATAGAAATAGAAAATGCAATTCTATTACAAAAGATACAAATAAACTATAAGTGTTTGAACAAAAGGAAATAAAAGGATTACAACTCTTAAACAAAAGTACAAGTAAATAGAACAAGAAGAAATAGTAGAAAAGCAAATAGAAGAAAATAAGAACAAGAACAAAAACAATAAACTCTCACTCACACAACCAAAGTGAAGAGTGTTAGGGATCACCAACTTGAACAAGGTTTGAAACCTTTGTCCAAAAGCTTATTTCCTCCTAACTCAAGCACTAAGGGATCTCTCATAGATTATAGGAAATGCTTTCTGGAATTATCAAGCCTCAAGGTGTTTCTAGCCAAGTGCTCTAATGGATAGAAATGTTGTGTCTTACAAGTGAGCTATAGGCTCCTATTTATAGAGTTTAGAGACACCCTTTTAATTTCAAATTCCACCAACCCCCATGGCTGTTACCAATGTTTAATTGGATTAATATGGAATTAAAAATGAGATTTGGGAGTTATTTGGGTTTTTTGAGCCGTTCAACAAAGATTGAAAAAACTGAAAAATAGGTCAGTTTTTGGCCTGTGGCCGCGACCAGAGACATTAGTGGCCGCGGCCACTAGTCTCTGTCCCATAGGCCGTGGCCACCAACATTCAGTGGCCGCGGCCACCAACCATTTTCAGCACTAAAAATGTGATGTTTTTCCAAACGGTTCAACACCCTCCCAAATGATTTTGTAACTCCCAAAACACATTATTGGGGTTAAAATCATATCTTTAACAGCCATATCACATATGGCTTTATGAAATTCATCTCAATATTGTGTAACAACCAATTTACACAATAAAGGGTAATATTTGGAAGTTACAAATTTGTAACACCAAATATGTTACATTATTTGGATATATCTCATATATCTAAATATTGTAACTCTCTACTATATGTTACAATATGTGACACTCTTTGTCACATTTATTTAATCTAAAACATTATATTATAATATAATATAATATTACATTATATTATATTATAAAATAATATAACAATGCTCTTGGTGTTGTGTTGGAGATATGCAATATAGAAGGCTCGGGACTTCGATCTTTTAGTTCTAGGTTAAAGGTATGACTTTTATATGCCTTAGAGATTTTGGAAGTTTATTTTTATTATAAGTCTCTAATTTAATTATTTTATGTTATATGTAAGGTTTTGGGCGATTTTCTATAGCAAAGCAATCTCTCTTTTTCCTCTCATTTCCACACTCAAGGTAAGGAAAATTAGGTAGTTTAGCTATGACCTAGTTTTGTGATGTGTATGACCCTAACATTTCAGGTACATTAAGAAGATAAGTGTGGCTAGACCTAAGGTGTTCATAAATATATGACGGACCTAATTTGATGTCAGGTGGGCTCGGTTGCCAAAATTGTATGACAGACTTATGTGTGGGGCTTAATTGCTACCCCTTATAAGCACTTATCTTTTTCTTATACATGTCTTGTTATTATGACCTATGATTTTGACCCATTATGATCTATGATTATGACCTTCTATGACCTATGATTATGATCTGCAGCCTCCTAGAATTTTACTTAGCTAGATAGTAGTAGTAGTAGTAGTAGTAGTGGTAGTAGTAGTAATAGTAGTAGTAGTAGTAGTAGTCGTGGTAGTGGTAGTAGTAGTAGTAGTAGTAGTAGTAGTAGTAGTAGTAGTAGTAGTAGTAGTAGTAGTAGTAGCTTAGTATTTTAGTTTCGTGATTATTGGTTCAAGTCTGGATTTAGTTGGAAACTCATAGAGATAGTTATGAATTTAATAAGTTTAGCCTATCGTTTAGAAATATTAATTTGAACATAAGGTTTGATTAATATAGCTGGTTCTAAGAATATTATTTATTATAACCTAAGGTTTAGATAGAATAATTAAGAACGTGACAATTGTCACAAGAGTGTTTATTAAGGATTTAAGCATTTTTAGATAAATAAATTAATAAATGATAGATCTAGAAGCTCTAGGACCTTCCAGCAGCTGTTAGGATCATGTTTTACTCAGTCAAAGTGGTTTAAAAAAATTCTAGTGTGTTGAAAGTGTGCAAAAACGTGTTTGAAATATCAGTGTATGCCGATATATCGCAGCTATATGGGCCGATATATCACCTATGATTTATACGAAAAACACGTCGACTTCGCACGAACGAAACCACGGACCCTCGAGATTATGGTGTAGGTGATATATCTCCTATAGGAGGCGATATATCGGCTCTAGTGGCCATTTTTTAATTTTCATAGAATCCTGAACTAGAAACCACCCTCAACAACTTTGACTCGTTCCTTAATTTTTTTTGACCGAGTTCTGGGCATCTGTTGAACAGATAATTCAAATTTATTTAATTATTATTCATTTATTTATTCATTGAAATGGGAGTTAGTTTCACTCCTTGAACTCTATAAATGGGACCCTTCACTCAGCCATTTTATTCATCATTCAAGCACAGTTCAGAGCCTCCAAACTGCTAAGTTTGTTCTAGAGAGAAACACTAGGGTTTTGGGGTTAAAACTTTCAAATCTAAAGCTTTTATAAACACTTGGGAAGTAAGATTTTGTGTTATTTCGGTGTTTGAGGTATAGATTGAAGCTCTAAGCTATCTAAGGTACCGTTAATCTTCAGGTTTAGTCCATTTCCATTCTTCTTATTCTTTCCTTTTATTTCAAAACCTAACTTGTTGTTATGGCTTATGGTTAGGTGTTTGATTTTATTGAAACTTAAGGTCTTCAGTAAGTTACTATCTTGGTGGTTTAGATTTTCTATTCATCTTCTTTCTCTAGAGGACTTATGGTTTCTTTATGTTTGGTTTTAGGAGTTCTAATCCCGCTCTTGTCTCCAATATTCCTTTTTTTTTTTGTAAGGAAAATTAGGTAGTTTAGTTTATGATCTAGTTTATGTTTTGTATGACCTAACATTTCAGGTACAATAAAGGGGTAGTGTGTCTGGACCTAAGGTGTCCAATGATGTACGACGAACTTATGTCTAGTAGGCTCGGTTGCAAAAACTTTTTGACGGACCTAAGTTAATGTCTTGTGTATGACGGACTATTGTCCGGGGCTTAATTTCCACCCACTTATCTTTTTATTATATTTGACTTGTTATTATGACCTATAGTTATGATTATGATCTATGACCTATAGTTACGATTATGACATATGACCTATGACTTATGACTACGAATTATGACTTAGATTTTGATTTATGATTATAACTTAGGCTATGATATGACCTAGATTTTGTATGAATAAGTTTTTGTTATGACTCTTGTGTAATTTAAGATATGTTGATTAAATGATTATATGATTAACTCTTGTTTGAATTTTCCTTATTGGGCTTAGAAGCTCACCCCTTATGATATTTTTATTTCAGGCAATTAATGATAGAAGGCTGGTGGCGAGTGGGACCTAGGAGCTTCATGATGTACTCGTGGGGACCATATTGTTGAGGAAGATCAAGCGGGCATATTTATATATTTTTATTAGAGAATGTTTTCTTTTAAAGTTTTATTTAAATGTTGCTCATTTTAAAGACAATTATTTTATTTTTGTAAAACCATGGATCCATGTATTTTTTTTTATGTTTTTATTAAATAAAAGAACAATATTTATGATTATGATCCAATGTTGTGTTCTCAATAATTTATGAGAAATTAGGACGTTACATGATCTCTGTTGTGACCTAGAATATATTATGATCTTGTTTGAATAGGAAAATAGTGTTGTTATGAACATATTATGATCTCTGTTGTGACCTAGAACATATTATGATCTTGTTTGATTAGGAAAATAGCGTTGTTATGACACTTGTATGAAATTATGGTATGTTTGTTATGACTATATGAATATATGTTTGCTTGTTTGTATTTTCCTTACTGGGCTTAGAAGCTCACTCCTTATGATGTTGTTGTGCAGACAACTAAGGATAGAAAGGCCGGTGGCGAGCAGAACCTAAAAGCTTAGTGATATATTCGTGGGGACCATATAGCCGAGGAATGATCAACGGGCCTATGATTTTATTTTCCAAAGCATTTTCTTTAAAGATTTCTTTTATTTATAATATTGCTCGTTTTATTTTGTGAAAGACTACTATTTTATTTTTGTAAAGACATGGGATCCCTTTGCTTAAATCTGATTTTTCTTAAATAAAAGAGCAATATTTATGTTTATTGTGTTCTCGATAATTTTATGAGAAATTAGGGTGTTACAGTATATGGGTTCTAAAACGGTTCAGAGGACCAATGCTGTTATTGAGCAGATTAGAGCACGGATGCACACTTTCTATAATAGACTGAAAAGCTACGCTGGTCTTAAGCATAGGAATATATAATTCTATGCCGGGGACTATGTCTTCCTTTGAGTTTCACCTTTGAGAGAATTGAAGCGGTTTGGGAAGAAGGGCAAGTTGAGCCCTAGGTTTGTGAGTCCTTTTGAGATCCTAGAGAGGACCCAGAACTGCAGGCAGATTTATCCTATGAGGAACGATCGACTTGTTAGATTAGCTTATACAGGATCTTTATTTATTTTCATGTATATCTAATATTAAACAAATTAATACAAGATAGCCTAAAATATGTTTCTGAAATTGAATTCAAAGAAAAACAAAGAATAGAATACTTACAGTATACGTAGCAGAATTAAAGAGTCCTTCTTTCAGTTTCTCTAACTCTTGTATCCTCTCTGTCGCAGAGTATTATCAAGAAACTGAACCAATCTTCTATTTTCATCACAATCTTCCAATGTATCCTTAGAATCACCTAGACTAGTGTGGGCAATTCTCAACACATTAGATAGATATAGAAAGAAGAAGAGAAAATAACAAAGGGGCTTAGAAAAGGACTTGTGTTTAGAGAGAATCTAAAACTATTAGAAAATCTGACTTGTGACTTATGTATTAACTTCTCTCTAAGCACTCCGTTTATAGACTCAATTAGGCCATTTAATTTAATTTAAAAAATCAATAAAATAATAGTCATTTTGAAGCCCTAGGTTGAAATTATCATGGGCTATAGGCCTGCGAAATTTCTCATTTGATTATAAGCCCATTGGATTTAAAATCAAGGCCTGTATTATTTTCTATTGATTTAATTAATTAAATAATTATTTAAATCCTTTATAAAATTAATTATTTATAATTTTAACCTTGATTTAAACTTATTTATTAATTTAGATATCAATTTGTCTTAATTAATAAATCTGCCATAATTTCTCTTTTCTTCTCAAAATTAAACAACTCTGTGAAACTCCAAAATTGACCTGGTCAACTTTGATAATTCTAATTAATGATTAAATCAATTAATTGAGACTATCTAGATGATTTTATCCAATGTACAAAGGGGACCATGGGCCTATGAAATCAAGCTCCAATAAGTTATCATAAATCTAACAAATAAATTTACTAACTTATTAATTCCTCGTGACTCCACTATAGACTCGGAATTGCACTCTTGAATTCCTAGAACGCTCTATAACAAATATAGATACGCTATTAATTATCCATTGTTACAACCATAATTGTCACTCAATCCTCTATAGACGGTCTACAATGAGATAGGACTAAAATACTGTTTTACCCCTCATTGTATTTTATCCTTAAAACACTTAGTTCCTTGTAAATGATATTTCAGTAAACTAATTTAATTACTGAAATGAGATCTCTATCATTTAACACCTTGAACCAAATTAAAAGGAAACCATCATTTCACTTCTTCATCAGAAGCTATAGATGTTCATATCTATGATTAACACTCCCAATCAATTATACTACCGAGTTCCCATGATGTAAGTATGGGCTAGTTCGTAGGGTAAGCTGGTAACGAACAAGTCAAAGAACTCAAATAATACAATCAGTTAGAATACTAACCACTCAGAATTGAGATTGAATTGACCTATGGTCAACTACATGATATGACTAGAATAGATAATAACGGTATGTTTACTTATCTTATCAACTGTCAATATCAGTCCAGTCCGATGTAACAAATACATCCGATCTTATCTACTTTGCTAATGTTCTGGAAAGAACATAACACTGTAATGTGTAAGTAGATCATATCGTAGATTGGCAAGTCAGTGTAAATCCTGTGCACTGACTAATCTTAGGACTAACTTATTTTGAACATATAATCATATTTATATTCCACTGTGATGACGTCACTATAAATAAGATTAGCTACATGCTCGGGATATAATAGAATTTTATATTAAACAAATAATCATGAAAATAAAACATGTGAGCAAAGTGATTGACCAAGTCAAAAAATGATTTCTATTCTTTTATTGATAATAAAATGAGATTACAAAGAATTTTGGTTTTAATTAGGACATAAAATCCAAACACGACTCAGATCCTGGATAGAAGAGGTAAATTCTTGAGTAACAAGACTATTCCTTCGGTTAACATATTATGGAGGAACAGTAAGGTCGAGTAAGCGACTTGGGAATTAGAGACAGATATACGGGATCAGTATCCTAAACAAGTAAGATAAATTTTGATAACGAAATTTCTATAAGGAGGGGATAGTTGTAACGTCCCAAAATTCATAATAAGGCTTAAGTGCCTTAATTAGGGTGCTAGGACGGCATAATTGGAATTATAAGTGATTTTATTGAATATTTATGTGAATTACCTGAGTTATATTATAATATGACTGATTATGCATGTTTAAGTGTATTAAATGTGTTTATAGACCCGTTTTTTGTTAAAAAAAAAAAAAGGCATTTTCGTAATATTGACGCGTTGAGGGTATATCTGTAATTATATATATTATGATTGAGACCACATTATTATGTGGATATATTTGAGATATTCAGCATGAGGCGATCCAAATAAGCAATATAGCGGAAAAGTCACAACGGGGTTAAATACCTGGCTTGAGGTGAGCTTAGAGGTATTTTGGTAATTTGGTAAATTACCGGAGCTTATTGGTTAATGAGAATTAATTTGGTGGGTATTGAGTTTAATAAATTTAATTGGGAATTTATGGTGTAACTTGAGGATTAGTTGGAATTTGGGGAAAAAGACCAAAATGCTCTTTGGATGTTTTGGGGAGAAGCTAAGGGCTAGGGGTAAAGTGGTCTTTTGACTACATAACTAGAGAAGAGGTAACCTTGGCTGATGGTTTTGTTAATACACGTATAGGTTCTCTCTCTCTCTCTCTCTCTCTCTCTCTCTCTCTCTCTCTCTCTCTCTCTCTCTCTCTCTCTCTCTCTCTCTCTCTCTCTCTCTCCTTTGGGAATACTCTTGAAAGTGTTAAGGGTATATTAAGCTTCTTCTAGATCAAGCTTGAATTTCTTAGAGAGTGCAGGAGAATTGAGGCAACCTGAGGGGATTAGAAGCTATTGAGGATCTTAAATCAACTTGGCAATTCTTAATTCAGTAAGCCAATCCTTACCTTTTTGTAGTTTCTTGTTCTTGAGTATAGAATTGAGTTATAAATGTATTTAGAAACTTGTTGTGGTCAGAATCTTGGTTTTAAGTTAGTGATTTTTGGAATTGGTAAGAAAATGGAATTTGAAACTCCACAATGGTAAGTTATGTTCAGCTGGGTTTTAAGTGTGTTTGTGTGGTCTAATGAGGTGGGTTCTGATTATCTAAGTGGTATGAGTTGTTTTGAGGTCAACAATCTAGTCTGGAAACTCGATTTGTTGATTTTTGAGGGCTTAGGTCGGAGTGGGGTGAGTTTGGGTCAGAGAAATTGTAGAAAACGCAACCAAGAATTCTAGGTTTGCGGCACAGGTTTGGGCGCCCCTGCGCTATGCAAGGGGGAGCTTAGGCGCCCCTACCCTTGTTTTGAGCTCCCATGCCCTATGCCCATTTCAGCATGAGTCATTTTTAGGGCTTGGGAAGAACTTGAGGGCTTGCAAGACAAATCTTACCACCCCATTTTGTGGAATTGGAGGTCGTGAGAGCTTGGGATTAGTCCCGAATTCAGTAATTGGATTTAGTTCTTAACGAAAGTACCATTTATGGTTGTGGCTAGGTATACCTCAAGGCTTGGGGAAGGTTCGTGATCGAGGTCGTACCACTATTCGCACAGGACCTGAGGTAAGAAAATTGCACTTGGGTTGTGAATAAGGCTTGAGCCCCGATTAGTGAACATGATTATAATCATGCCTTTGAATATCTATTTAATTATGAATGATTGTGTTATGTCTCAATTTCATACTTGATTGAATCTGATCGAAAAGCTCAGCTTATAAGTTGTGGTTGGCATAAGCATGTGGAATGCAGACCATTATGGCTGGGCCACTTTGGAAATGTGATATGCAATTCTCTGGCTCTGAAGATGCTTGAATAAATGAGGTGTGGTATGCTCTCGTGTGACTCTATGGTTGCATACTTGAGTTAAACGTCAGCTATAGCATAGTTATTACTGCTAAGCATGCTAATTATGAACTGTTGATTATCTGTATCTGTATTTGTGTCTGCTTGTTTTGGATCACGGGTGCTAATTGGTGCAGGTAAAGGCAAGCTAGGTGTCATCTGTTGTGGGTTAGAGAGCTTTGGAGTGACGTGTACATATCCGGCCAGCTCGGCCGCCACAGTCGAGTAATATGAGAGGCTTAGGTTACCAATCTAATTTTGTCGCTTAGGTCGACTATTTGTAATACTGTAATTGTAATTATGTTTTGATCAGACTTTTGGGGACCCCATGTAAACTCTTTTTACAGTCTTAATGAAAAGTAAAATCTTTTTATCCAAAAATTTTACTGCTTTGACCTTTATATTACTCAAATTACACTTTTGAGTCCAAATGACTCGTTTATTGAGTTAAGCACTATTTTAAACACACAGAGTAACGGTCCAAGATTAGTAGGACGTTATAGTTACTGGAAAACCCACTACAACAAAATAGAGGTTTTATGACTTTAATTGGGAGACATTGGAAGTCTACAATGTCTCCCAATTGGGGAGATGTTGTTGCTAGGGTCATTGTAGGTATATATCCCACGTCTCCCATTGGGAGACGTGCCTCACTTCCCACGTCTCCCAATGGGAGAGGTGGAAAGTCAAACGTTGACTTTCCACCTCTCCCACTGGGAGACGTGGGAAGTGACTCACCTCTCCCAATGGGAGACGTGGGAAGTCCCTAGGAGACATCCCACGTCTCCCATTGGGAGATGTGAGTCACTTCCCACGTCTCCCAGTGGGAGAGGTGGAAATTCAATGTTTGACTTTCCACCTCTCCCATTGGGAGACGTGGGAAGTCTCCCACCTCTCCCAATGGGAGACATTGAAAGTCTCCCACATTTAAAAAAAATATATTAAATAAATTTATAATTAATATTATTTTAATTTGATTTAATAATTAATTAAATTGAATTAATATTAATTTAAATTGAAATTATTTTAATCTAAAGTTAAATTGAAATTATTTTAATAATCAATTAAATTGAAAGAAAAAAATATATTTGTTAGACATATACAAGAAATACAATATTTGTTAGAAATATTCAAAATGAACAAATATTGTATTGTGTATGAAGAAAGAGTTAAAAAATAAAATAAAAAACCTATCAACGAGGTCGGTAACTTTTGATTATCGGCAACATATATGTCGTCCATTCTTGTCGCAACTCATCAATTTGTGCCTCTGTATATGATGTGCTTGTTAGCTGCAAGAAATATAAAGTAAAATATATTAATTAATTATTTGATTACATTTATAGTTTCAAAAATAATTTGTAAATTTTAATTAATAATACCGTTCTCAAGTAATGCCCGGGACTCGCATGTTCAATCAAATCCTTCAACATCCTCATTAAGTAGTATCCACATGCCACATTGTCCGGTTGGTGTGGACACTAATTATTTAAAAATATGAGTAATTTATTATTAAATTGAAACTTTTTAAAAAATGCATACATATTATTCTACTTAATTATTATAAATGTTCAAAAATTTCTGCTGAAGTTACTTACCTGAGGTTGCTTAATGCGTAGAGTATCAGGGATCTCGACATCAGGAAGATTCATAGAGAAAAAAAGATTGAAAGCGCTGACGATCACTGATACAATCTCCTCACGGTTATTTAGCTCTGAATTCACCGGATCACAACAATAAACATGATATGCATATGGTGCCAAAATAAGCAACATCCAATGTTCTCTGTATAAGAAAAACAGAAATATTTATAGCTCAAATGTTAAACAAAGAAATTATTAATATGGGTCGGAAAAATGACAACTTTTTAAACTTACCCATGGTTCCAAGGGACAAGCATAACTTGTTCTTTTGATTTTACGCCATTGCAACGTCTGAACAGATTCTGAACACGATCGTCGAATGAACTCCCTTGAGTGGCGACGATATTAGGATTGACAAATAAAAACTTATTTTGGCGACCTTGTTGTACCACATATCTGTAAATGAACCTAATACAAAAATATGAAAAATTGTTATATGAATGAATAAATCAAATTAGAAAATTAAATGAACAAACTTATTTGTGAGATATATACCTCATGTAGCTGACGACTACTGCTTGTCCAATCTTCTCCTTTCGAGCAAACTGAAGTATGTCATCCTTAAATATATAACAGTGAGACATATCCTGATCAAAAACTTCAGACTCTATGCCTAGATTGACACACTCGCCATCATCCCAATGAGATACGATATTCTGTAATCGTTCCAATGGAGTGTGGGCCAATTGTGTTGGAGGAGTTTGTTGTCGTCTTCTTTCTCGAGGTTGTTGTGTTGATGGAGCCATCGTGACTCACCACAAGTAGGACACGATTTCGCGTCTGCAAAACTATTTCGATATAATATGCAATCATTAGGACATGCATGAATTTTTTCGTACTGCATGCCTAATGAGCATAACGTCTTCTTTGCCTCATAAAATGAAATTGGAATTTCATTATCTTCAGGCAATAACTCCTTCAAGAAACCAAATAACTCAGTAATGCTTTTATCACTCCAGCCATGTTTAGCTTTTAGATTGTACAACCTAAGAAGCGCAGATAATTTTGTAAATCTTGTACAACCAGGGTAAATTGGTTTCTCGGCATCATTAAGGAGTGTCTCAAACTTATTTGGTTCTACTCCTGATCCATAATGTGCGTCATCAATCATTTCATCTAATGGATCCCAGTTCTCCTCCACTATATTCCTCCTCACTCCTTTTGGTCTACTTGGCAAAGTTGGAGCAATCGGAGCTATCTCCCCATGGTAATACCAAATTGTGTAACTCTTGTCGATCCCATTGAAATATAAGTGTTCTTTAATCTTTTTAAGATCCATCTTTTTAACATTTCCACACTTAAGACATGGGCAATAAGTAAAATTTGGGTCTTTCACATTTTCCGAACAAAACCTTAAGAACAAATCGACCCCGTTCCTATATTCCGCAGATAACCTATTCGCTGACATCCACTGTTTATCCATATATTCTCCTATGTCTATGGAAAAGAAAAGAAACAACACTAAATAAGCACGTGATAAAGTTGTATGTCTATATAAAACTAATTTTTTATTATCCTAGATAAAATCGGGCAGCATTTCCCCTATAATAGTGACCTAACCATCTACATGTGAATATCAAAACAAACAATTCAAACAACATACAATAAGTTTCTTCCTTATAGAATGCCTATATAAAACTAATTGTTTATTATCCTAGATAAAATCGGGCAGCATTTCCCCTATAATAGTGACCTAACCATCTGCATGTGAATAGCAAAACAAATAATTCAAACAACATACAATAAGTTTCTTCCTTATAGCTCCGCAGCACACAGTCAAATTTCTCAGAACCTACTTCACTAATACACACAAGTTCTCAACCTTCCGTTATCACCGCAGCACACAATTTTAATCTCAGAACCTACTTCACTATGGATGAATATTTAAGATATTCAAACTCCTCTAACATTTGTTTAATAATATTAAAAGTAGAAGTAAGAGAATATATATGTACCTCTTGCAATCTTTAATCCAAAAGCTAGCAAAATTACTTCACTTAGTAATCAAATTCGCTATTAAATCCACAAACCAATAAAATTAAATTAATAAATAATAAATAAAACATCACTAAATATCTAGCAATATATAATGTATTATTGTAATTTTAGAAACTTAATTACCTCAAATGTGTGATTGATATAGGAATTTTGATGCAAAATACTCTCTAAAATCTCACCACAAAAATCACAACCTATGAAATTAAATTAATTAATATGTTAAACATTACTAAACAAATATCACTAAATATCTAATAATAGTAAATGATATTGGTAAACAAATAAAAAAAATCCCAATGTGCCACTAATTATAACCTCAACAAAAAATCAATATAAAATTTCATAACTTAAAAATTTAATAATAAACAAAAACATAAAAATTTTCATATATTTATATTTTATAAATTATTTAATAATTTTATTTTAACATAACTATATATATAACAAAATAGTTACAATTTTAAAAAAAAATTCAAATATACAAAAATATATCTGAATTTCGAAATAAAAAATGATAAAAATTTTAAAAAATCATGAACATATATACTCTAATGAAATCCATACAATGTGATAGGTTAAATTAAAAAAAAAAACTAAAAAATCATAAATCCCTAAAAACTTTCATGGAAAAACCACAAAATCCTACAATGTATATAAAAAAAATGCATAAAAATGTAAAACTAACACAAAATCATGTATATTACTCATCCTAATGCAAAACCTATGATTTATTTGCAAAATAATTAACTAAAAATCAATAAAATAAAATAAAAACTTACCTTAGAACCCTAAAATCGCAGCCCCAATTCGTCTCTTTGGTTTGTGCATGCTCTCGGGTTGGTGTAATTGTGAGGAAGAGGAAGAAGATGGCTTTTATAAAAGGGAGACATCCAACGTCTCCCACTGGGAGACGTTGGATGTACTCCCATGCACATCCAACGTCTCCCACTGGGAGACGTGGGACACGTGGCACGTCTCCCAGTGGGAGATGTTGGATGTAGTCCCATGCACATCCAACGTCTCCCACTGGGAGACGTACCACGTGTCCCACGTCTCCCAGTGGGAGACGTTGGATGTACCCATAAACACTACCCCAGCCTATTTCCAACGTCTTCCACCATTTTTAATGTCTTCCAATGGTAGCCATTAATATACACTTTCAATGTATTACACCATTAGACATTTAAAACTCCTGATAAGTTTTAATGTCTTACACCAATGGTGTAAGACATTGTAGGTAGTCATTGTATATCAAATTTGTTGTAGTGACCAATCAGAGAATGCAGCAAAAACTTGTACGTGGTGGGCCCGTTGTTGTTTTATTTTTATTATGAAACAACAGAACAACAACATACAAAATTTTCAATAATCATATAAACAATTTTTATGACCAAAAAAAACAATCCAGTAACATTATCATACAATACTATTAATCATGCAAGAAATATATATAAATATACAATATATTTATATGTATATAATATATAAACACAAAAAAATCAAGAACATAAACGTTTATCTCTTGAAGCCTATCAAGTGTCCTTGAGTCTTTTCATATTTTTATCGGTCTTCCTATCCAAAGGTTTGAGCACTCAAACTACGATCTTCTAGAGTGTTCTCTACATCTCAAGATGTGTGTGGGCACATAGAGAACATGGGTTTGTATTTTAGGAATCACAAGTATTTCTCAACACATGAGAACATGGATTATGGTCTGAGACTGGCTAGAATAAAGAAGAAGAAATTTAGAGAGTTTTGTCTGACAAAAACTCTGAGAACTATTCTGAATTGTGTATTGTGTTGTTTTGTTATTATTATGTTTTTGTTATGTTTTTATCTTCTTCTTCTATATCATATATATAGAGATTTATGTTACCTTATTATTCCTAATAATAATTGTAATATAAGAAATATAATAATGATGATAGGATTTGATTTTAGGTAAATATCTAACTTACCATATTTGAAAAAAATTGTTTTCAAATTGTTAAATAATTAAATAAATAAAATAAAAACTACACAGATACAATATCTGTATAGTGGTACACGCATGGCACAGTCCTTGGACTGTGTCAAGCGTGTACTGCTATTCCATTTTAATAGATTTTGTATTTTTCTTTTATTTAATTATTTAATTAAATCAATCTCCCACAAAATAAGGTATTTATCTTTTTAAGGAAAAGATGACAATCATATTTCAAAATTTAAATTCTAAATTCAAATTAATGATCATCATTATCATCATCTTTTAAAATTCAATAAATCAAAAACTATTTTTTTGACTTACGAATTTTAGTTTCTCCCACTCAAATAAAATAATTAATTTTAAAAATTAATTAATTAATTTATATATATGAAATTCGAATTTTTATATATTTAAATTAATAAATATATTGTAAAAATTTAATAATTAATTATTCAACCTCAATTATCATATCATTGTATACTTGACACGAAGAATAAATTTTTTCTCAAATTCTCAAATTACAGTTATACCCTTGTATCAATTCTTACCTTGATATGGTGTTGATAGAGCCACCCAGGGGACCTATGGACCTATAATATCAAGCTCCAATAAATATTACATTATTAATCAAAGTTCTTTGATTAAATAATCATATTTATTAATCTCTGATTACTCCACTAAAAATATGAGATTGAACTCTTGATAATTATAGACATATATTTACAGAGTACTTTATTAAGAATAAAGTGTCCATTGATATTATCATTACATATAGTGTTAATCCTCTATTAATGGTTCATAATTAAAAGGGAATAAAATTATCGCTTTACGCTTTTTGCTATATCTTGTTCTTAAAGTACCATTGACTTTACTAGTGAAGGTTGTGTCACAACAAGTTTCTTTTCAGTTCCAAAAGTCAACCCAATATGGAACAATTATTCAATCTGTAAGAAGGTATATATTCCATATCTATTAAACTATGTCCCTAGCCATATACATCATTGAGTCCCAAAAATAATTGTTCTTAGCATGATCATTCTAACAAACGTTAACGCATGAATCAAAGGATCAGATGACATATATAGGAGTTCATAGTAACATCAGGACTAAGATTATCGTGTATATGATCACCGTTTGATGTGTTTGATTAATACTATGAAACGGTGTTTAAACAAGTATTAACAAATAACATCTGGTCCAGTTCTACATACTCTCAGCATGCAAAGTACGTCCACTAAAGTGTCCTACTACACTAGTGGACCATACTAGCAGTAATTAATCCAAAGATTCCATAACTTTATTTTATTGAGAACTATATAATTTTATTATCTTAATCTCGATCCTCCCATATCTGTATGAGACTAAGACCACATAGATAAACTTTGGAATTTTCTGATATTCACTTAATATTATCATATAATATTGGACATAGCCTATATATATATAAGATAATTCAATTCAATTATTTATTTTATTTAAAAAAAACTCAACTACAATTTATTTAAGGGCACTATTCCCAACAACAGTTGCCATCCTCATTGGACGTGGGGATCAATTCCATTCTGTGAAACTCATAACTGTCTGAGAATTGATATATGAGGTATCAAAATCGACTAGGCTCCGGGGTTCTGAATCACGTCATTCCATGCCATAGTCAGGATGAAGAGAGCCTCAGGAAACATAGCTAGTGCCGCCCTCAACACCCAATATTGTTCAATAGACCAAACGAATGCTCCCCTCTTATTGGCCATCTTCTCTATGCGTTCACACACAGCAGTGATCTTTCAAAGAACAGAAATCCTCTCGTCTCTGCCATTAATTTCCTCAATGTGAACTCTCAAAATCTCACAAATTTCCTTACGGAGTTTCTTCCTAGCCATCCTAATTATTGGAGGCATAATGTCTAATCCGCAACCATACTACTAAAACTTAAAAGAAAGTAAAACAAATAAACAAGTAGAAAATATACTTATGACACGGTGAGATGAGGCTTTCCCAATCTTTAGTACGTATGGGGAGGGGTTCTTTGAATCACAAAAAGAATAATGATGTTTATACTAATTAATCTTTAATGATTTTTAAACAAGCATCATGGATTTAGTCATATAACATGTAATTGTGCGTAAAAGTTCTCTTGCATATAAAATGCGTACGTGTGACTATTCTTAAAAACTCGCTTAAAGTTGGTAATATTAACTTTTTATTTCTTGTTAATTTCTCAAAAATTCAGCAAGCATTACAAATCTTAAAATAAATTACTAGCTTAGTTAACTATTATTTATTCCTTTAAATCATACCAAAAGTCATACATAAATTTATTACAAAAAAAAATTATTTTACTCATAATGATCATAGCTTAAATTGTAAAAAACTTGTTTATAATTTGATAACTGAATTTGGAAACCCAATTTTCAAAATAAATAATTAACTTTATTAAAATCTCCCTTTTTTATTTGGCAAAATTGAGAAAATAATATTTTTCTTTAGACTAATAAAATGTTACATGTTTATTTTCTTTTTTCTAGAATTTATTAGGTCATAAAAATAACATTATTCATAATTATTTAAATTTCATAAAAGAACTCATATGTTGTACATTTTCAATAAACTAATTTTAAGCACTTTTAAACTTCAACTTTCACAACTTTTAAATACTAAAATTTCAGCATATGTCATATTTAAAAAAATGCAAGACACATGTATAAAATTTCACATTTTCTCATCTTAGTTTTAAAATATGAACTCGAAACATATTTTGTTTCCTTTTAAACTATTTTTACAAATCACCATCCAAAAACA
Source organism: Humulus lupulus (assembly GCF_963169125.1). Lineage (NCBI taxonomy): Eukaryota > Viridiplantae > Streptophyta > Magnoliopsida > Rosales > Cannabaceae > Humulus > Humulus lupulus. The sequence continues at coordinate 104,793,189 of NC_084800.1, read as the reverse complement.
ATAAAAATCAGCAAGCATAATTTTACCCCACATTCTAAACATACTCATAATCATTTTTAACAATTTTAACCAATTAATCTAACATGTTTCTAGACTTTATGTATTTTAATATGACAATTAGCATGCAAAAAAATATATATCATTCTAAAACATACATCTCCTAGGCCGAAAATACACATGTTCCCTCCAACAAATAATTTTCCAAAATCCATTAAGTCCCTTTTTATGAAAAACAAGAATAGAATAAAATAACAAAAACATCATGCTTTAAAGACATAACAACCTTCCAATATTAATCTTTTAACAATTAAAATCAAAACCCTAACAGGCTCTTACCTTTCAAAATCATAATCAGTTAATGGAAAATCAATAAAATCAAACTTTATATGCATGCTTCTAGGCATAGAAAAAATACAAAACATACAAGCATCATAAAACACAAAGAACCCAAAAAATTCTAAAACAACATCCCTATTAACATATAATTATCAAACTCATATCTTTTTACCAAAAATAAATAATGGAGTTAACATAACATCATCATCTAAACATATTTTCCCATGAAAACAATCCAAATCAAGAATCAAAATATACATCAACATCAAAATAACAAGAAAACTAGGATTCGTCATTACCTCCTTGGTAGTGTTCAAGAGCACACTAAGGATGGTCAAGCCCTTTGACACCTCAAGACCTAGGTTCAACCAAAACCCCAAAAAAACAACATTATCTCTTAGAATTCAAGATGAAGAGAGTAGATGAGAAGAAAAAGAATAATCACTAGAACAATATACCCTAGGGTTTTCGAAACCTCCTCCTTCTTCTTCTTCTTCTTCTTCTTCTTCTTCTTCTTCTTCTTCTTCTTCTTCTTCTTCTTTCTCTTATTTCTTCTCTTCCACGAGCTCTCTCCCTCCCTCTTCTTTCCTCTAGGGTCGGTAGCCACCAAACTCAAACTTTCCTTTTTATTTCCTCTCGTCACCTAGTCGAAGCCCTAACACCCTTGGACTCCAAATCAAGCTTGATTGATTTCATATCCCTCATTTCTTGCCATTTAGATCATTGACCTATCAAAAATAATAAAGAAAATGAAACTAAATTCCTTTCCTTTGATTGGTCGTGACACACACTCGCCCTATGCCTATCTAATTCTTCAATTCCACTTACTCAAAATAATCAAGGTAAACCAATGGAAATCAACTCATACAATTCACTTACCTAAAAACAGCTACCAATGTTATAATTTCTTTGATTTTAAATCAAGAAAAGATGACAATAACTAACAAGGAAACTTTTCTTTCCTTTGCTCTTCCAAGCTTCACGCCACCCTCTCTCTCTCCTTCACACTATTGCTTTCCAATTCTCATTTGTGAGAAAAAAAAACCTTCTATAACTCTTCACTTGATAGCTTTCTAAAAATAGGAAAAATCACTCACATTCCCACTATATAGTCTAGGTTCATGGCATTTTATATTGCATGCTCACTATGCATGTCATGCTCTTCCACACACACAATCAAGCAAGCCTGTCACTACTACTTGTGCACACACATGCACAACAATTCAAAAATAAATTAAATACACAAAACAATCAAAATTAATTTAAAGAATTACACACTTAAATAATTAAATTTAAAATAACCTAACACATAAATACATAACAATAATAAATAAAAAAAATTGGTGTGCTACAAAAATGATATGTGATGTTTGCTAAATTAGATTGAACATTGTTAAAGTTAAGTTCAATGTGTTATATTATTTTATATAACATATTTAAAGATTAAATAATGTGACAAAATATGATTTGTCACACCTTATAACGTAACATAATTACGCGGGGTGATAGCGTAGCACAGTACTTTGGGCTTGTAGTGAAGTAGTCTAGAATTGAGAGTTAACAAATTAGTCATATGTGTGTGTGTCCAAGTGTAACATATTTTGGAGTTACAAAATCAGTTACAAATTTGTAACTCTCAAATATTACCTAATAATGTGTCGATTGAGAGTTACACTGTAACGACCCAAAATTGCTAATAGGGCGTAAGGGCCTTGATTAGCGTGCCGGGAGGGCATAATTGGTATATGAATGTTTAAAATGGTTAAATGCGTGATTATATGGCATGCATGATTAATATGATTATATGGATACATTATACATGTTTATGAGTATTAGATATGCATGTGGGCCATTTATAGCTTATAAGGTCATATTTGTAATTTTGGCCCGTTAAGTAATAAATGTGAATATATGTGATAAATTGTTGAGACCACATTATTATGTGAATATATTTGTAGCATATGGCTCGAGACGGTCCTATTGAGCGGATTAGCAAAATAGTCACAACGGGGTTTAATACCCAGCTTGGTGGGAGCCTAGGGGTATTTTTGGGAAATTAGAGAATATTTTGAGATTTATTAAATATTGAATAAGTAAGTGGTAATTAGTTATTCATGAGGGGTTAATTGGTAGATAGTAGGAACATTTGAGGAATTAACAGGAATTGGGGAGAAAAGACCATTTTACCCGTAGAGTATTAAGGGCTAAGTAAAACAAAGGAGGGAATTTTGGTCATTTGTGGTTGTAAAGGGTATGGTCAGCTAAGGTCCTAGAAGAGGACAGAACTCACTAGATACAAAGGAAGACCCCAAACTCTCCTTCTCTCTCCCTCTTCCCTTGCATGTTTATCCCCATATATCTCCCTCTAATTGTACTTTGGAACTAGGAAGGAAAGTTGAAGGAGATTCAAGGACTCGGCTGAAATTGAGTTGGTTCAAGCTGAGGAAAGGCTAGGTTAAAGACATCCATAGGATTTTAAGGAGTTTAGGACACCAATTCAGATAAGATTTCAATTTTAATTCACTGAATTAAGCTGAGTAGTATTGAGGCTTAGAACATGTGTAAATGCTGAGTTCCTGAGTATAAGTTAGTTAATGAATTGTTGGTAGTTTAGGTAGAGTTATTGGGTTCTAGTATGCTTAGAATCTATAGTTCGAGTCTTGAATTTGCTCTGGAGATTTAATTGTAAGTGGGGAGTAGAATTGGTTTGAAACCTTGTGGGTCTTGGCTGGAAAGGGTTGGAGAAAACCCAAAATTTCTGGGTTTGAAGGGGCGTGCCGCGGCCCAGCTCAAGGGTGTCGCGGCACGTGTGCCCTGTGAGCCCTGGGTTACTCTCTAATGTGGGGGCGCGCTGCAACCTTAGGAGGAAAGTCGCGGCCCGCCTCCCCTGTGGCTTGGGGTTCTTGGCCTCTGACTTAGGGGTAAGTCGCAACCCTTGGGGCCAAGTCGCGACCCGCCTAAGGATTTTTACCATGGAATGGTTTCTAGAATTGGTAAGGCTCGGGGGTTCGAACCTAAGCGCTCAGGACAATTTCTACTACCCATTTTAGTAGAAATTGAGGTCCCAGAGGCTAGCTTTTATCTCCTAAGTATTTATTTGGATTGGACGTTGACGGTTACCCATTGGCCGCTGTGACTAGGTTTATCGCCAAGGCTCAGGACTGAGGATCATGCTCAGGACCGTTCTATTATATCCGCTTGGAATTCAAGGTAATAAAACTGCACCCTTGTGTGGATGTGTTGCGACTTAGCTTCCTTGTACTTGGATATGAATGTGTCGTATAACTATGATATTGTTACACAAACATGAAATAAACGGCCTAAGAGAGCCGGGGCTGATGATTTGCGTATAGGATGCGACTTGGCCATTGTAAGCCGGGGTCAGCTAGAAAAACACTGGACTCGGCCTAAGTGAGCCGAAGTTAGTGGAGTAAATAGAGGGCACGGCCTAAGGGCGTCGATCCTGAGTATTGCATATTGATTGAGATAAATTGCTGAACGTATATGTTTACTATTATTAGTTTGATGGCTATGACTTTTTGAATATCTTAATGACTATCTTATGATTGGTTGGATGCTACTGTTTCTCTTTTATTGGGATTGTTTCCTATAATCTATTTCTTATAGATTATATTTGTTGTATATATACTGTTGCTTAGTTGTGTATGTTGTTTTAAGTTTTCTTGTTGGGCTTTGGCTCACGGGTACTATGTGGTGCAGGTAAGGGAGTGAATTGCTGGACCAGCCATGAGTTGGAGAGCTTCAGGGACGATGTGTACATATGCGGCCTACTCAATCACCATAGTCGGGGTAGCTTGGGAGGAACTAGGGTTAAACCCTATTTTTGCCGCTTAGGACGACTAAATTGTATCTGTTTATCTTTTATTAATCTGTAAACTGATTTTTGGGATCTCGCGTACAAACTTAATATTTTAATGAAAAATAATCTTGTTATTGACCAAAACTTTTATGACTTGACCTTGGCTTAGTGTTTAATTACACATTTAAGTTCAAACAACTTGCTTAGGAGGTTAAGCACTATTTTAAACACACAGTGTAACGGTCTTGGTTATCCAGGGCATTACATACACATTTGACATTGAATTTCACAAAGCCATTATGTGATATAGTTGTTGAATACATGTTCTAACTCCCATTAGGTGTATGGGGATACAAAATCACGTGGGAAGAGATTGGGACGTCTTTGGAAAAACTAAAAAATTGGGAGGCTGAAAAGGCCAGCGTCCACGACCACTAATCTCCTTGGCCACAGCCACAGCCAAATCCAATTTTTCTTTTTCTCCAATTTGAACAGTTTTAACATCCTTAGTAACTCAAAAATCTTCATTTTAATTACATAAATATCCAATAAAACATTGTTAACAACAATGGGGGTTGGTGGAATTTGAAATTCAAAGGGTGTCTCAAAACTTTATAAATAGGAGTCTAATGCTCACTTGTAAGACACACATTTTCTATCCACAAAGAATTTGGCTGTAAAATACAACAAAGAGTCTTGATAATTCTAGAGAGTTATTTCCTTGTGAGATCCCTTAGTGTTTAGAGAATAGGGGGAAATAAACTTTTACAGAAAGGCCTTGAACCTTGTTCAAGTTGGTGATCCTCACTACTCTACACTTTGGTTGTGTGAGAGTTTGTGTTCTTTCTATTGTTCTTATTTCATTCTTTTGTTCTTCTTGTTCTTATTGTTTTGAGTTTGCAATCTTCTTCTTCTACATCTTTCTATTTATTTGTATTTTCAGTAATTGAGTTGTAACATTTATCTTAATCAAATACATTGTCTATTGTATTTTTTGCATAGAGTTTTATATTGGTTTTCCTATTTCCATTGAATAATATATTATATCTAACAATCAAAAGCTTATTTTTTTTCTTTTCAATGGAAGGAGAAACCATAGAGATCTTGTGAGGATCAAACTTTAAAATATGGTAAGATAAGGTAATGTTCTTCTTTGTTTTTCTTAGAAGATCTAATGGCTCTCATGTGGTGATAGAAATGAGAAGAAGAAATTTTTTATGAAGGAGGTTCATTAATTTTCTAATTTCTTTTGCATTTGCAAATATAGTGATTAGATTAGAAGATATTTCAACATCTTGGGTTTTAGCTATATATATGTGTGAGTTATCATATTAATACAGTGTATTATATGATAATTAAAGTAATATGAATATGTGTATCCTATTATATTGTGATGAGTTACCATTTATTTGGTAAATAATTAAAAATTATTTGGGAATTTAATTTTCCCATTTTAAAATATGAGCATCTCATTTTATGAGATAAGAAATGATGAACCTAAGGGGGTTATATCTTTTGGTCGAAGTTTCTTAATATTGCAAGAGAAATAGATCAAGGTGGATGCAAAATTTTGAGATAACATACTGTCCAATAGACTTGGAGTCTAAAGTGTGGTCAAATAAAAATATTTTAGAATTATTTAGTCACGATAATTCTTAAATATTAAATGAGGAGACATTACAAAATTGGAGAAGTAATTTTGAATCTTTACACCAATGGTAAATAGATTGAAGAGAATTTTATTCATTTTCGTAAAAAATGATGATATGTTAAAATTAATCTCAACGAGGAGATAATTTTAAAGTAAATCATGAGTAATCAAAGCATTTAAATAAATCAACGAGTTTTTATTTTTCTTTGATTTAAAGTGTTTAAAATTGACATCTTCAAATTGATTTTGATGAGAAAATCAATGGATGTCAAAATGATGTTTTCAAAAGAATCTCAAAGAGACTCTTAGAAAATGCACAAAAGTTGTTTAAGTGATTTTGAGATTATTTAGGCAACCAAAACTGAAAATTAGTGAATATTTGCTTGAGAAATTTTCACATGGAATTTCAGTTTACTTATTTCATCTTGTGAAATATATAAAAGAAAGCAAACTAAGTGAATGTTACTTTCAAAGAATTGTGTCTTGCTTTAGCAAGTAAATAAATCAAAATAAACAAACATTGGTGTTTGTTTATTTTGATGTTGAGAGTTTATCATGTGGCTTAAGGACTCGTGATGAACTTTGAAAATTATAAGTCTAGATTTATCTTGGAGGATAAATGACTTAATAGAAATAAAGAGAATTATATTTTAAAAAAGTGATATTTTATTATCACTTTATATTTGAAATGTGGGGGTGATGCTCCAAAGTTAATCAATTTATTTTGTTGATAATGATTGATTAATTTGGACATCCTATCAATATATATACATACAAGTTATGTGATTTGGAATTCTAAAATCTAGATATGCTTGATGTCTAAAGTTCTTGTTTGTAAGATATTTGGCTCAAGAAGGAATCAATTTAAAACATAAGGGGAGTTTTATAAACAAAGAGGTTTCTAGAATTAATATTCAAGAAAATGTGTTTATCTTGGATATTGAAATATAAAATAGTGGGTGTGTTGACTATATTCAAACTCACTATATTAATAAAGGTGTAACTATTTTAATCAAACTATAGCTAGCACAAGGTTTGAATAAAAAAATGAGAGAATGATTAAGTATGCATACTTGAGAAAAGAAATGACTCAAATGGAATCATTTCTACATCTCAAGGGATGAGACTTAGACTCCCTAAAGAGATTCATGATTGATGGTAACATATCTTAAAAGTAGTAATTTAACTAGTATGTGGTTCAATAGGAAATAACAAGTCAATCAAGTGAAAACTACTAGTACTCAAATTGTGTCCCATCTGAGATATGAGTACAAGTGTGCTACCAAATTGAGGGTTTAAAACGAAAGGTATTTTTAATAAAAATCAGTCTTGAGAAGTCAAGAATTTTAGGGTAACAAAATATTGTAAGAGTTCTACCTATATTAACCTCGGGTGGTGCCGCCCCTCATGAGAACTGGGAGTTATTATCAAGAAAGTCTATGAATGAAATGTGCACATGGCCATTAACCGTGCAAAGCGAGACATTGAAGTCTCAAGTGAATATAGCAAAGGTGTGTGTTTTATCATCAGTTTGTTATCAAGGGATAGTTCGGCAACCAAAATTTCAACAAACTTTATGATAATTACACTAAAGTAAAATTCAAGTTGAAAGATATTTTACTTTATGCACTAATGCAATGATTCCCATAGAGAGAGTAATTATTTAATCAAGTGGGGGAATGTTATATTTTAATATAATGTTTGATTGATTAAATAAGTGTAAAGAACGCCCTAGACTAATACTTACAAAACATTCGCATAACATAGTTTATAAAAGAATACCACTCATTATCAAAGTCTCAGTGGGGACTTGCTTAAAACCATGCAAGTTGGCGCCATAATTTTTAAAAGAAAACATAGATTTTTATGCAAAGTTCAAATAAAACAAAAATTAAATAACTAAGTCCAACTGATAATTTAGGAAAGTCTCTTAAAAACAAAACATAATTTAAATGGCGTTCTACGATGATCGTTTTTCCCTCCATAGGATTATCCCACGCCATACACCCCATGATGATAGAACTCCTCACGTCACCACGTGTGCCATAAAGAAATCATATTTGCTACCTGGAAGGAAAGTAAGGTGGGTGAGCTAAAAGCCCAGTAAGGAAGTACAAACAATAAGCAAGTAAGAATACAACAATACAAACACTAACGTTCATCTAAACATCATGGCATATCATAACATATTCGTAACATATCATCATTGCATATCATAACGTAATCGTAACATACCATCATTTGCATATCATAACATAATCATACAGCATACATGATGAGCATGGCTCGCTAGTTGTCCATGTCACCCTATGAGGTAAACAGTAGTCTCTGGTCCCTGAATAACCTCGGCGCGTCCGCCCTAGGAGTTACGTCTTTAGCTATAGTAACCCGTTCGATGTATCTAACATCGTAATTTGTTTGATGTATCTAACATCGTAACTTGTTTGATGTATCTAACATCCATACATATATCATATTCAACATATCATCACATTATGGCATTCATATCTCATAACAATTCATTCATACAACAATCTTACTATTCATAGCATAAAATCATAGAATCTATCTAACTTCCTTACCTCAGGTCCAAGCTAAGAAATTTTCACAATCTTTGAACGAGCCTATATCATAATCAAAACAACGTTTCTTAGGTTCATAAAATTACTATTTGCCCTTCCATACAGCTCATGTGTGCATGGGTCATGCACACATAATAACAGTTACACATAACACGCAATTATTCTTAACTACACATAAAGCCATAAAAGATAATGCTCATTTTATCTATGTTACATGCATGATCTTTTTATAAAAACCACATAGTTGAATAATAAACATAATTTTGGACGTAAAAGTGGAGTTGCATGTAACATGCATACGTGGGAGCATTACGTAATTGTGACGTTTTTAAAAAAAACGATAATTCTACATTTCTTACTTTTATTGTTTAAAAAAAATAATAGACATATAACATGCTTTATTTTTCTTAAAATTTCTAAGTTGATGAAATTTCTCAAAACATTATTTTATTTTATAAAATAATTTGATTTAGCTTAAAAATAAAATATGTGACAATTTCATTCATTAATCTCAAATTACAAAGAATTAACCAAAAACTTGGAATTGATTAAAATACCTATTTTTAATATGTTTCTTTAGAAAAATAAATTTTATCATTGTGTTACATAAATGATGTGAGAAAATATATTTTTAAGTGTGGAAAATATATTTTTATTTAAATTATTTAAGACTTAGTTTTATTTAACATAAATCCATATGTGACAATTAAATAACCATTTTTAACCTTTTTAAACCAAACTTTCAGCCACTATTTATTTTCTTAAAAAATCACAAATAAATAGAATCTAAATATTTTTCTCAATCAAAATAAAGGAAAATCATAACTTATCAAAATATGCATTCATACCATTTTAAAATACCATTTTCAATATTACCATAACTTAGGATAATAATTTGTTCCAAAAACTTATCAAATTTATTTTAGTGAAACTCACTTCACATTTTCTTACAAATATTCCAGCAACTATTTTTGTCTTTAAAAATCACCATATTCAATTTAAAAACTCATATTTTCTCATAAATTCAATAAAAATTCTGTAGGTAATTATTTGAGTAAAATATCATTTTAATGGGACTTAAAATACCCCTTTTAATTTCATAAAATTAACATAACATCAAGGGCATTACTTATGCATGCAAATCATTTTTTATCAAACTTTTACCCAATTATTTACAAAAATCAACAAGCTTAATTTCTCATGAGATTCATCTTTTATCCCAAAAATTTCACATAAAATCATACATGTCCAAAATCTCATCATACTCTTATCATATACATAATTCTAAGAATATTACTAACATATTCACATGAAATCTTATAAAACCCATTTTTCTATTCCATTGAATCTACACATGAAATCCAACAACAATAACAATGGCAAATAACATACATAAATTCATAAACACCATATTTCATATACATGCCTTTATAATAACCCTAACATATTTCTATCATTCCTCCTTTTATGCATATCAAGATTCATTGGTACAAAAATCACATACTTCTTATCATATTTCTAAAATCATCATTTGCCATTTTACATAAATCAAAGATTAAAAAAAATAACCATAGCAATATAAACATAAAATATAATCATCATTATAAACCCTATCAAATCCATTTTCTCAATCATACCCATGAGCCCTTCTTAAACAAAACATATTCTCTTAAAAAAAAATACAAATCATAATCATCAATCCTACAATAATCAAACCATTAGCATCACCATCAACAACCTCAAAGATAAACCCATCAAAACCAATATATAGGCTAAGAAAGACCATTACCTCTCTTGATTGTAAAATCAAGAACACAATATGATCAACACCCAAACTTCACACCTCTTGTTCAAGCCTAGGGTTTTATTTTTGAAAACCACCATGAGGAGGAGAAAGAATCCAATCACACACACAACAAATAAACAAAGTCAATATCATATAATCAAGAAAAAGAGATTAGACAAACAAAAATACAAGAAACACATGCTCTAGACTTGGTTCCTCTTCACCTTCTTCTTCTTTCTTCCTTTCTTTCTTCTTCTCCCTCTCTCTCTACATGCCACTCTCTCACTCTCTCTCTCTCTCTCTCTCTCTTTAGGTCACAGCAGCCACAAGAAATGCTCCTCTCTTCCTTTCCCTTCCCCTTTATTCAACTCTCTCAATAAAGCCTCACCAACACAAAATGGTAAGTTTCCTATTTCTATTTTATTTTCTCTTAATTTTGTTATTATTTTCTTTTATGAAAATAGATATAAGGAATAAAGGGTGATCACATCCTATCCTAAAATGGATAGTTTCTTCCAATATTTGATTTTATTGCCTTAGAAAAATAAATGGAAAAATCAATCCCTTTCCCACTACACACTATACCCTACACGTCCAAGCACCTTCCTTTCCCTTTTTTTTTAATTTAACTAAAATAAATCCAATAAAGGAAAGAGTGTGTATAAAATCTACACATGTGTACCATGCTACCATGCACTAGCACATACTAAATCACTAGGGTGCATCTCTATCTACCATGCACCTTAGTGCATTCAACCATAACTCCCATAATCACATCAATTGTCACACTTATTTAAAATGTAACACTAATAGTAAAATAAACATGTTACACAATTATTCACTTATTAAATTAATTAACCAAACAAGCAATTAACAAATTTAAATTCAAAAGATTATACCAAACAATTCTAACAATTAAATAAAATAATAAACAATCAAATAAAAAAAACACAACTAAATAAAATAAACAACATTTAAATAAAACAATTCATCACACTTAACATTTACATAAAATAAATCACAAAATTTAAATAATCTAAAAAAAAAATTTGGTGCACTACAATAAGTGTTACAAAAAGTGATTATTTAATTTGAGTGGGGGAATATTATATTATTTTATATAATATAATGTTAGATTAAATAATGTGACAAAATGTGATTTGTCACACAATTTTGATTTGTCACACCTTGTAACATAACATTGAGAGTTACAAAATTAGACGTATGTGTGTATCCAAGTGTAACATATTTTGGAGTTACAAATTTGTAACTCCCAAATATTACTCAATAATGTGTAGATTGAGAGTGACACATTTGAGATTGAATTTCACAAAGCCATTATGTGATACGGATGTTAAATACATGTTTTTAACTCTCATTAGGTGTATGGAGGTTACAAAATCACATGGGAAGAAATTGGGACGTTTTTGGAAAAACTAAAAAATTTGGAGGATGAAAAGGCCAACGGCCGCGGCTGCTAATCTCCCCGGTCGCGACTTGGGGTCCTGGCAACCAAATCCAATTTTTCCTTTTCTCCAATTTGAACGATTTTAACATCTCAAGTAACTCCCAAATCTTCATTTTAACTCCATAAACATCCAATTAAACATTGGTAACAGCCAAGGGGATTGGTGGAATTTGAAATTCAAAGGGTGTGTCAAAATTCTATAAATAGGAGTCTAATGCTTACTTGTAAGACACACAATTTTCTATCCACAAAGCATTTGGCTGGAAAATACACCAAAGATGCTTGATAATTACATAAAGCTATTTCCTTGTAAGATCCATTAGTACTTAGAGAATAGAGGGAAATAAGTTTTTGGACAAAAGTCTTGAACATTGTTTAAGTTGGTGATCCTCACTACTCTACACTTTGGTTCTGTAAGAGTTTGTGTTCTTTCTATTCTTCTTATTTCATTCTTTTGTTCTTCTTGTTTTTATTGTTTTGAGTTTGTAATCTTCTTCTTCTACATCTTTCTATTTATTTGTATTTTTAGTAATTGAGTTGTAACATTTATCTTAATCAAATACCTTGTCTATTGTATTTTTTGCATAAAGTTGTATTTTGGTTTTCCCTATTTCCATTGAATAATATATTCTCTAACACAATATAATAGCTGAATTGATGATATGAATAAACTAAACTTAAAATTTAACTTGAACCTAATTAAAGTAAAGTTGTGCGAAATAAGAATAAGTTTTTGGTTATGTCATTCTATTCTATGTGAGTCAATACTGGATAATTATGTCATTATTTTTAGTTACAACAATTTTAATAATTGGATATTTATTCAATTATTTTTATCAACTTAGTAATTTACTATAAATAGATATTTCTCAAATTATGACAACTAAACATTTTATATTAATACACTACAAGAAAAAATGCTTTTAATAACACCAAAAATGTGTTATCAAAACATACCATAACACTTTTTGATGTGTTAAGACCGACTATGTTATTGTAGGTCAGGGTACTTTACATAACACTTTATCATTGTTATACAGATGTGTTATTATATTGTCAACGATAACACACTTTCTGTGTTATTTTAATAAATTGATAAGTGTTTAATTATATTATTTATAGTTGATTATATAACACATTTCAATACTTATAAATTTGTGTTATACTACACTTTAGTATAACACATTATTTGTGTTATATAATGAAGTTTGGATAACAAAATTCTTTACATAAAAAGTGTTATTGTAATAGATATTATAACACAATTTTCGTATTATTTTAATATTTAGATAAGTTTAAATTCTCATCATATATTCATTTATATAACACAATTTTCGTATTATTTAAATTTTTTTATATAATTAAAATTAGCTTTCTAATATATACTAGCATCATCAAATGAACTTGATTTTCAAATAACAAAAAGTAAAAACATTTAACATTGTATTAACAATCCACAAATTAGTTTAAAGCATTCAACACTGTCATCAATAACAAAATGTTCTTTAAGTATTCAAGTAGTCTTAAATATTCAACATATTGAAAAGTTACTACTTTCAGCACAAAATATTCTACAGCTGCCCAACACAAAGCCTTCAAAATTAAGTATCATTTTCTATTTTGCTTTTCACATCTGCAAAATAAAAAAAGAAATATTTTATTGTTATTATCTAGCATCACAAATTACTTCAAGAAAAATGCTATGGAAATTATTTCCAAGAGAGGACACCACATACAAAATAATGAATTCACAATATTTTGATCCTAAATTATTATAAATTCACTCTTTATCAACATAACTCAAGAAAAATTAATATTTAAGCATGTCATGCTTTTGAAAACATCTTCTCCAATATAAAATATCATCCAACAATGCCTACATGAATGCAAGCATCATCTTAAGTCCAGCCATTCAGAAAGGAAAGTAGATATAGCATGACTCAATCTCTCTGCTTCTTGTCATTGTTCTTTTCTCAACAAACCATAATCTTCCAATCATCAGTCTGAAAAAAGAAAAGTGATATACTCTCTAGAAGAAAAAAAAGAAATTTAAAGCAACGTAAAAAAACGGAGCTGAAATGAAATGACTAAAAATCAATCAAAAGAAAACAGAGTTATACATAGTTATCCATGTATATTATATATATATATATATAAATGCATTATCATATACAAGTGGATAATGATTATAGAGAGAAGAATGAACCTAGCATCTGAGAAGATGATGAGACAAAAGAAAAAAAAAACAAGTAGAATGGCTACCTCAAAATCAGCCCCATCACCAAACGCAAAAAAAAAATGGCAAATCTCAGCTGCACAAGACCAAAAAACAAATATTAGCCATAGATTGGATAAAAATAGATATTGAATTTAATTAAAATGTTGATTTAGGAAAGAAAAAAACCCTAACATTTACTAAATACAAAACAATGAGAGATTTACTTACCAAAAAAAGGGAAAGCAATTCACACAGGGAAAAGGTGGTTGCCAAAGTTGAGAGAGACGATTACAACAAAGAATAAGAAGATCTAAGATGGATGTCTACTTGATCGTGGGAGAGAGAGAGAGACTAAGTATTGTTATTTCTCTTTTTCTTTCTTGTTGAATATGCTATTCTAAAAATGGGTTCAAGAATTTAGCGCGCTTTCTCAAAAGTATGCTGCCTTTTTTTGTTTGTTTTTTTTTTTCCTTTGTTTTTTTTTTCGCCACTTCTTTAACCAAATATATAATAATAATTTTTCAATAGTATTATATTCATGTATTATGGAATGTGGTGTTTGATGTAGTGTACCTATGTTTTCTAGTTTAGTTAAGCTTAAACATGAGAACTTTTCGTAATTAAAATATATATGTTGTAATAGATTAATATACAGTTCTAGCTATGGAAACACCAGAGTTTCCTCCCATAAGTATGTACTAATTCAGATCCATAACCTGTAAAGCATTCTAATCTATACATACCCATGTAATTCTATGTGTGTGTATATATGAGCCACGCATACTAAGTAATGATGGCTCTATTGCCTAGTAATACAAGTTTTTTTCCCTATTTTGGAAATACTTTGCACATCTCATCAATCTTTAAACTTTCATAGTTTTTCTATCTCTATAATGACTAAAAGGAAAGCAAAGCTCTTAAAAAATATCCCTCAGAATATGAGCCATGAAAATGGCTACTACGAGTTCTATAAAGCTATAATCAATATCAAATCATGCATTGGCATGATGACACTACTAGAATCAGAGTCAAATTATACATTGGTATGATTTAAGTTATGAGAGTCAAATATCAAGAGTGTTGGTGATCAAATTCAGTGTTTACTATAAAAAAAATAAAATAAAATGCTCAACCCAAATCTCCAAAATGATTTATCATTTCAAATAATTAGTTACCAACTATAACATTGATATTAACCAAAAGGGTTTAAAAAATATGTGATTCCGTAAAATATCACAACAACAGGGAATAAAATTTTCCTTTCATTTTAAACACATCTCTCAGAAACCAAACAGTAGAAAGAAAGTTTTATGTTTAGAAGGAGCAACATATCAATTCAGTTGTGATCGACAACAATAAGTCGTGATTTGAAAGAAAAAAAAATCTATCTACATCTTCGTTGACGAGACTCAAAGAAGACAAAAAACAACAAAAATATAACCTAATTTAAATCAAACACAATGATCTAAGTTAAATTCTTATATATGTTTGCTTGTTTGTTCTTTAGCTCATGATTGTTCTTGGAGGATCACTTGCCTTTATCATAGGGACAACTATAAGTTGGAGATCATTAGCTCTAACTGGTAAATAGTGATTACAATTACATATTTTATTTTTTTCCTATATCACTATATATGTGTATGTTATGTGATTGAATTGAATTTTTCAATGAAACATACAAGAATTTAAGGGACTGACTTCTGAGTTTTTTTATTTTTTTATCTGAAGGACTTGTTCCATGCATTGTCTTACTGGTTGGTCTTACGGGGAATGTGATTTCGGACTGCTGTTATATTCATGCATATTGCAATCCCAAGTAATTTGAGACACTATAATTGCATTAAGGTTTGTTATCTACACAAACTAAACAACAAATGTACCATGTTTTTTCTGCTCCAATCATATGCACGAACATCTATTGTGAATAAAAATAAATACCATAACTAAATTTAAATATCAACAAGGCACAATTGGGACTCGAATAAAAGTTATTCAATAAAAATAAATACCATAACCAAAGTTACATCTTGAGTTATGAATTATGGAGCTTTAGGATCAGCAGAAGGGGCAGTCTTTCCTTACATTATCTCTAAACTTCACATACAAAATGACAAAATTTGTGTATAACTACAGGAAAACAGATCAGTTCAGTTTCACATGTGAAAACTATCAATCCTCATTTTTCAAAATACACATATATTTTCCTCTAAAAATCTAAGCAAAAGAAAATAAGAGAAAAGTGAAAAAGGAATAATCTTTTTCAAAAAAAAATAAGGTCACCAAATTATGCTTGCATTCCCAATAATATCACAAAGTTATTGTGACAAATATCCATGATACTGCTAATTAAAAGAAGAAAACATAGAAACAAATATATATATATATACACATGTACAAAGAGAAAAGTCCAAACATTTCAAGCCTTCCATAAAAAAAAAATATTTCAAACCAATAGACAAGAAATGCACGATAAATCACAAAGTCCAAATCATTTCAAACTAGAAGACGAAAAATACAAGTTAAAATCAACTATGTGAGCAATGTATAAAGTTTTAGATTAAGATATAATTTCTTTTAGTAGAGAACGTGAAGACTAAATACAACAAGATTCTCTTTGCAACAATGCGAGCCTTTTGCAATGACAGAGCATAACTATAAAACAGTGTTATATAGTGTGATCAATTGCTACTATTTGAGAATAAGCTTTCAGTGTTGAAAAAGAATAAATAAGTAATAGATTAAATAGCACAAACATTAACATAATATCTTCTGCATTGAAATAAACAAAGATAATGCATTAAACTAGGGAAATGAATTACTCTGAGAACTACATTATATGTTATCCAACGTCATTGATGATGAATACATAAATAACTAGTTACCACTATATTTTGTAACCATACATATATATATATATGGTTTGAGAAACATTTACACTATTTTGTAAGTCTTTTTCTATCTTTTGGCCAGATTAATTTATTCAGAAAACACATTACAACTAAAAATCCATTGTCATTGTCAACTACAGATTGGACATCAAATTAACCAAATTTCAATAGCTTAATTAGCCAACAAATAAAAGGGCAGTACCTACAAAGTCAACTTCTAATTCTAAATATAATGTAATATATTGATTCATTTGTGTGAAGTAAAAACTACTGAACCACACTACTATTCTAAAAAAAATCATATTAAAAAACAAACTTAATTCTTAAAAAACATAGCAAAATTTACAAATTCCAATTAACAAAAAAAAAAGACTAGATTTATTATTCAAGTATATAATTAAGCTTGACAACTAACAGAACACGTTTATATGAAGAAAAAGAAAAGTGTTGCCAATGTCATTATTTTGTATATGGGTTAATACGAAACTTATTATTCTTGGGCTCTTTCCATCTATTGGTCGGTGTAATTCAAATGAAAAAAGCTCTGCAAAATATTTGTGTTTCCATTACGAAGTTTGGCTGAAAAATATTTAGTTACCTTCCTACCTCTCATCAAATTGGTTCTCAAGTGCCGATAACCCTTGAAAAATGATACATGATTCTTAAATATAATAAATCAAGATATAACTTATTTTAACTATTCTAGGGCAAAAGAATCCCTTGAGTAGAAGCAATCTAATTTATTTAAGCAGAATTTACACATGCTTTTGAGAAACATATAATTTTGTATAGAAAAATAAAAATGTCCCTTATATCCCAACACCGTAACATAAAACACAAGCAAAAAACCAAGGAAAAGAAAAAAAAACAAAACCAATATAAAAGCTATGATCTAAGCCTTACCCAAATAGAGAGCCACGTCGTATATGACCAGAGACGAACGGAGACGTTGGACACAGCGGGAGGAGTTTTGTAGGAGCAGATCTTTAATCCTTTAACACTGATTTAGGGAGAATAAATGAAAAATCAATATGCAAAATCGAAAACACAGGCAAAATTGAAAATTAATTTGGAAAACCACATATTTTATAGATTATATGAGATTCAAGCTGATAAATATAACATCTACAACTAATTACTTACCTGGCTTGCCAAGACCGAAGAGAAGAACAAATTTGAGAAGCTCAACGACTGGAAATCGAAGGTTGACAAAGGGATAGAGAAAGATGAGAGAGAGAGAGTGAGGAGTTCGGAGACCGTACGACCAAGCCGAAGAAATGGGTCTCTTCTTTGTGTCGATATGTTGAAGGAAATGGGCAGAAATGTTAAAGGAAAGCTCAGAAATGGGGGTCTCAGGTCTCAAAAATGGGGAAGAGAAAGGAGATGGGTGTCTCGGGATTCTCAAGTCTCATAAATGAAAAAAAATTCTAAGTGGTGAGATGTGAATATATTACCACCCTTTTTACATAAAAAGTTGCCGAATATAATACTCTACAATAATACTTTTCTATTAGTATTATATTGATGTGTTATGGAAATTGGTATTTAGTGTAGTGATAATAATATAATTTATTTAAAAATATAACTACCATATAAAAATAACTATTTAAAAATCTGTCATATACTATGAGCACTTTATGAGAATATTCTTTTTTAAAATATCACTTTGTAAAATGAAATTTTTTTATAATTATTTCACAAAGAATCATAAAAAAATAGAAATTAAAAAAAAAAGAAAATTTTGCATAATGATTATTAAAAAAGAAAAAAAAAACTCCAAGCATATATTTAAAAATAATTAGTCAATATATATATATCAATGTTATTTTGTAGAATAATATTCTTCATTATTTGTTTTCTTGTAAAATGGTATTTTAGATAGGTTTTTAACTATTTTCAACAGAGTATCAAATCTGTTAGACAAAATGTTAAGCACATAAATTTTAGAGAAATTTACAACCCATGCCGTTTTTGATGAATTATTTATAATAATAACTTGTATAATCTTATTTACAATTCTACCGTGTATATCTCTTATTTCTCTTTCTTCAGTATATTGTTTCCACTTTTTTTTTTTTAAAAAAAGGTTTCTTTATTTTTCTCTCTAAACCTTAACTTCAAAAACAAATTATGGCCACACTGCTAGTCGGTTGGGCTCAAAAATAGTATCATCGCGACATACTCTTCAAGATGATCATTTTGATATGTAGGAAATATATATTCTTTCGCCAACGATGGAAAAGATGATCAGAATAAAATGCAACATTTTAGTTTCTTTTTCTCATTTTGTTAACCAAAAAGTAACTAAAATTTAATATATTGTATTCTAATTATACATTTAAAAGATATCATATTGTATTCTAAACAACTTTAAAGCTATTTTAGAAATATTTCAAATAATTTTTTTAAAAATAGATTCTTTAGGATATTGTTTGGTAACTTTTAAATAGAACATTGTTGACGTCGTTTTTTATCAACTTAAAAAGGAGAGCAATTAAACAAGAATATATCAGAGGAAATAAAATAAGAAGATGACAACAGGATCTTTTTACGTGGTTCGGCAGTTAAAAATCTGACTAGTCCACGAGTCTATATTATTAGTTCTTTGGAGTTTCCTGGAAACTCACAGAATAGTTGCCCAGAGTTTTCTCTCAATATCTCCCGATCTCTTCCCTTAAAAATGGAGTTTCCCTCTCTATTTATAAAGAAGGTTTCAAAATTCTTTCCCACATATTTTGAGAAGATATTCTATTAATTAAATGATATAATGCCACCTAATGCATTATCTTTTACGTGCATGATAATATCCCTAAGAATGTGGGATTGGATAACTAATTACATCGTATCCCTTAAACATAGGGATTTTACAACAGTAAATACATTCACACGTAAGCGAATAGCTTAGATATTGGGTTTATTATGCCCTCGAGATTATTTGTCAATCAGAGCTCGTCATTCTTGCTTCATCTTTGCTCCCAACAAGTTATTGATGGAGTCATCATATTCGAGCTTATGCCTCTCGAGCTCGAATCATCTTGTCTAAGGGCAAGAGACACATCAGGAAATATATATACAAGTGTTGAACCCATTGATGTTGCGAGCTTACCTCATAAGCTCGAAGCATCTTCGAGGCTACATACTGCACAAGCTCACGAGAACGTTATTTACAGCGAAACTATCTGGCTGGAGGATCATATGAGGACTGTGCATATTTCGAGCTTACACCTAACGAGCCTAGATTTCGGGATCGTAATTCCTCATGCTCGAAATCTGGGTGTAACAAACATAAGAAAACTCTTTTTGGTAACTCATTAAGTGTGTTGATTACTTTAAATTTGTGGCATACCCAAAACTTTGGTCATATATCAAAAGGTAACCAATAAGCATCTTAAATGATTTTAAAAGCAACAAAAATGTAGCTTTGAAAAGCAACTATATAGTATTCTAAATAGTATCATTTTCTAATAATATATTCATGGTAACTTGGAATTATAAGAGTAATTTTCTATACTATATGATAACTAATTAGTTTATAAAATAGAATTGAAGGTAATGTAAAAGTATCTTGAATAATAAGACATGTAAATTACATGAGCGACTAAAAAAGTCTATTAAAAAATTTCATTTAAAAGTTAGCGTGTAGTATACTGAATTAATTTTTATTAATAAACTATATGGTAACTTATTATACTATATGGCAACTCATTAGTTTCTGAAGTAAGCTTGAAGGTCACCAAAATATATCTAAAATAATAAGATACCATAATATAAGATAAAAATAACTAATTGGTGTATTAAGATGTCTACAAATGAGTTTTGGAGGTAACCAAAATGTACTTAAATAATATGATCCAAAAATAAAACTTTTAATTAAAAAAATTAACAATTGGTATATTATCGATATCGTAAGCAACCAAAATGTAACTTTTTACATTCCAGAAAAAACAAAAAATTTTGAGAAGTGAGATTTTCCAATTTTTTACAAAATCGGGTATGCTATGGTGACATGGCACTAGTATTTGTGTAAATAATTTGGTTGAAGGTATTTTTATAAATACTTTATGTAATACCCCGAAAATTCTACACTAAGAATTTTAAGGGAAAAATAATATTTAATTAAAAAAATGATTTAATTGGAAAATTATGAAAATTAAATCAGTATTGATTTAATTATATATATTAGGATAATAAATGGAGTTTTATGCCTCAAATTATTTAATATTCATAAGAATAAATAATAATCGATATTAAAGTTTAGAAATGGAAAATAATTAGATTTTAAATAGTTTTATTTTTTTGTATTATTATTATTTATTGGGGAATAAATAATAAGAATTTTTTAGTAAAATAAATAGGATTTTAATTATTTAAAGGTAATTGAAAAAAAAAAAAGAGAAAAAGGGTTAAAATAAAATAAAAACTAAACTGAAAAACCCTAAAAAATTTAATCATTTTTGGATCCTTCTTTCTCTCTCATTCCCTCTCCTTTGTGTCGTCTTTGCCAGCCCCGACCGAGGCCCTTCCCGACAACCATCGAGCTCGGGGGCTACTGAAACCCCAACCCCCGTGAGCTCCAACCCAGACGCACCTTCTAGGGGCCTCAACGCCATGCCTGAAGTCGTTCGCCGCCATGGAGATCCGAAGCCTTTCGAGTTGTTTCCGGCCACCCTGGGCCACCGCGAGCCATACCACCATCACCACCATAATCCTCATGTTCTAAGCATCAAAACCCAACCAAGGATCCCTTGAAAGTCCCTGGAGTTGAGGGAAATGTTCATCGAAATCCATGGTGATTATGAACCTTTTAAGTGTGGATCTGAGCTTGTTTGAACCATTCCAAGAGAAACTGCCACCACAATGATGTTCCCTAAGCTTTGGGCTTCGAAGCCTAGTAGGTTTGTGACCCTAGCCACCGCCTTTGTCGTTGGAACTCCAGTGTGAGCTTTGGCCAGTGATAGAATAGGGCATCTGAGGCTCATTTCGAGGTCCAAATGTCACCATCAAACCTTGTTTCACTATCCCGAGTGTTACACCTAAATTTCGAGAATAGAAATTATGGTCTCGAAAAATAGGCTTATAAAATGTAAGCTCGAAATAAGAAAGTGTCCCACGTCATCAGCATTTACGCAGATTGGGTTTGATAGTCTCGTTCAGTATTAAGACGACGACGATGGAATTGGTAAGCTCGAAACTACGTGCGGTCTCGAAGATCTTTCGAGGTTACAAATTAAGCTCGAAGCTACAACTACAAGGGTTCAACACTTGTATAAATTCTTGATTTGTTTGCATTGGTGAGTGAGTATTAGTCAGGAAGGTTCGAGCCTGGGCATTGCGAACTCAAAGATGATGATCTCGATAAAGTTACTCGCTAAGGATGAGGCTAATCAAAATGGTGAGCTCGTGATGTTGGTCGACTTCGAAAGTATGTAAGTTAAATGTTCGAGATCGGTAATCATGAGGTCAATAATCTAGTTTAGATATGGTTACTGTTTGAAAATCCCTATTACTTGGGGATTTGTTGTAATCTAATAATGAATCTCGATTATCATGCGATATTTTGTAATTAATGCATTTATTTGTATTTATTTGAAATTTGAATTATAACTTCCCGAAATAAGGGGGAAGATATTTTGTAAACCAGCCTATAAATAAACTGGAGAAATTTATTTGGAGATACGCTGAATTAGGTACTGGGAATACTCTGTGAAAATTGCTTTCTAAAAGCTTTGAGGGAATTCCACCATTCAATAATATTGACTCATGGACTAGGCGGATTTTAACTGTTGAACCACGTAAAATATCGTGTGTTTTTATTGATTTTTCTAATTATGTGTATAGTGCTCTTCTATTCTAAGTTGACCAAAAACTGCGTCAACACCGAGAATTGGGTATAATTTCTAACCCCAGTTTTAATTGTTTTGGGTTTTAAAAATTAATTACGAATTAGGAAATTAAATGCAATTATGTATGTTAATAGTCTGTTATAATTAGCATACTGTAATTTTATTGGACTGCTTTGGGACTGATAATGTGATATGTTTGTAGGTTTTAAAATTTGGGGATGTCCGTTATGTAGTCGTTATGCTGCCTATTTTCTTATAAAACTTATGGACTCGTGTTGAATTAATTTTATAAAATCGTTCATTGTTTTAGAATCGGTTAGAATAGAGATTTCTAAAGATTAGAAAATTATGAATATAAATTTTTGGCTGTATTATAATATTGTGCGAGGCTAAAGTAGTACTCTATTAAGAAGTATTATAGGCGGCATAGTATTACGAGTCGTTGGTGTGGCTTTCATGATAGTGTCAAGTTAATATCCTAGGCAATATGTGATTTTAAAATCAATAATAGAATGTTCATAATAAGGTCGTTATTTTTTTAAAAGGAATTTATATTTCTAACTACCATAAGTTATGGATTAATGCGTAGTTTATTCCGAAAATTGTTGATTATAGGACCCGAGCACTTTAACGGGAAATCATCTAGAGTCTAAAAGGAAAATTATGAAGGACAATTATATAATTGAAAATAAAATAGCGCCTAGATGGATTTTTTGTAAAAGAATTTTGAAAGGAAGCTTACCATTTTGAGTATAATTATTGTTATTAACAATTATATTAGTAAGGATTTATTGTGCTTAAATAATATTTTATTATGATTATGTCAATGTGATTTTTATAATAAATTTGGAATTATGATAAAAAGGAAAATGGTTAACTCACGATTTTGGGAGGATTGAAAAGAAAGAAGTGTGTTGACGCCGTTTTTCGTCAACAGAAAAGAAGAGCACGTAAACAATTAATGACAATGGCCAAAAGAAATAAAACAAATCAAACACACGATTTTTACGTGGTTCAGCAGTTTAATCTGCCTAGTCCACGAGTCTCTGTTATTAACCTCAAGATTATCTCTGAAAATTCTTAAGCATGAATTCTTCAGAGTTTTCTCTCAAGGATCAGAATTTCGGTCCATTACAATGGTGCATGGCTTCTCTATTTATAGAGAAGGATGCATAATACTATCCCACATATTTTGGGTAGTTACTCTTTTGTGAATAAAATAAATGGCTTTAAATGCCTATAATCAGATATAAAAGGAAACGTCCCCTCAAGATCAGGGGGCGTATAACTGACTAAATAATATCCCACAATTCTTGGGGATTTACATCGATAAATGAAGATTACATCTCTTGTTTATAATACTTGTTGATATTCAAGGTGGCGATCGCGTATCTCTAAGGCTCTTGCCTCCCAGGTTTCCCATCATTGCCCGAGCTAATGACATCTCCCGAGCTAACGTGGCTTTTGAGATAATACGTCGAACTCAAGACCCCTGCTCCGAAGTTGTTCCTGAAGATGAGGGTGCTCTCAGAGCTACCTTTCGAGATCGAGGTCACGATACTCGAGGTCATGTATCGTACTTTGCAGGCTCGATTTACAATCCTAGAGCATACCCTAACCCTCACGAGACCATTTATTGCGAACTCAGCTTTCGAGGTCATATTTACTATGGCTCGAAATCTAGGTATAACAAAGTGGTTTTTAAATTGTTTAAATTCTATTCTTTTCGAACTTATGGTCTTGGATCATTTTAGTGACAATAATTACTATAGATGAAACTAATGAATAATATTATTATCACTATTTGATTATCCTGACTTATGTAATAAAAGCAAGAGTTTCTAGTTGAAAGAATAATCTATTGTGGTTCATTATGGATTTTTTTTCAAAAAAAAAATAAGTTAATGGTTTCCAAACAAAGCAATTCAAGAGTTAGAAGCTTGAAATTGAAGCTATTAATTCTGACAACTTAAACTAAGTTAATGGGTTATAGATAAAGAGAATTTATCCATAACTAAGGACCTTGTTTTAAGTCAACTATACTTATACTGCTTTGTTATTTTACATGGGTTGTTTTATTATTGTTTTATCAATATGAATATTCGTATGAGTTGGGTCAGTACAAATAATAGCAACGGTTATATGGTTGTGTTTATTACATTGTTATGATTTCGTGGTCAGGGCCATTATTAGATGGTAACTAATATTATCATTTCGTTAACTTAATCATTCTTGGGTATGCACTAAGTTTAATAGTGTATGATTTAGTGAGTTAGTAATTAACTCAATTATGATCCTTGGATAGGAGTAAAGACCATGGAAAAAGCTTGTTTGATAGCTCTTGCTGAGCAATCTTATATACCTAAGGACATGAGGTAAGTAAATCTCACCATACGTGATTTACTTGCTCATGTGTTTGATTATATGGCTGCATATAAAATGCATGACTTATGTACTCTTAAATATTATTAAGACATAGACTCTATGGATGTGTACGTGTTGCCTAATTATGTGATATGAGGTGTCTCAATAATTGAGAAAGATTGATATGGTGATTATAATGCATTTTTAGGAAATTTAGAATATAATTGATTTTGTATTTGTACTTGCTTTATCTGTGTAATTAAGAATGAAAAACTTTATGATTATGCTTGCATGGTTTGATTTTATATCTATGGGTATTTTGTTGATGAATGAGTTCGTGTCTCTGCGATGCTATTCAATCAATGTGACTAGGGCGAACTTTGTGAATTGCTTTGTTAGAAGTCAACCTTTTGAATTTTGTGGCCAAGACATGAAATAGTTGTGTTATATACATTAGTATAAGAACACATGCACATGCATACACTTATAGTAGAAGATTTACATAGAGATCGTAATCTAGCAGGGGTTCATCGTGATGTGGTCTGCCCGCTCACAATTATTACCAGTCTGTGATAATTATATTCGATCTGGTTCAAGTACGTGACAATTATTATTGGTCTAGTTCAAGTCCGTGAAATTTATGTTTGGTCTGGTTCAAGTCTGTAACAATTATATTCGGTCCAGTTCAAGTCCGTGAAATTTGGCTATTATTTTTTATGTTCAAGTCCGTGACAATTATTATTGGCCTGGTTCAAGTACGTGGCATTTGGCTATTATCTAGTCTGGTTTAAGTCTGTGATAATTACTATTAGGTCCGGTTCAAGTCTGCGAAAATTCGACTTAGACGAGTAACCCAATATTTACTAGGAGTCTCTGTAAACTGGTGTGAGCATATTTACACACGTTATAACATCTGTGCCCTGGGGACCAATGCTTACCCTTGGTGGGATTGTATGTTTGGAGTGGATATTGCTGATGCTCTATTTCCATTTTTATTGGTATGCATGTTTAGGGGTACCTGTTAGCCCAAAATTATTTGGTGACTCCCAAGTTGACTTATAGGGTTAACTTTGGTGTATTGTCAGCTACCTTGCAGGTTGATAGTTGTAAAAAACGCCCTAGACTAATACTTATAAAACATTCATGTAACATTGTTTATAAAAGAATACCACTCATTATCAAGGTCTCAGTGGGGACTTGCTTAAAACCATGCAAGTTGGCGCCATTAGTTTTAAAATAAAACATAAATTTTTATGCAAAGTTCAAAATAAACAAAACTTAAATAACTGAGTCCCATTGATAATTTAGGAAAGTCTCTTAAAACAAAACATAATTTAAATGGCGTTCTACGATGATCGTTTTTCCGTCCATAGGATTACCCCACGCCATACACCCCACGATGATAGAACTCATCACGTCACCACGCGTGCCATAAAGAAATCATATTTGCTACCTGGAAGGAAAGTAAGGGGGTGAGCTAAAAGCCCAGTAAGGAAGTACAAACAATAAGCAAGTAAGGATACAACAAATACAAACACTAACGTTCAACTAAAACATCATGGCATATTATAACATTTTCGTAACATATCATCATAGCATATCATAACGTAATCGTAACATATCATCATATCACATTCATACAGCATACATGATGAGCATGGCCCGCTAGTTGTCCATGTCACCCTAATCATATTCATACAGCATACATGATGAGCATGGCTCGCTAGTTGTCCATGTCACCCTATGAGGTAAACAAGAGTCTAGTCCTTGAATAACATCGGCGCGTCCGCCCTAGGAGTTACATCTTTATCTATAGTAACTCGTTGGATGTATCTAACATCCATAAGCATATCATATTCAACATATCATCACATTATGGCATTCATAATTCATAACAATTTATTCATACAACAGTCTTACCATTCATAGCATAAAATCATAGAATCTATCTAACTTCTTTACCTCAGGTCCATGCTAAGAAATTTTCACAATCTTTCAATGAGCCTATATCATAATCAAAACAACATTTCTTAGGTTCATAAAATTACTATTTTTCCCTCCCATACAACTCATGTGCGCATGGGTCATGCACACATAATAACAGTTACACATAACATGCAATTATTCTTAACTACACATAAAGCCATAAAAGAATAATGCTCATTTTACCTATTTTACATGCATGATATTTCTATAAAAACCACATAGTTGAATAATAAACATAATTTTGGACGTAAAAGTGGATTTGCATGTAACATGCATACGTGGGAACATTACGTAATTGCGACGTTTTAAAAACGATAATTCTACATTTCTTACTTTTATTGTTTTAAAATTAATAGACATATAACATGCTTTATTTTTCTTAAAATTTCTAAGTTGATTAAATTTCTCAAAACATTATTTTATTTTATAAAATAATTTGATTTAGCTTTAAAATAAAATATGTGACAATTTCATTTATTAATCTCAAATTACAAAGAATTAACAAAAAGCTTGGAATTAATAAAATACCTATGTTTAATATGTTTCCTTAGAAAAACAAATTTTAACATTGGTTAATTGTGTTACATAAATGGTGTGAGAAAATATATTTTTAAGTGTGGGAAAAATATATTTTTATTTAAATCATTTAAGACTTAGTTTTATGTAACATAAATCCATATGTAACAATTAAATAATCATTTTTAAACTTTTTATACCAAACTTTCAGCCACTATTTAATTTCTTTAAAATCACAATAAATAGAATCTAAATATTTTTCTCAATCAAAATAAAGGAAAATCATAACTTATCAAAATATGCATTCATACCATTTTAAAATACCATTTTTCAATATTACCATAACTTAGGATGATAATTTTGTTTCAAAAACTCATCAAATTTATTTTAGTGAAACACACTTCACATTTTCTCACAAAAATTCCAGCAACTATTTTTACCTTTAAAAATCACCATATTCAATTAAAAATCTCATATTTTCTAAAAATTCAATAAAAATTCTGTACGTGACTATTTACACACAACATCATTTCAAAGCATAATTAAATTTCTCATTAAATTTCTTAAAACATCAAAACCTTTGCAAACTTTATTTGAGCACTCAAAACATTAATCTCATCATGAACAACATCATTTTTGTACAAAAATCAGCAAGCACATTAAATCATATAAAATTTATTCCTTTCATTATATTCACAAAATTCATGCTCAATTATGCACAATATTTCAACACAAACCCTAGCATGCTTCTAACCTCTTTATCCATTTTAATCACATCATGAGTGTACAATAATTCACCATTCACCTTAGAACTTATTCACAAGTCATGAACAACAGCCACCATTGATCTTGTGTTACATATATTCTCAATACATTATTATCATGCAATTATTCCAAAAATCACAATCATCATAACTTCATACAAGATCTTGCCACAACCTATCATGTTTCTAAAATTTTCATTGACATAAAACATAATAAAAATAACAATCATGCTTTTGAATACCCCTTTAGGCCGAAACACATACAATAAAAAAAAAGAACCTATTCTTTCATGTATTTCAAATATTCATCATCACTACACATTCTTATTACACAACCATGAAATCAAACCCAACAACATAAACTCATGCATAAAATTATAAGAAAACAGTCCATCAATCCATGAACATCATATCATTAGGGTTATAGATTTGATACCTCTCTTGATTGTAAAATCAAGAATACAAAATGATCAACACCGAAACTTCACCACCCCTTGTTCAAGCCTAGGATTTTTTTTTTAAAACCACCATGAGGAGGAGAAAGAAATCCAATCACACACAACAAATAAACAAAGTCAAAATCATATAATCAAGAAAAAGAGATTGGACAAACAAAATACAAGAAAAACATACTCTAGACGTGGTTCCTCTTCTCCTTCTTCTTCTTTCTTCCTTTCTTTCTTCTTCTCCCTCTCTCTCTACACGCCACACTCTCTCTCTCTATCTCTCTCTCTAGGTCACGGCAGCCACACAAGAATGCCCTCCTCTTCCTTTCCTTTCCCCTTTATTCAACTCTCTCAATAAAGTCTCACCAACATAAAATGGTAAGTTTCCTTTTTCCATTTTATTTTCTCTTAATTTCTTATTTTTTCTTTTATGATAATAGATATAAAAGAATAAAGGGTGATCACATTCCTATCCCAAAATAGCTAGTGTCTTCCAATTTTTTGATTTTATTGCCTAAAAAAAAAAAACAATCCATTTCCCACTACACTACACACACTACACGCCCAACACTTGCCTTTTTTTTAATTTTATTTATTTATTTACCTATTTATTAAAATAATACTACCCAAAAATATCAATAAATGGCAATTATAAAATGTGTAGAAAATCCACACATGTGCACCCTATTACCATATACTAGCACACACTAAAACACTAGGGTGCATCACTATCTACCATGCACCTTAGTGCATTCAACCAAAACTCACATAATTACCTCAATTGTCACACTTATTTAAAATGTAACACTAATAGTAAAATAAACATGTTACACAATTATTCACTTATTAAATTAATTAACCAAACAAACAATTAACAAATTTAAATTCAAAAGATTATACCAAACAATTCTAACAATTAAATAAAATAACAAACAATCAAATAAAACAAACAACAACTAAATAAAATAAACAACATTTAAATAAAATAATTCATCACACTTAACATTTAAATAAAATAAATCAGAAAATTTAATTAATCTAAAAAAAAAAATTTGGTGCACTACAATAGTATTATTGGCTATTATCTCTGTGATTTGAATTGTCGTTGCATTATTAGATTTGGTGCAAGTCATGAGCGATTTGAATTAAATGCTCGAATTAGGTTATATAGAGGTGATCAGTTAAGGGGTATGATTAGATATATCCCATTTAGGAAATTATGTTAAGAACGACTTGTAAGAGCTTGATCATAGTCCATGACCAGTCTTAACATGCTAAAGAGTACACATAGGTTATCGTTGTCCAATTAGCCTTGTGACCTAATTAGGCGTCTCTTTCTCTGGCCTCAGGATTAGTATACAAGTCTAATATTTTGTATGTTGGTTAGAGTGTTGATTCCCGACCCTTTATATAGAATAGCAAAAGGCTCGTTAAGGGATATTATAGTCATATGATAGTCACAAAATCATTATTAGTGCGGTAAGGAGATAAAAGTTCTTAGTTAGGGTTTATGTAAATGGGTTCTCCTGAGATTATCATAGACCATAGCATTGACATAGAATAACGTTTTGACCTTTGCGGTCTTGAGGGTGTGGTATCACCATAATTACTAAATATGTCGCCACGCCTTAGTGAAAGGTTATAGCTGAACCCTAGTTGAGGGATTTTATTTTCCGTAGTACTGTGATATGGGATGAACATAAGCCTATGTTATTTTTCTTTTAGAGGCTAATAATTTTGGCCACTACTTTGTCAAATGTATAATTGATTATTGGATCATGAATTTATAGTGTTTGAATTAATGGTGACTAAATGTGGACTCATATGATTGTCCTATGTATGTTACACTTGTGGATGCTAAAAATTCCACACCAGTGAAAGATCCTTATCTCTTGTCTAAGTTCCCTTGGAGGCCAAAGTAATCATGTCTAAAGCCCCGTAAGGTCCACTCTACTGATGAGAGAGGCCCTAGAAGCCCACTCGCATTGCAAGAATATCACACAAGGCATCTAGCGCCTCGCACGCTCCTGTCACCTCACACTCCCCTGGCGCCCCTATCGCCTAACGCGCACCTGGCGTCTCGCGCGCACCTGGCGCCTCGCGGGCCCCTAGCATCTCGTGCGCATCAGGAACCTCGCGTGCCCCTAGCATCACACATGCACCCGATGTTTATATGTAGGTTACGTGACACCTCCTCACTGCCTGCAGCGCACCTCCAAGGAGCAAGGGCCTCACATAGTGAGGCCCAACTCACCCAAATGCCATGATGCCTCCTTGATACGTGTAAGGACGTTAAAGCCCCTTGTGCCTTATGTCGCAAGCTCAACACAAGGATTCCCAACAAATGCCTCAATATAAGGAACATGGGGCTTGCATAAAGGGAACCCACACTACCCCATTGAAGAATCTATATGTTCTTCAATACTTAGTATAAAATAATGATATTTATTACAAAGACATATTTTGAACACTTGAGATCCACCACGTACGAGGTGCCCAGACGAGTACGGGATGTACGAACCTAACAAGGTCATAGGCATGACCCCAACATCATACCCGAAAAATGGTGGAGGTACAAACCCATACGAAGAGTGGAGGCACTTCCTGAGTAACCCTGACCATGTACAAGGGCCGACACTACGACCTCCTGTACCACTACTTTCTGCTCCATTACTCTAGCAATGTACCTACGTACGTTCTGGTCCCCTAGGACCACCATCTATCAGGGGTCATTAGAACCCAGCTATAAATAGACCTCCATCCCACAGAGTAAGGGATTGGGAAACTTTTTTAACCCCATATCATTATAAGAGGAATACACTAGTTTTCCTCCATTGTTTTTTTGCAACTTTTGTCTATGTTCTTCTACATTCACTTAAGTTTTCCAACCTAAGTTCGTTGACGAGTTTTTACTGTCAACAGTTTGGTGCCATTTGTGGGAATGATAAGTGTCAAGCCACTATTCTTCTATTGCTTCCGACAGGGAAAGATGCCGAGACGTTCTAAGCATTTGAGAGAACGACAAGACATTGATGTCCACCTAGACGGAGATCAGTTGGAAGCCACCATTAGGAACCCTCTACCTCTCAAAAATGTGGATGCACCCAAGGAGCCTATGGCTCCTAAAGACGAAAGGGAAACTTCATCCCCAGCTATCCAGCCTGATGGAGACCGTCCAGGACCAGCAGCCGCCCCTACAAGTGGCGCGGGAGTATTTCCTCCACCAAAGCCACCACTGGTGCTGAACTCTAGTCGACTGGATTCAGGTCCTTCAACGCGCAAGCCCGATAAGAGTCCCAGAGTATACTCCATAAGCTCGAGCTCTAGGACTCGATTCTACGAGGATGAGATAAGCGAGTTACACCGAAAGAACCAAAAGCTAGAAACCACCTTAGAAAACATGCAAGAGGTGTTAAATGGCCTGTTACAGGGAAAATCAAGCATGCCTCATCCTAAGAAAAATGAGAAAGGCCATGAGAGGGGAGAGACCACAGACCCTGTGGACGAAGGGAGGACTCGACTCTCCACTAGCAAAACCCCTCGACTAAAGCAGCATGAGCGTCCTGAACAGGCGAAGCAGCCTAAGAGGCCAGAGCAAAAGAACGACGCTATCCTTCAGAACAAAGTTGAGGTCACTTCAAGGGAAACACCCACAGACTTGAGGGAAGAGCTCAACGGGATAAAGTCGGGTGAGAGGACCACACCTCCTATGGCTCCCCCGGAAGACAAAAGGAAAGGAAAGGCCAACGCATCCGACTTGAGGGACTCCTTGATCAAAAGGATACAAGACTTAGGCACCGAGATGAGGAGCCTAGGGAGCAAGATAATCACCGCGTTTGTGGGGCACGCTGTCAACAATGAGCTTGATTATGAATCACCCTTCACTAGAGAAATCCAAGTCGTGTGGCTCCCAACCAACTTCAAAGAGCCCCACATGACCCCCTACGAGGGCAATATGGATCCAAAGTACCATCTTGATGTGTTCAATGACCTAATGAAGTTAAGGGGAATTAATTGCAAGGCCAGACGCCACTGCTTCATTGTTATGTTGAAGGGACCTGCATACAAGTGGTTCAAGAGACTTATGCCAGGGTCCATCTGTTAGGAGTGTGTCCTAAAAGCATGTAAAGACATTTGTTTTTTCTGTGAATAAATAAATACGATGGTTTATTATTATTGTCATATTTAGATTGTTAAATTATTGTTTGAATAATTTTGTAAATATCAGAAAAATTCCATATTCATTATTGAGGATGTGATCTTGTATTAGTACGAGAGAATTAAGATCACATGAATGAATAAAAATAGTCAACAACAACAAATTAAAGTTATGGAATTCTTTAATTGGAGTTGTAAGTACGGTTTACTGAGTATCATAATGATACAAATAATCTAGATTCAGATTATTGATGTGGAAAGACATCTCGGTAAAGGTGCTTTATATAATATGATTATATATGACCTGGACCGATATGAATTAGAGTCTTTATCCAAAAATCATTTAACAATAAAGACTTGTAATTCATATCATAACTGATGATCATTTATAGATCAACCTAAATCATGAGTGTTCATGAACTCCTGTTCATGTTTATTAAATCTTTTGATTCATTCGTTAAGGTCTCTTCAAAGAATGAGGCTAATGACTTTTGTTTTGGAGATTTAATATCATGGATGGCTGGGAACATGTATCAACAATACGGAATCTAACCTTTCCTAACGGATCGTATATTAGTTCCCTTAAGGGTTAATTCTGGAACTGAATGATTTTGAGCTCAAATCTATAATTAGATTATAGATTAATTATTCACTAGTGAATTAATGGTACTTAAGGAATAAGAAGTAAATTAGAAAGGATAAATGGTAATTCTCCCATTCTAATTTATGAACTAATTAATTAGAGGGTTGAACTATTGTCAGATGGTTATATCAATGGACGACTTAAGAAAAAGATTTCTGTAAAAGTATATCTATAACATAAAGAGTGCAATTCTGAATTTATAGTGGAGTAATATCAGAATTAATAAATTAACTATTATAATTAAAGAGTTTAATTATTTAGTTTCAATTTATTGGAGCTTAATGTTATAGGTCCATGGTCCCCGAAATGACTCAAACAATCACTATCAAAGGCAAATACAAAAAATGGGCAAAAAGGACTTATGTGATAAGTAAAATATTTTTCTATGTATCAAACATAATTATTGTTTAATTATGTGTAATTAATTAATTATTTGATTTAACAAAATTATAATTAATTTTGAATTAATTTATTTTTGGAATTTTTGGTATTTAAATAATAATAAAAATTGGGAAAAATCACATGCCATCACAGGCATGTGGTACACGTGTGGCACAGTGCACAGGCACTGTGCGACACGCATAAGAGAGTTTACTCAGTCTTTTGATTCCACAATTTTAGTTATTTAAATATTAAATAAATAATGAGATATTTTAATATGATTA
Source organism: Humulus lupulus (assembly GCF_963169125.1). Taxonomy (NCBI): domain Eukaryota; kingdom Viridiplantae; phylum Streptophyta; class Magnoliopsida; order Rosales; family Cannabaceae; genus Humulus; species Humulus lupulus. The sequence continues at coordinate 104,759,055 of NC_084800.1, read as the reverse complement.
AAATATTAATATTTAAACAAAAATCTGATAACTGATCAGTTATTTTGAATTTGTTTAAAATAACAAATATTTTAATATATTGGATATTATTAAATATTGGATATCAGTTTTTCACAGAACGTAACTTTTCAGAGATAGAAAAATATCTAGGAATCTCTCTCAAAGAAAGAGAATAGTGACAAAAACTAAAGTCATCGTTCTTCACAAAACCTAGGTCCAAACTTTATCAGATCGCGTGTGCTGAGAACATCTGATAAATAGTTATTGCCTATTATTTGTATAGCGAGCCCACACTCGTTCTTTGTGTGCCTGAGAACATTTTGGAAGATCTTGGTGTGAGATCTCAAGGAATTTAGCCATACGAAAAGATAGCAGCAAGGAAGGACCTGAGGTCATTTTTCTGTTCATGTCCTTGATTCAATATATATATATGCATGTGAAGAAGTAGATCTAGAAATCTTATGGGATTAATATAACAATTTGATTGTTGTTCCGCTGCGCATAATCTCTGATTTGATCAATAAAAACCATCAAATGGTACCAGAGCCATCTTCACATATATATGTATTGAATCTGTGTGGGTTTAATTTTATGCATTTATTTATTTTGATGAATGAATGGATGGCTTAATGTGATTGAATGCATGGGAATGTTGAATCGTTAATTGCATGGTGTTTTTGGGTTAGGATTTGTTTATGATTAGATCATTGTGTAAGCCATTAAAGGGCATAGGATTTATGTAATTTTATTTGGTTTTCGACACCATAAAATTGTAATTCTAATCACACAAAAATCAGAACGGAGCCCGGGATTCAGAACTCAGCCACCACACCTCCGAGGCCAACCTCCGAGCCGCTGCCAGACGTCGTACGGACGGGTCCGTACGGTTTCGTACAGTACAGCCCGGCAGCCCCCGTTTGACGCCACGTGTCCCCGTCTGACTGGTCCAGAATTTTTTTTCTTTTTTTTATTTTTTCTGAAATTAATCTATTATTTTTTTAAAATTTTTAGGGACGGCGTACCGACGACCGTACGGACGGGTCCGTATGGATTCGTACAGTTCCGTACAATCCAACCCGGCAGCCCCCGTTTGACGCCACGTGTCCCCGTCTGACTGGTCCAGAATTTTTTTATTTTTTTTGAAATTAATCTGTTATTTTAAAAAAAAAAAATTAAATGTTTAAATATCCTTTTTTTGAAATTTGGTATTTAAATAATGAGATATTTTTGTTGTCTTAACAAACTTTTTTTAATATCTTATTTAAATTTTATTTTTTTCAAAATAACAGATTTTAATTTAAATTCATTTCAGTTTTAATTAAAAGTTGTATTATTTAAAAAGAAAAATAATGATTATTTAAAAGTTTGTTTTAATTAATCAAAAATAATTAGAAAATTGTTTTCTTATTATTATTCTGGACCAACAATGCCACATATCCTACCGACAGTAAAGTAAAGAAGCCCGATGGAGATCAAGGCAGTTTTATTTTATTTATTTTAATTTTATAAAGTGGTTGTAAAATTAAAAATACCCAAAAGTACCCAGTTCAACATTTATTATTTATTTATTTATTTAAATAATTATTTTCATGTGATTGATAACATGTTCATGCATTGTATGCCATACATGAAAACCCACACAGTCATAATCATGCATCTCATTAGTAGAAACATGATTATTAGGATTGTCCTATATGTTTATATGAATTTTTGTGTGAAATTAATTGCATGTAAATTACTTAGTTTTATTTTAAAAACTTGGTAAAATATCACACCAATTTTTAAGTCTTTATGACTTAATTTCTTTAAACCAACTTTATTTTAAAAGTGTTCTTTTTTAGTATAGTTTAGATGAGCATGATTGGTAATTTAAAATTGGATATGCACCTAGAAACTCGCTTTCTTTCCAATTTTAATTATGTTCATAAAGTTTAAAGAAACTGTAATTAATTTGGAATTAATTAGGCTAAAAACACTTATTTCAAAATAGTGAGTGGGAGAGAGTTGATATCTCAAACATAATCCATGGTCTCCATTATTAATATAACACCATGAGATATGAATAGCGCCTCGCGACGGATTTGTTTTCATCCCCCTAAGGAAGGTGTCTAGACATATCAATAGCAAGGTTGTATTTCTTACATAGATAGGAACTAATGATGTATTTTAGGCTTGACTGACCCTAAGGCGGCATGTCCTAAGTTAAGTCATGAACTCAGAAATAATGGGTTACACTTATAAAGTTATGATTAAGCTCGTGCAGTGGATAATCATAACTTGACCAAACTAAGCGGTACTTTAATGTTTAAAAGAGAAAATACAGAGTAATTTTAAGTATTAAACAATAAAGATAAGAATGTCTTATAAATTCTCTAAAATTAATTTGACCGACCCTAAGGCGGCATTAATTGTTAGAAAATTTTATCATGGAAATTAATCTTTATTTTATGTGTTTTAATTGTGCTCATGCATCACATTTAATTTTTGAAACTTTGATATTTATTTTTCTAAATATAATAATAATATATTTGTATTTTTTATTTTATTCAGAATATGTCTATCTCTGGAAATCCCATCACTGCTTTGATTGCACAAAAAAAAAAAATAACTGGTGATAACTTCATAAAATGGAAATCAAATATGAATATGTTGTTGGTTAGTGAAAACCACAAGTTTGTCCTAAATGAGGAATGTCCTGAAGAACCTGGCGCCAATGCCCCGAAACATGTTCGGGACAAATTTGATGCATGGATTCAATCCAATAACAAAGCCAAGTGCTATATGCTTGTAAGCATGAGTGATGTCTTACGAACAAAGCATGAATCCATGGAAACTACTTTTGAGATACTAGAATCTCTTAAAGAAATGTTTGGGCGCCCATCTGATCAAAGCCGTCATGAGGCTACTAGAACCTACATGAATGCTAAGATGAAGAAAGGTCAATCTATGCGTGAGCATGTTTTGAACATGATCAGTGTACTTCATGAAGCTGAGACGCATGGAGCAGTCATGGATGAAAAGACACAAGTAAGCATTATACTTGAGTCTTTAACTCCTGCCTTTTCTGCATTCACAACAAATTATGTCATGAACAAATTAGATTTTAACATGACACAATTGCTGAATGAATTACAAACTTTTGAGTCTTTGAATAAGACCATCTCAAGTCAGGCTGAAGCAAAACCATCTTCTTCAAAGAAGAAAAGAAAAGGCAATAACAATGACAGCAAACCTAAAACGGACAATCCGAAAAAGGCAAAGAAGTCATCCAAGGCGCCCGAGAACAAAAAGAACAATGACCCCAAACAAAAGGCACCAAAAGGAAAGTGTTTCCATTGTAATGTCGATGGTCATTGGAAGAGAAACTGTCCAAATTATCTCGCCGAGCTAAAAGAGAAAAAGAAAAGTAAATCAAATTTACTTGTACTCGAAGCTTGTATGGTGGAACAAGATAAATTATCATGGATAGTTGATTCTGGTTCCACTAACCATGTTTGTTCTTGTTTGCAGATGCTTGAGTCCGCAAAGCAGTTAGAGCAAGGAGAGATGACTATGAGAGTAGGAAGTGGAGCGCTTGTTTCAGCCAAAGCATGTGGAACAGTCCGTTTAAATTTTAAGAACAATTTTCTAGTTTTGAATAATGTGCTATTTATTCCTGAAATTACTAGAAACATTATTTCTTTATCTTTGTTACATGAACAAAATTTTAACATTTCTTTTAATAATAATATGATTTTTATTTCAAGGAATGGGAACAATATTTGTCATGCAAAACAAAAGAACGGACTGTACATGCTAAATCCAATAGAAAAATCGCTCAATAATTCTGAATTGTTTAAAGTAGATGTTCCGCAAAGTAACAAAAGACAAAAGGTTTCTAAAGAAAATGACACATATCTATGGCACTTAAGATTAGGTCATATCAGTCTAGATAGGATAAACCGGTTAACTAAAAATGGACCTCTAAGGGAACTAACTGTTGGAACCCTACCAGTTTGTGAATCCTGTTTAGAAGGAAAATTGACTAAACGACCTTTCACTTCGAGGGAAATAGAGCCAAAGAACCACTAGAGCTAATACATAGTGATGTATGTGGTCCAATTAACATTCAAGCTTGAGGTGGTTATGAATATTTTGTCACATTTACTGACGACTATTCTAGATACGGTCATGTGTACCTAATGCTTAAGAAGTCAGAAACTTTTGATAGGTTTAAAGACTTCAAAGCTTTAGCTGAGAAGCAATTAGGCAAATCTTTAAAAACACTCCGATCTGATCGTGGTGGTGAATATTTGGATTCTGAATTCAAAGATTTCTTGCTGGAGCATGGAATTCTATCCCAACTCACAGCACCTGAAACGCCACAACAAAACGGAGTTTCAGAGAGAAGAAACCGGACTCTGTTGGACATGGTCAGGTCTATGTTAAGCTACTCTTCACTTCCCTTATCGTTTTGGGGATATGCACTACAAACGGCTAACTACATTTTGAATGTTGTTCCGTCCAAAGCTGTGACAAAGACACCTCTAGAACTATGGAATGGAAATAAACCTAGTTTACGACATTTCCGTATTTGGGGTTGTCCTGCTCATGTGGTAAGACCTAAATCCGGAAAACTGGATTCTAGGTCTGAAGTGTGTATATTCGTGGGCTATGCTCCAGAAACAAGAGGTGGATATTTCTATAGCCTAAGTGATCAAAAGGTATTTGTTTCGACAAATGCAACATTTTTAGAACACGACTATATGAATGATTTTAAACCTCGGAGCAAAGTAGTTTTAGAGGAACTAATGGCAGATAATATTTCATCTCCATTCTCTTCATCAGTTAATGATAAAACAACCAAAGAAACCACAATTCCTGAAAAGGAAAAACCAGTGCAATGTCGTAGTGGGAGGATTGTGAGACAACCTATTCGTTACGAACATGAGGCACACGTTCTTGTATCAGATACTGAAAAGGATGATCCATTGACTTTTAAAGAAGCAATGGAAGACCTTGATGTTGATAAGTGGCAAGAAGCCATGAATCAAGAAATGGAATCAATGTATTCCAATTTATTCTGGGAACTTGTAGATCTGTCTGACAATGTTAATGCCATTGGATGCAAATGGATCTACAAGAAGAAAAGGGGTGCAGATGGAAAGGTAGAAACCTATAAAGCAAGGCTTGTGGCCAAAGGCTACACACAGAGAGAGGGTGTGGACTATGAAGAAACATTTTCTCCTGTGGCCATGCTTAAGTCCATTCGCATACTCTTATCCATAGCTGCCATCTATAATTATGAGATATGGCAAATGGACGTCAAGACAACTTTTTTGAATGGCCACCTTGATGAAACCATTTATATGGAACAACCAGAAGGGTTTATAAAAAAGGATCAAGATCAAAAGGTATGCAAATTGTTGAAATCCATATATGGATTGAAACAAGCATGAAGATCTTGGAACTTAACATTTGATGAAACTATTAAAACATATGGTTTCGAACAAAATGTTGACGAAGCATGTGTTTATAAATACATCAAAGGAAAAATTGTGGTTTTCTTAGTTCTTTACGTTGATGATATCCTACTCATTGGGAATGATGTAGAGACATTATCAAATGTAAAGAAATGGTTGGTTGACAAATTCCAAATGAAAGATTTGGGAGAAGCGAGCTATGTTCTAAGCATTAAAATTCTAAGAGATAGAAAGAACAAGCTCCTAGCACTTTCACAAGCAAATTAATTGATAAAGTGCCTGAAAGATTCTCTATGGAGAATTCCAAAAAGAGTCAATTGCCGACCAGACATGGAATTTCTCTTTGCAAAGATCAGTGTCTAAAGACACCACAAGAGCAAGAGGATATGAGAAAGCATCCCTATGCATCAGCTGTAGGGAGCCTAATGTATGCAATGTTATGTACTAGACCTGACATATGTTATGTAGTAGGGATTGTCAGTCGCTATCAATCAAATCTAGGTTTGGAACACTGGATTGCGGTGAAACATATTCTCAAGTATCTCAGGAGAATGAGAGACTATATGCTAGTATATTCGGGTAGTGACCTCGAACCTACTGGATAGACTGACTCAGATTTTCAATCTGACAAGGATAGTAGAAAGTCTACTTCTGGGTCAGTATTCACTCTTGGTGGTGGAGCAGTTGTCTGGAGAAGCATTAAGCAATCCAGTATAGCTGATTCAACCATGGAAGTTGAATACATAGCAGCTTCTGAAGCAGCTAAGGAAGAAGTTTGGCTGAAAAAGTTCTACACAGATTTGGAAGTAATTCCAGAAGTGGAGAAACCACTTGTTCTTTACTGTGACAACAGTGGAGCAGTGGCCAATTCTAAAGAACCAAGAAGCCACAAGAGGGGAAATCATATAGAGCGCAAATACCACTTAGTCAGAGAAATCGTACATAGAGGAGATGTGACCATTCTGAAAATTGCATCAGAACACAACCTACCGGACCCGTTCACGAAGATGCTTCCAGCAAAGCAATTCGAGGGTCATGTACATAATATAGGATTGAGAGAAATTCCTCACTTGCTTTAAGTACAAGTGGGAGATTGTTAGGAGTGTTTCCTAAAAGCATGTAAAGACATTTGTTTTTTCTGTGAATAAATAAATACAATGGTTTATTATTATTGTCGTATTTAGATTGTTAAATTATTGTTTGAATAATTTTGTAAATATCAGAAAAATTCCATATTCATTATTGAGGATGTGATCTTGAATTAGTACGAGAGAATTAAGATCACGTGAATGAATAAAAATAGTCAACAACAACAAATTAAAGTTATTGAATTCTTTAATTGGAGTTGTAAGTACGGTTTACTGAGTATCATAATGATACAAATAATCTAGATTCAGATTATTGATGTGGAAAGACATTTCGGTAAAGGTCCTTTATATAATATGATTATATATGACATGGACCGATATGAATTAGAGTCTTTATCCAAAAACCATTTAACAATAAAGACTTGTAATTCATATCATAACTGATGATCATTTATAAATCAACCTAAATCCTGAGTGTTCGTGAACTCCTATTCATGTTTATTAAATCTTTTGATTCATTCGTTAAGGTCTCTTCAAAGAATGAGGCTAATGACTTTTGTTTTGGAGATTTAATATCATGGATGGCTGGGAACATGTATCAACAATATGGAATCTAACATTTCCTAACAGATCGTATATTAGGTCCCTTAAGGGTTAATTCTGGAACTGAATGATTTTGAGCTCAAATCTATAATTAGATTATAGATTAATTATTCACTAGTGAATTAATGGTACTTAAGGAATAAGAAGTAAATTAGAAAGGATAAATGGTAATTCTCCCATTCTAATTTATGAACTAATTAATTAGAGGGTTGAACTATTGTCAGATGGTTATATCAATGGACGACTTAAGAAAAAGATTTCTGTAAAAGTATATCTATAACATAAAGAGTGCAATTCTGAATTTATAGTGGAGTAATATCAGAATTAATAAATTAACTACTATAATTAAAGAGTTTAATTATTTAGTTTCAATTTATTGGAGCTTAATGTTATAGGTCCATGGTCCCCGAAATGGCTCAAACAATCACTATCAAAGGCAAATACAAAAAATGGGCAAAAGGGACTTATGTGATAAGTAAAATATTTTTCTATGTATCAAACATAACTATTGTTTAATTGTGTGTAATTAATTAATTATTTGATTTAACAAAAATATAATTAATTTTGAATTAATTTATTTTTGGGATTTTTGGTATTTAAATAATAATAAAAATTGGGAAAAATCACATGCCATCACAGGCATTTGGTACACATGTGGCACAGTGCACAGGTACTGTGCTACACGCATAAGAGAGTTTACTCAGTCTCTTGATTCCACAATTTTAGTTATTTAAATATTAAATAAATAATGAGATATTTTAATATGATTAAAATATTAATATTTAAACAAAAATCTGATAACTGATCAGTTATTTTGAATTTGTTTAAAATAACAAATATTTTAATATATTGGATATTATTAAATATTGGATATCAGTTTTTCACAGAACATAACTTTTCAGGGATAGAAAAATATCTAGGAATCTCTCTCAGAGAAAGAGAACAGTGACAAAAACTAAAGTCATTGTTCTTCACAAAACCTAGGTCCAACCTTTATCAGATCTCGTGTGTTGAGAACATCTGATAAATAGTTATTGCCTATTATTTGTATAGCGAGCCCACACTCGTTCTTTGTGTGCCTGAGAACATTTTGGAAGATCTTGGTGTGAGATCTCAAGGAATTTAGCCATATGGAAAGATAGCAGCAAGGAAGGACCTGAGGTCATTTTTCTGTTCATGTCCTTGATTCAATATATATATGCATGTGAAGAAGTAGATCTAGAAATCTTATGGGATTAATCTAACAATTTGATTGTTGTTCCGCTGCGCATAATCTCTGATTTGATCAATAAAAACCAACACCATCAGGTCCTGGCAACAATTTTCCGATGAATTTCTCCAGCAACATCACGCGGTGTGTGATTACACCATGCTGGGCACCAGCTCGCTAACGTTGTTATATTATTTTATAATATAATGTAATATTATATTATATTATAATATAATGTTTTAGATTAAATAAATTTGACAAAGAGTGTCACATATTGTAACATATAATAGAGAGTTACATTATTTAGATATATGAGAAATATCCAAATATGTAACATATTTGGTGTTACAAATTCAGCTACAAATTTGTAACTTCCAAATATTACCCTTTATTGTGTAAATTTGGTGTTACACAATATTGAGATTAATTTCATAAATCCATATGTGAAATGGCTATTAGAGATATGATTTTAACCCCAATAATGGGTTTAGGGGGTTACAAAATCATTTGGGAGGATTTGGAACCGTTTGGAAAAACAACACAAAATTTTGTGCTGAAAAGGTCAGTGGCCGTGGCCTGTGGGACAGAGAGCAGTGGCCGCGACCACTAAAATCCCTGGTCGCGGCCACAGGCTAAACACTGACCATTTTTTCAGTTTTTTCAATCTTTGTTGAACGGCTCAAAAAACCAAAATAACTCCTAAATCTCATTTTTAATTCCATAATAATCCAATTAATCATTGGTAACAGCCATGGGGGTTGGTGGAATTTGAAATTCAAAGGGTGTCTCTAAACTCTATAAATAAGAGCCTATTGCTCACTTGAAAGATACAACTTTTCTATCCATTAGAGCACTTGGCTAGAAATACCTTGAGGCTTGATTATTCCAGAAAGCATTCCTATAATCTGTGAGAGATCCCTTAGTGCTTGAGTTAGGGGGAAATAAGCTTTTGGACAAAGGTTTCAAACCTTGTTCAAGTTGGTGATCCCTAACACTCTTCACTTTGGTAGTGTGAGTGAGAGTTGTTTATCTTTTGTTTCTTGTTCCTTTCTTTCATTCTATTGTTTTTCATCTTTATATTCTTCTTCTCTATTTACTGTATTTCTTGTTTAAGAGTTGTTATATTTTATTTTCTTTTGTTTCAAACACTTTACTTTATTTGTAATATTTTTCTTAGAGTTGTATTTCACTATTCTCTTCCTCTTCTTCTTCTTCTTTTACTCATTTGTATTTTCAGTTATAGAGTTGTAACACTTTATTTAATCAATCCTTGTCTATTGTAATATTTTTGCATAGAGTTGTAAATTTCTTACCATTTCCATTGAGACAAATACGTATTTTCCTAACAAACGTAAAACAAGGAGAGGATGAGAGCCTAAACAGATATATCCATAGGTTCAATATGGAGGCAGCTAAAGTGGGAAGCCTGACCCGAGGGGGGTTAAAAATGGCCATTACAGCCGAAGTTCGCCCGGGCAGTAAGTTGTGGGATAACATGCTAAAGAGGTAGGTCACTAACCTAGACGACTTCTACGAACGGGCACAAAAATACATCCGTGTTGAAGATGATCATAAGACTCTAAATGCTTGAAAGAGTGAGCCATCACTAAAACCCTCAACCCTTGAAGGCCTAAATAACGCAAAGAAAAAAAGAGCCTACAAAGAGTCGAGAGACGATAATCCGGGGAAACCTAAACGTGTGGATGAACACAGGTAGACACAATAAACCTTTTATACTGATCTAACACATAATAGGGAACATATCTTTGTCACGAATGAAAAGCAGGTCCCCTTCAGAAGACCCTTGCCAATGAAGAAAGATCGATCGAAGAGAGATCCTGGTAAGTATTGTCAGTATCATAAGGACATTGGCTACACCACGCCAGAGTGTAACCATTTGAAAGTGGAAATTGAGGAGCTCATACGCAGGGGGAACCTGGGTAGGTATGTTACAAAAGAGAACCCAAGACCAAAGGGTAGGTCAACTTCACCACGAGCCCACGAACGAGCCCCGGAGGTGTAGGGGGAAGTAAGAACAGTTTTTGGAGATCCAGCATTCGAAGGAGAGTCGAGACAAGAAATAAGTACATATGCCAAAGAAGCTTTCGCCTACAGCAACCCCTTGGTGCAAACCGTCCATATAGCCAATACAAAGGTGCACCATGTCCTCATGGATATCAAAGTTCAATGGATATCTTATATCGTCTCGCTTTAGAGAAGATGGGCTTGGGAATCAAGAACTTGAGACCTTGCCACACCTCCTTATATGGATTTACTGGGAACTCAATACAACCCTTAGGAATGATTAGGTTAGCTCTCACCGTGGGTGAATAACCCAGACAAACCACCACCATGTCAAACTTCGTTGTAGTAGATTGTGCTTCAGCTTTCAATACGGTATTGGGGAGACCCTCCCTGAGAGAATTGAAAGCAGTGATCTTGATCTACCGCCTGTCTGTTATATTCCCAAATGTTGGAAGAATAGCAAGCATAAAAGGAGAACATAAGAAGACAAAGGAATGTTATAACACCTCTCTCCGCACTACTACCAAGCCACTGGGACCAATGGCGATGGTCATCCATAGGAAACGAAACCCACAAGGATTAGACCCACGGGTTACTGAAAAGATCAAAATTGAAACGGATAAGAGAAAAATAGATGAGCTACGCCTAAAAAATCAAAAATTTGAAGAGACAGTGCGAATAATGCTAGAAGTGCTCTACTACATGGCACATACAAAATCTGATGTGCCTTCCACCATGAATATAGGAGAATAACAGAGAATGAAGGAGACATCCTTCCCCATTGATGGTGGAAAAATCCAACTTCCTGGGAGCAGTTCCCCATGTATGAAGCACCATGAAGGTTCCTTGCTACAAGTGCAGTCAAGAAGTGGGGGGCACACGCATGATATGAATACTGCTTCCTTGAGGAAGAAGCCGAGGGATGAGAGAGGCATGCCCCAACAAAGAGAAGATGGAGTGAAAGGAAAAAAGGTCCTCACAGATTCTTTCATGAAGGAGAGAAAGACCCAAGCTCCGTCCGCCTATGACCTTCTGAACTCGATAAATAGGAAGAGGAAGGAGCTAGGTGTAATGACCTAACTACTCTAGACTTTGGACCATTAATGACTACTATACATAGACACTAATTTTTAATAAAACTTACAAGTGAAATAATCATAACTTCATTAAAACTTGTAAAAAACAAATGTTAAACTACATAAAATTTAAAGTAGGATATGGGATCCCATTGTTTTTAAAAGAAAAACATAACATAACTTTAAAATGGATTACAAAATAAAGTGCGGAAAATACATATAAAACATAATTTTTAAAAGACTAAGAAGCGACTTCATCCTCGAACCGAACACTCAATCCATCCATTTCCATTCTGCCTCAATACACATCCCCCAAGCTGCCAAGAACCCTTCTGCCACCATAGCTACTTTCCTGCACATATAAACATAAAGGAATGAGCCTAATGCCCAGCAAGGAAAATCTAACACATAAATCATATACATAAAATTAATATCAACATATACTAAAACATATCATAAACATATGTCACACATACTATAATGGCCATTATTACTTGGGGCTCGTAAACTGCAAAAGTCATATGCCCATTAGATTTGCGGGGCTTGCTAGCTAAGCAAGTCATATGCCCATAAATTTATTGGGGCTTGTTAGTTATACAAGTCATATGCCCAAGCTACAATCATACATAATATAACATATAACATAACACATAAATCATAAGATAACATATAACATAACATATAAAATCCTATCCTATTTTCCTTACCAAATATACCGGGATATGAGAACAGGTTTGGGACTTTGGGACACTCCTAAAAACCATCAAAGGAAGGTGAGTATACTAAAGAAAAAGGGATGAAAATAATGAAAGAACTATACCATCGAAAGATACTTACCAAGAACCTTATGTTCAAGATCTTAGATTTCCTAACCAAGAATAAAGAATAGAGTTAGGATTTTGAGTAGAAAACTATAAGAACTTAAGGAAACAATACAGAAATGAACTAGAATTTGGAATACCTTTAATGCTTCTATGACCGAACTACACCTCGAACCGAAAAATACTATGAACCTTACTTCCCGAGTGTTTATTAAGCTTATAAAGTTAAAGCTTAACTCCCAACCCAAGTGTTTAAGCACTCAAAAATAACCTAGCAGCTTGCAGCCTCTAAACTTAGCTTGATGAATGAATAAATGGCTGGGTACTAGGTCCTATTTATAGAGTTCAAGAATGAAAAGATCTTCATTTAACTTGAATAAAATAATGGCTTTTTAATTGAAAAATATTTGAATTATCTTTCAGCAGAGGCTGAAGACTCGGTCAGAAAGATGCTGGACTTATCAAGAGGTTAAAGATTAAATTAAGCTCGGTTTCAAAAACATTCAAAAATCATTCAAAGGAGCCAATATATCTCCCCTAGTAGGCGATATATCATCTGGGCTAATATGCCCAAGGCTCGTCGAGTTGGTAGTGCGAAGTTACGTGTTTTTTGTATCCCCGTATTGCGATATATCGCCCTCTATAGCTGCAATATATCGGCATACGCTGAATATTTAAACACGAAATTGCATGTTTTCAGCCTAATTTAAATTGAGTAAACAGCCTTGACTAAGTCCTCTAACTATTTCAAAGCTGCTGACAGACCCTAGGATATTCAAATATTAATCTTAATAAACTTATTCCTCAAAAATACTTAATTATCATTAAACATACACATGACAAGTGTTACTTTCTTATTGGGTCTGTCTAAACCTTATAATATAATAAATATCACCATCAATATTAGTCATATTAATCAAACCTTAGGTTAAAATTAATATTCTTAAACTATAGGTTAAACTTAGAAAATCTACAAGTGTTACTACGAGTGTCCAATTAAATCCCGATCTAAACCAAAATCCACAGTCATAAAAATACTACAATTATTACTATTACTACTACTATCTAACTAGCTAAGTAAAGTTCTTGTACTTTACAATTCTCCCCTACTAAAAAGAATTTAGTCCTCGAAATTTACTTACCAAATAACTTCGGATATCGACCTTGCATGTCCTCCTCCAACTCCCACGTTGCCTCTCGTTCATAACTATTACTCCATAGGACTTTGACTATAGGAATGCTCTTGGACCGTAACTGCTTCACCTTTATCCAGGATGATAACGGTCGATCCTCGTAACTCAAGTCTTTCTGGAGTGCTATCGTATCGTACTTGAGGATGTGAGACGGGTCTGTAGATACTTGGGTATCATCGAGATGTGGAACACGTTGTGACTATCTGCTAGTGCTGGCTGTAGAGCTAGTCTATATGCAACTGCTCCCACTTTGTCCAATATTTCAAAAGGACCTATAAGTCGGGGACTAAGCTTGCCTTTCTTCCCAAACCGCTTTACACCTTTCATAGGAGATATCTTCAAGAAGACTTGACCTCTGACTTTGAATTCCACATCGCATCGCTTGGCATCCACATAGATTTTCTGACGGCTTTGAGCAGCAAGCATCCGATGTCTGATAAGCGTTACTGCTTCTTGAGCTTGTCTAACAACTTCGGGACCTAGAAGCTGCCTTTCTCCTACCTTGTCCCAGTGCAACGGTGATCGGCACCTCCTTCCATATAGCAATTCATAAGGTGCCATCCCGATCATTGACTGGTAGCTATTGTTATAGGAAAACTATATCAGCGGTAAGTACTTATTCCATGATCCTCTGAAATCAAGTACACATGCGTGTAGCATATCTTCTAAAATCTTAATCGTACGCTCAGACTATCCGTCTGTCTGAGGATGAAAAGCTGTACTAAGACTTAACTTAGTACCCATAGCTTGCTGTAAACTCCCCCCAAATCTTGATGTAAACATCGATCCTCTATCTGACACTATTGTCTTGGGGATTCCATGCAACCATACTATCCCTTGGATGTAGATGTCTGCATATTGGTCTGCCGTGTATGAAGTCTTAACAGGCAGGAAATGACTATCCAAGCGGAATCATGCTGCTTATTCGTTCTTGGCAAACCTGTCACGAAGTCCATAGCTATATCGTCTCACTTCCATTCTGGTATGCTAAGTGGCTGCAATAAGCCTGCAGGCAACTGATGTTCTGCTTTCACTTGCTGGCATTTAAGACACTTAAACACAAACTCTGCTATGTCCTTTTCCATCCCTGGCCACCAATAGATTGCCTTAATGTCATGAGTCATCTTGGTCGACCCTAGGTGAACTGAGTACGGGGTACTGTGCGCTTCTTCTAGAATCATCTTCTTAATCCTTTGATCATTTGGCATGCATACCTGATCCTTATATCTCAATAAACCTTGACTAGATATTGAGAAATCTGTGGTCTTGCCTTCTCGGACTGCATCCATATGTGATGCTAGTGTGTCGTCATGTCCCTGACCAATCCGTATGTCTTCTAGCAGATTCGACTGGATAGACAAGTTAGTTATCTTGCCGAAAACTACTTCTATTTCGGCACTGATCAGCTCCTGTTGTAGCAGCTTTTCTATTCCGACTAAAGCTGCCAAACTTCCATAACTTTTCCTACTAAGCGCATCGGAAACTACGTTTGCTTTTCCCGGGTGGTATAGGATTTCGCAGTCGTAATCCTTCACTAATTCTAACCACCTGCACTGCCTCATGTTGAGCTCCTTCTGAGTAAAGAAGTACTTTAAACTTTTGTGGTCCGTATAAATCTCGCACCGTTCTCTGTAAAGATAATGGCGCCAGATTTTCAACGCAAAGACCACCGTTGCCAACTCCATATCATGAGTTGGATAGCGCTGCTCGTACTCCTTCAACTGTCGTGAGGCGTAGGCTATCACCTTATCATTTTGCATCAGCACGCAACCCAACCCTTGCTTTGATGCATCGCAGTAGACTATGAACTTATCGTTGGGTGTTGGTACACAGAGTACTGGTGTTGAGCAAAGCTTATCCTTAAGCAACTGGAAGCTTTCTTAACATCTATCATTCCAGTTGAATCTTTGCGATTTCCAGGTTAGATTGGTGAGCAGAGTGGCTATCTTAGAAAAGCCCTCTACGAACCTCCTATAATAACCTGCTAACCCTAGAAAGCTTCTTACTTCAGATGCGTTCTTTGGCCTTGGCCAATCCTTCACGGCCTCTACCTTTGATGGGTCTATTGCAACTCTGTCTTTTGATATAACGTGCCTGAGGAACGCCACTTGCGAAAGCCAAAATTCGCATTTCTTGAACTTGGCATAGAGTTGATGCTCCTTCAGTCATGACAAAATCAACCTCAAATGTTCCTCATGCTCTACTTCATCCTTAGAGTACACTATGATGTCGTCGATGACCACTACAATGAATTTATCTAAGTAGTCCTTGAAGACTCTATTCATCAAGTCCATAAACGATGTTGGTGCGTTAGTAAGACCAAAGGAGATAACCAAGAACTCGTAATGTCCATAACGAGTTCTAAAGGCTGTTTTAGGAATATCTTCTCCCTTTACCTTGAGCTGATGATATCCGGACTGTAAATCAATCTTTGAGAATACAGTCACGCCTTGGAGTTGATCAAACAAGTCATCGATCCAGGGTAGTGGGTACTTGTTCTTAATTGTTACCTTGTTCAGCTCGCGATAGTCTATACACATTCACATGCTTCCTTCCTTTTTCTTCACGAATAGCACCGGGGCTCCCCATGGCGAATGGCTCGGCCTAATAAAACCCAAGTCTAGGAGTTCTTGTAGTTGCATCTTTAACTCCTTGAGTTCCGTAGGTGCCATTCGATATGGTGCCTTGGAAATAGGCTCGGTGCCCTGTACTAATTCTATCGTGAAGTCAATTTCCCGAGTCAGCGGCAATCCTGGCAAGTCATCGGGAAATACCTCTGGGAATTCTCTTACAATACGGACATCTCCAACCTTGAGTGGTGTTTCCTTTACCACATCTGTGATGCTGGCTAAGAACGCTTGACATCATTTTGCCATCATTCTTTGAGCTTTGAGAGATGATACTAACGGGTGCGTAATCCTGAAGCTTGTCCCATGAAGCATAGTTTCTGGCCGTCAGGAGTCTCGAACATCACCTTCTTGCGTTTGCAGTCGATGGTTGCGCCATGCCGTGCTAGCCATTCCATGCCTAGTATTATGTCAAAGTCCTTGATCACCAGTTCTATCAGGTCTCCTTCTAGTTCTACGTCCTCAACCTTAATCGGTACGTCTCGTACTATCCATGATGATAGAACTACTTTGCCCAAAGGCAACTCGGTTACAAACCTAGTTCTAAATCTTTCACAAGGTTTATCTAGTTTTTCTATCATTCCTAACGAGATATATGAATGAGTGGCTCCCGAATCAAATAATACAGAGCATATGTTATTGAGGATAGAAACCTGACTTGTTACCACCTTATTGCTAGCATCAGCCTCTCCTTGGGTTAAGGCAAAAACCCTAGCAGGAATCATCCTGTTGTCCTTCTTCCCTTCTGGCTTGCGCTGAGGACAATCTCTTTTTCGGCGTCCTTCCTGACCACAGTTAAAACACTCCTTGGTGTTTGCACGGCATTCTCCATGATGTTTCTTCTGACACTTAGCACATGGCGGGTATTCCACATAACCCGGCCTATTTCCCCTATTATTTTTCCTTGCCCTCTTATCCCTGGCAGATTGTTTGTTATAAGGATGCCTTCTCTTCTGACCGTTACTGTTGTTGCCAGAATGATTGTTGCTATTATGGTTGTTGTTCCGACTGGTCTGAGGTTGACTCTGCTGTCTAGGCTCAGGCTTACTGGCTTCTTCTTTACTTACATTAGCCTGCAACCTCTCTACTTCTATTGTCGTTTCTAGAACGTCGGCATACGTAGTATTTCCTGGGTTTGCTAGCTTAACCCACAGCTCGATCTTTGGTCGAAGTCCTCTAACGAACTTGGACACCCTCAAATAGTCGGTTGGAACCATTTCTAGAGCGAACTTGGCTATGCGGTCGAACTATCGAGCATACTCTGCCACTGATAAACTACCTTGCTTCAAGTTGGCGAACTCCTCGACTCTCGAAGCGAGTACAGCCGAATTGTAATACTTCTTGTGGAACAGCTCCACAAATCGAGTCCATGTCATGGTGGCAACATCATGCGATTGCTGGACTAAGTCCCACCATATCCTGGCATCCTTCTTGAGCAATGACGAGACACAGGATATACGGTCAGCATTACTGAGATTCATGTGCGTCCAAATTGGCTCCACATTCCTTAGCCACTCTTCTGCCTCAAAGGGGTCTGTAGTCCCTTTGATGTTTGGAGCGTGCTACTTGCGGAACCTCTCATAAACTAGCCCCATATGTTGTACTAGATACGGCGCGTAGTTTGCCACTGGCCATCCCCCATATGGACCAACTTGTTGGGGTGCTGAGGCCATTTGCTGTGGCTGCGGTGGAGGCTGAGGCTGAGTCTGAGGCTGAGCCTGTTGTTGCTGTTGCTGCAAAAGTTCCTCGACTTGTTGTTGTAGTTTGGCGATCTTCGCAGTGTTGTCAGCTGGCGGTGCCGGCGCGTTGCGGCTCGTAGTAGAACGCACTCCCCTTTTGCGAACTGGAGGGGCTTCATTGCTCACTAGAGCAGCATTGTAGGTGTTTCCGTTGGTGCGTGCAGATCTTCGGAGCGACATCGTAGCAGAGTTCTAACAGTTAAAAGAAACATGTTAGAACTTTACCTAATAGGCTCTAAGGCAAAACTTATTCTAAACAGACATAACTCGGACCTATTGATTATGACTTCTTATGACAATTATATAAGTCTTCTTTATTTTTATTTTTTAGAATGGGTTTCTATACTTAGAAAAACAAGCCATCTTTATTATTTCTAAGTCTGTTTCTAATCATCCTATATGACTAAATTCTCAAGCTCGAAACTTATCTTTGTTCCAAAGTTAACCATATTGAGGGAGGGCTGGGATTAGTAAAATCGTTCCCACTACTATGGCCCCCTAACTCTCAATATAGAAACTTGGTTCATTGATTTGTATCCACCCTCACCGAACTTAGTCATTATTTATTTTATTTATTATTTATTATGATTGCGAAATAAAAATCAAACTCATACATGATAACAAAATAACATGATATTAATTTGGAAAAGAGTTTTCACTAATTACAACCATAAAACAAACAATGAAATTAATTATTCTAAAAATCTGGATCTTCTACATCCGATCCTTCATCTATCATATCATCATCTAACTCTTCATAATCTTCATTATCATGTGCCTCAAAATGTCCTCGAGGAAGGTTCGTAAAAATTCTATGTTTTTGCTCATTTGTAAAATAAAATTCTGATTTTGAAGTGAACCTAATTAAGAGAAAGTAATATCACATTGCTGCTGGCAGTTCATCTTCATCATCCATTGTTTCCCATATCTCCTCTAAGGCTGCAATTACAGGATGAAAATCTCTAAATATTCTAATTACTAAAACGTATTGTTCCGTTGCTCTCATCATGATCTTCTTAGACTCTTGAAGGTGACTTATTTCTCTGTGGAACAAAAGTAGCCTCCAAGTGATTTTCTCTAGTGTTCCTATGGTGTTTCTCGGTTCTCTTATTCTCTTTCAAGCCTTAATGGCTCGGATATCCTCATAGGTTAATGCTCCGTTCATACTTAACTGAAAACATAAATGCTAAAATCGTTAGCTATACATATAAGCATAATAACTATAATTTAAATACTTACTTGGCGGTCAGATTCGGAGCTTTGAGTGTGTGTATCAAGGAGAACTTCATGCGAATGGACCGTGTGCTCTGATACCAACTATAATGACCCAACTACTCTTGACTTTAGACCATTAATGACTACTATACATAGACACTAATTTTTAATAAAACTTACAAGTGAAATAATCATAACTTTATTAAAACTTGTAAAAAACAAATGTTAAACTACATAAAATTACAGTAGGATATGGGATCCCATTGTTTTTAAAAGAAAAACATAACATAACTTTAAAATGGATTACAAAATAAAGTGCGGAAAATACATATAAAACATAATTTTTAAAAGACTAAGAAGCGACTTCATCCTCGAACCGAACACTCAATCCATCCATTTCCATTCTGCCTCAATACACATCCCCCAAGCTGCCAAGAACCCTTCTGCCACCATAGCTACTTTCCTGCACATATAAACATAAAGGAATGAGCCTAATGCCCAGCAAGGAAAATCTAACACATAAATCATATACATAAAATTAATATCAACATATACTAAAACATATCATAAACATATGTCACACATACTATAATGGCCATTATTACTTGGGGCTCGTAAACTGCAAAAGTCATATGCCCATTAGATTTGCGGGGCTTGCTAGCTAAGCAAGTCATATGCCCATAAATTTATTGGGGCTTGTTAGTTATACAAGTCATATGCCCAAGCTACAATCATACATAATATAACATATAACATAACACATAAATCATAAGATAACATATAACATAACATATAAAATCCTATCCTATTTTCCTTACCAAATATACCGGGATATGAGAACAGGTTTGGGACTTTGGGACACTCCTAAAAACCATCAAAGGAAGGTGAGTATACTAAAGAAAAAGGGATGAAAATAATGAAAGAACTATACCATCGAAAGATACTTACCAAGAACCTTATGTTCAAGATCTTAGATTTCCTAACCAAGAATAAAGAATAGAGTTAGGATTTTGAGTAGAAAACTATAAAAACTTAAGGAAACAATACAGAAATGAACTAGAATTTGGAATACCTTTAATGCTTCTATGACCGAACTACACCTCGAACCGAAAAATACTATGAACCTTACTTCCCGAGTGTTTATTAAGCTTATAAAGTTAAAGCTTATATTCCCAACCCAAGTGTTTAAGCACTCAAAAATAACCTAGCAGCTTGCAGCCTCTAAACTTAGCTTGATGAATGAATAAATGGCTGGGTACTAGGTCCTATTTATAGAGTTCAAGAATGAAAAGATCTTCATTTAACTTGAATAAAATAATGGCTTTTTAATTGAAAAATATTTGATTTATCTTTCAGCAGAGGCTGAAGACTCGATCAGAAAGATGCTGGACTTATCAAGAGGTTAAAGATTAAATTAAGCTCGGTTTCAAAAACATTCAAAAATCATTCAAAGGAGCCAATATATCTCCCCTAGTAGGCGATATATCGCCTGGGCTAATATGCCCAAGGCTCGTCGAGTTGGTCGTGCGAAGTTACGTGTTTTTTGTATCCTCGTATTGCGATATATCGCCCTCTATAGCTGCGATATATAGGCATACGCTGAATATTTAAACACGAAATTGCTTGTTTTCAGCCTAATTTGAATTGAGTAAACAGCCTTGACTAAGTCCTCTAACGATTTCAAAGCTGCTGACAGACCTTAGGATATTCAAATATTAATCTTAATAAACTTATTCCTCAAAAATACTTAATTATCATTAAACATACACATGACAAGTGTTACTTTCTTATTGGGTCTATCTAAACCTTATAATATAATAAATATCGCCATCAATATTAGTCATATTAATCAAACCTTAGGTTAAAATTAATATTCTTAAACTATAGGTTAAACTTAGAAAATCTACAAGTGTTACTACGAGTGTCCAATTAAATCACGGCCTGAACCAAAATCCACAATCATAAAAATACTATAATTATTACTATTGCTACTACTATCTAACTAGCTAAGTAAAGTTCTTGGACTTTACACTAGGCAACACGATGAAGAACCTTAGAAACCAGATAGCGGGTGCGCAAAAAAGGATGCTGGAAGCCAATAAGTTCATGGAAAAATCTCCACTTTCGAAGGAGATCCAAGAAGAACCTCTCCCATCTTACCCAAAAAATCACGCACAACATCTTGAGGAGGGGAATGCCTCCCGAAACAATGCGCCTTCCCTGACTATGTGACATCCACTAGGAGGCACGTCAATGTAAAGCAAGGCAAAAATGAAATCTTGAGAAAGTGTAACGACCCAAATTCACTAATTAGGCGTAAGGGTCTTGATTAGTGTGCCTGGAGGGCATAATGGAGATTATGTGTGATTTTAATGATTAAGATGCATGATTATGATTTAAAGCATGTTATATGACTATGTGTATTATGTTATATGATAATTATGCTATGTGATTTGTACCACGTGGGTGTGGTGATATCAATGTGATGCACGTGCCGAGACGGTCCTAGAAATCTAGATAATAGTAACTGGTGATTTGGTAACCTGCGTAACTGTTAGTAACCATAGAGAGTAAGAGGTTTTGTTGGAAAAGTGGTAAAATTGTAAAGTTAGTAAAAAGGACAAGTGTGCCCTTGAGGTTTAGTTAGAAAGGGATATTTGTGGAGGGATAAAGTGGTCTTTTGGCAATGGTTTAGATAAGTTTCAGCTAAGGAAAATGCAATCACATATAACACTTTGGGAAATTGGTTTATGCTGAATTTTGGAGACCTAGATATAGAGCAGAAGAGAAAGAGAAGAAGGAAGATGAATTTGGCTCTTGGAAGGAGAATCAAGGGGTTTAGAGTTATCAAATCAAGCCTAGGCTAAGAATACTCAGAGGTAATGATTTATCTAAGATTTGTTTAAGTTTCAAGTCTGGTTTTTAGAGGATAGGCATGAATTGAAGCAAGTTGGTGACTGGTTTTGCATGAATTCAGAGTTGGAATAATCAAAAGAGAAGGTGATTTGAAGCTAGAGTTGAGGAGAATTCAAGCTGGGTTCTTGACTGAGGTAAGAGTGTATCATGTTTAATTTTCATAGCTATTATGGTTTAAGAATCTATAGGGGCTGGTTTACACTTTTCTCAAGCTTTGGCTCAAGGGTTTGAATCTGAAATTTAAGTGTGAATTATGTGGGTGGTTGTGTAATTGAGCTAGATTATAATGTTTGTAGGTTGTTGATTGGTCTATGTGGGGTTTTAAATTGGTTTTGGGGCTTAGGTATGAATTTGGGATGGTTTGGAGTGATTTGGGTTTGAGAAAAACGTAAGGAAAAACCCAGAAATCTGGGTTCGCGAAGGAGCGCCGCGGCCCTGTTCTTGGGCGTCGCGGCGCGAGGCTGTTTCTGGGCAGAGCAATTTCTCTGACTTGCTGGGCGCCGCGGCTCTAACTTGCTGGGCGCCGCGGCCCTATAGGGCAGCGCCGCGGCGCTAGGCCAATTTCAGAGCATGGGGTTTTGCAATCTTGAGCCTTTGCTCCGAGGGTTCGGGGGATGTCTTCGGTGCATTTGTGATGTGATTAGGTCTTTGGAGAGGCTCGGGGTAGAGGACCGTGCTCGCGGCTTTGAGGCATCGGAAACTAGTGAATTGAAAGGTAAGAAAACTGCACCCAGTTGTATGATTGTGATGCGACTAAGTGCTCCCGAGAGTTGTATCGTGTCAATGTTGGTATTACGCCATGGGACATGTAAAAGCGGTCTAAGAGTGCCGTACATGGTTTTAGCGCGCAAAGCGCGGATTGGCCACTGGTAGCCAAGGGTAATGGGATAACGGAGGGAGCAACCTGAGGGCGCTAGCCCTAGTTATCGTTTGTGAACTGTAAATGATATAAATTGACATGCCTAGTATGTGGAATACTTGATTATACTGGTTGATGATATGGTTGGGATTATGTAATGCAATGTGGGATTTTGACTTGTTTGCTAATTGCTTTTGCTTTGTTGCTATTGTGTTTTCTTGCTGGGCCTTGGCTCACGGGTGCTACATGGTGCAGGTAAAGGCAAGGGCAAGCTGGACCAAGCCTGAGGTGGAGAGCTCCGAGGTGAAATGTACATAGCCAGCGGTTCGACCGCCACGGTCGAGGAGTGGACCAGGACAGGGATCACCTAACTACTTGTTTTGCCTTAGTATGGCCGGTTGTTGTAAATAAACCTTGAATCTTTTGTAAACGGTCTTTGAACTTAATATTTTTGGGATCCCATGTAACAGATGATACTTTTTAATGAAAATGTGGCTTTTGAGACCAAAACGCTTTTAACCCTAGCTCCTTTATAGTTTCAATGACACGATTTTATTTAAATGACTTGGTTAGCAAGTCTGGCACTTTATAAACGCACAGTGTAACGGTCTTGGCTATCCAGGGCGTTACAGAAAGTATATCCAGCACTTCAACGCAGAGGTAGCCAAAGTGGGAAGGTTATGTAAGGACGAGTTGAGAATGGTCATCACCGCAGGGCTACATCCGAAGACTGAAATGTGGGGAAGTATGCTCAAGAGAGAAATAGAGGACATATGCAACTTCTATGAAAGAGCTTTAGAATGCATCTGAGCAGAGGATGAACGTAACCAGCTAAGGATACGCGCCTGAGAGGGAATATCGGGTAAAGCTCCACTTTTGGTACGATGAATCAAAGAGGTTACCCTAGTTAACCTCCCAACATAGTTGTACATCCTCCCCTCAGAAGCAGCTATAAATTAAAAGGGTCACCTAGTTGCCCTGGTACGAAGTAGACACATTGTTGCCATGAATACCTATGTACTCTACTCATTCTTAATGAATATGTTTCTTATTGGCGTGTCACACTCTTCATTTACACAAGCACATATCTGCCTCTTGTATACCCATTACCAATTGAAATTATCAAAGTACATGAGCAAAATGATCAAAGTGCCCAACGAAATAAATCTCACCAACCACTTGGGGGCAGAGTATATAGCAAAAAAAATAAAGAAGAAAACCTTGCAAGGCACCTCTTGAGTTCATGAGGGTTAGCTACCCTTATGGATATCAAGGGAGCCAAAAGGTTCTACAGGGATAACCTCACGACAAAGGCTAGACACCTCCGCGAGGGAGTATGGTCTCAATGAGGATATCCGCTGATAAACCTAGAGCACTTATTGAATTCATAAGGATTAGCTACCCTTATGGATGTCAAGGGAGCCAAAAGGTTCTACAAGGACAACCTCGTGATAGGCTAACACCTCCATGAGGGGTAATGCCTCAAGGGGGACATCCACCAATAATCCTAGAGCGGTCACCAAGTTGTCTAGCCAAAAAGTGTCCGAAAAAAGACACTTGTGAAAAGAAGCCAAAAGTTTTCACGAGGATAACCCCTTGATAAAGGCTGATATTGTTGGGAATAGTGTCCTTAAAGAAATTGTAGTTGACAAATGTTTTGAATGAAATAAATAATTGAACTGAATTATTATATATGTAGACTATGTCCGATATTATGTTGATAATATTAAGTAAATATCAGAAAATTCCAAAGTTTATCTATGTGGTCTTAATCTCATATTGGTATGAGAGGATCGAGATTAAGATAATAAACTTAAAACAGTTCGCAGTAAAATAAAGTTATGGAATCTTTAAATTAATTATCGCTAGTACGGTTCATTAGTATTATGAATACAAGTGACCTAGATCTGGGTCACTAGTGTAGTAGGATACTTTAGTGAATGTACTTTATATATAGCGATATATAGTTACTGGACCAGATGTGATTTGTTAATACTTGTTTAAACATCGTTTCATAGTATTAATCAAACACATCAAACGATGATCATATACGTGATGATCTTAATCCTGAGGTTGCTATGAACTCCTATATATGTCATCTGATCTTAATCATGCATTAAGGTTTGTCAGAATGATCAGGCTAAGAACAATTGTTTTGGGGACTCAATGAAATATATGGCTGGGAACATAGTTTAACAAATATGAAATCTATACCTTCTTATAGATTGAATAATGGTTCTCTGTTGGGTTGACTTTTGGAACTGAAAATGTTATTAGTACTCATGTCGCAAACTTTTTGTGACACAACCTTCACTAGTAAAGTCAATGGTACTCTAGGAACAAGATATAGCTAAAAGGGTAAAACAGTAATTTTATTCCCTTTTAATTATGAACCATTAATAGAGGATTAACGTTGTATGTAATGATTATATCAATGGACACTTTATTCTTTAATAAAGTACTCTCTAAATATATGTCTATAATTATCAAGAGTTCAATCTCATATTTATAGTGGAGTAATCTTGAGATTAATAAATATGATTATTTAATCAAAGAGCTTTGATTAATAATTTAATATTTATTGGAGCTTGATATTATAGGTCCATAGGTTCCCAGGGTGGGTTTATCAAACACCATATCAAGGTAATAGTTGATACAAGGGTAAAACTGTATTTTGGAAATTTGAGAATAATTTTGTTCTTCGGGTCAAGTATGCAATTATATAATAATTGAGGTTAAATAATTAATTTGGACTTAATTATTAAATTTTTGAAAAATATGTTTATTAATTTAAATATATAATTTTCGAAATTCATATATATAAATAAATTAATTATTTTATCTGAGTGGGAGAAAATAAAATTGGTAAGCCGAAAATAGTTTTTAATTTATTGAATTTTAAAAGATGATGACAATGATGATCATCAATTTAAATTTTAAAATTTGAAATATAGTTGTCATCTTTTCCTTAAAAAGATAAATACCTTATTTTGTGGAATGTTGATTTTAGTTAAATAGATAAAGAAAAGAAAAATGCAATATCCCTGAAAAGGGAAATAGCAGTTCACAGACTGCGCCATGCGTGTATTAGTACACTAATATTGTATCAATGTTATTTTTATTTTATTTATTTAACTAATTAATAATTTGAAAATAGATATTTTCAAGTTTGGTAAGTTAGATATTTACCTAAATCAAATCCTATCATCATTATGATATTATTATTAGGAATAATAAGATAATAGAATAATCTATATATATATATATATATGATATAGAATAATAAGAAGAAGATATACACAATATACTACACAAGTGAGAGATACAATTCAGAATAGTTATCAGAATTTTTGTCAAACAAAATGTTTATAATCTTCTTCTTTATTCTAACATTTCTCAGACCATAATCCAAGTTCTCATATGTTGATAAATACTTTTGATTCCTAAATTACAAACTCATGTTCTCTATGTGCCCACACACATCTTAAGGTGTAGAGAACACTCCGGAAGATCGTGGTTTGAGTACTCAAAGCGTTGGATAGGAAGATCGAAATATATATGAAAAGACTCAATGACACTTGATAGGCTTCAAGAGGTAAATACTTATGTTCTTGAATATTTATCTATATGTTTATATGATATATATAAATATATTGTATATTTATATATATGTTGCATGATTAATAATATTGTATGCTAATGTTTCCGTCCGGATGTTTTCTTGTTCATATAAATTGTTTATATGAGTGATGAAATTTTTTTATTGTTGTACACAATGGGCCCACCACGCCAATTCCCTTGCGTACTCTAATTATTTTTCCAACAGATACTTCCATGAGGAGAAATGTCTCAGGGAGAGCATCCACCAATAAGCCTAGAGCAGCCACCAAAAAGGGTCCTAAAAGAGAACCTTGTAAAAATAGTACTATGCATAATGACGAGAATGATGTTTCTCGCAATAAATAACAAGCGCGCATGAAAATATATAAAAGGATAGCAATAACCCAAAGGGTCAACATATCCTTACAAATACAGTAAAGGTGCACCGAAGAGACTATTACTACCGGTCTAGATAAAACATCAGCAAGTTATCAAAAAAAAACCTATCAAACCCCTTTTGCTCCTGCATACAGGAGCGGGCTCAAAAGGACCTTGGCACCATCAAGCTAAGAGAAATGAATGTAAGAATTGTCTTCAAGAAGAAGGTCTATTTATAGAAGGCTCAAACTCATCCTAGCCATTGAATCCAATATTTGATCCATGGTCAAGAATGAATCCTAAAACTTGCATTGGGATCTGCGACGCCAAATGATAGGCTCACATTCAATCCCAAGGACCCATGAAGATCACCACCTCCAAAGTGTGTTTCTACATACCACCAAAGCAAAGAAACACACTAACGCCACCTATGATTTGAAGACACCATACAGAAGAGTCAACCAGAGTGCCTAAAGGCCTTCTCATAGACTGGGGGGCAAGTTTGGATGCTAAAAACTCTGCACCAGTGAAAGACCCACATCTCTTGTCTAAGGTCCCTTGAAGGTCCATAGTAATCATGTCTAAAGCCTTATAAGGTCCACTCTGCTGATGAGTGAGGCCCTAGAAGCCCACTCACATTACAAGAATATCACACAAGGCATCAAGCGCCTCGCACGCACCCGTCACCTCGCACGCCCCTGGAGCCCCGCGCACACCTGGCGCCTCGCGGACCCCTAGCTCCTCACGTGCACCTGGCGTCTCGCGCGAATCAAGCACCTTGAGCGCCCCTAGCGTCGTGCGCGCACCCAACGTTTGTATGTAGGTTACATGATACCTCCTCGCTGCCTGCAATGCACCTCCAAGGAGCAAGGGCCTTGCATAGCGAGGCCTAACTCACCCAGGTGCCATGACACCCCCCTAATGTGTGTAAGGACACCAAAGCCCCTCGTGCTTTATGTCGCAAGCTCAACACAAGGATTCCCAACAGATGCCTCAATATAGGGAATATGGGGCCTGCATAAAGGGAACCCACACTACCCCAGTGAAGAACCAATAAGTTCTTCAACACTTAGTAGAAAATAACGATATTTATTGTAAAGACATATTTTGAATACCTGAGACCCACCACGTACGAGGTGTCTGAATAAGTACGGGATGTACGAACCTGAGAAGGTCATAGGCATGATCCCAACATCGTACCCGACAATTGGTGGAGGTACAAACCCGTATGAAGAGTGGAGGCACTAATTTAGCACCCCTGACCACATAATAGGGCTGACACTATGACCTTCTGTACCACTACAACCTGCACCATTACTCTGGCTGTAACATCCCAAATTTCCTAATGTGGCTTAGTGCCTGGATTAGGGGGCCGGGAGGCAATAATTGAGTTATTATGTGAATTATAATATAATATAAGTATGCTTGCATGTTAGAAATATTAAGTATGTGTATGTGTATGTGGGCCCATTTCTTATATAAGAAGGGTATTTTAGTAATTTGATCCGTTCAAGGTATAAATGCAAATATGTGTTTGTGTGATTGAGACCACATTATTATGTGGATATGTTTGGGTTACTCGACATGAGGCGATTTCGATGAGCAAGTTAGCGGAAAAGTCACAACGAGGTTTTATACCCGGTTCGGGGTGAGCTTGGGGGTATTTTAGTAATTTAGTACATTACCGGGAATTAGTGGGTAATGGGAAATTATTTGATAATCATGTGTGAATATTTGAAGTAACGGGAATTATAGGACATAGTTGTGAATTAGAGGGATATGAGACAAAGGACAAAATTTCCCTTGAGAGCATATGAAGAATAGGCTAAGGGTAAGGGGCAAATCAATCATTTTCTGTTTAAGTATAGAGTTTGGTGAGCTGGGAACTTCTGGGAAGGTTAGGGAAACTAAAAGAAAGAAGACTCAGCAGCTCTCTCTCTCTCTCTCCCTCGTTCTCTCTGTTTTTCATGAAGCTTGAGGATTTTTGAGGAAAATTGGTGGTCAATCTTAGGAATCAAGGTGTTAGGCTTGGGGAACTGGAGGATTAGCTCAAGATGATCAATATAGCAGAGGGCTACGCTAAGGGCTCAAATCGGGGATCGTACTCGGAGGGGCGTCTCTAGTACTTGCAATCGGATTGAAGGTAAGAAAACTGCACCTATTACGTGGATGTGTGATTAGAGATTAGTCAATGATGAGTAAAGACATGATTAAGGCTTTGGCTCAGTTGATGAACATGATTATAATTATGTTTGTGAATGTCTGAGTAGGTACACTAGAATGCGCATAATTAGGGTTATGCCTATGACTGCTATTTGAATGTATTATAATGCATTGCAATTGTTGATATGAATGCTATATGAGATATGTGGTTGTCTGTTGTGACTGGGAAGCTCGGTTTATACACCAGAGGGTTATTAGGTTGTCAAATGGGGATCGACTTATTAGTCGAGGGCATATTGGACTCGAGAGACTCGTCTTGTGAGTAGAGAATCCTAAAGCTTCGACTTACAAGGCGGAGGCATGTAAGGCTTGACTTATAAGTCAAGGACTTAAAGGACTTTGTTTATAAGCTGAGATTGGCATTGTGCACGTGGAGTGCAGGCCACCATGGCTGGGCCACCTTAGGAGTGCAACACGTACTTGACTGTCTCGGATGCCAACAAATTGAAAGGAAGTGCGACACGCGCTTGCGTGACCCCATGGTTGCCAACTTGTATAATGAATACGCCTGTTTCAGTTATTACTGTTTGATAGTTATATTACGTTGTGAATTGTTCAATGTGTTTTCTTAATGAGTCTTTTGGCTCATGGGTGCTTTGTGGTGCAGGTAAAGGTAAAGGTAAAGAGAAGCTCAACCAGCCATGAGTCAGAGGGAAATGTACATATGTAGTCCACTCGACCACCACGGCCGAGACGTACAAGGGAACTAGGGATGAACTCAACTTTTGCCGCTTAGGCTGACTTATTTTGTAACTTGAGTGATGTAATCAACTTTTAAACTGTTGTTTTTGGGATCCCGTGTAAGGAATATGCGTTTAATTTAATGAAAACAATTATGAGTTGGCCAAAAAGTTTTCATACCTATACCTTAGTGGCTTAGTCACACATTTAGTCCAAATGACTTGTTTAGCAAGTCCAGCATTGGTTTAAAACACACTTGGTAACGGACCCTAATTAGCAAGGCGTTACAACTTGGTATTAGAGCAGCCAAGGTTTAAGGGTTTCTGATGTTGGACTGGGCATGTACATTAAATGCTAAAGACAAGCTCGACTCAGGGTTGGGTAACTATTAATATAGTTATGTGTATATTTGCTTAAATGAATTATGTGTGCTTTACCTGCTAGTCTAAATAAGGAACATGAGTTATTCTGATAGGGTCTGGCCCTTGACTACTGCATGTAGGTTGAGAACGTGTTTATTAGCACGATAGATATTTGTAAATGCTATAGGGTTGCTTATTAGCGTCATTGAACTTGATGAATGTCAGAAACGCTTATTAGCGTTGCTGTATGTATACCTAGGATAGAGGACGCTCATATAGGCATACATGCATTGCATGAGATTTACTTAATGGGCGTTAACTCATTATTTTGTTGTTTTCTCCTTTTCAGGTGTGGCTTGATACTTGGACATCTTGTGGGCTCCGGACTCAGTAGCAAAGACTTTTATGAATAAGATTTTTTTCAAAAGTCTAGTATTATTGTATAAGATTAGTTTAATTCGACTTTGTAAATAACCAAGTGTTATTAAAGTTCAAATTTTTAAAAATTTTCGCATTTTTATAGACTTTGAGTTATGATTTTAGTGTTAGATACTAGTATATTTGTGTGATTTGTCCAATAAGTGTGCTGTAGACGTGTCCGGCGTAGCAAATGGTTACCCTTTAGATTCTAGATACATAATTATAAAATTTCCTAAATTTTACCTGCGTCCTTGACTTACATCCACACTCTTTATTGGAATATATAGAAAATATTATATATCACATCATCACCCGTTCGTTTAGATGCCATGTCCTATTATTTGGAGGAAAAACAATTAATGATGTTACATAAATATATTTTAAAACAATTAATTGAAAGGTGGGTTATATTTATTCAAACTCGGATCTTTCGATTCGATTAATTATAATTGTTTCCCATAGATCAAATAATGAATATGATAATCAATATATTATGTGTCACAAAAAATCTTTTGACTTTTTGTTTTAAATAACAATTGCTCTAACACTTTTGTCAATAAATAAATAATAATTGCTCTAACACTCTTCACCAAAAATAGTATAAACGAGTTCATGAGATGTGCATTACGTTGATCATAAGGATTGCCTCAAACTAAACGCAAGTAATGTAATATATTGGCACATATATAAAAGGGTTATTTTTTTCAACTAGCAAATAATATATAATGCACTTTTATTTTTAATATTTAATTTTCTGTTGTTGAATAAATTGACCATTATAAATTTGAAATTTAAGAAATACGACGTGCGTAAAATAAAATAGATAACCGCTACACACAGATTGAGCACGTGACTTAATTGGTATTATCTATTATTGTTGAAAAGAACCTTAACAGTTGACATTGACTTAAAAACATTATTGATGCATATAAAATCAACATCTGCTCCATCATCGATATAAAAATGAAACAAATAAATAAAGCAAAAAAAGATAATCACGCCTTTTGCTACTGTGATTGCCTATGCATGTCCTAGTGGAGTGGTAAAGACAGAGTTCCAAACTAATTAAAGTCATATATAATGAATATGGTCATTAGTATGAAAGTGTTCCTTTAAAAAAAAAACAAAAACAAATAAAGTAATTTATTTGAAAGAAAAAAAAAAAGATGTTGCTTTTGGTGAGTTTACAGAAATTATTAGAATTGATTCCTCCTTTTTCACTAAAATAAAAAGAAGAAAGATTGGTCTTGTTTGATGATGAGCTTCAAATGATACTTAATAGTTAATTAGTGTTGTTAATATATAATCTATTAACCCACATTTTAAGATCAATTCATTTAGATTAGGCAGATGCGACCTGTCTCTTATAAAAAATGATATGTGGATAAGCCCTTGTGGAAAATGAGTCACTACGTTTTTGACTATGATTGCTTGATGCATTATAAAAATATATAAAGAGGAAATTACATTTTATATGAGTTTTTTAATAAAGTTTGTAAAAATATGATTTTTTTTTTTTAAATTATTCTGTGACTTTTTCTTTTTTAAGAATTTTCACTTTTATAGGTTTAATTTATTATATTTTTGTATAAAAGTTAGTTTATGCCATAATTTTACTCTTAATCAAGTTTCTAATATTTAGTTAGTTAGCAATTGTGTTTCTCATTTTTTTTTTCTTTAATAAATTTTATCATACAAATTAGAAAAAATATAACCTCCATATTTATGCATAGCAACAGAATAAAAGTCATATTTATGAAAAATCTCCACATATAAATAAGAATACATTCATATTTATGTATAAATAGTTGGTTTTAAGAACAACAAATTTTAATTAAACAAATTAAAAATATATATTTATTAATTATATCAATATAAATTCAAATATTATAAAATATCACTATTATAGCTAGATATTTATTAATTGTATAAATATAATTTAAATGTTATAAAATATTATTATTATAATAATATTTAATATTAAAATAGATATTTATTAATTATATTAATATAAATTTAAATGTTAGAAATATTATTATTATAATAATATATATAATACAAGACTAGATATTTAATAATTAATAATTAAAATATATTTATTAGTTATATTAATATAAATTCAAATATTATAAAATATTACTATTATAACTAGATATTTATTAATTATATTAATATAAATCTAAATGTTATAAAATATTATTATTATAATAGTATTGAATACTACACTAGATATCTATTAATTATATTAATATAAATTCAAATTTTATAAAATATTACTATTATAATAATATCATTATTATAACTAGATATTTAATAATTATATTAATATAAATTTGATTGTTATAAAATATCATTATTATAATAATATTTAATACTACACTAGATATTTATTGAATATATTAATATAAATTCAAAAAAATATAAAATAATATTATTACAATAATATATAATACAAGACTATATATTTAATAATTAACATATTAAAAAAATATATTTATTAATTATACTAATATAAATTCAAATATTATAAAATATCATTATTATAATAATATTTAATTTAATTATATTAATATAAATTCAAATGTTTTAAAACAACATTATTATAATAATATATAATACAAAATTAGATATTTAATAGTTATATTAATATAAATTCAAATGTTATTATTATTATTATATAACATGTAATAGGTAATCATAATTTTTTATAAAATTTTGCTATAATAAATATTTAGTAATTATAATAATATAAATTTAAATATTATAAAATATCATTATTATTATAATATTTAATAATTACATTAATATAAATTCACATGTTATAAAATATTATTATTATATAATACATAATAAATAAATTATATATAAATTTCCTATGTGTAAAAATAATATGAATATCTAAGAAATTATAATAACATTTATCTTTTATCAAGAATAAACAAGTGTTTCTCCAATCAGTGAGATATAATTTGAATAATATCTATCGTATTATTATTATTTTTTTTTAAAAATCATAAATAATGTTTTAGTTTAATTTTTCTTTGAATATGTTGACGTCATTATTTTATATCTATTAATAATAAAAACTCAATAAAAATAATTAGTAAATTTTCTAAATAAAACAAAGTAAACATACATTGCATGTTACTTGCATCTAATTTTTCTTCATATGAAGTGTGTAGATAACATAAATTCTTGGTTTTAACGTATTTTTTTTTGTTAACTTTAACAGAATATTCTAAATATTTAACGAAATATACTTTTAAATATGATTTAATATAGATATTTATTATATTAATATAAATTCAAATATTGTAAAATATCATTATTATAATAATATTTAATACTACATATTTAATACTTATATTAATATAAATTTAAATATTATAAAATATCATTATAACAATTATATATAATACATAATCTTAATTTTTATTAAAAAATTATCATTTATATTTGAAAAGGTTATCATATTATATATTTTTTTAAAACCATAAACAATGTGTTGGTTTAATTTTTCTTTTAATACATTTCTGTCATTCTTTTATATATAATATTTTTTATTTATTTAAAATTTATATTATAATCATACAAATTTAATAAAAA
The DNA here is from genome assembly GCF_963169125.1 of Humulus lupulus. NCBI lineage: Eukaryota > Viridiplantae > Streptophyta > Magnoliopsida > Rosales > Cannabaceae > Humulus > Humulus lupulus. The sequence continues at coordinate 104,724,951 of NC_084800.1, read as the reverse complement.
TAATTAATAAATTATGTAAATAAAATTAAACAAACGTGCAATAAACCCTTATTTTTGTATTAAGTATAAATGTTTATATATATATATCTAATGTCTTGTATATAACTAGCTAGGTTTTAAAAAAATGGTTGTTAAATCTTGAAAATATCATACATATATATACAAATTATTCAAAGTTTTTAAATATATAAAAGATTAAATTAGGGGTAAAATATCTAATGTTTTCAAAATGTTGTACTTTTATATTTAATCTTTTTTTATATATAAATATACTCAATGTTTTTATAATGTTGTACTTTTATACCCAATTTTTATTTACCATGTATAAAGTATTAGGTATAAAAGTATAACATTTTGAAAAATATTATGTATATTTACTACAAAAAAATAAGTATAGAAGTATAACACTTTAAAAATATTAAGTATATTTACTGCAAAAATAAATAAATTAATTAAGCATAAAAATATAACATCTTAAAATCATTAAGTAGTTGAACCCTATGCAATATAAAATGATATATATAATGCAAAAGAAAGATATACATCCATCGACATATTAGCACTTTAATGTAACCTATAATCACTACACCAAAATGCTTATTTTGTGTCAGTCAAACGCGTCAGTCAATGCAGTTTACTGACGCCGTTGACCGAGATTGAGCATTTGTGTCAGTTGGGCACTGCCACAAATGCAAGGGCATTTGCGTCAGTACTAACACTGACGGTGTTAATGGGGAAAATTTGCGTCAGTGGCAATATGACGTTGTTAACGGGGACATTAGCGCCAGTGCCTAACTGATGCTAACGGAAGGTTTGCGTCAGTGGAGCACTGACGCAAACGTCTACGTAAAACGGGCGTTTAGTTAGACATTTGCGTCAGTGCCCCACTGGCGGCAACCTTTCGTTAGCGTCAGTTAGGCACTGACGCAAACACTGTTAGACCCCAATAATACACAACTTCATCCCCAATTTCCATTTGACCAAAAAACTTCTAAAATAATTCTCTACACGAAAATCCTCCACACCAGCGACACCTCTGACTTACTTGACCCATTTGGGTGAGTTTTTTTTTTCATATTTAAGGTTAAATTGATGAATATAATATGTTTATGAAGCTTATACATGGTTTTTTTTTTTTTTTGAATTTTTTGTGTAGATTTTTTATTCTTGATGGGGGTTGGGGTTTGTTTGTTTTTTTTTTTTTTCTCTACCTGGGTTTCGTTTTGCAGGAAGCGCTTGGTGGTGGTTGCGGTGGTGGTCGGGGTCGTGGGGGTGGCTGGGGTTGTGGGAGTGGATGGGAGTAGGGGTCTCATACAATGGCTGGCTAGGAGCTGGGTCAGTATTTGCGTAGCATTTTTTTTTAATGTAGCATTTGCGTGAGTGCTTAACTATCATAAATGCCAGATTTGTGGCAGTTCCTCACTGACGCAAACTGATGCAAATGTCACCCTGGTTTGCGTCATGAGATTCCGCATCATATATAAAATTGACGTAAAAACTCAATTATGGCAGTTAGAAAGTGACACAAATTCTCTTTTTTGTAGTAATGAATATTCTAAGAGTTTTAGATCTCCCTCATAGTGCAAATATTGTAGACATTATATTCGTTCAAATCAATCTGATTTAATCTGCTCTTTATCTTTAGGATCCCATGAAGAAGATAAAAAATAGCTCCAACATGTATACAATACATGAATCATTATATATAGAGAGTAAATTGTGGCTAAAATATCTTCTATTTTCAAAATGTTGTATTTTTATACTTAATCTTTTTTTTCAGCAGTAAATATACTTAATGTCATCAAAATATTATACTTTTGTACCCAATTTTTTTTTTTTTGCGGTAAATACTCTCAATATTTTTAAAATGTTGTACTTTTAAACCTTTTTTTTTTATTTTGAGAAATAATAGGAAAGTGAAAGAAAAATATCAGGTTTTAACTATATTTTAAATTTTAAATTATTTTCACTTTCTTATTCTTTCTCAAAATAATAAAAAAAATCATTTAAGATTTTAAAATTAATCAAAATAATCTAAACTTACATTTTAAATTGATGGGAAAGTATTTTTTAATTATTTTATATCATTTTTTATTATTTTTAATAAATAATTTATTAATTTTTAATCTAAAATAGTAATTTTGAGGGGTAATAAGAAAGATAAAATAATTTTAAATTAAAACCCTATATTTTTCCTTAACTTTCTTATTATTTCTCAAAAATAATAATAAAAATAAGTATAAAATCGCAACATTTTAAAAACATTGAGTATATTTACTGCAAAAAAAAAAAAAATTGGTATAAAAATACAACATTTTGAAGACATTGAGTATATTTACCGTCGAAAAAAAGAGTTTGTATAAAAGTGCAATATTTTGAAAATATTGAGTATTTGAACCACAATTTACTCTTGTATATATTATATGATAGTTTTTAGGGGACCACCAATGTAGTGCATTGTGTTTTCGGCATGTACATAATTATAATTTTAAATTTTTTACATGATTATATTTATACCAAGCATTCCACTATTTATTTAGAAATTTTGAATAATTTATGATACCGAAATTAGAGCTAAAATATTTTTTTGCACGAGTGTATAAAAAAATAGACAAGCGTGCAATAGATTTGAACATTGATATTGACACCGTAAATTATTCAAAATTTCTTAAAAAATATTGCAAAATAATATTTCTATTTTTGTGTTTAAAAAGTGTTTTTTTTTCTTTTAAAATATATGTGTGGTTTATGTATGTATATATATAGATATTAATATATATATATATATTTACATATTTATATTATTGATATTATAATAATATATAAATTAATTTAAAATTAGGATAATTATATTAGATATTATATAGATAAATATTACAAATATTATATTATTGATAGTAAAATAAAATATTTGAAATGAATAAAATATATTAAAAATATAATATTTAAAAGAAATAAAAAATCAATTATATGGTGTAATGTAAAAATTTGATATAAAATGGAGAAAGTGAGATTTTGGTGATGCATTTTGAAAGATAGGGTAGAGAAGCAACTGTGAATGCTCTTACACATTGCTTTAAACAACACTCACATCTATTGACGTAAATGACTCTTTTCTCTATTTTAGGGTAAAGAAGGATTAAAAAAGTGGGAAAATGATAATGTATTACTATCACATGATGTATTTTAAAGAACCAAATATAGATTGTTAGAGTACTCCCATCAATTCTTTTACTCTATCATTCAAAATATATCACAAAAGCTCTATTTTTTTTTTTATTTACATTAGATTTTTATGGTACACCATACAACAACTTCTCTATATTTTTCTTTACCTCATTTAACTATTATATATTTAAATATTTTTTATTAATTAAAATAAAAAATAGAAGAGAAATAGAAAGATAAATAATAAATAAAAATTAATTAGAGAGTGAAAGTGTTAAACAATAGAAAATACTCTCTGTTTTTCTCTGGCTCTTTTATTTTGCTATTGTATTGACAAGTGTTCTAGTCTCTCTCTCACGTGTACTATAAATAGTCATTGTACTGTGTACCACTCTTTCACTCAAGGAATATACAATACACATTTTGTTCCTTCTGTCATGGTATCAGGCCTACCAAATGGCATCCGAAGGCAGTACTAGTTCTACCCCACCAATGGAAGATGAAAATACCCAAAACCCCCCTCAAAACCCTACCATCATTAACTCTGAAAACCCTTCTCATGGCGCCACCACCCCTGCTTTCTCACCCGCCCCTTACTCATCTTCTTCCCCAACCCTTCCCTCTTTTAACCATTCTATTTCTGTCAAACTTGATGATTCTAATTACTTATTGTGGAGAATGCAGATGTAGAACATCATCATTGCAAATGGTCTTGAAGGATACATTGATGGCACTGTGGTATGTCCATCTCAGTTCGTCGGCCCCGGCTCCTCTCAACCAAATCCAGAGTTTCAAGCGTGGCATCGATGCAATAGACTCCTCATGAGCTGGTTGTATGCCTCCCTCTCCGACTCCTCGCTTGGGCAGATCGTGAGCTTCACCACTGCAGCTGAAATATGGGTCTCTCTTGAACGAACTTACACTGCTGCCTCTTTTGCTCGCAGCTCAGATTTTCGCACAACATTACAAACTCTACGGAAAGATGGTCTTACTGCTTCGGTATACTTGCAGAAATTGAAATCTCTGTGTAACACTCTGGCTTCTGTTGGTGAACCCATCTCCCCTCAAGATCATCTCTCTTACCTCCTAAACGGGCTTGGCCCTGAGTAGAACGCTTTTGTTACACCTATTTTAGCTCGGCCTATTCCACCAACAATTGAAGAAGTTCATGCTCTGCTCCTTAGTTATGAAGCCCGTCTTGAACGCCAAACAGCCACAGCCTCCCTTAGCTCCCTTCAAGCCAATTTCGCCAAAATCCCCTTTCCTAAACCGAAACCAAAATCGCCTACTTCATCTCCACCACCACGTTATCCCTCCCCCTCTTCCCTTACTGCCTCTTCATTCTCACCCCAATAGAACTCACCCCGACCCCCATCCCGACCCTCCTCTTCCTGGATTTCTCCTAATTATTGTTTGCCCTCCCGACCACCTAAATGTCAAATTTGTTTCAAAATTGGTCACACCGCCCTAACGTGTTACCACCGTGCCAAATTCAACTTCCAACCCTCCTCATCCCCGAGACCATTCAATGCATACTTTACCCAACAAAGACCACAGTCATATGCCCCGTCCCCTACCTCATCCCCCGCTCCTCCTCTGCTGCCAACTCCCTCACTCCCCAACACGCTCACTGACTCTGCTTGGTACATGGACTTGGGTGCTTCCCATCATTTCACCCCTGACCTTAACTTACTGGAATCAGCCGCACCATACACTGGTACTGATCAAATTACTATGGGCAATGGTAAGTCTGCTCCTATTTCTCATGTGGGCTCTGTATATCTACCTTCCTCACTCTCTAAATCCCTTAAACTCTGTCGTCTATACTATTCTCCTACTCTGTCCAAAAATCTTATTAGCGTTTCTCAGCTTTGTCAAGATAATAATGCATATGTTGAATTTCATCCAACTCATTTTCTTTTCAAACACCAGGTCAGTCATCAAATCCTTCTCAAAGGTCTGCTTGATCAAGGGATCTACCGTGTCACCTCTTCGCCCAAGTCCTCTACCTCGGCCCCTCCTCATCTTCTCTATTCCACCAAGATGTCTATCGATCTCTGGCATTCTCGGCTGGGTCACCCATCTTCCGATGTTATTTCACATGTTTCCTCTACTTGTAATTTTTTGCTTCCAAGAAGAGATAGTTTATCCTTTTGTACCTCTTGTCAATTGGGAAAATCTCATAGGCTGAGTTTTCCTAACTCTGTATCTCAGGCTTCCAAGCCTTTTGAACTAATACATTCAGATATTTGGGGACTAGCCCCGGTTTCATCAATTACTAGTGTTAAATATTTTCTCTTGTTTATTGATGATTTCACTCGATTTACATGGTTTTACTTGCTTACTACCCGAGATGAAGCTTTTAATACCTTTCTTACTTTTCGAAATTTAATTTCCACACAATTTCATTCAAATATACAAACTGATCGTACTGATTGGGGAGGTGAATACCGACCCCTTTCTCAATTTTTCACCACTCATGGCATAACACATGAAATCTCTTGTCCCCATGCTCCGCAACAAAATGGTCGAGTGGAACGCAAAAATCGTCATATTGTTGAAACCGGGTTAACAATGCTTACTCATGCTCATTTACCACTCTCATATTGGTCGTATGCCTTTTCCACAGCCACTTACTTAATCAATCGCCTCCCAACTCGTGTCCTTCGTTACTCCAGCCCATACCAACTTCTTTATCACAAAGTTCCCAATATTCTCTCCTTCGTGTCTTCGGGTGTCAATGCTTTTCTTTCCTCCGTTCCTATAATCACCACAAACTTGAATTTTGATCTCATCCTTGCACCTTTCTCGGTTACAGTAGCAAACACAAAGGCTACTTGTGTCTCCACCCCACTTCCGGTCGCATCTTTGTCACTCGTCACGTTATATTCAATGAATCCTGTTTCCCCTTTTCTTCGGTCTCGGCCTCCACTCCTCCTGCCCAACAACCTCATTCCATTACCGCTTTTCTCCCCTTTTCCATCCCGACAACCACTCATGTTCCCCCCCTTAACCCGTCTCCTACCCCCCCCTGCCCCATTGTCCCCTCTTCCACCCCCCACGGCCTCTATTACATCCCCCACACCCACACCCTCACCCACAACTCCTCAGTTTCTTTCTTCCTCTCCTTCCTCTCACAGTCCTTCTACAATCAGCTCCTCGCCTACCTCACCCCCAACAATTCCCCTTGTGGTTGATATGCACGGTCCACATGAACTTCCCATTGCCCCTACTAATTTGCACCCCATGGTTACTAGAGCTAAATCGGGCATTCATAAGCCCCATTTATTTTTCAGTGTGGCTGTAGGTACCCCGGTTGAACCATCCACTTTTCGTGAAGCTAGTGTCGATCCCTGCTGGAATGCCGCTATGAGTACCGAGATTAATGCCTTAAAGTCACAAGGCACTTGGGTTCTTGTTCCTCCGCCTACAGGAGCTCGTATAATTGGTTGCAAATGGGTCTACCGCATCAAACTTTGTGCAGATGGCTCGGTGGAGAGGTATAAAGCCTGTTTGGTGGCCAAGGGGTTTCACCAAACACCTGGCCTAGATTATCACGAAACCTTCAGCCCCGTGATTAAGCCGAACTCTATTCGGCTAGTTCTTTCTCTTGTCGTTTCACTCAATTGGCCTGTAAAACAGATCGACATTCAAAATGCCTTCCTTCATGGTGATCTTACTGAAACGGTGTACATGATGCAGCCCCAAGGCTTTGTAGATTTAGCTTATCCTAATCATGTCTGTAAGTTTTCCAAGTCTCTTTATGGATTGAAACAGTCTCCGCAAGCCTGGTTTCTCAAGTTAAGCACGGCTATTCTTGACCGGGGTTTTGTTGCTTCACAGGCCGATGCTTCTCTTTTCATTTACAGGTCCAAAACTGTCGTGGTTCTACTTCTCATCTACGTTGATGACATTATACTTACTGGTTCATCTGATTCTGTTATTGCTGAGTTATTGTCCTTTCTAAACACAAAGTTTGCAGTTAAGGACCTCGGGCCTCTCCACTTTTTCCTCGGTATTCTGGTACATCGTTCCACTGCTGGCCTTCATTTATCACAGACTAAATATATTCGGGACCTCCTCACAAAAACCCAGCTACTTGATTCCAAACCCGTGGCAACCCCGATGGCTCTGTCTTCTTTGTCTCTGTATGATGGGGAGTTACTCACAGACCCAACACCGTATCGTAGTCTTGTTGGTACTTTGCAATATTGCACTATAACCCGCCCAGATATATCTTTCACAGTGAAAAAGCTTTGCTAGTTTCTACATGCTCCCACAGGTGTCCATTATCAAGCGGCAAAGCGGGTTCTTCGCTATCTCAAAGGTACGGAACACCTCGGTACACTCATTCATCCCGATACAACTCATGAACTTCACTGTTTTACCGATGCTGATTGGGCCTCTTGCCCCGATGATCGCGAAGTACAAGCGCCTACTGTGTTTTCTTGGGTCTTAATCTCATCTCGTGGTCATCCCTAAAACAGAAAGTAGTCGCCCGTTCGAGTACCGAGTCGGAATACCGTGCCTTAGCCAATGGAGCATCTGAAATATCTTGGCTTCAATCTTTACTTGCCGAACTTGGTTTTCCTCTTCGGGTTCCCCCTATGCTTCACTGTGATAATATGAGCACCCTCCATCTTGCTTCGAATCCCGTTCTCCACGCTCGAACCAAACATGTCGAAATCGACTATCACTTTGTTCGCGAGAGAGTCAAAAGCGGTCATCTTCAGCTCTGTTTCACACCATCAGATAACCAAGTTGCTGACTGCCTCACGAAGCCTCTAGTTGCTTCTCGATTTCAAGAGTTACGCACCAAACTCACGGTTCTTCCCAGCCCCGTGTGTTTGCGGGGGGCTGTTAAACAATAGAAAATACTCTCTGTTTTTCTCTGTAATTGGCTCTTTTATTTTGCTATTGTATTGACAAGTGTCCTAGTCTCTCTCTCACGTGTACTATAAATAGTCATTGTACTGTGTACCACTCTTTCACTCAAGAAATATACAATACACATTTTGTTCCTTCTGTCAGAAAGAAATAAAAGGAATAAAACAATGAAAAAATATATTTAAAGGAAATTTATTCTTTCTCTACATGTAGAGATGAAAATAGAGAACTAGTTTGCATCTGCTGGATGGAGCTTTATGCCTTGGTTCTTCAAAATTTTGAACAATACTCTACTTTGAAGGATCTATTGGGAGTGCTCTTACAAGTGAGAACTACAATTCATTCTTAAAAAATATTTTAATAATATATAACTAATATTTTATTCATATTTTGTTAATATGATTATATATATTAAAAATATATTATTTAAATGATGTAGAAAAATAGAGAAGTTAACATATGATGTAATATAAAAGTTTGAAGTAAAATAAAAAAAAAATAGTTTTTTTTTAAGAATAAAGTAGAAAATTAAAGTTGGTGTGAGTGTTCACTCACATTAAAAAACTGAAGAACTCTCACTATACCTTTCATTAGGTCTTTTAAACTAAATTTCTATTTTAGAGTTCCTTTATATCAATAATTTTACTGTAAAGAAAATAAAATAGAGTAACAAATATATGATGTAATGTAAAAATTTAATGCAATCTAACTTTTTTTAGTTTTGATAACATATTTTAAATGATAAAATAGAAATACGGTTGAAAGTGCTCTCACCAACCAGGCCATTAAGAAATTTAAAGAATAAAATAAGAAATAAACAAAAAGTAAAAAGAAAAAGAGCCAAGACCAAAACAAAATATAAAAAAACACATGTTTCGATTGACAACATCTATAGCGACATCAGATGATATTTTTTGGAATTAAAGATGACGAGGGGATAATTTGTGAAGAAAAAAATAGAGAAGTATCACCAATATTAGCTTCTTCATTTTTCTTCTTCTTCATCATCTTCTTCTATTATTCTGGTAATATGCATCATTTTGTTCTTGACCTGCGGAGATTTGATTTCATTATCCATATGGAGCTAGCAATAATATATTATACCTTGATACACTAAAAATGAGTATTATTTTTATTTGACATTTTAAGGTGCCTAACATTACATGAAGTGACATTTTATAATTGGTTAACGATACTCATATTAATTATTAAATTCAAATGAGTAGGATCTAATATTAGATTGTACCAATAACAGTGTGACACCAATAATACTCTTTAACAATTCCAAAAAAAAAAGTTATGTAATGTTAAACAATATTTAAAAATATATATATATATATATATTGGGCTTGTTCGATAACATACAAATAAACAATTTTATGTTTATTTGAATAAAAACGTAAGAACAAATAAAAATATGTTTAGTAGGTTTATTTTTATTTTTTATTTTTTTAAATTTTAATTAATTTTGCATAATTTTGAAAACAGTTTTTTCTTACTTTTATTTTGTTAACACGTGTTTTTTTTGTCCTTCCTCATTAGCTTTTTCTATCAAAAATATTTAAAAAATAATTACCAAACACATTTTTATTTTATAAAAATAATAAAACATAAAACAAAAATATACTTTTATTATTGTGTTTAAAATATTTAAAAAAAAATATTTAGCAAACGTAACCATTACATTTACTCCCAATTAAATGTATAATGGATAAAGATAATGAAAATAAGAGAGTTGCGCTATCCCTTGTTTTCGTGCATTTGTTTTTCTTGCACGTGGTGAACTTCTTTAAGATATGAGTTTTTTGTTTATTTTACACAAATGCTCATTCAAAGACAATTCAATTCCTAAGAAATCTTTTTGGCAATCAAGTTCTTAAGCTTAAAAAATACTAACATAATTTCTTTTAACAAAATTCTAAGTTTTATAATTTTAACATTTTTCTGCTGACAAGAAAAAAAATTAATATTTTTCTAAATATGTATTGAAATGTTAATTAAAACATATTAACATTTTTTATTATCTATCAAATCTGAGTCTAGGGTATCAAATATGTATAATTTTTTTATCAAATTATTGAAATGTTAATTAAAACAAAAATAATAAAAAATTCATCTTAAACATTTATTACATTCTTAGTTTTGTTTAGATGAATTGTTTTTATTTTAATTAATATTTCAATAATTTGTTAATTATATTTAAATAATTTTTTGAGGTGAAAATTTTATTTTATTTAATTTTAGGCAATAAAAATTTACTTAGACATTAAAGTGAAACAAAATGAGCTACATATGTATTTATATCGTAAATTTATCAAAAGTGAATTTTGCCGCCAATCCGGTGCTGTCATGTGTACTGCTTGACACAATTAACGGTTGAGGGACTAAAGTCCACACCAAATATGTAACAACAGAGATTTTTGTCGCCAAAATATTCACATAAAGATTTAAGTGCAACAAAATAAACTACATATGAATTAATGCTGCAAATTTCCCCAAAAATTATATATCATAAGCAACAAATTCTTTCTTATATTATATATATATTTATACGCATATGCAAATTAAAAAATAATTAATTAATGTTATATTGTCACCTTCAATGGCCAGTATCATAAGAAAATAATAATCTTTAATTGACCATTTTGTTACCACAATCAATGGACTCAAGTGGGGCAAAGACCCCATATATCAATAGATACAATATGCTACCCCACTAATTACATTAATATAATTAAAAATTAACAGTTCACACACGATCAAACAAGACTCCTTCTATATATATATATATTTTCTTCCTCTTTCACATTCTCCTTTACCTAAATATGTAATTGGCTGCATTACTGCCCAATTAATTAAGCCCTAAATATATATAATCCCCTCCGTGAATACAAGATGCACAATTAATTAACCCAGTGTGACTAATGGAATGGGATATCTTCTTTTACATGAAATTTACAGAGAATTAATATATATATTCAAATTTATTTTCCCTGAAAAATTTATACCGAAATAATATATTGGTTACTAATAATAATAATGACAATCATCGAGGAGATTTTAGTGACTCCACTTGGGATTTTCCTTGAGGGCCTCTCATTCTGATGAAAAGCCTATATTCATCGAAAGTCATGGGCAAGTATAGCGCTGGGCTGTCTGGCGTCACGAGCTCCTTCGCTGGCTCTATTGGTATGTCACTTTTCGGATTGTAAAAGAAGGCCATTGAGATCCTCTCTTTCCCTGAATTTACTACTACTCTGTGCTCTACGCTCTTATAGATTGCATTGCTTAAAACCTATATTTATATATATGAATCAAATCATGTACATTTTAATTAGACATATTATATAACTATTCATCTAAAGATACATACATGTATAAATATAAATATATATATATATAGAGAGAGAGAGAGAGAGAGCTAGCTAACAATATTGATGTATAGTACTATTTTGAATACTTAGAGTATATATTTTGCTAAATAGATAAAATTTTATATCGGTTGGTAGAAAAGAAGATACACGTTGATTTGGTTGGTGGGGCTAAATTTATGTACGTAAAATGACCGCAGTAAGACATAATATAACCCTACTTAATTTGATATATAGTTAAACAGTACAATTTAATATATAATTATATAAATATATAAATTATTGCTCATTATGCCTTTTCAATTCGAACACGTTTGAATTAATGCATATTTTCTATTATTAGTAAATAATATATATCTGGAAAACTAAAAAAAAATCTTATACTACAACAAATTGTACATATCTTTTATTTTAAACTGTATAATAACTCATAAAATGGGTGGGAATGAATTTGTTATTATAAAAAAATATGATATTCAAGATCTTATCCCTAGGTTTATATTAATATAATACATTATATATTTTATTATATAACTGGTTTGAAAATATATAGTATATGTTATATATTTGGAGCATGTATATCCAGTTTGATGTATCAGTATATCTCTTTTATATTATAAGTGTGTAGATAATAGAAATTGTTAGTTTTTTTTTTTTTTTGTTAACTTTAACATAATATTTTTATATTTAATAGTAAATTCTAAACATGATTTAAATTTAAATCAAATTAAATAAATAAATTATTAAACAAATTAAAATATGATATTTTTGAGATATTTTACAATGACAATTATTTAAAAATAATACATTTTATATAACTTAAATAAAATTTAATTAAACTTAAACTTCACTTATTAGAATAATATCATATTAAACATATAATATAATATAATCTACTATTAACTAGAAATAAACTTCTTTTAAAAAAAATATCAACAAAATTAAATTTAAAATCCATCTATAATATTAATTTTATATTAAATATATAATATATAATCTCTTATTATCACTTCTAAATTCAAAAGCTAGAACAAACATAAACTTAAATATAAATAAATTAATTAATTAAAATAAGATATTTATGATAATTAAAATAATTAAATCATATTTATTTAAAAATAATAAAGTCATAGATATCATTTTTTTTATCTTATAAATTTGTGTAATAGTTTATTTTTTATCAAGTGATTGAAGTTTTTTTCTTCATCAAATTCACCAAAAAAGACATTATGAGTTACATTAGAAACTAAAAATAGTTAATGCATGTATACTACTCTACACAATGACTTTTTCTATTATTATTTTATTCTATTATTAATTTCGTTTTAAATATTATTATAATATTTATATATGTCATGTAAATATATGTAGAGATTATTGATATAAATATTTATATATACTATAGAATTGTAATTCATTTTATTATATATTGAAAAAAAAGTCAACTGGTTTTATTAAAATTATAGACAATATTTTGTCATAATTTTTTAATACATTTATGTCATACAATATATTAAACATACTTTATTTATTTTAATGATGTTGCTTATTTATTTAAAATTTATATGATGATTAAAAAATAATAAAAATAAATACATATTTGAAAAAACATGTTATAATTTTAAAACTAAGTGTATTTTTAGATAGTAGATACATATACATAGAAGTATATATATATTTGCATAAAACGATTTATCTTCAAACAGCTACATCATATATATATATATATATATATTAATTAACTATGTGCCAAGTGCCAACTCAAGAGATCAACTTGACATTTAAGCATTTACTTGTAAACTTAATAACACTGTGAAAAGCCGACAAAGGGAGCTGGTCCCCAAAGCCAATTTTTTAATGGATAGAAAAGGACCCAAAGTAATATTAAAGTTTTTTTTCCCCATCTCATTATTTCAGAAAGTTTTCCTAAAAAAACGTAATATATACTAAATAGAAAATGTAAAATAAATAACAAAACATATCGTAGTGCATGTGCATGTTAAAACATTGCACAATACTTGTTCATGCACACAAACTGTTTTATTTATTTATTTTTTTAAAAAAAAAAGAGAAAGAAACAGTGCCAAAAAAAATAAAAATAAAAATAAAAAAAGGGGACAACAGTGTGAATATTTTGATCACGGCCAATAAAACGACTGCTATAACTATAGATATATAGTGACCCCTCCATGTGCTTTCGTATGGTGCATGAATATTCTCAGCCAGAAAAACATCATAATCTCAATCACCATAAATATAAAAAGGATAACAAGACTATATCATGTATTTTTTAAAATTGAAAAAAAAAAACTAGAGGTCACCTGGATTTGATCACCGATATTGACAATAAAAGCGTGTGGTGCAGGTTTGACTGTGATCCAAGAGTTAGCTTTTCGGACTTGGAGGCCCGTGACTTGGTGCTCCGGTAGTAAAAGGGTCATTCCTCCAGGATCCGAATGTGACGATAAACCTAGCGTCAGCTCAGGTTGTGGGCACTTTGGGTAAAAGTTTACTCTCATACATGCTCCTATGTCTTCCCCGCCAAACGCATTTTGTAGAAATTCCTCTTTCAATCCCAAATTTAATGATAACACCCTCAATAATCGCCCACATAGCTTCACCACTTCATTACCATATTCATCAATAACTTCTCTACACAACCCAAAAAGAAAACAAAAACAAAAATAGAAAAACTCGCTCGAATAAGACAACCCGAAAATAAAGAAAAAAGAGCAAGGTTGTATTTATATATGTATATGTATATTTTTGTATATACCTGCAGTTGAATGGGAGGTGAGGCCACTTGTTGTAGTCCTTCAACGAGAATGGAAGGTAGTGAAGGAAGTAATAGTCACTCCAATCGAGAATGGCTCCTTTCTGTATCCCTAAACGACTTCCGTAGCCTTCGTAAGTTTTGGGGGAGTTTGCGTAGAGCTGTTTCTCTTGGGCCGGTAAGTGGAAAAACTCACGCCAGATTTGCAAGGCACGGTCCAACAGTTGAGGGCTCACACCGTGGTTCACCACTTGGAAGAACCCCCACTCACGGCACGACTCCGACACTAGTCTCATCGTCTCGGCTCGGACACGCCTGTCCTCGCTCTGTAAGCCGCTCATGTCGATGACAGGGATGTTGGCGTCCACGTCAGCTTCAGCTACGGCTTCCACTTCGGAGCTTTCTGATGATGATGATGATGATGAGCCGATGAGGTGGCAGAACGACGGTCGTTCCGTCGGGGGCTTGATATATCGGTCTGGGATTGAGGATACGCCGCTGTCGGACAAGGATTGGACTCGGACGATTGGCTCAGGCCATTCTTGTAAACCGTTCATCATTGTTTTTGTTTTTTTTTTCAGGTAAAGTTTGCAGCAATACCAAGGTAGATCGTATTTTTATCGGGTCCGTACGATGAAACAAAATACTAGACTACTAGCTATTGTTATTCTAAGATTAGATTCTCTTTTTTTAAAAAAAAAAAAATCAAAAAAACAAAGGAAAGGCAAAAAAATATATGAATATATATGAGTGGTTTCGTGTGTGGATGAGAGAGAGTAATGAGGAGAGTGGTAGCTTAAAGGTGTATGTAGTGGCGCAGTAGTGAAGTAGACGTGAAAGAGAAACGTGAAATATATGGGGCTATTTAAAAGTAAGAATGTGTGGGATTTAGAGAGCACTTGCAGCCAAATAAATAAGAAAAATAATTATAATAGTAACTTTATTTAGGTTTGAAGCCATTGAGAGAAAGGGAGAGAGAGATTTTATTTGATGTCTGTATGTGTATGGTAGCTGTATCTTGCTTGTTTTTTTTTCTTTTAATTTTTTTAAAATATATATAAATATGTGTGCACACATTATGATGAGTCTTAAAATGCTGAGGTTGACAAAACGACAGGCCGACATAGAAGAACGAAACAAATTAAACATATAAATATCTTAATCTATATTTTATACGTACATACACCCTCTAGAACTTGGATCAATATAAGGCCATGTATAACTCATGTGCGTCACTGGCTTATTGCCTTCGGAAGAAATGATCTAATTGATGAATTGGTCCCCATTTCGGCGCCGTGAACGAGTTGATTATGTACTTTTTTCCACCACTCATCCATTTATTTACCTATATATACACACACATATCTCTCATATATTAAAATTATATTGATAACAAAAATTATTAGTTATAACAATTTATTTTGGTAACTTTACTCAATATTTTAAATATTTAACAAAATATATATTTAAAATTAATTAAACATAAATATTTATTAATTATACTAATATAAATTTAAAAATTACAAAATATCATTATTATAATAATATTTAATATAAGACTATATATATAATAATTATATTAATATAAATTTAAATTTAAATTAAAATATTATAAAATATCATTATTATAATAATATATAATTCAAGACTAAATATATAATAACTATATAAATTTAAATTTAAATGAAATATATAATCCTATTTTTTTTACTAGTTATATTAATATGAATTCAAATATCATAAAATATTATTATAATAATATTTAATACAAAACTAGATATATAATCTTTATATTAATATAAATTTCAATATTGTAAAATATCATTACAATAAATTATAATAATATAATACATAATTTAATTCTTATTAAAAAAATTATCATGTTTAAAAAAGTTATCATATTATATATATTTAAAAAATAATAAACAATATTTTAATTTAATTTTTCATCTAATATGTTTATATCATTCTTTTATACATAGATATTATATATTTATTTGAAATTTATATAACAATGATACAAATATAATAAAAATAATTAATAAATTCTATAAATAAAACTAAACAAACGTGCATTGCACGTTGCTTGAATCTAGTATATATATACTAGGTGCAAGAAAATGCACATTTATTTAATTTTATTTCAAAAACTTATTAATTATTTTTATTAAGTTTTTATAATTGTCATATAAATTTTAAATAAATAAACAATATTATATATAAAAGAATGACATAAACACATTAAAAGAAAAATAAAACCAAAATAAGTTCATGATTTTAAAAAAAAAAAATAACACCATAAAATTTTAAATCACAAACTACCCTATTAAATATACAAAACATTCATGATATTATTCAAATCACACATCAATGATTGGAGAAGAAACTTCTTTATTCTTGATAAAAGATAAATGCTATTTTAATTTCTTAATTAGTTATACAATCATACTATTTGTACACACACTTATATATAATGTATTATATATTATTGTAATTATAACATGTGAGTTTATATTAATATAATTATTAACGAACTAGTTTTGTATTAAATATTATTATAATAATAATATTTTATAATATTTGAATTTATATTAATATAATTATTAAATATTTATTCTAGAAAAAATTTATGAAAATTAGTGTTAACGCCGTTTTTCGTCAACTTAGAATAGAAGAGCACTAAACACAAAATTAGAAAAATCAATAAAAACACACGATATTTTACGTGGTTCAACAGTTAAAATCTGCCTAATCCACAAATCAATATTATTGAATGGTAGAATTCTCTCAAATTTTTTAGAAAGCAATTTTAGCAGAGTATTCCCAATTCCAATTTCAGCGTCTCTACGAATGAATTTCACCAGTCTATTTATAGACTTGTTTACAAAATATCTCCCCTCTTATTTCAGGAAGTTATAATTCAAATTTCAAGTAAATGCAAATAAATGCCTTAATTACATAATATCTCATGATAATTGAGATTCATTATCAGATTACAACAAATCCCCAAGAAATAGGGATTTTCAAACAGTAACCGTATTTAAACTAGATTATCGACCTTGCGATTACTGATCTCGAACATTTAACTTACATTCTTTCGAGGTCGACCAACATCACAAGCATGTCATTTTGATTAGCCTCATCCTTAGTAAATAATTTTATCGAGGTCATCACTTTTCCTTTTCTTTATGCTATATTTTTTTAAACCTATGGTACAATTGTATACCACTTACCCCTTAATATCCTATCAGTGTGATCGTAGGTTATTGAATTATGAGGGTTTGCAAAAAAAAAAGTACAACATTAAAAAGAAAATAAAACTCTTTGAACGAAATTAAGAATAAAAATAAAAAATCAAGAACTTTCTCGGTTACAATTAAAACATCATTCCTACATTACTGATAATAAGGTCGTAGATGTTCACCATTCCAAGCTCGCAGAACCAATTCTCTGTTTAGCCTCACCAGCTTATACACTCCAGGTCGAATAATAGACTCTATTTGGTAAGGCCCTTCGAAGTTAGGTCCAAGTACCCCAGCAGACGGGTCTTGTGTGGCTAAGAATATGCACCTTAGCACTAGGTCTCCCAATCCGAATTTTCTATCTTGAGCCCTCTTGTTAAAATACCTTGTTACTCGTTGTTGGTATGCAACATTTTTCAATTGGGCTTCATCTCATCTTTCTTCAATGAGGTCTAGATTTTCTTTGAGCTGAGATTGGTTCGATGCCTGATTGTACGCATCGCACCGTATTGTTGGGATTTCGTCCTCAATTGGTAAAATGGCCTCGCATCCATAAGCTAGGGAGAAAGGAGTATGCCCTGTTGAAGTCCATGTTGTGGTTCTATAAGCCCACAAGACTTGAGGCAACTCCTCAGGCCATTTCCCCTTCGCCTCTTCTAGCCTTTCCTTCATGGAGCTTTTTAAAGTCTTATTGACTGCTTCGACCTGGCCGTTTGACTAGGGATGGGCCACAGAGGAGAAACTTTTTATTATCCCATTTTTTTCGCAGAAATGTGTAAACATATCACTGTCGAACTGGGTCCCATTATCTGATACTATCTTTCTGGGCACCCCATACCTGCAATTGATATTTTTTACTACGAAATCTAGGACTCTTTTTGAGGTAATAGTGGCCAAGGGTTCAGCTTCAGTCCATTTTGTAAAATAGTCAATTGCGACCACAACTGTAATGACCTCCAAATAAGGACCATTACACTGTGTAATTTAAATAGTGCTTAACTCGCTAAACGAGCCATTTGAGTTTAAACTGTGTAATTAAACTAACCACAAGTTTAGGTACTAAAAATTTTGATCAAGGTAACACAATTTATTAAAAATGTTTAACTTCCATGCATGGAATTCCATTGTAATTAAAAACGGCTACAAACCCAAAAGCGAATACAACAGCCGACCTACGCGGCAAAATCAGGGTTCAATCCTAGTTCCAACTGACAACCTCGACCGTGGCGGATGAGCATGCCGCATATGTACACTCCACCCCTGAAGCTCTCCAACTCATGGCTGGTCCAACCTTTCCTTTTCTTTACCTGCACCAACTAGTACCCGTGAGCCGAGGCTCAGCAAGAAAACATAATCATACTTATAAGCAGTACATTGACACATCATAGATTTACAACTAACATGCCTAGTAATAATAATCATACTAATGCATGAAATTAACTTAGCTGAGTGGCTACAGAGCCACACTAGAGCCCATCTGCATCTTTTATACAATCGGCCCCAAAGCTGGCCAAGAGGGTGTGATGCTAACATTTTCGGCGACCTTAGAAGCACTCAAACGTATATCTCATTTCTGGATTGGCTTAACCCTATCGGTCAACGTTTGGCACGTTACTGCCGCCCTCAACTCCTGGGTCGAGCCTTTAAACTCTCGACTAATAAGCTGAGTGCATCAGCCTTTGACTAGTAAGTCAATTCCTTTATAGTTCAACTGGAAAGTTGAGTCCTTTAACTTTCATCTGATAAGTCGAGTGCTTTACCTTTGACTAATAAGTCAAATCTTTGTTTTTTTTTTTTCCACTGGTAAGTCGCATTTGTAACCTTCAACTAATGAGTCGGATCCGTAATCTTCGACTGATAAGTCGATTCCTTAAACCTTCGACTAATAAGTCGAACCCTTTCATCCTTTGACTGATAAGTCAAGTCTTTCAATCTTCAATTGATAAGTCGAATCCTATAACCTTCGACTGATAAGTCAAATATGTAGAGGATGTTATAAGCCAGGCCCTTTATCAGATAACACAGACAAATCTTCAGCTTATAAGCTGAACTTTCCCAACCAGATATACAGATTAACAACCACAGGATTACACAAGTGTGTATCGCACTCCTTTTTATTTGTATGGCATCTGAGCCAGTCAAGTGCATGTCACACTCCCTTTCCATTTGCTTGGCATCCGAGCCAGTCAAGTGCATGTCGCACTCCCTTTCAATTTGTTTGGCATCCGAGCCAATCAAGTGCATGTTGCACTCCCAGGGTGGCCCAGCCATGGTGGCCCACACTCCATGTGCATAATTCCAATCTCAGCTCATAAGCCGAGTCTTACTGATCCTCGACTCATAAGTCGAGCCTTACAAGCCTTCGACTTATAAGTCCAAGCTTTAGGACCCTCGACTTATAAGTCGAGTCTCTCAAAATCCAACGTAACCTCGACTAATAAGTCAAACCCAACTAACATCCTAATAATCCCCTAGTTTATAAATCGAGCTCTCTAATCACAACGGACAATCACCTATTTCATTTGTCATTCATAGATACAAATACAATGTATTATAATACACTCAACAACATACATAGGCATAATCATAATCATGCACATTTTAGTGTACTTAACCAGACAGTCACCAACATAATTATAATCATGCTCATTAATAGGGCCAAAGCCTTAATCATGTCTATTTTTAACCATTGGGCTAAGCCCTAATCACACAATCACATACTGGGTGCAGTTTTCTTACCTTTGGTCCAAGCGCAAGTTATTAGCGATGCCCCTCGAGTACGATCCCTGATCCGAGCCCTTAGCGCTGACCTAGTCACAACCCATAATAAGGAATTCCATCAATAACAAATGATTAAGGGCTTTCAGACCGAGTCCTAGACTCCGAGACATCGAATTCCACCCGACACGGAAGTAGAATCGATCCCGAACCCAAAAGGTTAAGTTCAATGACACGGAGTCAGATAAAACAATAGAAAATAAGATGAAAATGAGATGAAATCAAGACGAAAAGATAAACGACACAAATAATTAATAATGGTTCGACCCCAATCAAATGGTAATGACCTACGTCCACTTAGTGTTCTTATTGATGTAGAATTCCAATAACAATGATCAATGAACTAGGGTTCACGAGTTTCACTAGATCTTAGACGAATACAATTGTGGTGGATAACAACACTCTTTGTCTCTCTTAGAATCTCTAAGCTTAAGAGTTCTCCAAAAAAAGTCCCCTCTCTTGAGCCCTTTGATTCTTATTTATGGGCTCAAGGAGTTTTTTATGGGCCAATGGGCCTTAATTACATTTAATACGGGCCCATATAATAATAACTAAAATTACAATTAATACGTAACTATAAGATTTCATATCTGAAGGAAATAAATGAATATATGCGACCAGGCTGGTCGCCCATAATTATGATGCTTGATAAGCCAATGATCTTCTGGTCGAGGGTCGGGCAGATTATACTCACTTAAAACTGCCACGTGCATCCTACGTGTAGACCAATCCTGCCACGTCACCAGGTAGTCTGTTTTTGGTAAACAATGGGATTTAATATTTGGATATGCTTAGGTGACTGCTAAGGGCCTAAGGATAGGATCGTTCTCAATGGTCGTTCTTTATTTATTTTATGCTCAAGTCCGAGGTAAGAAAACTACACCCATTGTTGTGTCATTCATGATTAGGGCATGGCTCGAATATTGAACATGGCTTTGATTGGGCATTGGCCCTTGTAATTGCACATAGTTATGATCGTGCCTGTGAATATTAATGAAGCATGTTGAGTGCTTTATATTTATGGGTTGCATTGTTTACTTGTGAATGACACTGGCTTATTAGTCAAAAACGGCAATGGTGTTAAGTGCTAGTCGTGAAGCTCAAACTTATTAGTCAGGATCGTCAATAGTACTGTGTTAGGAACGAGTTTCCTAATACGCAGCGAAATGGTGGTGGGGTTGGCCTAGTGTACAACAAATTTTTTGTAACATATTTAAACTACCTTTAAATATGCGGATCCATTAATATACATACATTAATCATAAGCAAGTTAAGGATAGAATTCATACCTCTTGAAGCCTATCAAGTGTCCTTGCTATCTTTTCGTATTTAGAATGATCTTCCTATCCAAACTGCTCCCATGTACTCACACCAAGATTTTCCAAAGCGTTCTCTACACCTCAAGAAGTGTGTGGGCACTTAGAGAATGAAGGATAGTTTATTTGTGATTCTACTTGATGTACTCAACACATGAGATCAAGAGAATTGGTTCTTTATTTTCAGCGAGAGAAAACTATCGTTCTATTTTTCACAGAGCTAATAGACTGAGTTGCCTCACTTATCTGAATATTTTTCTGATTAGTCATACTTAAAAGAAAATATTCAAATTTTAAAAATAAATCCGTAACCATTTTACAATTTACTTTTTAATTAATTAATTATTCTATTAATGAAAAAAATCCAAAAACCAATTTTTAAATTATCCATTAATTAATTAATTAATTAATTAAATAAATAAAAATGAAAATCCTATCTCTGAAATTTGCCCTACATGCCACGTCTAGCCTCCCTAATTTTAGGGATGTTGGTTTTTCAATTTTTATTTAATTATTTATTCAGACTGCTTTGTGAGATAAGATCTAACAACCTGATAACTAATTCAAATTTGAATTAATTATCTTTTTAATTAATTATCAAATATAATTAATTATTTGAATAAATATTAATCTTTTAAATTCAAATCCAATTTGAACTTATCAGATTATTATCTCCCACTTAAATAAATATATTTAATTAATTCTACCAATTAATTAAATCCAATATTTTCGAAAATAAATATTTAATTTATTATAATTTTGAAAATTATAATTAATTAATTATTTAATTAAATCTCAAAATTAATTAAATTATTTAATATAATTTCAAAAATTATACAATAATTAAATATTAATTAATTTTATTAACTACAACTAATTTGTAATTAATTAATTAATCCCTATTATCATATAATTGCATATTTGGCTTGAAGAACAAATTTCTTCTTAAATATGTCTTTAAACTATTTTTTCCCTCCATATCAACTCTTACCTTGAATAGTGTTGATAGAGCCGCTATGGGGACCTATGGACTTATATTTCCAAGCTCCAATAAATTTGAGATTATTAATTAAACTCTTTAATTAAATGATCTTAATTTATTAATCTCATGATTATTCCACTATAAATATAAGACTGCACTCTTGTAATTATAGACATTTCATTTATTGAGTACTTTATAATCATAAAGCGTTCATTGATATAATCATTGCATACAACTTGACCCTCTAATAATGGTTCATAATTAATCGGGAATAAAATTACCGTTTTACCCTTTTAATTATCTCTTGTTTCCTTAAGTACCATTGACTTTGCTAGTGAAGGTTAATTCATAACTAAATTATGAATTTGAGCTCAATAATCTTTCAGTCCCAAAAGTCAACCCTTAAGAGAACCATCATTCAATCTCTTGCGAGAAGGCATAGATTACATATCTGTATACTATGTCCCCAGCCATCTACATTAATGAGTTCCCAAAACAAAAGTTTATAGCCTGATCATTCTGACAGACCCTAACAAGTGAATCAAAGAACTCATATAACATAAACAAGAGTTCATAGTAACTTCAGGATTAAGATCTATTTGAATATGATCATCAGTTGATATATTTAATTAATACTTCGAAACGGTATTTAACTAAGTATTAATAAACATATCTGGTCCAGTTCTATATATTCTCTAATATATAAAGCACCTCCACTAAAGTGTCTTACCACACTAGTAATCTGGATCTAGATCACATGTATTCATAATACTAGTGGACCGTACTTGCAGTAATTAATCTAAAGAATCCATAACTTTATTTTCCAGCGAACTATTCAAGTTCATTTATCTCAAACACAATCCTCCCGTACCAATATGTGTTTGAGATCACATATATGAACTTAGGAATTTTCCTGATATTTACATAATATTATCACAGAATAATATAGTTCATAAAATATATGTATTTCAAATTTAATTAATTAATTTATTTCATAAAACAATGTTTACTACATATGCTTTCAGGGCACATTTCCAACAATCTCCCACTTGCCCTTAAGCAAATGATGCATCTCTCTCATTCCCATGTTTCTTACATGCTGCTTAAAAGATTTTATGGATAAAGTCTTTGTGAAAGGATCTGCAAGCTTTATGCTCTGAAGCTATCTTCATAACTGCAACATCTCCTTGATGACCTATCTCTCTTAGCAAGTGATACTTCCTCTCGATGTGCTTTCCCCTCTTGTTACTCTGTGGTTCCTTTGAGTTAGCTACTACCCCACTGTTGTCACAGTATAGGACTAGTGGCTTATCGACATCTGGTACAACTTCCAGATCAGAATAGAACTTTTTTAGCCACACAGCCTCCTTAGCTGCTTCACAAGCCGCTATATACTCGGCTCCATGGTGGAGTCTGCAATGTTGGTTTGTTTAATACTTCGCCAGACTACTGCTCCTCCTCCAAGAGTAAACACTGATCTAGAAGTCAATTTTTGACTATCTCTATCTGATTGAAAATCAGAATCAGTGTAACCAGTGGGGTTCAGGTTTCCACCTGATATATACAAGCATATAATCTCTAGTATTTCTAAGATACTTGAGAATATTCTTTACTGCAGTCCAATGAGTCAATCTAGGATTGGATTGATAACGGCAGACTATCCCTACTACATAACAAATGTCAGGTCTTGTACACAACATGGCGTACATTGGACTGCCTACTGCTGAGGCATAGGGATATTGTCTCATGTCTTCCTCTTCCTGAGGTGTTTTGGGACACTGCTCTTTGGAAAGGAATACTCCAGAACGTGTTGGCATGTCACCCTCTTTGGAGTTTTACATATTAAAGCGTTCTAGCATCTTATCAATATAAGTTGATTAAGACAATGCCAAAGTTTTGTTCTGTCTATCTCTAAGAATCTTAATGCCCATAACATACTTGGCTTCTCCCAAATCTTTCATTTGGAATTGTTCAGCTAACCAGTTCTTTACTTTTGATAGTGATGTTACGTCATTTCCAATCAGTAATATATCATCAACATAAAGAACGAGGAATACTACTACACCATCTTTGATTTGTTTATAGACACAAGGTTTGTCAATGTTTTGTTCAAAACTAAATGTTTTAATTGTGTCATCAAATCTAAGATTCCATGATCTAGAAGCTTGTTTGAGTCCATAAATGGACCTAAGAAGCTTGCAAACCTTTTGCTCTTGACCTTTAAACTCGAACCCTTCTAGTTGAGACATGTAAATGGTTTCGTCAAGGTAGCCATTCAGGAAAGCTATTTTGACAACCATTTGCCAAATCTCATAATCCATGCACGCAGCTATGGACAAGAGTATACGAATGGATTTTAGCATGGCAACAGGAGAAAAAGTTTCTTCATAGTCAACCCCTTCTTTCTGTGTGTAACCTTTGGCTACAAGCCTTGCTTTGAAAGTCTCTACTTTCCCATCCGCTCCTCTTTTCTTCTTGAATATCCACTTGCAATCAATGGGTTTGATATTCTCCGGTGGATCTTCAAGAACCCAAACAGAATTGGAATACATCGATTCCATTTCTTGGTTCATGGCTTCTTGCCATTTGTCCTTGTCAGAATCATTCATTGCACCTCTAAATGTCAATGGATCGTCTTTGTTTGTGTCAGACACAAGCATTTGAACTTCGTGTTCATAGCGTGTGGGTTGCTTACTAACCCTCCCACTACAACGAGGTTCACTACTATTCTGACTAGAACTAGCAGTTTCCTCTTGCCGTTTTTCATTGGTTGTTGTTGGTAACTTTGCAGCTTCATTCGAGACCATCTCCTCCAGAACAACCTTATTGTGAGGTTTGTGGTTATTGACATAGTCATGTTCAAGAAAGGTTGCATTTGTCGATACAAATGTTTTATTTTCTTTTGGACTATAGAATATTCCACCTCTGGTCTCTTAGGAATAACCCACAAACATGCACATTTCAGAGCGTGATTCCAACTTCCCATTCTTTCCTTTAAGCACATGTGCAGGACACCCCCAAATTCGAAAATGGTGTAAACTAGGTTTACAACCATTCCATAATTCTATGGGTGTCTTTTGGATAGACTTAGATGGAACAAGATTTAATATGTATAGAGCACATTGAATTGCATAGCCCCAGAATGACAGTAGTAATGATGAGAAACTCATCATTGATCTAACAATATCTAATAACGTTCTGTTTCGTCTTTCCAAAACACCATTTTGTTGTGGCGTTCCAGGTGCTGTGACTTGGGATTGAATGCCATGCTCACATAGATGGTCCTTGAATTCATAATCCAAGTACTCCCCTCCTCGATCAGATCGAAGAGCTTTTAGTGACTTACCTAATTGCTTTTCAGCTTCTTCTTGAAATTCTTTGAACTTTCCAAAAGTTTCAAATTTTCTTTGCATTAAGTATAGGTAACCATATCTTGAATAATCGTCAATAAAAGTGACGAAGTATTCATAACCTCATCTTGCTTGTACATTAAGTGGACCGCAAACATCCATATGTACTAGATGAAGTGGTTCTGTGGCTCTTGAACCTTTGGTAGAGAAAGGTCTCTTGGTCATTTTGCCTTCTAGACAAGATTCACAAACAGGGAGAGATCCAATAGATAGTTCTCTTAAAGGACCATCCTTTACAAGCCTATTTATTCTGTCTAGACCAATATGACCCAATCTCAAGTGCCACAGATATGTATCACTATCTGAATCAGTCTTTTGTCGTTTAATAGATCTAGGATTGGCTGTTTTAAATAATTCAGAATTATTAACAGATTTCTCTTTAGCTTGTAGTTTATAAAGCCCATCAATAGATTTTGCAGAACATATCTTAAAACCATATCTTGAAATAACAATCGAATTATTATTAAAAGATATTTTAAAATTTTGTTCATGCAACATAGAAACAGAAATTAAGTTTCTAGAAAATCCAGGAATATAATAAACATTTTCTAAAACAAGAAATTTATTATTCTCAAATTCCAAACGGGCTGTTCCAACTGCTGCTGCAGAGACAATCTAACCACTGCCTACCCTCATAGTTACCTCTCCATCAGCAAGCTTCCTCGTTGAACTAAGAATCGGAAGAGAAAAGCAGACATGGTTAGTGGCTCCTGAATCTATTATCCAGGACGAGGAATTATCTTCCACTAAATAAGCTTCTAACACAAGTAAATTAAATTTACCTGTCTTTTTCTCTTTGAGGTTAGTGAGATACTTTGGACAATTTCTCTTCGAGTGACCATTTTCTCCACAATGAAAGCAAGTCCCTTTTGGGGTCTTCCTTTTGGAGGATTTAGTGTTCTTGTTCTCTTTGCTTTTGGATGACTTTTTAGGCTTCTCACATAGTAATACAATGTTCGAGTTTGATTTCCATTTCATGTAGTTTTCACCAGTCAACTTTTCATTAGCAAGTAAAGAAGATACATGATTTGAGCTAGACATAATTGCTGAAAATAAATAAATAAACAAAATGAATTTATGCATATAATAAATATCAGTTATTTTTGAAATAGTGAACGTGATGCGTGAATGCAACAAAAAACACATAAAAAATAATTACTAATTCCACGATTAATTAATTTGAACATTAATGGACCAGCCTTAGGGTAGGTCAGACTAATTCCAAATTAATTTAGAGACAAGTTCTCAAATTTATAAGTTAAAACTTAAATCAATATTTCTCTTTTGACTTATAAACAACAACTTGTTTGGTCAAGAATACACTAGTCCGCTCGAAAGCCTAATGTACCTTGTGAGTGTAACCCATTATTTTAGATCAATGACTTAACTCAATAGTATGCCTTAGGGTCAGTCAAACTTGAAATACATCATTAAATCCTATTCTTGAAAAAGAAGTTTGCCTTGAGAATAACACATTCGGAAGCCTTCCTTAGGGGGACACAAGCAATGGTTCCGCGAGGCCCTCTCCATGCTACCTCGGTGCTAACTAATAATGGAGACCATGGGACTTATTGTCATTACTCCCTCTCCCACTCACTATTTTAGAACATGTGTTTTCTCAAAACATCCTATGCTTTTTAATTGGTTGTAAAAATATCTATTTTTACCAAGTGATATTCTAATAATTACTAATAAAATTAAGCAAAATTAAAAATATAGAACTATGCCCTAGTTAGTTCAATTTTATTTTGCTAAAATTACTAAGAATATCATTTATAATTTAATAAAACAATTTTATTAAATACTAGAAATTAAACAACTTTTAAAATCTATTTCCGCTCTTGAACTAGTTAAAAACTAGATTTATTATTATATGGACCAGCATATAATCACATAGGACAATCCTAAGGCATGTTTATACTCATATGAGATGCATGAACAATTTTAAATAATGTGTGGGTTATATGTATGGCATGTCAAAAAATGCATGATAAAGTATTAAACAGTTTAATCACATTCAAACATTTAAATAAATAAATACTTGCTAAATAAATAAATAAATGTGGGCCGGGTGTCTTGGGTATTTCTAGAAAAATTACAACATTTGCAAAAATATACACAAAAAATGTAAGAAACTAAATAAGACCTAAATAGAACTCTATCTATAACTTTGGGCCTTCACAAGTAGTCTTGATCCATTAAGCCACTTATCCATTTAATTTTGAATTAAAATAACTTTTAATTATCTTAAACAAATTTTAAGAATAGTTAACTTGGGTTTGATGCCCGATAAGTTATTAGGCCTAGATTTAGATTTGGGCTCATAAAATTAATTCAAAATAAAACAATTTTTAATTATGGGTTAACTTAATTAAGCCCATAATTTAAATGGACAATTTTTTGATGCAAGTCCTAGGGTTTAAAACCCTAGGGGCAATTGCATATGGTGGTTTGGCATGGGGCATGCAGCTGGGGTGCATAGGATGCTGCTGAGTGCGGCACACAGGGGCACACGGCTGGGAGAAGTAGCAGCTGGCGTAGGGCGCACAGGCGTGCAGCTGGGTGAAGTGCAGGGGCGCGCGCTGGGTGAGTTGCTGGGCGAGGCGCAGGGGCGCGCTGGCCAGGTGTGCAGGGACGCGCAGGGGCATGCAGGCTAGGTGCGCAGGGGCGCGAGCACTCGGCTGGGCGAGGTGTGCGGGGGCGCCTGGACAGGCAGGACGTTGGGGCTGGGCACGCAACAGTTTGGCTGGGTGAGGTTCGGGCTTCGGGGCTCGGAACCTAGGGCTCGGGCCTTACAGAATTTTTCAAATAATTTTAACACAGAAAATTAAAATTACAAAAATTCCTATGCCCCAAAATGGCTTACATTTTTCATCTAGAATTTTAAGAACATTTCCTAAACCCAAAACACCATATAATTAACGACCCTTAAGAACAAACTATAATCATACATACATCCATCCATTCACGTATATTAAAATAACATAAGAATGCATATTATGCCCACACAGTAATTAATGTATGCAGAGATTAATGACGCTCTGATACCAATTGTTAGGAACAAGTTTCCTAATACGCAACGGAATGGTGGTGGGGTTGGCCCAATGTACAACAAATATTTTGTAACATATTTAAACTACCTTTAAATATGCAGATCCATTAATATACATACATTAATCATCAGCAAGTTAATGGTAGAATTCATACCTCTTGAAGCCTATCAAGTGTCATTGCTATCTTTTCGTATTTAGAATGATCTTCCTATCCAAGCCGCTCCCACGTACTCACACTAAGATCTTCCAAAGCGTTCTCTACACCTCAAGAAGTGTGTGGGCACTTAGAGAATGAATGATAGTTTATTTGTGATTCTACTTGATGTACTCAACACATGTGATCAAGAGAATAGGCCTGAGAATTGGTTCTTCATTTTCAGGGAGAGAAAATTATCGTTCTATTTTTCACAGAGCTAATAGACTGAGTTGTCTCACTTATTTGAATATTTTTCTAATTAATCATACTTAAAAGAAAATATTCAAATTTTAAAAATAAATCTGTAACCATTTTACAATTTACTTTTTAATTAATTAATTATTCTATTAATGAAAAAATCTAAAAACCAATTTTTGAATTATCCATTAGTTAATTAATTAATTAATTAATTAATTAATTAAATAAAAATGAAAATCCTATCCCTGAAATTTGCTCTACACGCCACACACAGTCCATGGACTGTGTGTACACGTGTAACCTCCCTAATTTTAGGGATGTTGGTTTTTCAATTTTTATTTAATTATTTATTCTAACTGCTTTGTCAAATAAGATCTACAACCTCATAACTAATTCAAATTTGAATTTAAATTTAAATTAATTATCTTTTTAATTAATTATCAAATATAATTAATTATTTGAATAAATATTAATCTTTTAAATTCAAATCCAATTTGAACTTATCAGATTATTATCTCCCACTCAAATAAATATATTTAATTAATTCTACCAAATCCAATATTTTCAAAAATAAATATTTAATTTATTATAATTTCGAAAATTATAATTAATTAATTATTTAATTAAATTTCAAAATTAATTTAATTATTTAATATAATTTCAAAAATTATACAATAATTAAATATTAATTAATTTTACTAACTACAACTAATTTATAATTAATTAATTAATCACTATTATCATATAATTGCATATTTGGCCTGAAGAACAAATTTCTTCTTAAATATGTCTTTAAACTATTTTTTCCCTTCATATTAACTCTTACCTTGAATAGTGTTGATAGAGCCGCTCTAGGGACCTATGGACTTATAATTCCAATCTCCAATAAATTTGAGATTATTAATTAAATAATCTTAATTTATTAATCTCATGATTATTCCACTATAAATATGAGATTGCACTCTTGTAATTATAGACATTTCATTTACTGAGTACTTTATAATCATAAAGCATCCATTGATATAATCATTGCATACAACTTTACCCTCTAATAGTGGTTCATAATTAATCGGGAATAAAATTACCATTTTACCCTTTTAATTATCTCTTGTTTCTTTAAGTACCATTGACTTTACTAGTGAATGTTAATTCATAACTAAATTATGAATTTGAGCTCAATAACCTTTCAGTCCCAAAAGTCAACCCTTAAGAGAACCATCATTCAATCTCTTGCGAGAAGGCATAGATTACATATCTGTATACTATGTCCCCAGCCATTTACATTAATGAGTTTCCAAAACAAAAGTTTCTAGCCTGATCATTCTGACAAACCCTAACAAGTGAATCAAAGAACTCATATAACATAAACAGGAGTTCATAGTAACTTCAGGATTAAGATCTATTTGTATATGATCATCAGTTGATATATTTAATTAATACTTCGAAATGGTATTTAACTAAATATTAATAAACATATCTGGTCTAGTTTTATATATTCTCTAATATATAAAGCACCCCCACTAAAGTGTCTTACCACACTAGAGATCCGGATCTAGATCACATGTATTCATAATACTTGTGGACCGTACTTGCAGTAATTAATCTAAAGATTCCATAACTTTATTTTACTACGAATTATTCAGGTTCATTTATCTCAAACACAATCCTCCCGTACCAATATGTGTTTGAGATTACATATATGAACTTAGGAATTTTCCTGATATTTACATAATATTATAACAGAATAATATATTCCATAAAATATATGCTTAACAAATTCAATTTATTTATTTATTTCATAAAACAATGTCTACTACGTATGCTTTCAGGGCACATTTCCAACATACTGAACACTGGTCGTATGGAATTGACTTATGAGTCAAGAATGACAATAGCGTATTGAACTTGGGCCGAAATGATTAGATCTAATCAACATGAGCATTAAATGCTTGACCGATCTATTAGTCGAAGAAAACTAAAGCGCTTGGCTAGTCTGTGACTAGTTACCCAGAGCAAGGGCTAAACGACTCAGGTGACTTGATAGTCACATGGCTTAGGGCGCAGGACCCCAGAAAAACTTATTAGTCATCTATTCAGGGCGTAGGACCTCAGGATGCCTCATTAGTCATATTTTTAGGGCATGAGACCTTAGAAAGACTTATTAGTCATCTATTCAGAGCTCAGGACCGCAGGATGTCTCATTAGTCATCTTTTCAGGGCATGGGACCCTAGAAAGACTTATTAGTCATCTATTTAGGGCGCAGGACCCCAGGATGTCTCATTAGTCATCTTTTCAGGGCGTGGGACCCCAGAAAGTCTTAATAGTCATCTATCCAGGGCGCAGAAACCTAGATTGACTTAATAGTCATCATCTAATTAGGGTTGCGAGCCCCAGAATGATTTCATAATCATTTATTTATATTGTATACATGCAGTAATAAGTTTTCTTGCTGAGCCTTGGCTCACGGGTGCTATGTGGTGCAGGTAAAGGGAAAGAAAAGCTTACCCGTCCTTGAGTGGAGAGCTTAGGTGGCGACGTGTACATATGCGACCGCTTGACCACCACAGCCAAGGTGTTTCTCAAGGGAACTAGGGTTTAACCCTATTTTTGCCGCTTAGGTCGACGAATTGTAACTTTTGAATTGTAATGACCATTTTGGATTGTAAACAACTTTGTAAATACTTTTATGAAATCCTATGTGCAATTTAATGTGTTTTTTAGTAAAATATATACATTCCTTTTGACCAAGATGTTCACCTTGGCCCATTAATAACACTTAGATGCACGTTTATGGCTTAATGACTCATTTAGCGAGTTAAGCACTATTTAAAGTACACAGTGTGACGGTCTTGGCTAACCAGGGCGTTACACTACAGGTGCATATGTGTCAAAAGAATTTATTCCCTCTCTTTGTTTGAATCTTTTTGGCTACTAGCCTAGCCTTGAGGGTTTATATGGTGCCATCGGTATGGTATTTCTTTCTAAATACCCATTTGCACCCATTTGGTTTGGACCACTTTGGAAGGTCAACCAATTCCCAAGTGTGGTTTGACATATTTGAATCCATTTCATCATAAATTGCCTCCTTCCAAAAGGTGGAGTCTTTTGAGGACATTACTTCTTTGAAGGTTTTGGGATCATCTTTTATTTGTAGTACTATTGGATGTTTCCAAGTAACTTCCTCATTATCACCTTCAATAAAGTATAGTGTCTCTATTGGAGAACACTTCTCACTTGTACCCAAATCTTTAAGCCTTTGGCTCCTTCTAGGAAATTGAGGTTGCTCACCAACTATTCTAGGAGTCTCCTCTTGAGGCTCTCTAGTTTGAGTTGGTTCTAGTTTGTTGTCATCACATGACATATTCTCAAAGAACTCAACCTCTCTAGATTCAATTATTACGTTAGACTCCAAGTCTAATAATCTATAAGCTTTGATATTTTTGGCATAACCCACAAATGCACATCTTGTAGCCCTTTGACCCAACTTGGTCCTTTTAGGATCGGTGCTCTTGTAATAAGCATGACACCCCCACACTTTAAGATAACCAATGTTTGGTTTCTCTCCTTTCCATAACTCATATGAAGATATATTTTTCTTCATGGGAATACGATTCAAAATATGACAAGCGGATAGCAAGGCTTCACCCCACAAACTAAAATTTAATTTAGAGTGTATTAGCATAACATTAATCATCTCGATAAATGTTCTATTTTTTTCTTTCCACTATACCATTTTGTTTTGGAGTATAGGGGGATGTACATTCATGAATTATTCCATGTTCTTCACAAAACAAGTTAAATTCATTTGAAAAATACTCACCACCCCTATCAAATCTAAGCACTTTAATTTTCCTTTCAAGTTGATTTTCAACTTCTGCTTTGTACACCTTAAATACATCAAATGTTTCATCTTTATTTTTAAGAAAATATACATATGTAAACCTAGAGCAATCATCAATGAAAGTAATAAAATATCTACTTCCTCTTCTAGTCAACATTCCATTAAGTTCACATAAATCACATGTATCAAATCTAACAACTTAGAGTTCCTTTCAACACAAGGAAAATGTTTCATTACCATTTTAGATTTAACACATAATTCACATTTGTCATGCTCAGCATTATCACAATCAATTAATCCACATTTGATAGCCCTTTTAATTGTACTAAATCATATATGTGCAAGTCTAATATGCCATAAAGTAATAGAATTTGAGTCAAGCATATAACAAGAAGAAGAAATTTTATTGTTCACATGATCAATGGAAGTACAAAGTTTGAAAATGACATCACAAGCATATCTCTTTCCCACAAAAACATTCTCTTTAAATAAAATGAGCTTGCCAGAATCTATCACAACCTTGATTCCTGATTTGCTAAGTAAATTGCCACTCACAAGGTTTTTACTCATTTCCGGTACATACAAAACATTAGTGAGTAGAACCTTCTTGCCAAATGTGAAGAACAAATCAATAGTTCCTTTTCCTTCAACCTTGGACCTTTTCTCATTGCCCATTTTGATTTCATGCCCTTCCTTTGAAGATTCAAAGGTCTTGAATAGAGTTCTATCATAGGTAACATGAATGGTGGCACAAGTATCATACCACCACTCAATCACCTTTCCATGAATGACATTAATCTCACTTAGTGTTGCCACTAGTTCCTCTTGGGTTGAGTAAACTCTTGCCTCATTGTTTTGGCTCCTCTTGAACCTACTATCTCTAACAAAGTGGCCATTCTTGCCACACACAAAGCAAGGTCACTTGGAACTTTTGAATTGTCCCTAATTCTTCTTAGGCCCCAAGGGTTTTTGACCCTTGCCCTTATTCTTGCCATTTCCTTTGCCCTTGTTAGGAGGGTTAGCCACCACATTGGCCTTAGAAGTCTCTCCATTGGACTTCTCTTCATTCACATCTCTAGAGCGAGATTCCTCCTCAATTCTCAAGTGTTTGAGAATTTCCTCCAAAGAAATCTCTTCATTTCTATGGAGAATCTTCTTTCTATAGCCTCTCCAAGAAGGAGGTAACTTGGCTATAATGGCACCCACAAGAAATTATTCTGGCAATAAAATTTTGAGGGTAGATAATTTATTTACAATAATTTGTAGTTAATGAATTTGTCGGAGAAGAGGTTTATCATCATAAAATTTAAATTCCATATATTGAGTAATAAGGAATTTCTTAGTACCTTCCTCTTCTGCTTTGTACTTCTTTTCCAAGGCCTATCAAATCTCTCTGGCAGTCTTGGTGTTGGTGTAGAGATCGTATAGCCTATTCGAGAGGGCATTGAGGATATGACCCATACAAATCAATTCATCTTCTTCGTGCTTATTCCTTTCTTTGACAACTTCTTGTGTATCATCTTCCTTGGGCTCTTCCAAGGCCTTTAGGTCTTTATCCAAGGCATAGAAAACTTTCAAAGTGGTGAGCAAGAATTTAATCTAGTCTTGCCAATGAAAGAAAATCTATCACATCAAACCTATCCAATCTAGCAAAGTCTTGAGTAATGAATTTCAATGCCGAAAGAGAGTTAGATTCTTCCATCGTATGCTATCTCAGATTGTAGAGTATTAGAATGTTGGGGGAGAGTGAGATAGCACCACCTCAAAAAATAGAATCCACACAAAATTTGGATTGACAGAGACATAAAAAAGATTGAGAAAGAACATGCAAAACCAAGTAGAACCATGGTGTCTTCAATTTTGATGAAGCTTCAAAACCATAGGCAATACCACCACTTTGAGCAAATCCTTTGAGCAAACCAAACACAAACAAAGGCTTATACACATTGCAAAACGTTTTCCTAATACTCTATTTCCCAGCCACCATGAATGCTTGAGATCTTCTCTTTAGGAAATGAGGATTGAGATTGAACAAGCCTTCAACTCTCAAAGTCAAGCAATTTCTTGGAGAGTTCTTGGAGAAAAGTAGAGATTCTTGGAGCTAGAGAGAGAGAAGGGGGGGGGGGGGGGGGAGGGGGTAGAGAGAGATTGGGGAGAGTGATAAAATCTTCCAAAATACTATTTTGACCCTTATATAGAGTAGACACCGTCATTAGGTCTAACAAATAAGATTAGACTTGAAAAACACATCATTATGAGCATTTTTCGTAGTTCTCGTAATAAAGTAGGTGACGCGTTGCCTGTATGCAGGCGATGCATTGCCTGTTAAAGTTTCTTGAAAACCCTAGGCTTCAGGCGATGTCTCACCACTTGGGTGGCGACGTATCACCACCCTCTCTAACTTTGGACACTTCCAAAGATCCTAAAAATGCTCTAAATGCTACCAAATTTTTTTGGAAATATTAGATACTCTCATGTATCACTTTGGGCATTTTATAAGTGCCTAGAATTGAAGCTCAAAATTCAAATCTTCATTAAAGGAATTCTACTAAGTGTTTATACCTTGCTTGTATTTTAACACTTATCATTTGTATTTAACCAATCATAACTGTTATCCCCGTTTCCTGTCAGGCGCCCGTATCCGCGTTTCAGGCCCACGGGCTGGCCAAATGAGTTTGAGCCCGGCCTAGGTCCGTGTGGCAAGAAGTATAATAGATATCGACGACCCGATTCTGGGCGAGGCTTGAAGGGCGTCCGGGGAGTATTGTCCGGGACGGTCATCCGGGAAGTGGTATGTTTGGCTTTCGAATAACGGTCGGGATCAACGTGGGTGATCCCGAAGCCTGGTAAACGGTCCGGGCTCCTGGTAAATGGTCCGAGCCCATGGTAAATGGTACTAGACCTCGAAAAACAGAGAGGGACATGGGTAAACGAACCAGGGTCGGTTCTCCAAGGTTGGCAGGATAAAGCATCTGTAACCTTGACTTCATCACAGGAAGCGTGGGAGTTGTCCCCTCGTTTCCCCTGCAGAAAAGGCCACCTCGGGATTGTACGCCGCTAGTTCGGACTTGCACAGCCACTGATCTGACTGATCTTGTTCCCTGAATCTGCCTCGTAACTCGAAATGCCCAGACCAAAGCTCCAATTTGTCGCATGATAGATATGGTTTGGGCTAGCCTGGTGGGTTCAGATTAATATTTTTCTTTTATGTTTTAATCCTTTGTATTGTGCTTTCGATAGAGAAGCCAGAAGTATTTATACCTTTATTGGGCCCGGGTCAGCCCGGCCCAAGGCCAGTGCACCTGTGAACCTATAAATACATGCAATAGAGCACTGGAGAAGGGGTCTCCTTTTGGCGTGTATACAGTTGCTCTGCTGAAACTTGTAGAAAACTCCATTGTTTTAGATTCTCTAATCTCTAATACAACTGACTCGTGGATTAAGGCTCATTAATGCCCCAACCACGTAAAAATTCGGCTTACAACTTCTAAACCCTTTCTCCCTAATCTCTCTTAATAAATGACCTACTAATTATATATAATACTTTTAAAATATAAATAATTAATTAATATCCACAACACAAGTCATGTATATAAATGAAGATTATTTAAGAGAATATAATAGAGAATTTCCTTAACATTTCTTTAGTATTAAATAGACATACTACGAGCAACATGATGTAGGGTTTATATTTTATTTTATATTGATTTTGTAATGAATAAATGATTCGTAATAACATTGATGTCAAAGCCTAGCTAGTATAAAAATTTAATAATTAATTTCATTTTTATATTTGAAATTAAAATTTGAATTCTTAAGTTTTCTGTTAGTCATTAAAAATATAATATATAGCAATCTAATGATAAACGAACAGCAAACAACAAGGATAAATAAATGGGTGTCCAGCAATTGTGGAGTTGAGATCGAAATAATCAAATCATTAGTAAGGAAGTATTTTTCAATATAGAAAGCAAAACAAAACGAACAATAATGATCAGCTTCTTCAGTTGACACTTCAACATTTTTGGAAAACAAAAGAAAAAGGGAAGAAAGAAAAAGAATATCACTATAATAATGGTAAGTTAATATATCCTTAATTATAAATAACATGTTAACCTACATATACGCGTATACAAAAAGACAAATATAGGTTTACAATTTATCTTTCTGTGTTTGAATATTTTTATACATATAATTAAATAGTTTATTGGCAATTTTTTATGGGAGTAATATTTAACTTGATACATACGTGCCGACATATACAAAAACAAAATAGATACCGAAACCTAATGAATGAATGTTACGAGATTTTCTTTTTGTTCTTAAAATGACAAAAGCATGTTACATGCATGTTACTAAATTACTAATATGATGACTAAGGGCCAGTTTGGTGTCGGTGTGCTGTGAAGAAAAGCAGTTGCAGTTATGTTGTGAGGAAAAACGGCTAAATGTTTGGTAAGCTAAAGATTTTAAAGTGTTATGAGTTTTAGAAGTTGTATCATAGTGTTTGTAAACTATACAATTAAAGTGCTATTTAATATTGAAAGACCAAAATAGTTGTCTTATATTTTATTAAAATAAATTCACACATACTAAACATACTAAATAGATTTCAATATAAATATTATATTCATTTAAACATGTTCAAATTAAAATCTGTTTCTTTATAAGATCCTAATAAAGTGATCATTTACAAAAATGTTATATTATATAATATACACATTTAACTGTATATAGGTGCAAGTAACGTCCAATGCACGTTTGCTTAGTTTTACTTAGAAAATTTATTAATAATTTTTATTAAATTTTTATGATTGTCATATAGTTTTTTAAAAGATAAATAATATTATATAGAAAAGAATGACATAAGCATATTAAAAGAAAAATTAAACCAAAACATTTTTTTATGGTTTTTTGTAAAAAAATAAAAATAAATAACACTATAATCTTTTAGATCACAAACAATACTATAGTTAAGGTACAAAACATTCATGATATTATTTAAATCACACATCAATTATTGGAGAAGAAACTTCTTTATTCTTGATAGAAGAGAAATGTTATTCTAATTTCTTATTTAGTTATACAGTCATATTATT
Source organism: Humulus lupulus (assembly GCF_963169125.1). Classification (NCBI taxonomy): domain Eukaryota; kingdom Viridiplantae; phylum Streptophyta; class Magnoliopsida; order Rosales; family Cannabaceae; genus Humulus; species Humulus lupulus. The sequence continues at coordinate 104,686,636 of NC_084800.1, read as the reverse complement.
TATATACACACACGACACTTATATATAATGTATTTATTATGTATTATATATTATTGTAATAATAATATTTTATAAAATGTGAGTTTATATTAATATAATTATTAAACATTATTATAATTATATTTTATAATATTTGAATTTATACTAATATAATTACTATATATTTATTCAAGAAAAATTTTATATTATTATAATTGCTCCTCTCTTCTTTATCTGACTTGCTCGGAAAGGAGGCAGATGTAGAGATTTTAATGCTTCCCAAGAAGATCTTTTCTGGTCGAGTAGCTCTTTTATTTTAATCTGTTTCTCGAGCAATAGTATAGATATGGGTACCAATCTTAATTTTTAACTGTTTTGCTCGAGCTCTTTATGCCTTTGTTGTATTTTTCTAACATATTTGCTATTGTTTGCAGCTATGTCAGACTCTGAGGCTTTTGACCTTTACACCTCAGCCTCCCCTCCTGCCTCAACCAATAAAGCATCAAAAAGAAAAGCCACTACCGAGGCTAGGTTGAGCAGAGAGCAGCCTGGAGCAAAGCAGCCCAGGCAAGACCCTCCTGCTCCAGCAGTTCCGCCTACGACAAGCCAAACTCGTCCTCCAACAAGACGAAATCCTTCTCCAGCGAGAAGCTCTCTAGTAGCCTCGATCATTGATCCAAATACTTCTCCAGCAATAATTCAATGCCTCAAGGCATCCGCCAAGGCGGTCTGTACTCGAACAACCAAGCTATCTAACCATTGCCTAAATATTGAAGCATTTGTGGCTCTCAAGGAAACCTTTGTGGATCAGGCCTTTGGTCAGGCTATCTCGGAAGTGTTATTGGTAAGTTTTTTACTTTATTTATATCTTCAATTCAATAGCTCCTGTTCGTATCTAATCTTTAAATTTTGTAGGGTGTGATGACTCTGACTCACACTCACCCGTGAGCAAAACTACTCGCTAATGGGTTTAAGAAGACGAAGGCCTCGGTGGATAAGTACTGAAATATTGCAAAAGAGAACAAGGAGGAGGATGAGACAATAGAGAAGGAGTCAGTTGGTAAAAACACTAAGATGGAGTTGAAAAGCAAAGTCACCCAAATCCTGGAGGAAATGGAGACTGAGAAGACCCACCTCCTTACTGAACGGATCAATAGTTGAAGGATAAAGACGAGCAAATACGACATCTTGAGGAGAATTTTTCTTCGACCAAGGCCAAGTTTAAAAATATTGCATTCAACTGCTTCTTCATGTTCTAGAAGAGCAACGAGGAGGAAAATTTCGATTACCTTCATATTGAACTTCTTAAGAAGAAGATCGCCAAATGCATTATTCGTGAGGCTGCTGAAGCTGCTGAGGTTGCTACCCCTGAGACTCCTGGGACAAAGATTTCCTTAAACCTAGAGGGCGACCAGGGCCATGAGGAGGCCAAGGAGGATGTTGTTGACCATCAATGATGCTGCTCCTGTCTACTTTTTCGCTTTCGAAACACCCAAGCAATAATGTTTGTGGTATAAGGACATGTTGGTATTAAATTAGCAAAATTAAGAATACGCAGCGGAATAGGATCTTTTTAAACATTTATTAACATCAACCAGGATCATACACATATAAATATATTAAATAACACATAAAATGAATAGAGATTACCTCTCATAGCCTATCAAGTATCCTTGAATCTTTTGGTATAAATAAAAGATCTTCCTGTCCTTTTTGAAAGCTCACACCTTAGCCTTCCAAGCCAATCCTCAAAGACACAAAGACGTATGTGGGCACGTAGGATTCAAATGTTGATTTAGGACTCTCTAGATGTACTCAACACATGTGATCTAAAGAGGTTTGAAAAGAGCGAGGCTATAGAAATTTATAGAATTTTAGGTTTAGAAAATTCAATCGTTTCTTTATTGAGAGAGTCTGATAGTCAAAAAACAATTTCTTAAACTTATTCTAAAAGTATCACTTCTTTTAGGTTTATAAAGATAATTAACTTATTTAATAATATTTATTTTATTTAAAATAAAATTGATTAGTTACAACTTATTAATTTAAATCATATTAAAAAAGATTAATTAAATATAATTAAATAAACAAATTAATTTCAAATTCAAAACTCAAATCCCAGAGATAAGAATCCCTGAGAGTGGCACCACACACTGACTATGTAGTGAGTGTGGCGTGAGCCACTCTCTCTCCTTCCCTAATTTTCTCATTTGTTTGTTTAATTAATATTTAAGATAATATATTTATCCCAAAATAAATATCAGTTAATTCAAAAATTAACTTTATCTTAATATATCAGTTTTAAATATATAAATAAATATCTTATAATAAGATAATTATTAATCTCTCTATATATTAATCCAAATCATTTATAGTGCTTCGGCCCCAAGAATTTGTAATAACCTATGTCCACTTGTGCTTTATTAATCATAAGGGTCTCAGACTCAAGATCTAGAAGAACAAGATTCAACTGAGTTTCCTAAACCCAAGAGAGAATACAATTTGATAGGGAATTTGTATGTAAAGTGCATGTGAGAGTGAATGATGTGAGAGATCTCTATTTATAGAGCATCTTAGTAGATCATAGGCCTGACCATGGGCCTTACAAGCATGAAATATGTCCTACAAACATAATGTGAGCTTGTTACAACTGAATACACAATAAAAGGATATAAAAGATACATTTAAATATCAGTTACATAAATACCCCATAAGATTCGGCTCACTATGGTTGAGTACAATGTCTGTAACGTCCCAAATTCCCTAATATGGCTTAGTGCCTGGATTAGGAGGCCAAGAGCGTAATAATTGGTTTAATGTGCTATTTTGTGATTTTATGCATGATTATGTGGGTTGTATTATTATATGGATGTATTTGCATACATATGGGGTCGTTTCTTATAAGAAGGAAATTTTCGTAATTTTGGCCCGTTGAGGGCGTATTTGTATATTTATGTGCATGTATGTGATATATGGGTGAGACCACATTATTATGTGGATATATTTGAGTTACTCGGCATGAGGCGATCCTAGGAAGCAAGTTAGCGGTTTAGTCATAACGGGGTCAAATACTGGGCTCGGGGTGAACCTAGGGGTAATTTGGTACTTAGTACATTACTAGGATTGAGCGGGTAATGGGAAATGATTTGATAATTATTTGAGGATATTGGGAGTAATGGGAATTGCGAGACGTTAATTATGATTAATGGGGTAGGCGACTAATGACAAAACTTCCCTTGAGGGGCTTTGAGAGAGAAAATTGGCCCTAGGGGTATATTTGCCATTTCTCCCTTAAAGGTTAGATAGACTTAGCCAAAGGAAGGTTGTAGAATAAACCAAAGGAAGCAGGGCACATACACACTCTCTCTAACTCTCTCCCTCTCTCTCGGACACACTCTTTCTCTCATTTTTCTCTTTGATTTTCTTGAGGAAGGCTTGGAGTTTAAGAGAATTGAAGCTAAGTTTGAGCTAGGTTCTTGATTGGGTAAAGCTAAGGGAAATTCAGTGATTAAGGTAATGATTCTAAGCTTGAATTTTGAAGTTATTTCTCTGTTTTTTATGATGTTCTTAAGATTGAAAGCTTGGTTATGGGATTAAGTAATTGGTAGTGTTTTGAGTGTTTTAAAGCTTGAGTTTTACTGCTGGTTTGGTGATAATGTTGTATTGGGTTTTAGTTTTGATTTAGGATTGTTAGGAAGTGTTTTGTGGTGAGTTTTGAGCTGAGGAAAACAGGGGTTCTGGGTTCACAAGGTCAAGTCGCGGCTGTATTCTTGGGCGTCGCGACCTGTGCGACCTCTAGGGCCTAGGAGGGGCTCTAACCTGATAGAGCGCTGCGACCCTCAATGGAAACTTGCGGCCTGCCCCTGGCATCCAGACAGGGGGCTTTCTACCTGGGAGGCGCGCCGCAGTCCTTGGGGGCAGATCGCGGCCAGCCTAGTTCTTTTAAGCCAACATAGGTTTTAAGGTTGGGTTTTAAACCTTAAGGTTCAAGATCGAATCTACTACCCGGTTTGGTGGAATTCGAGGTCCCAGGGGCTAGGACTTGGTCCGGGAACCTTTAACTGATTATTATTGATGGGATTTCATATTTGGTTATGATTAGGTGACCGCTAAAGGCTCAAGGTCAGGATCAAGCTCAAGGGTCGTTCTTAATTTATTTTACGCTTAAGCTTGAGGTACGAAAACTGCGCCCATTATGTGACATACATGACTATTGATGAAGCATGTTAAGAGCTCTATATATGGATATTTGTTGTATAATGAATGCTTGTTTGCATTACTTACTTGAGAAAGGCATTGACTTATCAGTCAAGGACGGAAATAGCACTGAGCGCTAGTTGTAAAGCATTGACTTATGAGTCAAGAGTGGCAATAGTGCGCTGAGTGCTGGTCGATATGATTAGATATAATCAACAGAGCATTACACACTCGTCTGACCCCATGGTCATAGAAAACTAAAGTGCTTGACTATTTCCATGGCTAGTTATTCAGAGCTAGGGTGAAAGGCCCAGGGTGACTTTATGGTCACATGGCTAGGGCAAAGGACCCCAAGATGATCCCATGGTCATCTATTCAAGGCAAAGGATCCCAGGGTGACTCCATGGTCATCTATTCAGGGCAAAGAACCCCAGGTTGACTCCATGGTCATCTGATTAGGGGCCCTAGAATGATTCCATAATCATTTATTGGTACTTGTATGCATGCAGTAATAAGTTTTCTTGCTGAGCCTTGGCTCACATGTGCTATGTGGTGTAGGTAAAGGGAAGGAAAAGCTTACCCAGCCATGAGTGGAGAGCTTAGGTGGCGACGTGTACAAATGCACCACTTGACCACCACGACCAAGGTTTCTAAGAGGAACTAGGGTTACGCCCTATTTTTGCCGCTTAAGTTGGCTAATCGTAACTTTTGAGTTGTAATGACCATTTTGGAACTGTAAACAACTTTGTAAACATTATTATGGGATCCCTTGTACAATTTAACATTTTTAATTAAATATCCATTCCTTTTGACCAAGATTTTAACCCTAACCCATTAATTACATTTAGATGCACGTTTATGGCCTAAAGACCCATTTAGCGAGTTAATCACTATTTAAAATACATAGTGTGACAGTCTTGGCTAACTAGGGTATTACAACATCCTTCGAGGAGGAACTCTGTAACACCCTACTTCCTTAGAGCCGTTACTAAGTGAGTTTAAAACGTGCATTTAACTCGCTAATCGAGGTTTTAAGTCAAATAGTGTAATTAAGCCATAAACAAAGGAACACTTTAGAAATATCTCCATTTCATTGAAAATCGTAAAAGTTTAACACCTGGGATCCCAAAATACAGTTTAGAAACATTTACAACATACAAACTGAACCAAGTCGACTAAACGACAAAATCTAGGTTTATTTACAAACATCTCCCAAAATCCACTGACTGTGGTAGCTAGGCTGGCCAAACATGTACACGCCGCTCATGCCTGCTACACTCAAGGTTGGCTGGCTTTCTCCTTGCCCTTACCTGCACCACAGAGCATCTGTGAGCCGAAGCCCAGCAAGAAAACCCAAAACAGATAACATATGCAAAACATACACCAAGTATATAAACTGGCCATCAATAGGCTAAACACATACGGCCTAGCCGTCCCAGGCGCTTTACCAGGCCTTGGGTTCGCGGTCCACACCGTGAGGATATCCTAGGTATCCTTTAGGGACTCACCCTGGCAACTCGCACTCCACGTGCTCAACGCTGCTCCCGGCTCCTTGCCGTACTCGGCCTTGCACTCAACCTGCCTAACGCCATTCCCGGCCCCTGCTGACCTCGGCCTACACAGTTCCCGGTTCTTGCCGATCATTCACATAATTGCACTCATAGCATAATAAACAAGTACAAAATACTAGAAAATACAACCAAAGGGCTACACCCTGCAATTCAAACACATTGGGCTTAGCCCTGCATACAAGCTCTATGGGAACAAGGGTTTTCGAGCACCGATGTCCCGAGCACAGTCCTCTAACTTGAGCCTCGCCGAAACCCTAGTCACAACACATTAACAATACCCATCCATCAAGTTCTAATCCAATAAATAACTTTGAGCCATAACCCTAACCTCTGGGACCTTGAATTCTATCAATCCGGGTGATAAAATCCATCCCGAGCCTTAACCATTGAGTTCCCAAGCCTAAACACCCTTTAAAACACAAGCTAGTACTAAGAGCCGCGACCCTACCCACAAGCGTCGCGGCTAGCCTCGAAACAGAGGCTAGCACCTCACTGACACCCACACGGGCCGCGGCGCGCATCACCAAGTGTCGTGGCGCGCATGAAACTTCTCGGGCTCCCATGGACGCATCCGCACACGGGCCGCGGCATGCCCATCCTAGGGTCGCGGCCGTCTCCTCCAAACTCAGAATTATTCACCTTTCTCCTGCATTTTCTTCAAACCAAATCATCCTATAATCAAGCTAACAGTTCCAGATAATCAACCCCAATATTCCAGCCCAGTTTCAACATCAAAACCCATCAAAACCTGCTCCAAAACTCAACTAAAATACCCAAGAACAGATCAAATTCTACCCACATGCATAACCTAAAAACACAACTGAAATTCAAACATAATCCCCATAGTTAGAGCTTACCTTTGCTGTGTTATGCTTCTGAACTGGTTCCTCAGATGCCTAGCCCTTAGCTCCTTAACTCCAACAGCCCAAAGTCCTCAATTCTTGACTAGTTCCACCAATGTTCTCCTTTGATATGCCTTAGAGAAGAGAAGGTGAGAGAGGGAGAGTAATGAGAAGCTATCCTTAGCTGGGAAGGAAAGTATATGTCAGTTCTTTATGTTTCTAAATGATTCTTCCTTTTTGTTTTATTCAACTTAATCTATGTGGTTACTTCAAGGCTCGGGGTACCTAAACGTCCCCGAGGGCAAAAATGGTAAATTTCCCTAATATTCCCTCCTAGACATTCTATCCTCAAATATATCTCCAAATATTTATTTTCATAACCCGATAACCCCATACAATAACTAATGCCCAAATTACCCCTTGACTCGCCCCGAGTCGGATTCTCAACCCCGTTGTGACTTTCTGGCTAACCGCTCCCCAGGACTGTCTCGGAACATGCTGCACAGACATATCACATATATATAGCATTTATCACATTTATATCCCTAATATCCAAACGGGGCCCACATGCACATTTAACTCAACTAAACATGCATCATTATCATATATTCACATAAATCCACATATTAACATATTAAATCATTTATTGACCTCCAGGCACACTAATCAAGGCCATAAGCCCTATTAGAAAATTTGGGTTGTTACAAACTCCTTTGTAGCAAGTTGTATAACTATTATACCATCTACCAAACCCCTGCTGTCGATTAGATACCTTTTGAGTAGTGATCTACAAATGATATTCTACCAAACCTTTGCTGTCACGTGTCATTTTTATATTTCGTAGTAGTAGTAGTAGTAGTAGTAGAAGTAGAAGTAGCAGGAGCAGCAGCAGGAGCAGCAGGAGCAGCAGCAGCAGCAGCAGCAGCAGCAGCAGCAGCAGCAGCAGCAGCAGCAGCAGCAGCAGCAGCAGCAGCAGCAGCAGCAGCAGCAGCAGCAGCAGCAGCAGCAGCAGCAGCAGCAGCAGCAGCAGCAGCAGCAGCAGCAGCAGCAGCAGCAGCAGCAGCAGCAGCAGCAGCAGCAGCAGCAGCAGCAGCAGCAGCAGCAGCAGCAGCAGCAGCAGCAGCAGCAGCAGCAGCAGCAGCAGCAGCAGCAGCAGCAGCAGCAGCAGCAGCAGCAGCAGCAGCAGCAGCAGCAGCAGCAGCAGCAGCAGCAGCAGCAGCAGCAGCAGCAGCAGCAGCAGCAGCAGCAGCAGCAGCAGCAGCAGCAGCAGCAGCAGCAGCAGCAGCAGCAGCAGCAGCAGCAGCAGCAGCAGCAGCAGCAGCAGCAGCAGCAGCAGCAGCAGCAGCAGCAGCAGCAGCAGCAGCAGCAGCAGCAGCAGCAGCAGCAGCAGCAGCAGCAGCAGCAGCAGCAGCAGCAGCAGCAGCAGCAGCAGCAGCAGCAGCAGCAGCAGCAGCAGCAGCAGCAGCAGCAGCAGCAGCAGCAGCAGCAGCAGCAGCAGCAGCAGCAGCAGCAGCAGCAGCAGCAGCAGCAGCAGCAGCAGCAGCAGCAGCAGCAGCAGCAGCAGCAGCAGCAGCAGCAGCAGCAGCAGCAGCAGCAGCAGCAGCAGCAGCAGCAGCAGCAGCAGCAGCAGCAGCAGCAGCAGCAGCAGCAGCAGCAGCAGCAGCAGCAGCAGCAGCAGCAGCAGCAGCAGCAGCAGCAGCAGCAGCAGCAGCAGCAGCAGCAGCAGCAGCAGCAGCAGCAGCAGCAGCAGCAGCAGCAGCAGCAGCAGCAGCAGCAGCAGCAGCAGCAGCAGCAGCAGCAGCAGCAGCAGCAGCAGCAGCAGCAGCAGCAGCAGCAGCAGCAGCAGCAGCAGCAGCAGCAGCAGCAGCAGCAGCAGCAGCAGCAGCAGCAGCAGCAGCAGCAGCAGCAGCAGCAGCAGCAGCAGCAGCAGCAGCAGCAGCAGCAGCAGCAGCAGCAGCAGCAGCAGCAGCAGCAGCAGCAGCAGCAGTAGTAGTAGTAGTTTAGATTTCGTGGATTTTGGTTCAAACCGGGAATTCGTAGGACACTCGTAGCCGTAGCAATAGTTATGGTGGTTTTTGGTTCAAACCAGGACTTAGTAGGACACTCGTAGCAATAATTATAGATTTTATAAGCTTAACCTGTAGTTTAGAAATATTAATTATAACATAAGGTTTAATTAATATTTTTGGTCATAGAAATATTAAAATTATAATCTAAGGTTTAGATAGAATTTTAAGAGCATGACACTTGTCACAATCTTGTTTATTTGAGGATTTAAGCATTTTAAATGGATAATTCAATAATAGAAGTATCTAGAACCTCTAGAACCTTCCAGAACCATTAAGAGCATGACACTTGTCATAATCATGTTTATTTAAGGATTTAAGTATTTTTTTAAATAAAAGAAAGATCTAGAGGCTCTAGAACCTTCCAGAACCATTAAGAGGATGACACTTGTCATAATCATGTTTATTTAAGGATTTAAGTATTTTTTTTCAATAAAAGAAAGATCTAGAAATTCTACAGATTTCCAGAACCGTTAAGAGCATGACACTTGTCATAATCATGTTTATTTAAGGATTAAGTATTTTTTTTAATAAAAGAAAGATCTAGAAACTCTAGAACCTTCCAGAACCATTAAGAGCATGACACTTGTCATAATCATATTTATTTAAGGATTTAAGTATTTTTTTTAATAGGATAGTTTCACTCCTCAAACTCTATAAATAGGACCTAGTACTCAACCATTTTTTCTTCATTCTTCAAGTTGTGTTCAGAGCCTTCAAGCTGCTAGGGTTTCTATAGAGAGATACACTTGGGTTTTGGGATAAAAGCTTTATTATCTTAAAGCTTTATAAACACTTGGGGTAGTGAGATAAAGTGTGATTTCGATATTGAAGTGTAGATGAGTTCTAGTTCATCCAAGGTAATATTATTCATAAGTTCTATTTTTTTTTTTATGATTCCTTAGTTTTCCTTAAGTTTCCTTTAGATCCTAACTTCTGTTTATGGTTTTGTGGTTAGGTGTTTAAGTTCTTTGATTTAAGGTTCTTCTCAGTAAGTTTCTTCTTTGATGGTTTAGTTTCTTTTCATCTATTTTCTTTAGAAACTCACCATTCTTACTTTTGGTTTTAGGAGTGTTCTAGTATCGTTCTTGTTCTCAAATATCCCGGTTTTGGTAAGGAAATAGGATATATTTTATGTGCTTATATGTTATGTTTATGTTTTATGTTATGTTATGTTTTATGTTATGATATGTGTATTTTATGATATGTATATAGAATATGTTTTCAACCGCTTAGGCACATGGCTTCCTTAGATAAAAAAGCCCCGAGAATCTATGATTGGGCATATGACTTGTTAAGATAACAAGCCCCAAGAATGGATGATTGGGCATATGACTTGCTTAGATAAGGAAGCCCCAAGAAGTTATATTGGGCACATGACTTGCTTAGCTAGCAAGCCCCACAAATTTATGGGCATATGACTTGCTTAGCTAACAAGCCCCAATAATTTATGATGGCCATTATTGTTATAGTCCTATATGATACATGTTGTTATAGTCATACATTTTATAGTATATGTTTATGATATAGTTTTATGCGTATGATTTATGTTATATGATTGTTAGTAGATTTTCCTTGCTGAGCATTAGGCTCACTCCTTTACTTTTAGTGTGATGCAGGAAATTAGATATGGAGGTGAAAGGATTCTTGGTGGCTTGACTTGTATGTTGAGGATGAATGGAATGGATGGGCTGCGTCTCGATCGAGGATGACATTTATTTTAGTCTTTTGAATTATGATTCTTTTGTAATTCCGCATTTTAGTTTTGAACAATTAATTTAAAGTTATGTTTTATGTTTTACAAACAATGGGTACCCATGCCATACCACATTTTATATTTTATATTGTAATCTGCACAATATTTATTTTTGGAGTTTTAATAAAGTTATGATTATTTCTTATGTATGTTTTCTAAAAAATAGTAGCTATGTCTAGTAGTTTTAATGGTCCAAGGTCTTAGAAATAGTTGGGTCATTACAATTAAACAACTACCAAATCATGCCCCTCAAATTAAATTTTTTAAAATTTAAACAATATTTTGAATATTAAAAAGAAAATATAAAAAACATTAAAATAAAAGTCATTTAAATTAAATTAAATCATACAAAATTTAAAAAATCAAATATATAAAACCAAAACTATATTAAAATGTTCTCTTATTTTCTTTCACTTTCCTTCACTTTTTGCACCAACCAAACAATCTCAACAACACTCATCAATTTATCACAACAAAAACTCAACCAAATATATATATATATATATATATATCAAAACATATAAAAATCACATTTTCAATCTCTCAAATTCATACACATTTTAATCTGATGTTAACAACATAATGGAAAACCCAGATTTTCTATTCTTTTTCTCACATTTTTGCACCATCCAAATACCCTAGGATACTCAACAAATGAGAGAGAGAGAGAGAGAGAGAGAGAGAGAGAGAAGAGATATGTGATGGGTAAGGAAAGGGAGAGATGTAAAAGGAAAATATAGGCGATACCAAAGTTGAATGTTGCCGGGGAACCTGCATGAGCCCAATCTGTCAACGATGTCACTACCTAGCCAACTTCGAGCTCACTCAGACGCATGCCCAATACCTAAGCAATTTATTTGTCATCATCATTTTTTTTTAGTTTCAATTGATTTTTTAGTTTATTTTATTTTATTTTATTTTTTTTAATATTCAAAATATTTTTTAATTTTAAAAAAATTTAAAATTCGGGGGGTTGGATTTGGTAATGGTAATAGTTCGAGGGGTAAGAATCCTATTTATTCTTTAAATTATATCATTGACGTGGCAATACCACATCAACGTCCAAAATGCCACATCATCACTCTATTAGCGAAATTGGATGGAAGTCTGACATTTCAGTAATGTGAATATTTCCATAGGAATTTTTAACAGGTTGAAAAGTTCGGGGGGCACGATTTGGATTTGTAATAGTTCGAGGAGAAAAATCCTAATAAACCTATAATGCTTAATAAACTATATTAAACGATTAAAAAAAAACTCTATATTAATATGGTTTATTAATATAAAATTACTAAAATAAAAAAGTATCCAAAAATATGTGATAAATAGGTAAATATATTTAGATAAAAAAATATTTATTGTAGAGTATTTTTTTCAAAAAGTAACTAATAGAAAAAGCCAAAAGTTGGGCTGTGTGAGCTTTCGCTTTTAGCTGTAGCTTCTGCATAAATTCTTCAATAAGTGATTTCTCACTGTTTACCAACCACATTTATTGCACAAATTTTCTAGAAAGCAGTTTTTAGCTTTTCTAAAAGTTGTATCAATTTGCTCTATTTCGGCAGCCAAAAGTTCAGTATTTTTTTTTGTCAACCTGTAGTTTTTTTAGTTATATATATTGTTTTGGAAAAACTACCTATAATTATAGGGAAGGAAAGCCTATAGTCGTGAAAAAAACAGGTAAATTTAGATATGATAGTCCTTCCACTACTAATGGAGTGAGATATAAATATTTATAGATTTGAAGCATAAAAAAAATTAGTGATCGATGGTTTAGGTTTCAAGGTGGAAATTTTACTACCCTAGCTAGCTACCAATCCTCAGTAGAGAGTGGGTCAACATGGATTACAAGGAAAAAAAATAAATAAAAAGGATGATGGACAAAAAACGGGTGTGTTTTAAATATTTATACTCGTAAGTGCACGAATCGTATATGAAATATAGTGTTCATGTAAGCACGAGATCGAACCCAAAGGAGTTGTCTAAAATAAAAAAGAAAACTATTTTCAAACAAAATTAATAAATTCTAACCTAGCTCCAAAGATTGATGGCAGTTAATGTTATGAACATAAAATAAAAGATTGAAAATAAAGTTATTTAAGAGAATAAAAATAAACCAATAATGATTTGAAAATAAGTGGTAACAGGAAAGATTATTAAGATACTAGAATCCACAAAATGCAAGTTTAATAATATTTATTAGTATATTGATTCCCAAGTTTTAGTGATAGTTAAAATAAATCAAACTATCATTTTTTAAATAGATTTATAATTTTAAGCACAAATTACTTCTAAAAAGATAGGATTTTTCTTCACTTTTCAAAAATTATAATTTCAAAGTATTTAATGTGAATCAACCTAATGAAACAACAAAAAATCAAATAACATTATTTACAAGGCAAAACATAATATTTTTGTCCTAAGCATGGATGTGTAGAATTTAATGACACATCTTACACAAAGAACATTATGTTTTTTGCAAAATAAGAACAAAGTGCACATTATCTAACAATCCAAAATATGAGATATTAAAGATGAAAGACATATATGAAGAAGAAAAATCCATAAACTTTGTTGCATTACAAGGGAAATCAACATACAACATAAATATTACCTAGTTACAAGTTGCTTCATCATGATCTTAATAATTTTATGAAAAAGATTAGAAGCACATAACTAGAATAAAAATTACAAAACAAACAAAATACATACTTGAAAATGCTCTTGAAAAACCCAAAATGGAAGAGAGAAAATGGTAGAAAGAAGATGGTAACCAAAATTAAGCCCCCCAAAATGGTCTTGAAAACTCTTATTTATAGCCAAAATGAGATTATTAAAATAATCAATTTAAATTAATTAAATTGATTAGATTAATTAATTTAGTACTAATATGTCAAGTAGGGGTAATTTGTTGGAGTGATGATGATTTTGGGTAAAAATTATGGAAAATTGTGGGTAAAAAGTTGGCATTTTTGGACATAGGGGACAAAAAGTACCAATGATGGGCTCAAGGGTACTTGTTGGTGGCTTGGTGGGTGGAGGCTTGGAGGAGGTGCTGGCTGGGTGTATCTGGATGGCTGGGGCCTAGTGATGGAAATTGGGCTCGTGGGTGAGCTGGTAAATAGCCAGGCGTTGGGCCTGAAGGGGTTCGGGCCTGGGTGAGTTCAGCTTGTGGCCCGCCTGGCTGGAAGGAGCTTGAAGACTTCGGCTGAAGCAGGGTCTTCTGGTGGTGCCCGAGCTGGAGTGGGAGCTGAGGGAAGGAGCTGTGGTATAGGCCTGGGGAAGGCAGGCTATGGGGTGACTTAGGCCAGGCGGCTGGGCCGAAATGCTTCAGGAGGCAAGGCTGCTGAACGCGGGCCTGGGGAAATGCCAATTCTTGTCTTTCTTTCTTGATAATGCCACACTTTTCCTTCATTTTTCTTGGCTTTTCAAACACCAATAACACAACATACTCCTTACAAAATAAACATAAATTAAATCATAATCAAATATTTTCAATTATAAAATAAATTATATTAATTCATTGAAAATATTAATTAAAACTTAATTTAATTTAACATTAAAGACCAACAAAAGTGCCTTTTTTTTTACTTCTAACTAAATTCAATAATTCAATTAATTAACTACAATATTTTACAACAAAATAACTATAAAAACACACAAAAATATATAAAATCAAAATAACCCAAAAAATTCAAAATTACTTTAAAATTTAATAAATCAATTAAAAACTCAAGAATTAAGCAACAATTATCACATAAAAAGTAGTAAAATAACTCTATTTTGTAGAGTTATCACACCCCCATACTTAATATTTTGCTAGTCCTTAAGCAAAAGAAAAATGAAAACACACATTTTTTTATTGGTGATATAAAAAGGATTTTCTCAAAAATTGCACAATGAAAATAATTCTAAAAAATTATTATGAATGATAGTTAAGCTTATGTAATTAATTAAATTGTCAATTTCGCTTTTAAAAACAGGTTTTTATTAAAATTATTTTTCTCTTAAACTTATAGGAAATAAGAGTGTTCTTGTTATGAAAAATGTAATTTTTTTTTTGATGAAAAGAATGATTATATTGAAAAACTAACAAAACAAATATAGACCAAGCTCATCCGAGCCCAATTAAACAGACTTACAACTGAACAACACTCTCAAAAAAGGCTAAATCACTTTTCCTAATTTTCAACTTAGGAAGTCTAGTCAGTCTACTTCTCAAATAATACTTGATCAATTGAATTACAAAGCCAACAGATAGAGAACTAAACTCAAATATACAGTTGTTTCTATTCCTCCAAATCATATAAACAACTGCTGCCAAAGCTGCAGCAGCAAACTGTTGCTTCAGACCCTTCGGTTTACCAACCATCCAAGAGCACTAATTCTCATACATGCTCGGCCAAGTATCCCTACCCAGCCAGTCCTTCATTTGAGCTCGAACCTGCTGAGAGAAAGGACAAGAAAAAAAGAGATGAGAGTGGGATTCATGTTCCTCTTCACAAACCGGGCAGAGCAATGTAGACAATTCCAGCTGACAGTAGTTTAGGTTGTCACGAGTGAGCAGATGACCAAGAGTAGCTCGCCACAAGATGAATCTATGTTTAGGCACAGCCAAGGAGCACTAGACCACATTAGCAAAGGTTACTCTTTCTTTGTTAAGTAACGAATGATATAAAACTTTCAAACAAATCTTGTTGTTCTTGACTACCTCATCTAGGCTTTTAGCAGGGAAAACAAATCTAAAATTAACTATTCTCCTCCAATACAAACTCACATCCTGAGGAACTATATATGCCCTGAAATCATGACCCTTCAGATAAATGGAATCCACCCATTTCACCCAAAGAATATCTTGCTTAGATGAAACAGCCCAAACAAACTTAGCAAGGAGCACTTTGTTCTAGTTGTAACCCTCCTTAAAACCAAGAGCACCCATGCATTTTGGCAGGCACACTTGATCCCAGGCAGTGAGATGCATTTTACTACGATTATTGTTACTGTCCTTAACTCCCCAAAGGAAATTCCTGCATAAACGATCAATTTCCTTGGTGAAACTCTTAGGGAGAATAAAAATGCTCATCCAAAATGATCTGATACTCAGTAGCACAGAGTTAATCAATTGCGGCCTCCCAGCAAAAGAGAGATGACGACTAGCCCAAGTATGTAGTTTCAGCTGAATCTTTTTGAAGATGATAGCACAATCTCCAACCTTCCATTTCGTTGTTCGAAGAGGAACTCCAAAATACTTTAGAGGAAAGCAACCTTCTGAGAAACAGAGCCTATCTAGAAGTTGAAGAGTCTCTCTTTCTGCCAAACCCCCAAAGTAGACCTGAGATTTCTCCATATTAGCAGACAAACCAGATGCCAAGCAAAATTCAGTGAAACCGTCCCTCATTATCTGAACTGAGCTTGAGACTCCCTCGCAAAATATGACCAAATCATCGGCAAAACGAAGATTAACAATATTTAGAGGCTTGCATTTAGGATGGAATCTGAAACCCTTGTCCATGGAGGCTTGACATAACAGCCGGGTACAATATTCCATAGCTAGCACAAATAACAATGGAGAGATTGGATCCCCTTGCCTTAGAACTTTTTGACCTCTAAATTCCCCTTGAATCCTACCATTCATTAGGATCAAATAAGTAGGGTCCTTCAAACAAGTCATTACCCACTTGATAAACTTATTTGGAAAGCAAAACACTTTGAGAATGTCCTCCAAAAAATTCCAATCCAGCATGTCATAGGCTTTGCTCAGGTCTATTTTCATCAAACACCTAGGGGAAATATTTTTCCTTTTATACCCTTTAATAATATCCTGAAGAATAAGAATATTGTGTGCCAACAATCTGTTTTTAACAAACGCTCCTTGATTTTGATGAACTAGACTAGGAAGCACCATCGCCAATCTACCACAAAGCATTTTAGAAATACATTTGTAAATAGAATTACAACACGCTATGGGCCTATAATCTGCTGCCCTAGTGGGTGTATCAATCTTAGGAACCAGGGAAATGGTAGCCTTATTCACCTCTTCTGGCAGACACCACACTCAAATAAATCAAAGATGGCCTCTGAGATTTCAGCTTCTAAATCTCTCCACATGGCTTTGAAAAAGCTCGACCAGTACCCATCCGGCCCCGGACTTTTAATTGAGCTAATGCTAAACAAGGCGTCATTCACTTCCTTTTTAGTAAAAGGCATCACTAATCCGATCTGCTGGTCCAAAGTCAGTCTGTGACCAAGACTGAAACAAGAATGCTGAATAAGAACCGAAGCATTACTTTGGCTTCCCATAATTTTCTGAAAATGATTCACAAAGTGAGCCACAACATCATCAAATCTCTCAATTAGCTGACCAGATTCAGCAACAACTGAAGTGATACAATTAGAAGCTCTTCTTTGTTTTATACAAGCATGAAAGTACGCCATGTTATCATCACCATAACGAAGCCAGTCCACTTTGCTTTTCTGTCTCAGGAAAATATCATAAGTTCTAGCATGATAAGCATAACTTTCACCAGCTAAAATTTCCTCTCTTTGTAACTCTATCGAGTGAGGATTACTTTGAAGAGCCAATTGAGTAGCTTGATAGTTATCCTTAGCCGAAATATAGTTCTGAGCAATATCTCCCACAGTATGCTTGTTGAACTTGCGAAGAACCTTCTTAAGTCTGCCCAATTTCCTAACAATTCGATCCAGCCCATACCCTTTACTAGGCTTGCACCAGCTCTGCATGACAATGTCTTTAAAGCTACCATGTTCGGCCCACATATTAAAGAATCTAAACGGCTTAAGGCCACAGTTTACAGTAGTTCCAGGTTTGATAATGCAATAACAGTGATCAGAGAGCATTTCCCAGTTAAAAACAGCTTTAGTTTGAGGGAACAAGTCCAACCACTCTTCATTTTTAAATATTCTGTCCAATTTAGAGTAAATTCTGTCCTCATTAGCTTGTTTGTTGGTCCAAGTGTAATGAGACCCTCTAGAGCGCAACTCATCGACTAATCCCAAGGCCCTCCACTTTTAAGCATTTGCCAATTCAAGGGCAGTAATGGTGCGACCACCAACTCTGTCTGTACCCTCAAAAACTGCATTAAAGTCCCCAGCCACAAGCCAAGGAGTGGCTGGGAAACACAACCCAGTAAGATCAACCCAAAGAGGTAATCTTTCCTCAATCGAATTTCTACCATACACAAATGTAACACAAAACAACTTATTAGACTTCACTTCTTTAACACAGACATGTAATAACTGACCACTCTCCTTCAAAACCTCAACAAAAACCAAATGTTGCTGCCAAATAAGAAGAATTCGACCTTCTGAAGCTGAACCTGAGAAATAGTTCCATCCAATGAAAAATGAGCTCATCATTTTCTCAATTTTATCACCATGAAGTTTAGTCTCCAACAGGGCACCTAGACCAATTTTATTCACAAAACAAAATGAACTCAGAAATTTCTGTTTCTCCCTTTTATTAATACCTCTAACATTCCATCTAAGAATGTTGTGACTCTCCATGAAATAAACTTGTTGTTGCTAGTCCCAAGTTTGTAACCTCCAAAACCTTATCTTGCAAAGCACTATAGAAATTCTTCAGTTTGTTTTGTGCCTTCAGTGTTGTCTTCTTATTTCCCCTACCCGTTTTGGGGTAGTCCATTCCAAAGTAGATCTTTCTCTGGAGTTCCTATCTGGTTCATCAACTTGTTTCGTTGCAGCTGTTAAATGACCCTATTGCTTTGACACCTCCTGGGACTCAGAAAAATCCTTAGTAGCTGTTTTCTGTGTACCAGCATCAATACCCCCACTAGTATCACCTTTATCCTCTGATAATGGCTTCTGTTCCACAGGACCTTGCTTAGCCTCTTCTTCTCCATTTCGGCTTTTCTGCCTCCAAGTCTCAGTTTGCTTCCCATTACACATTCTATCAGTATGACCATACACTTTGCAACCTCTACACTGAGTTGGAAGCCACTCAAATTCCAAAAGTTGTTCCATTAGTTGTCCTTTCTCATTGGGAAACTGAACAGTTTTAGGGAGATCCTTAGATATTTCTATCTCCACTAACACTCTAGCAAATTGCATCATAGATCTGTCCTTAGTAACTTTATCGACCAGTATCGGGTTCCAAATTGTACTCATAAGGGCACTCAAGCCTTTAGTGCCCCAATATTGCAGCCCAAGTCTTGTCAATCTTATCCAAACGAGAACAGATTTCACTGCCTTAAGAGTGTCTAAATTAGCAGACCAAGGCTTCACTATCACTGGTTTTCTATCAAAGTGTAGAACCCCAGCTTCCAAAACCAAGTATCTAGTGGCTTCATCTCGAAATTTCACAAGTGTAAATCCAGCATTCAGCCGAGCAATTCTATCAATACCTAGCTTACCCCATATCCTCTTAATAAATCTTTCAAAAACAGCAAATGGAGGGTTAGCCCCAAGAACCATACATACCACAGCTGAGTTCCAGAATGAAGTTTCAACTTGGATCTCCTCCAAGTCGACCTGAGCAATTCGTTGGCCTTCTCGAACAATTGGTTCCTCAAATTTGAGTTTAGCCCCTCCCTGATTTGGTAACAAGGATCGAAACTGAGTCCATTTATCCTTCGCCTGACTTTGAAAATCACCTTCACCCGCAGCCGATTCCATCTCTGTCTCTCCATTTCTCTTACCTCCAGACGATTCTCCATCTATTTCTATTGGTCCTCGAATCCCAATTTCTGGAAAATCCACCATCGAATCCTTGAACACTTCTTCCATCTCCTCTGGTATATCTTCTTCTAGCTTAGACCTCTCTCCCTCACATGTCTCATGGAGAAATGGAGATTCAGTCACCTTAGCTCTTGTAGCAGAATTTTGGCTATTCTTTTTGCATCTCGCCATGGAGAAACCAAAGAGCACCTATCGCCTTGAAAAATGTAATTTTTGTTATAAGCAGAATTGACCATATAATTTAAAACAAAGCTTAAAAATTATTCATATTTTTAGGAGAATTAAACTCAAACTCAATCAAGATTTTTATCATTGAAAATGAAAAATATCACAATTTTTTTTTGAATTTTATGAAAATGAACAATTTAATTTTTTTTAACAAGATAACAAAACAAATAAATATATATATATAAATATTTTTTTTCAAACAAACATAAATAAAAACAAAAATTAACACAAAACAGAAAAATTAAAAACAACACAAAACATAAGCACAATAAATCATACTCTCCTTAATAATAATAACCATATAAACTCGATACCCCCAAACTTAATTGAACCATTGTCCTCAATGTGTCAAAATATAAATATAAAGTAAAATTGACAAGAGTTTAGAATGGCCGTACCTCGATATGGTGCATCGCTAAGAGAGTAAAAGATACAACAAACAAAACAAATAAAACACAAGTTATCAAGATCAAATAGGAATCAAAGAGCATGGTAAACAGGGTCCTCAAGGAGGATCTCATCCACTTCATCAGTTTTCAATTCTAAAAATGGTTTTAATTTTTGTCCATTAACTTTAAATATATCACCATTTTTAGGATTTTCAATTTCAATAGCTCCATGTGGAAAAACAGTACGAACAATGTAAGGACCGGACCACCTAGAGCGTAACTTTCCCGGGAATAAATGCAAACGAGAGTTGTATAAAAGGACTTTTTGACCTGGATAAAAATCTTTTCTCAAAATATTTTTGTCATGGTAAAATTTCATGCGATCCTTATACTTTTTTTAATAGTCATATGCATCATTCCTAATTTCGTCTAGTTCATTTAGTTGAAGCTTTCGTTTCTCACCTGCATTGTCTAAAGAAAAGTTTAATTGCTTAATTGCCCAAAAGGCTCTATGTTCTAACTCAACAGGTAAATGGCACGCCTTCCCATACATAAGTCTGTAGGGTGACATGCCAATGGGTGTTTTGTACACAGTACGATACGCCCATAATGCATCAGTGAGTCTTAAGGACCAATCTTTCCTAGTTGGATTCACAGTTTTTCTAAAATGTGCTTAACTTCCCTATTAGACACTTCAACTTGACCACTAGTTTGTGTGTGATATAGTGTTGAGACTTTATGTGTAATGTCGTATTGTTTCATCAAATGTTCAAATGACTTATTACAAAAGTGTGTACCGTTATCACTAATGATAGCGCGTGGTGAACCAAAACGGGAAAATATATTTTCTTTCAAAAATCGAAGCACAACTTTGTGGTCATTAGTACGGCATGCAATAGCTTCAACCCATTTAGACACATAATCAACTCCAACAAGCATATAAAGGTTACCAAAAGAGTTAGGAAATGGTCCCATAAAATCAATGCCCCAAACATCAAATATATCAATAATAAGAATAGGGTTCAAAGGCATCATGTTTCTTTTAGTTAAACTTCATAACTTTTGGCAATGTTCACAAGCTTTACAATAAACATATGTATCATGAAAGATAGTAGGCCAATAGAAACCACATTGTAAAATTTTAGCAACTATTTTCTTACCACTAAAATGTCCTCCACATGCATGATCGTGACAAAAAGATATGATTTTAGATTGGTCACAATTTGGAATGCATCTTCTAATTATTTGATCAGGGAGTATTTAAATAAGTAAGGATCATCCCAAATAAAAAATTTCACCTCAGAATAAAATTTAAATTTATCATGCTTAGACCAATGAGATGGTATTTCTTTAGTGACCAAATAATTAACAATATCAGCATACCAAGGCAAGGAAAAAACATGCATCAATTGTTCATTAGGAAAAGTTTCAATGATAGGAATGGAATCATGTATAGTTTCAACAACTAGTCTAGATAAATGATCAGCAACAATATTTTCAGATCCCTTTTTATCACATATTTCTAAGTCGAATTCTTGTAAAAGTAGGATCCAACGGATCAAACGAGACTTAGCATCTTTTTTCGATAAGAGATATTTTAATGCAGCATGATCAGAATAAACAATAATTTTAACCCCAACAAATAAGATCTAAATTTCTCCAATGCAAAAACAACAGCAAGCAATTCTTTTTCGGTTGTGAAATAATTTAATTGAGCATCATTTAAAGTTTTGCTAGCATAGTAAATTACATGAGGTATTTTTTCAAGTCTTTTTCCTAAGACAGCACCTATAGCATAATCAGAAGCATCACACATTATTTCAAAAGGTATTTTCCAATCAGGGGGTCGAATAATAGGTGCAGTAGTCAACAAAATTTTCAATTTTTCAAAGGCAACATGGCAATTATTATCAAAGACAAAAGAATTTTCTTTTCCAAGTAGATGGCATAAAGGCTGGGAAATTTTGCTATAGTCTTTTATAAATCTTCTATAGAAACCGGCATGACCTAAGAATAATCTAATTTCTTTCACAGTTTTAGGTGGGGGAAGTTTTGAAATAAAATCAACTTTTGCTTTATCAACTTCTATTCCCTCAGATGAGATTACATGACCTAAAACAATTCATTTTTTAACCATAAAATGACATTTTTCCCAGTTAAGCACAAGGTTTTTCTCTTTGCAACGAATCAAAACAAGTGAAAGATGGTGCAAACATTCATCAAAGGAGGAACCAAACATAGAAAAATCATCCATAAACACTTCAAGAAATCTTTCAACCATGTCAGAAAAAATTGAAATCATACACCTTTGAAAAGTCGTAGGTGCATTACATAATCCAAAAGGCATGCTACGATAGACAAAAGTTCCGAAAGGGCATGCAAATGTAGTCTTTTCTTGATCTTCTGGGGCAATGGAGATTTGGTTATATCCTGAATACTCATCAAGAAAGCAATAATATGCATGGCCAGCTAATCGTTCAAGCATTTGATCAATAAAAGGTAATGGAAAATGGTATTTTCTAGTAACATTATTCAGCTTTCTATAGTCTATGCACACTCTCCACCCTGTTTGTACTTTAGTAGGGATTAATTCATTATTCTCATTTTCAACAACTGTGATCCCAGACTTCTTAGGCACAACTTGAACTGGACTAACCCATTGACTATCAGAAATAGGGTAAATGATACCTACGTCTAACAATTTTATGACCTCTTCTCTAACTACTTCTTTCATATTTGGATTTCGCCTTCTTTGACATTCCTGAGAGGTTTTAGCATTCTCTTCTAGATGGATTCTATGCATACATATGGATGGGCTAATTCCTTTAATGTCTCCAATGATCCAACCTATGGCTTGTTTATGTTTTCTAAGGACATCTAACAATTTATCTTCTTGTTCTTTATTTAATGTGGATGCTATGATAACAGGTAAGGTTTTAGATTCTCCTAGAAAAGCATATTTTAATTTTTCTGGTAAAGATTTAAGGTCTAACTTTGGAGACTCAGAAATTGATTGAACATGATCTAAGGGTGAAAAAGGTTCATCTTTGGTTTCATTTAAGGGTATACACTCTAGCAAAGAATTCACATCATCATTAGAGTCATCAACACGCAAGTTCATACCAAAGTATTTTTCACAAAAGTCAAGTAAGTCATTTCCATCATCTTCACAAATACTATCTATCATGTTAACTTCATGCACTTCCTCACACTCAATAGATTTAACAACATTAATACATTCAATTCAACAGTCATATTTCCAAAAGATAATTTCAAAACACCATTACGACAATTTATGATTGCATTAGATGTAGCTAAGAATGGTCTACCTAAAATGATAGGAATTTGAGCATGCATATTTTCCACAGGTTGAGTATCAAGAACAATGAAGTCAATAGGAAAGTAAAATTTATCAACTTTTATCAAAACATCCTCTATAATGCCTCTAGCAATTTTCACAGAACGATCGGCTAATTAAACAATTATAGAGGTAGGTTTTAGTTCACCAAGACCAAGTTACTTATAAACAGAATAAGGCAATAAATTCACACTCGCACCCAAATCAAGTAAAGCCTTGTTAATAAAATGATCACCAATAATGCATGAAATTGTTGGACATCCAGGATCTTTATATTTAACAAGACTCTTATATTGAATAATGGAACTAGCTTGTTCAATTAAAAATGCATTTTTAGGAACATTAGTGTTTCTTTTAACAGTACAAAGACCCCTTAAAAATTTTGAGTAGGCAGGAATTTGTTTAATGGCATCTAAGAAAGGGATATTGATACTAACTTGTTTGAAAACTTCTAAGATGTCACTATATTGGCTGCCTTTTTTAATTGGAAGTAATCTTTGTGGGAATGGGGCTTTTGGAATGAAATGATGGATTTGAGTTTCCTTGTTTGAAGAGTCATTAGAACTAGAAGCCTGCCTATTTATTTTTATTTTTCTTTTTCTTTTTCTTTTTCAACCTCGGGTATGTAATCGGGTTTGACAATGTTCTTTCTGAACCTAAGAGTTGAAATTGATTTGATTTCTCCATTATGACTAGACTTTCCTATCTCATATTGCCCTTTTGGATTAGGGATAGGTTGACTAGGGAATGTTCCTTTTTCTCTATCAGCTAAAGCAGTAGCAAGTTGTCCTACTTGTGTCTCGAGTTTGGTAATTGATCGAGACTGATTTTGTAGGATTTGTTGAGTGGATTGCATAAATTGTTGTAAAGTATCTTTTAAGGAAGGTTTCCTTTGAGGATATGGTTGATTTTGTGGGGCATGAGTTTGGTTTTGCGTGTTGTATTGGTGCCCTTGATTCATTTGAGGTGGGTTTTGTCTCCATGAAAAGTTTGGATGGTTTCTCCAATTTGGATTGTAAGTGGATGAAAATGGGCTATCATTTGGTTTCCCATAAGCATGAAGAGCATTGGCCTCCTTGGAAAATGCTTCTTGGTAGGAAGGACATGATTGGGCATTATGGCAAGGACTAGAACATATAGAACAAACATCTTTTCTTGGTTGTATTGGAGAGTTTATTGTTTGGCTTATGGCTAAAGCTTATACTTTTCTCGCTAATTTGTCTAAGGATGTTCTTAAGTCTAATTCCTCTTTTACTTCATACCTTCCTCCTCTTTTTGATGAATTAGTTGACCTAGACCTAGAATCAAAATAATTCCATTGTTGTGAATTGACAGATAAATCTTCAAGGGCGTCCCAAGCCTCTTTTCCTTGAAATTTTTAAAAAAAATTCAGTATGCATAGATTGAATCATTTGACGATAAGAGGAGTCAAACCATCATAAAAATATTTTACAAGTCTCCATTTTTCAAAACCATGATGAGGACATTTTAATGATAAATCTTTCCCAACATTCATAAAACTCTTCATTATCTTTTTGAAAAAACTCGGAGATTTCTCTCCTTAGACTATTAGTTTTAGACATAGGAAAAAATTTCAGCAAGAATTTATTATAAAGTTGATCCCATGTAGTTATAAACCCCGTGGGAAGGGAGTTTAACCAAGCTTTTGATTTGTCTTTTAATGAAAAAGGGAACAATCTTAGTTTGACCGACTCATCAGAAAAATTTTGAAATTTAAATGTTGAGCAAATTTCTAAGAAATCTTTGACATGCATGTAAGGATCCTCTCTATCTAACCCATAAAAAGATGGAAAAAATTGAATGATTGATGGTTTAAGCTCGAAATGGATAGCAGAAGTGGTTGGAAGAACAATACATGAAGGAGCATTAGATGAAATAGGTGCAAAATATTCTAGCAAAGTTTTTTCACGCACAACATTTTCATCAACAGGATTATCAATTGGTTCCATGATGCTCAAATTTTTACTAACACTTTCAATTTCAAACAAAGATAAATGTCTTTTTACTAATCGATTTTTAGAGTTACGTCCCCAATGATGTATACAATTTTCACAAACAAGGCAAAAAAAAACTCAAACAAGAAATTTTCTGATGTGGAAGATGAGTTAAAAATCGCAACCACAGAGCATACATAGAATTTTTAGAGATTTCACAACAATATAATTTTTATGGTTTACTTGTCCCCAGGCCTATATGATTCCACTTGTTGACGCCGTTTTTCATCAACTTAAAATGTAGAGCGAATAAACAATGGGAACTATGGAGAAGATGAATAATACAGTAAAACAACAAGAATTTTACGTGGTTCAGCAGTTAACTCTGCCTAGTCCACGAGTCAATTTTATTAAGACTTTGGAAATTTTAGGAAATCCTTCAGGGATGAATTCTCCAGAAATTCTCTCAAGATATCCAAAATCCATCCCCCACAAGTGTTCATGATCTATCTATTTATAGAGGGATCTCAGAGTTCGTTCCCACATATTTCGGGAAGATACTTCTATTTATTAATGAGAATAATGATATTAAATCCTGTAACTCCTATTTACAAGGAAATGTCCCCTGAAGACCAGGGGGCATATAACAAAATTGTTAATATCCTATATACTCCTATTTATTAAATGCACAGACTGCGTCTCATCATATGACCCACTAAGTCGTTCGAGGTCGGCAATCAGCTTCATGCCAATCTAGGTCTATAGATAAGTTATGAGCTAGGTGCCTTTCCCCAAGACTAGCTCAGAGCGGGTAAATACCACCGAGGCTGTCACAGTCTGAGCTTATTATACTTATGCCAAGCTCGGGTTACTTGATCTGCAGACACCCGACATCGGGTATATCTCGATGCCAAGTTCTTTCGAGCTCAGAAAAGAACTTCGAGGTCAAAAAATGTCTTCGAGGTTGGCAATCTAGATTCAAGGGTTCGACACCTGAGTCATGCATATGCGTTTCAGATATTTTGAGCTCACAAATGACGAGTTCAGCTTTCGAGATCACAATCTCGGGGGTCTTGAAATCTGGGTGTAACATTTTGCCCCCTCAAAAGTATTAGTTCGAATCCTATGAGAAGGAAACTTTTGAACTACTTCCTTCGGGAACCGTTCCGTCACACACTCGAGTATGGACACGCGTCAGCTGGGTGTTGCTTACTCAAGGTACTCGAGTGCCTTGAAGCTCTGCCCACGATCGTTCGCCTGCCAACTTTATGGTACCATCATGTCATTTGTCCCTGGTCGTCGGATCTGATACAGAATCTGGCCAATGGCTAAGATTAATTCAACTTTTACAATCTCTGAGGGTCTATAAATATATCCTCTTTCGTCTTCTCCATTTTTTCTTCACGTTCAACTTCTTAGAGAGAAAAAACCAAACACTTCTTCGCCTAGTTCATGCATGTTCTCCAAGCCGAGAAGACAAATCACGGTTGGACTTTTTGATTCAGTGAGATCGCACTTGCAACCGCTCATTCAATCATCTATTTCTCTATTTCCACCGATCACATTGTGTAAGTTTTTCAGTTCATGGTTTCTTTGTGTTATATACATTTTTTTTATGTATGCTTATGCTTCTGCTACACCATGGGCACTAGGATTTATTTTCGACCCATTCATTAGTTTAATGCACTAGGATTAGGGTGCTTTGACTGATAAACATTAGATTCAAACCCATTTTTTGCAAAAAAAAAGGTCTAAATATGGTTCCTTTTTCGGGTTTTCAAATTTTAGAAACCATATCTTGCACACCAAGATATTGGGTACAAAATCAAGGTTTTTTAAGGAATGCACGATTCCCAAAAATATCACCTTTTAGACAACCACCGCCTTTTTCCCTAATATGTAAAGATTTCCCATAACTTATCTACCTTCCTTCCTTTCTGGTGGATTACACGCTCTAAGATTGGCTTCATCCTTAGGATGGAGCTTGCCTTGTAGTCTCGATCATTCAAGCTTAGGTACTATTTATTTCTTTATTTCTTGCTAACTTGGCCCTCACCCTTTGCTTTCTTGTTAGATGCCGCAGAATTCGGGAAAGTGGTGGGGGTCAAAGTTCGCGATTCCTTACTCACCAGTAGCTTCGAGCCCGGAATCTCCATTCACTCGCAACCAACACTTAATTCGGGAGCATAAACTGAGACGTGAGAAAGAGGACACTCGAGACCACTTCCGACGTCAGATAGACGAAGTCGAAGAAGGGAAAAGGAAAAGACTAAGGGTCACCCTTCATCTAGATCTAGACACCGAGCCTAGACCGATCCTGCTCGACCCTGCGCTTAAAGTGACAATCGCCTTCAAACCAGGTGATCTTCAGTTCTCACTGATGGAGGAACCCTTTACCTCGCAGCCGAGGAAAGAATTTTTCGAGGCTGAGCATTACTGGAGCTCGGTCACGTCACTAGGCTAGATAACCGATATTCTGACCTTTCACAACATAGGACTATCAGGCTCACTAAGGTGCCGAGCCCCGACCTCCCACGAGCAGAGTTGCTACGCTCCAAGAGATGGGAATTCTGATAGGAAGCTGAGATATGCAGCTTGGAGCTAGGAGCACATAAAGGCATGGGTGGTATTGCCCCTGAAGTTCTTTTCGAAGGACTTCACAGATTTTGTTGGGCTGGATCCTTTCTAGCTCAACACCAATTCTTATAGGGTATTTTCAGCCTTGAGGTCGCTATATCATGAGTTGAAGTGGGTAGGACCTTCACCAGAGGAGATTTTATATCTCTTCTGCTTGAAAAGCAATCCCTCCCGAGCTCGGGGAGGGGGCGAATTCTTCTACCTCTCGAGCTATCCGAAGGAGAAGAAGATGTTTGAAGACCTTCCCAATCATCCTCCTGACTTTAAGAAGGCCTTCTTCTGGACAGATGGCCTAGCCCTATCTCGATGCTATTCGTTCAGACGAATTCGTAAGTATTTCAACCTCCTTCTTTTTTGTGCTCGAACTGTGTTTTTAGGCCCGTACCTAGTTGAAATGCGTTTGACTTTCTAGCCAACTACCATCGCTCTACCCCTACCAAGGAGATGAGGGAGCACAGAGAGACTCTGCTCCAACTTCCTTACGGCAGGAGATCCCTTTCCTATCTCCTTCATGAAGACAAGCTCCGGGCGTGTGGGCTCTTAGGGGAGGATCAATCTACATCGAACTGGTCCAATAAAAAATACGATCGATGGGAGCTTGTGCCTCTGCCAACCAGTAACCTCCCTCCAAGGAGAGATGCGAGGCCTCCACCTCCAGTTCGTCATAGGAGTCCACAATCGGGGAATAAGGCTAATGACGAGGCCTCAAGTTCGGGCTCGGATGATCAAGGTACAGTCATCCTTAGCTCGAATATGTGGTCCCCCTCCCTATTAAAGCATAAAACCAATAGGTTAATATTATGTTAGGATGATAGGAACCATTTCTATGTATGGTCTTAGGTAGATGATAGGGTACATAGGTTTGATAGCTGGCTCGGTAAATACGACACCATGTATAGCCTGAATGAGGTATGGGATGAGATAGCCATCCAATACGGGACTAACGACTATAGGGACCTTTCGAGGTTGACTTCCACCTATAGGGAAGGCACTCCCCCCACCTCTTCTGAAGATGGGGGAATTTCATGGTCGCCGAACACAAGCTTAGGGGAGAGTTCCAGTTAGGTTTCTCTCCACTTGTCTTTTTCTCCCATGTATGTTTGCATTATGCTGAGTTACTTTATTTTTCAATAACTCATATTGTGGTGTAATTGTGCAGGTGAGATGGACTTCGACCTCGAAAACATCCTTGAGAGTGGCGGGGCCAAAAGAAGCAAGCGCCCGAGAGGCTCACGGAAGTCCGAGTGTCCCACCAAGGTCCTTAAGAGGACTGAAAATACACCTCCTCCACCAGCTCTGGCTGCTACGAGCTTGGATGTGGAGTCGTCTCCTTAGGTCGAAGCGTCCACTACGGTCGAGCTCCCACCTCCTCCCATCATGGTTCACTCAACACTTGGCCCACCTCCGAAAAAACCCTCAGCTTCCACAGCATGCAAGTTGTTAGTTTCTACTCACATAGATGAGTATGTAGTTGACAATGCTGCTAGATCCCATGGGGCTACGCTTGGCTCGGACATTTTGTCTCGAGTGGGCCAGTGGCTTTGACGCTCCTCATTGGCAGTTCTTGAATAATGCTTGAGACTACAATACGCTTTATGAGAAGAGCATCAAGCTCACTGTTGCGGTAACTTCCCTCATCTTTTGGCATTAGCTGTATTTGCACTTGGTCCATATGCTAATTTGATTTCTTTGTATGCCAGACTCTTGCTATCTCTGCCCATCTCAACTATAAGTTGAACCACGAGGTCCACTCGAGCATGTCAATTGCTCAGGAGGCGAGGGATCTTCAGCTCAAACTGAGTGATGAGCTCAAGGAAACAAAGGCAACGGTGGAGGCAGGGGCTGAGGAGCTAAAGGCCAAGTCTTCTAAGCTTGAAAAGCTGAATGCCCGGCTCGTGGAGCTTGAACAGGAGAATGCCCGGGCTAAGGAGACCAATGCCAAGCTTGAAGAAGAGAAGGCTGACACTTTCGATATCATGGAAGGTGAAAAGAGTCGTCTTCTCGAGGAGTTTAAGGAGAAGAAGGACCGGGCAGTCGACATGGCCATGTATAGAATCTGAGCCAACAATGTCGACCTCGACACTAGCTTCTTAGCTCCTCTTGAAGTGAAGCTCGTGGCCCAATGGCAAGCTCGGTTGGATGATGAGGAGACTGCCCGAGATGAGGCGGAGAAAGCCGGAGGAAACGCTGATGCTGAGAAGGCCAAGGAGAATTGTAACGACCCAAATTCGCTAATAAGGTTTAGGGGCCTTGATTAGCATGCCGGGAGGGCATAAATGGGATTAGAATGGATATTGTTGACTTAAATGTGTGAATATGTGATTAATGTTGATTATATGATAGTTGATGATATTATGTGATAATATGAAATAGATATGTGATATATATGAGAACCACATTATTATGTGGACAGGTTCGCAGAGCACGACTTGAGACGATCCTAGGGTCGGATAGCGGGAAAAGTCACGACGAGGCTTAATATGTGACTTTGGACAACTCAGGGGTATTTTAGGTATCGGGTAGTGAATTGGACTATCTGGTCATGAAAATAAATGTATGGAGATATATTTGAGGTTAGGATGTCTAGGGGGAATATTGGGGGATTTTTCCATTTTGGCCTCGGGGACGGTTCTGGCACCCCGAGCCTCGAGATTAACTTAACGAGTAAGATAGACATAAGGAAGCCTTTAGAAAATATAAACCGACCTTATATTCTCAGCCTTACCTCTCTATTCTCTCTCAAGGAAAACAAGGGGAGGAAACACAGAAACTTAAAGAGAATTTGCTAGAATTCAGCTGGAGTTTGGAGGATTGAAGGGGGGTGATGTGGAGGCTTAGCTCAGGAGTAAATCAAGAATTAAAATAGGATTAAGGTAAGCTTTTAATCTTCTTCTCTGTGGTTAGAATTCCGGGTTTTGGTTAAGTGTTGAAGCAAACATGGTTTTGATGTCTTAAGGAGAATTGAGGAGGAAACTTGGGGACTTAGCTTGGCTTTGGCTTGGTGAAGTGGTTCATCAGAAGAGGTAAGTTTCAACTCATGGTTTAGAACTTTTAAATTGGATTTGAATGGCTGGTTTGAGTGTTTATAGCTCTTGAGTTTCAGAAATTGAAAAGAGAAGATTAGTGTGTGTTAGGCTGTGTTTTATGTGGAATTATGTTGTTTAAGTCATGCTAAAGGAGTTGGGATTGATTGGTTATGATTTGGGGAGCTTTGGGATGGTTTAAGGTGAGATTTCAAGCTTATAAATGATGGGACTTCTGGGCACAAAGGGGAGGGCCGCGACTCTGTTTTAGAGCGCTGCAGCCCTAGGATGAAAAAGGGTCAAGGAGGCTCGACCATGGGAGGGCGCCGCGGCACCCAAGGCAAGGGCCACGACACGTGTCTTGTTCAGCATGGGCTTGGTTATATTTTGAGGCTAGGGCCGTGGCTAAGCTTCAAGGGCTGCAGCCCTTGGTTGCACACATGAGATTTTTAGGGTTCTAGGCACTGGAAAGTGGTCTAGTATGCTCGGGATTGGTTTCACCACCATGCTTGGTGGAATTCGGATTCCCAGGAGTTAGTTTTGTAATCGAAAACCTATATTTGAGTATTAATGAAACCCTATACTTTGGTTGTGACTAGGTGATAAAGGCTTAGGCTCGGGAATGGATCGTGCTTGAGGGGCGTTGCTTATAATTCAATAACTGTACAGACTAAAGGTAAGAAAACTGCACCTGGTTGAATATATGTGACGGGACTAAGGGCTCCCTATTGTAAATGCTTGAAAATATGGTATTACGCCATGCAAGCCATTTAGTGAACCAACGACCTAAGGGTGCCAAGGGTTTCACTAGCGCACAGGGCGCGGCTCGGCCACTGGTAGCCGAGGACAGCTTATTATGCATTGAGCTCGGTTTAAGCGGGCCAGAGTCAGTGGGTTAAACAGAGGGTGCGGCCTAAGTCGTCGGCCCTGAATATTATGTGATATTAGTGTTATATGTGATAGATTGTATCTTGAATCTGAATGTATGTGCTGAATATCTGTTGTGGATTATCTGATGGGAATACATGCTTAATGAGTTAATTGTCTGTTATCATTGATTGAGTTGTATAAGATGTTTTCTTGCTGGGCCTTGGATCACGGGTGCTACGTGGTGCAGGTAAAGGCAAGGGCAAGTTAGATCAGCCTTGATTGGAGAGCTCAGCGAGCAGAATGTACATAGCCAGGTGCCCGACCACCACGGTTGAGGTTTAGGCAGGGACGCGAGACCTGAAGACTGTCTATTTTGTCTTAATATGGCTAGTGATTACTCATGTACTTTTGGGAGTCTGTAAACTTATTTTAATTCTTTTTTCTGATGGGATCCCGTGTTTATAATAGTTTAAATATATGAAATGAGTCTTTTGAGACCAAAACCTTTTTGAACCCTAGCTCTTACATGTTTAGTGACACGTTTTTAAAATAATGACTTGATTAGCAAGTCTTGCACCTTTATAAGTACACAGTGTAGCAGTCTTGGCTATCCATGGAGTTACAAGAATGCTCCTTCTTAATTCTTGCCTCGGAGCTGTGTCCCTTTGAATCTTTTGTAAAAGTTATTTTATTTTGTTTTTTTATGCCCATGGGGCCGAGATGATTTCATGGCTCGTGAAGGAGCTAGTATTACTTTTTTGAACTTTCTTTAATATATTTTCTTTACATTTCTTGAGCCGAAATATTTTGCGCAATTTAAATTAAAGTCTCATATATGCCTGTTTATTCATACAAACATAATTTGGGTTTAAGCTTGAGGTTCAATACATTCATGCACAGTTTGCTCGAATTATCCATTTCCGATCTCGTTATTTGTCAAGGTTGGATATTTACTTTTACCATGCACCCGAAAGTGCTTATATGGTGTGTAATGTAGATGTTTTAGTTGTATCTCACTCTTTAGTTGCTTTTTCTCGTCCTCGGTTAGCTCCCCGAGGTTATGAGATCGAAACTATTGTTTTGCAAGATACTCCAGCCTCGATCTCGACTTAGCACGAAGTGGGTTATGTTCCAACTTACTGCCGATTAGTTTTTAGCTGGTTTGTTCCAAACCTATTAAGGACGTGCTAGGTTTGTAATCCATACACTTATATTTTTAATCTAGTTTGCTTATTTGGTTACATCCAAATATTTTTATCTTTTTGGCAATTTTGTTATATCCAAATTTATCTCATTTCGCGCATTTGGTTATATCCAAACACTTGTATGTTTTTGACAGTTTAGTTATATCCAAACAGTTATATGTGTTTCGTATACACTATTTTATTTTTTCAAGTTGGTGGTATATGTACCACTAATGCCCCCTTAATCTCCTATGAGTGTGACCATAGGTTATTAAATTAAGAGAGATTGCAAAAAATACAGCATATTAAACGAAATCAAACTTTATTTGAAAAAAATCCAAAAATAGAGAAACAGTACAGATAAACAAGTATGGTTATAGGTGACATCATTCCTATACTATTGATAGTAAGGTCATAGGTGTTCGCCATTCCATGCTCATGGTACTAGACTTCCATCCAATCTTGCCAACTTGTATACGTCGAGTCGGATGATTGACTCTATCTGATAGGGTCCTTCTCAATTGGGCCGAGCACGCTAGCTGCTGGATCCCGTGTTGCCAAGACTACACGCCTTAGCACCAAATCTCCCACGCCGAATTTTCAATCCCGAACTCTTTTGTTGAAGTATCGGGTAGATCGCTGTTGGTATGTAGCATTTTTTAATTGAGCTTCGTTCCTTCTTTCTTCGATCAGGTCAAGATATTTTTTTAGCTGAGAGTGGTTCAAGGTTTGATCATAAGCGAGGGATCGAATTGTGGGAATTTCGACCTCGATTGGCAACATAGCCTCGCAATCGTACGCCAAAGAGAACGGGGTATGTCCTGTTGATGTACGAGCCGTGGTCTTATATCCCCATAGGACTTGGGGCAATTCTTCGGGCCATCTTCCTTGAGCTTCTTCCAACTTTTTCTTCAGTGAACTTTTTAGAGTCTTGTTTACAGCTTCGACCTAGCCATTCGCTTGGGGATGGGCTACTGACGAGAAGCTCTTTATTATTCCATTTTTTTCGCAAAAGTTGGTAAACAGATCGCTGTTGAACTAGGTTCCGTTATTGGACACGATCTTCATCGGCATCCCATATCGACATATGATGTTTTTCACCACAAAATCAAGGACTTTTTTTGGAGGTTATTGTCGCCAAAGGTTCATCTTATGCCCACTTTGTGAAGTAATCTATGGTGACTACCGCGTACTTTACTCCGCCCTTGCTAGTCGGAAGGGAGCTTATGAGGTTGATTCCCCATACCGCAAATGGCCATGGGGAGGTCATCATAGTTAGTTCAGATGGTGGAGCTCGAGGAATTGTGGTGAATCGTTGGAACTTATCACACCTTTTTACATAGTCGAACGAGTCTGATCTGATGGTAGGCCAGAAGTATCCCTGGCGTGTGATTTTCTTGGATAGGCTATGCCCCCTAGTATGGTCTCCACAGAACCCTTCATGAATTTCTTCTAAGATTTTCTTAGCTTTGGGTGGAGTCACACACCGGAGTAGTGGCATGGAGTATCGTCTTCTATACAGCCTTCCATCTATAATGGTATAACGAGGGATTTGATACATCAACTTTCGAGCCTTGGTCCGTTCTTCCGAAAGGATGCCGATCTCGAGATATTCAACTATCGGAGTCATCCAGGTAGGCTCAGAATTGATCATACATACGTCCTCCTGCTTTGGCTCGTCAATACTAGGTGCCGAGAGATGTTCAATTGATACAACATTCAGTTCGTCATTCTTGGTAGAGGTAGCGAGCCTGGCTAAGGTATCCGCATTCGAGTTCTATTCTCGAGGGACCTGTTCTATCGCATAGAGCTCGAAATGTTCCAATGCTGATTTTGCCATTTCTAAGTATGCTGCCATTCTCATACCCCGAGCCTGGTACTCTCCCAATATTTGGTTAACCACTAGCTGGGAGTCGCTGTAGCAATGTATTGCTTTAGCTTTGAGCTCCTTGGCTATGCGAAGTCCCACCAGTAAAGCCTCATACTCGGCCTCGTTATTTGATGCGTTGAAGTCAAATCTTAAGGCAGAGTGAAATTTTCTTCCTGCAGGAGTGATCAAAATTACTCCTACCCCCGATCAATTTTCATTAGATGACCCATCAATGTAAAGTTTCCACAGCTCATGGGCTGGGGTTATAACTTCATCGTTGGCCATGCCAGTACACTCCACTATGAAGTTTGCTAAGGCTTGCCCCCTAATGGTCGTCCTTGGATGATAGATGATCTCAAATTGTCTGAGTTCAACAACCCATTTAAGAAGTTAACCTGAAGCTTCTGATTTGGACAAGACTTGTCTTAGTGGTTGATCAGTTAGTACATGGATGGGGTACGCTTGAAAATAGGGTCGAAGCTTTCAAGATGAGTGAATTAGGCTGAGAGCTAGCTTCTCCATTAAGGGATATCTTGATTCTACCCCCAGTAACCTTTTACTGACGTAATACACGGGCCTTTGCACTTTTTCTTCCTCCCGTACGAGTACTACGCTTATGGCGTGCTCGGTCGTAGTAAGATACAAGTACAAAACTTCTCCCGTAATGGGGTTTGACAAGATGGGAGGTTCTACGAGGTGTTTCTTGAGTTCCTAAAAAGCCAACTCGCATTCCTCTGTCCATTCAAATTTCTAGCCTCCCTTCAACAGGTTGAAAAACGGAAGACAACGGTCTGTAGATTTTGATATAAACCTACTTAGTGCCGCCATCCTGCCAGTTAAACTTTGGACATCTTTGTGTTTTCGAGGTGAAGGCATGTCGATCAGGGCCTGGATCTTATCCGGATTAGCTTCTATTCCTCGAGCATTTACAATGAAACCCAGGAATTTTCTTGAAGATACTCCGAAAGAGAACTTCTGAGGGTTAAGCTTCATGTTATATTTTCGGAGCATGGCAAAGCATTCTTCGCGGTCATCAACATGGTTATTGTTAAGTTGAGATTTGACTAACATATCGTCAACATAAACTTCCATGTTGTTCCCTATTTGCTCGGAGAACATCATGTTCACGAGCCGCTAGTAAGTGGCTCCAGCATTTTTGAGCCCGAATGGCATAACGTTATAACAGTATAACCCTTTATCTGGTATGAAGCTCGTATGTTCCTGGTCAGGGGCATGCATGGAAATCTGGTTATATCCAGAATAGGCATCCATGAATGACATTAGTCCATGCCCTGTCATGGCATCCGCGAGCGGGCCGATCTGTGGTAAAGGAAAGAAGTCCTTAGGGCAGGCCTTATTGAGGTCCGAGTAATCAATGCAGGTTCGCCACATCCCATTAGGCTTCGGGACCAGCACCGGATTGGCTACCCAATCGGGGTAAAAAGCATCCCTGATGAATCGGTTTGCTTTTAATCTGTCGACTTACTCTTTAATGGCCTTTTTCTTATCATCATCATCCAGTTGTCTTCGCTTTTGTTGCTTCGGCGGGAAACTTTTATCGATATTTAGCACATGGCTCACTACATTTGGACTTATTTCTATTATGTCCGAATCTGACCACGCGAAGACATCCTGGTTCTTCTTCAAAAAGAAAATTAATTGCTATTTAGTTTATTCGTGGAGGTTTTACCCGACCTTTTCCATTTTCTGGGGGTCTGATTCTTCGAGCCTGATTTCTTCGAGCTCTTCCAATGGTTCGAGATGAACTCTTTCCTCCACACTTGGATCTATTTCTTCATCTATCTCCAGGATTGTCCCGTCCTTGGTCTGAATAACGACGAGCGCTTGTGCACTCGTCTGCTTCTTTCCCCCTATTGAAATGCTATAGCATTCCCTCCCGGCTAACTGGTCTCCCTTCAACGTCCTGATGCCACTAGAAGTTGGGAACTTGATGGCCAAATGCCTTACAAACGAGACTGCCCCCAGCCCTACTATGGCGGGTCTCCCGAGCAGCATGTTATAGGCTGATGGCAGGTCCACTACTACAAACTCCATCATCTTGGTTGCTGGACTGGATAGTCTCCCAAGGTTACAGGGAGTTCAATGAACCCCATACAGGCAATCCCCTCTCCTGAAAAACCGTACAGTGTCGTTGCACAAGTTTTAGGTCTCGAAGCGTGAGTCCCATCTTTTCTAAGGTGGCCTTATAAAGAATGTTCACTGAGCTCCCATTATCAATGAGAACTTAGTGAACTCTCTTATTCGCGAGCTGGAGAGTGATGACCAGTGGGTCATTATGAGGAAAGTGAACATGGGACGCATCCTCCTCAGTAAAGGTTATTGGATGAGACTCAATTTTTTTGGTATTTTGGGGCTCTAGGTTCGGGTTCATAAAGAGACCCGTCCCTAGTTTTTAGCTCGTTTACGTATGGCTTTAGGGCATTCTTACCCGATCCTGCGAGATGAGGCTAACCCGAGATGGTTATCACTTCTTCTCCATCAATCGGAGGGGGCCTATCTTCTTCTCTAGCTCGGGAATTATTGTTTTGAGCAGGCGGTGGCGCAACTGCCCTCTGGCTAGTAGAAGTCTGATTATTATTCTAGTTCCTGACATACTGTCTGAAGTATTCTCTCAAGATCAGTCCTTCGATCTCGCCCTTCAACTGCTTGCATTCGTCAGTAGTGTGTCCAGTATCTCTGTGAAATCAACAGTACTTGCTGGAGTCTCTCTTGGAATTCTAATTTCTCATGGGGTCTGGATGCCTAGAAGGGACCTGGTTTTCATTAGCCAGGTATATATTCTCCTGAGACTCGTTGAGCTCGGTGTACACTTTGTACACGGAGAAATACCTTTCCCCTTTCTTCTTCTTTCCCCCTTCTGCCTCGGGGTTACTTCCTTCATTCTTCTTCCTTTTGGAAGGGTTTTTCGCAGGGGGTTTCAAGGCTGATGGGTCCGCCGAGGTCAAGGCAGATTTTACGTTTATCATTGTAGTTATGGGCTGAGAGGTCATATTCAGCGTTGACCTCGCCTCTTCTACATCGACAAACCTCTGAGCTCGCCTGTTAAACTCGGTGAAGGACCTCACATGCTTTCTCTGCATATCATCCCAGAGGGGACTTCCCGGCATTACCCCAGCTTGGACAGCCATTAGATGACCGCTTCCATCTACATCCCGAGCTTGGGCAACCTCCAGATTAAACCTTGTAAGGTAGCTCTTCAACGTTTCATTTGGCTATTGCCGAATGGTGGTCAGGGTCGATGCCTCGGGTCTAACCCCGATCATGGCTCTAAACTGCTTCTTGAAATATTTTGATAACTGATCCCAAGAAGTGATTGAATGTCTCTTATATTTTTCAAACTAGTTTTTTGCTGGTCCTGTAAGCGATGCTGGAAATAACATGCATCTGAGCTCATAACCCACATTACTTGCTCTCATTATGGTGTTAAATGTACTCAAATGACTATACGGGTCGGACATGAGGAATCTGAAACCCTCGAGGAAATGGAGTGTTGGAAATATGGGGAGTGAATGGTTCGAGCTCCTCATCAGAATCATCGTCCCGACTTCGACCTCACTCATTTTGCAAAAGTCTAAATGCCCTTTCCAGTTGATCAATTCTATCCTGAACTGGGTCTACTGGGGGTCTTGCCTGAAATTGGCTATCATTAATGACAATTCCAGGCTCGCATCTTCGCAATGGATTTTTGCGCTCGTTTAGGTGATCTCTCAGGTCTGGATTCGAGGGAATATCACTACCCCGATTCTGATTCAGGTGGTCCCGCAGGTCGGAGCGGTTCCTTTGGTTTCCAGTATTTCTACGTCCTTGATCATACATGCCGACTGATCTGGTGTCCCTTGAGTCGTCACCAGTGAGGGTTGTCGTATGATTGTTCTGAGATGGATTTCTTTCATGCTGCCTCGTATCTGCAGTGCGAGATCGAGACATTTGGCTTCTTGTAGGCTGGGCGCCTCTTCGTTCCCTAGTAGCCTCTTTATTCCCCTATTTCCGTCCTGCCCGCCTTTCCTCATCACCTTGAGTTGGTTGTGCGTTCCTTCAAGGTGGTGAGGGGTATCTTATTGGTGACAGAGGGAACCGTATGGGTGACGATGGCTGCCAACCATTTCGGGGCCTGGATGGTCCCGAGTTCGCCCGTGCTGACTCAGTAACATTCTGTGTGTTACCAGGAATCTGAGTCCGAGCCTCTACAGGGGCTCGGATATTCCCAGTTTCTGCTGGTAACTCTGCAGTTGAGTTAACTAGAGCCCTAGCCCGAGTGTTTCTTCGGGGCCTCGAGGGAGCAGGTTGCTCCGTTCTTCTTGTGGCAGTGTTTTTCAGAGGTCTCCCACGAGGCCTGCGGGGAGGAACATGAACGTCCCGCGGAGGTGGGGCTTGGTTCTCCTACGTAGGTTGAGGCTGAGCCGTCTGCGCCTCCGCGGATAACCTAGCCAACTCCTCGTTCCGCTTCTTGGCCTCAACCAACTGTTTTCTTAACTGTCGATTTTCACTTCTCTGGGAGCCGGAGGTGCTGGAGGTCCTCGAGAATCAGAGGACCCACTTCTCTCTTCAAGCTCAGCATTCGCCATCGGCTGTTTCCCAGGGCGCCATGGATATTTTTCTTCAGGAATATTCTGATCATTCGCAGCCATAGCTAATCAGGGATTGTATTGCTTAAGGCTCTCAATGAAAGCACCAAACTGTTGACGCCGTTTTTCATCAACTTAAAATGTAGAGCGAATAAACAATGGGAACTATGGCGCAGATGAATAATACAGTATAACAACAAGAATTTTACGTGGTTCAGCAGTTAACTCTGTCTAGTCCACGAGTCAATTTTATTAAGACTTTGGAAATTTCAAGAATTCCTTCAGGGATGAATTCTCCAGAAATTCTCTCAAGATATCCAAAATCCATCCCCCACAAGTGTTCATAATTTATCTATTTATAGAGGGTTCTCAGAGTTCGTTCCCACATATTTCGGAAAGATACTCCTATTTATTAATGAGAATAATGATATTAAATCCTATAACTCCTATATACAAGGAAACATCCCCTGAAGACCAGGGGGCATATAACAGAATTGTTAATATCCCTTTAATGTTGGGATGTTACAACAATAAATATCTTTTAAATGCACGGAATACGTCTCATCAGATGACCCACTAAGTCGTTCGAGGTCAGCAATCAGCATCATGCCAATCCAGGTCTATAGATAAGTTATGAGCTAGGTGCCTTTCCCCAAGACCAACTCAGAGCGGGTAAATACCACTGAGGCTGTCACACTCTGAGCTTATACTTATGCCAAGCTCGGGTTACTTGATCTGCAGACACCCAACATCGGGTATATCCCGATGCCAAGTTCTTTCGAGCTCAAAAAAGAACTTCGAGGTTAAAAAATGTTTTCGAGGTTGCCATCTAGATTCGAGGGTTCGACACTTGAGTCATGCATATGCGTTTCAGATATTTCGAGCTAACAACTGACGAGTCCAGCTTTCGAGATCACAATCTCGGGGGTCTCAAAATTTGGGTGTAACACCACTTACTCACGCACTACTAACAACTCCTCGAGGTTAATTAGTAGAGGCAGATTGGGAATTTTGTTCAAATTTCCTTTAAGCGAAAATTGCTTATGGTGAAAGGACAAGATTTAAGTTTCTCTCTTTTTTTTTTTTCAAGTATTTTTTTCACAATTATAGAATAATATGATAAAAGGTAAAGAAAAAAAAGGAAAAATTAAATAAGACTAAAATTTCGGCAAGAGTAGAGAGGCATAACATGCCATCAACCATAACAAAATTAAGGTAAAAATTAGGAGGCACAAGTGCCATCAACTAAAACATAAGATAAAAGACTAGGAGGCAAAATTGCCATCAACTAGCTAGGAGGCAAAATTTCCATCAACTAGTAACTTGCAATAAATAAAAAAAAATAACAACAAGATAAATAAAGAAAATTACAACAAAGGTTAGGAGGCACAAGTGCCGTCAACTAACAAAGAAATACAAGGAATAAAAATTACAACAAAATTATAACAAAATTAGGAGGCACAAGTGCCATCGACTATAAAAATTAAAAAGATAGATAGGAGGCACAAATGTCATCAACTAAAAAAATAATAAATATAGAATTATAAGCAAGTGTCTTTTTATGAGTGGTAGAACCGTCCCAAATTTTCTTTTTATCTTTTTATTTTTAGTTTTTATAGTTTTAAATATATATATTTGTATATATAATTTTTTTTCTTTTTTTTAAGTGCAAAAAGTAAAATAACTAGTAGAAGAATTTACTAACCTTGAGATAAATTTCATTTTTTTTCTTGCAACTCCCCGGCAATGGCGCCAAAAGCTTGATGGACCCAAAACGGGTATGTTTTAAATATTTATACTCGCAAGCGCACGATTCGTATATAAAATATAGTGTTCGTATAAGCAAAAGATCAAACCCAAAAGAGTTGTCTAAAATAAAAAAGAAAGCTATTTTAAATCAAAATTAATAAATTCTAACCTAGCTCCAAAGATTGATGAGTTTTAATGTTTTGAACATAAAATAAAAGATTAAAAATAAAGCTATTTAAGAGAATAAAAATAAACCAATAATGATTTGAAAATACGTGGTAACAAGCAAGATTATTAAGATACTAGAATCCACAAAATGTAAGTTTAATAATATTTATTAGTATATTAATTCCAAAGTTTTAGTGATAGTTAAAATAAATCAAACTATCATTTTCCAAATAGATTTATAATTTCAATCACAAATTACTTCTAAAAAGATAGGATTTTTTTCACTTTTCAAAAATTATAATTT
Organism: Humulus lupulus; assembly: GCF_963169125.1. NCBI lineage: Eukaryota > Viridiplantae > Streptophyta > Magnoliopsida > Rosales > Cannabaceae > Humulus > Humulus lupulus. The sequence goes on along the minus strand of NC_084800.1, from coordinate 104,645,192 downwards.
CAAAGTAATTAATTTGAATCAACCTAATGAAACAAAAAAAAAAAAAAAATCAAATAACAATATTTATAAGGCAAAACATAATATTTTTGTTCTAAGCATGGATGTGTACAATTTAATGACACATCTTACACAAAGAATATTATGTTTATGCAAAATGAAGAACAAAGTGCATATTATCTAACAATCCAAAATATGAGATATTAAAGATGAAAGACATATATAAAGAAGAAAAATCCATAAACTTTGTTGCATTACAAGGGAAATCAACATACAACATAAATATTACATAGTTACAAGTTGCTTCATCATGATCTTAATAATCTTATGAAAAAGATTAGAAGCACATAACTAGAATAGAAATTACAAAATAAACAAATACATATTTGAAAATGCTCTTGAAAAACCCAAAATGGTAGAGAGAATGGTAAAGAGAAAATGGTAGAAAGAAGATGGCAACCAAAATTAAGCCCCCCAAAATGGTCTTGAAAACTCTTATTTATAGCCAAAATGAGATTATTAAAATAATCAATTTAAATTAATTAAATTAATTAGATTAATTAAATTAGTACTAATATGTCAAGTAGGGGTAATTTGTAGGAGTGATGATGATTTTGGCTAAAATTTGTGGAAAATTGTGGGTAAAAAGTTGGCATTTTTGGACATAGGGGACAGAAGGTACCAATGATGGGCTCAAGGGTACTTGTTCGTGGCTTGGTGGGTGGAGGCTTGGAGGAGGTGCTGGTTGGGTGCATCTGGATGGCTGGGGCCTAGTGATGGCAATTGGGCTCGTGGGTGAGCTGGGAAATGGCCAGGCGTTGGGCCTGAAGGGGTTCGGACCTGGGTGAGTTCAGCTTGTGGCTCGCCTGGCTAGAAGCAGCTTGAAGACTTCGGCTAGAGCAGGGGCTTCTGGTGGTGCACTGGCTGGAGTGTGAGTTGAGGGAATGAGCTGTGGTGTGGGCCTGGGGAAGGCAGGTTGTGGGGTGACTTGGGCCAGGCGGCTAGGCCGAAGTGCTTCAGGAGGCAAGGCTACTGAACGTGGGCCAGGGGAAATGCCAATTCTTGTATTTCTTTCTTGAAAATGCCACACTTTTCTTCATTTTTTCTTGGCTTTTCAAACATCAATAACACAACATACTCCTTACAAAATAAACATAAATTAAATCATAATCAAATATTTTCAATTATAAAATAAATTATATTAATTCATTGAAAATATTAATTAAAACTTAATTTAATTTAACATTAAAGATCAACAAAAGTGCATTTTTTTACTTCTAACTAAACTTAATAATTCAATTAATTAACTACAATATTTTACAACAAAATAACTATCAAAACACACAAAAATATATAAAATCAAAATTGTAAAATCCTTTTTTGGCTAAACTTTAATTTAGACAAAATATTTTAATTATTTAAAGAAAAATCAGTAGCATATCTCCATATTGATTTTCGGTTTAATTTGGCAATATTTTCAGCTGGTTTTGTAATGTGAAAAGATATTTAAGTGTGAATATATTTCTTGCCTTATTTATCTCAAATAATCAATTTTTGGTAAAAATATATTGTGCAAATATCTTGATATTATTTTCAGGGATTATATAGGATTATGTCTATTCTGAAAATAAAGAAGGTGTCGAAAATGAACATGGTCAAAAGAAATGACCATGTTCGTTCTGCTAGATAAAACAGATTACGTTGCTGACTCATCAGTTTCCTTTTCTGCCGACACAGAATCCATCTGGCTGGCTGTTTTCCTAAATCAAAGGAATTCGCAAATTGATTTCAAAGATACCAGAAAATCATGGCCTTGGACGATTTCCCTTCCTATGAATACCTTGCCAAGGCCTTTGGAATTTTCACCTCTTCCATTTTGAATATTTGTAAACATTATGTTATTTTGAAGAGTGTGTTTATTTGTAGAGATTAAGTTTGGTCACCTTAATCTTTGTGAGAGTGCTGAGTGTACTTGTGGATATCTATCTAGTCCATTGTAATCAGATAGTGTCTATTGTGAATGTGTTCATAAGGATCTTCGGGAGATGATTCTATCTAAGTCTCACTTCGGGAGGAAGTGTGCACTCGCTATTCTTTGATGGGAGTTCAAGAGAATCAACGTTTCATCAAACCAGATTCGTAGAGAATAGTACAACAAGATTGCGGCAATAGTTTAAGAGGGAGTCTTACATTGTTTAAGTAAATGCTTTTGTACACTTTGTTTCTTTACTAATTGGTTTATTCTCTGGGCGTGGCCCCAAGGAGTAGGTTATCCGAAAGGGTTTCTAAACCTTGTAAAAATTCGTTGTGTTCTTTAATTTTTGCACTGTCTATTTATTGTGTTCAATTCTGTCGTGACAAGTTCGGATTCTGTTCCGACAGAACTGTTTTCTGTGTAAACAATTAATTACCATTCCGCATTTTAATTAATTCATGGTTTAATTAATTTGGTAATTACTAAAAACGGAATTTCAAAAATAAATCCAATAAATTCAAAATTACTTTAAAACTTAATTAAGCAACAATTAGTACATAAAAAAAATGATAAAATAACTCTATTTTGTAGAGTTATCAAATGATAACTATGTGATGTAAGGATATATTTGCAGTGAAAGTTAATAACCAAAACATTGGATGTCCAATCCATTGAAGGGCGCCTAGGGTCCTGGGTAGTCTATAATTTTTTTTAAATAATTATAAATATCAATACCCTATAATTAAAAGATGATAAATCGATAAAGTTTGACATAGTGGTTAACTCTTGAAGTTGCTTATTATTGGAGTGCTTTTTATTGACAAAATGACTAAATAGTAATGTTGAAGAGAGAGAATAAAATATAGTATTTTATAATGGTATTCTAATTTTGGGTAATTTTTTAACATTTTTTGGAGTGCCTTGTGTAACATGCCAACCTTGCGGCCGTGTTACAAGTTAGGTTGGTGCTTTGTCAGATGCGCACGCGAGTGTGCAGGCTAGTGAGCATGTTGATGCCTAGTTTGTATGACAGTTATAGTTTCGTAAATATTTTCAATATTGCCTGGAAATGGACAGGACTTGGTAGGTTCTATATTGAAGGGTCAGTGAACGCAATTGTACGATCATATTTGGGAGAATTGGGGAGTTGAGAGCCAAATATGTCTCCCAAGAAAAAATCATATATGTTTCTGGTAGAATGCTAAAAGCTCAGAAGGCTCTTTGTAGGGGGAGCACTTGGTGTCAGCTCTCCACCACCCCCTGGCGCAGGTGCGTCAAGTGAGCTACTACTAGTTAGGAGGGATAGTAGGGTAGACATATGAAGATCACGAGGGGACTCATATGTCTCCATGAGTAGAAGTACTCATGGACGTTACCGGGTCGCCCCGGTAGTGCGTTGAAGTGTGCTACCAGAGGTTTATGGGTACGGTTCTCTTGGCTTGCCAGTGTGCCGCTTGCATGGAACGTGACCCAAACCTTCGAGAGACGTCATGGCACACCCTGGCCACGAGTCTTGGCACGGGAAGTCATTCATGGGACTTGCTAGCATACATGCATTGAAGAGCGCGCAATGCTTGAGAAGGACAGAGGTCCAGTGTATGCTACTGGTCTGGCAGCTAGTCTCGAGGCCCTGCCAACATGCGTGAAGGCATGGTGCCTTGAGGATTGGACCATGGACGTATGAGAATCCTTGGTCTGTGACGTGAGCTATTCGGATAGTATTGAATGGGGCATGATGAGGGGTGTTGGCATGTTAGCTTGGTCTTGGCTCTTGGCCACACATGCTACCTTGGCTTGTGAATGTCTGGGTGAGCATCGGTGTTGGGATTTGCCTTGCCATATTGAGAACCTATGGACAGTGTGAGTGTCTTGGCTAGATAGCCTTGATACATGGTTGCACTCATAGATGCTTGAGAGCATGAGTTGTTCGAGAGACGAAATTGTGCAGAGGCACACGGTCGCACGAAAAATGCGTTCATTGTTATTCGAATGGTTGGAAGGCTGACCTTGGCTTAGAGGAGTCAAGGTGCCGCACGGGCATTTCTACTGTCATAATGTCAGCCTATGACACTCTGCGTTGTTAGAATTGCTCTAAGTAATTTAAAAAGTTGCATTTAAGTTACTATAAGTATTTTTTTTGCGGTAAAAATCATAAAGTTATTTAAAATATTACACTTAATTAACTAAATTATTTCACATTTTATACAAATTTGGTGAGGTCATTAGCACCATCGTTCTAACAAACTATTATTGATTTTTATTGCACCAAATTAGTATAAAATATTACTTATTCCCATAAAACAATACTTATTGTCTTAACTACAATTTTTTCAAACTACTTACTCATTTTATTTACAATTTTCTCTATTATATATCAATCCGACATATTAATTAACTTTATCACTGCAAAAATATATGAAGAAAAGAAATGATACAAATATTATAAAAGACAGTTTGCAGCAAAAGAATATTTTATCGCATAGTAAGTAAATAACACAGTAAAATTAATTGATTAATTAATATGAACCTGGCTCGTGCTAGAATGAAAACCACGCATGGAGCTTGCAGCAGTTTTAGTTGAAAGTTCGTTACATGACATGCTTAGCTCCACTGAATGATATGATCATTGTTCCTTCTTTGTCGTTTCTTGAGTAATATATCATTTACTCATTAATTGAAACTATCAATACACGCATGACGTGTGTCTTATTTTGTGATTGTACTACTTTAGCACATTTTTTTGATTGCCTTGATACCAGCATTCTCTACCGGGGCCTTAAGGTCATTGCCTCGCCCCAAATATGAATATAGGTTCTATATATAAAAATATATTAGGTACCTTTACTTAGTTTTAATGTTATGAATATGTTATTTTAAATATGTATTTATTTTAATTATAATATAAATTTTAAATAAATAAAAAATATTATAAAAATAAATATAAAATATGTTTAATATTATATAACATAAATGTATTAAAAATATTAGGACAAAACATTGTTTATAATGTTAATAAAAACTAATAATTCACATTTATATATATATATATAAAATAGAATAAATTACGGTTGTATAATATATATAAATATTTATATGAATAATTTATATATATATATAACATCTAAACACAACATTAATATGAATATATATTTATATGACCACATGACATATATATAAATTACAATAATATTGAAAAAGAAATTAATAATAGAATAAAATAAAAATAGGAAAAGTCATAGTGTAGAGTAGTATACATGCATAAACTATTTTTAGTTTATAATGTATCTCACAATGTTCTTTACAGAATTTCATGATGAATAAAAAGAATTATAATCACTTGATAAAAAACAAACTGTTACACAAATTTATATGGTAAAATAAATTATATGTTTGGTTTATTATTTTTGAATAAATATGATTTAATTATTTAAATTATCATAAAATATCTTAAAAGTGTGCTATATTAATTAATTTAGTTTTGTTAAGTTTATATTTGTTTTAATTTTTTAATTTAGTAGTGACAACAATAGATTATATATTGTTTAATATAATATTCATATTATACATTAATTTTAAATTTATGTTTGTAGCTATCTTTGATTTTATTTTATTTTTGAAAATAAATTTGTTAATTAAATTTTATTTAGGTTATAAAACATATGATTTTATTATTTTTAAATAATTATTATTGTAAAATATCTAAAAACATATCTCATTTTAATTTATTTAATTAATTTTACTTGAAAATCATGTTTGTAATCTACTCTTAAATATAAAAATATTCTGTTAAATAGAAGAATATTCTGTTAAAATTAATGGAAAAAAATTATAAAAAAAACTGTTAAAATAAAAAAATTATGTTATCTATACACTTTTTATATATATTTCAAATAAAGTCCTTTTTAATTTAAAAATATAAGGTTTGTCTTTTTAATATTACTTTTATATTCTTTTTTATTAGTGAGTGTGTCTACTTTTTATTGTGTAAGGATAAAAAAATAGTATTTTCATTTTTTGATATTTAAAAAGATTTTTTTAAATATTAATTAATAACTATCTATTTGCTTAGAAAAACAACACTCTAATGTTTAAAAAAAGTAATGTAAACTTATAATTGTTTTTTGAATAAATAACATTTTGACCCCCAAACTATGATCGGTTCAGAACATGCCTCCCAAATAATTCGTAAAGTTTAAAATTCTGCCCAAACGATACATATTACTGAAATGTGGTACTTTTGTTAGAATTCGTCATAGGTGGTTAAGAGAATGATGATGTGCCATTTTGGCCAATGATGTGGCAATACTATGTATAGAAGAATAACCAATTTTGCCCCCCGAACTTTGACCTTTGCCAAATTGTGCTTTGTGAACTACAATAGTGGAATGAGTCTTGGAAATAACAAGCTTTGGTCTTCAAACAAGTCAAGCTTTCTTGCTGAAGATTTTGGAGAAAACTAGTAATCTTTGTGAATTAGATGGAGAGATGGTTTTTAGAGAGAGAGAGTGAGAGTGGAGAGTAATCAGTTCACCAAAGTCTCAAATAAACCCCTCTATTTGTGCTGAAACTATCATTAATGTTAACCAAAGAGATTAGAGCATTTTAAACGAAGTTTTGGAGCCAAAGCATGTAACTATACGGGACCGTACAGATGGCACGCGCGATCCGTCACCTGGCAGGCGATGTGTCGTTTGTCTAGGCTGTCTTAAGCTAGGTGATGCAACGCCAATTGCACTGACTTTTGACCCCGTGCATTGTCCCAAAACACATCCAAAAGCCACCAAACTTTTTGGGTACTCTTATATGTTGGGGAAGAGTCAGAGAACACCACCCCTAAATTTAGAATCTACACAAAAAATGGATTGACTGAGACCCAATAAATATTGAGAAAGATTATGCGAACCCAAGTTGGTGAATGATCTTCTTTGACCTTGATGAACCTTGAAAACTCTTGTAGAACCACCACTTTGAGCAAATCCTTAGAACAAAAGCAAAACACAATTCCAAGGCTTATACACGTTTCTTATCCCTGTCCAAATACACTATTTCCAATCCACCATTGAAGCTTGAGGCCTTTTCAAGTTGGAAATGAGGATTGAGATTGAACAAGTCTTAAACTCACAAAGTCAAGCACCTTTTTTATGAGTTCTTGGAGAAAACTTCAGATTCTTGGAGCTAGAGAGAGAGAGAGATTGGAGATAGTGATCAAGTCTTCCAAAACTCTATTTTGACCCTTATATAGAGTAGGCACCATCATTTAGACTTGTAAAACACGTCATTTAGAGCAATTTACGTAACTTGTATGGACTCTAGTAGGCGACGCGTCACCTACATTCAGGCGATGTATTGCCTACCAGGAGATATGTCGCCTATATGCAGGTGATGCATCGCCTGCTAGGGTTTCAAAAAAGCCTAAGCATCAGGCGATGCTATGCCACTTGGGTGGCGACGCATCGCCACCCTCTTTATTTTAGGACTCCTCCAAAGGTCCTAAAAATTCTCCAAATGATACCAAATTTTTTGAGGACCCTTAGATACCTCCATGCACCACTTTGGACCCAAAAACACAATTTAAAGTGCCTACAATTGAAATTCAAATTTCACATCTTCACTACGTGAAATTCACTAAGTGTTTATACCTTGCTTGTACTTTAACAATTATCTTGTTGTATTTAACTAATCATAACAAATCCACACTTGGTTAAATACAAGCCTCATTCTCTAGCTTAACAAAAATTTGGTGCATAAAATAAAGTACCTTTCAGTTTGAACTTTACCTTAGCGAAAATGCCACAAAAACTTATCAAAATCATTAGTTGCTTAACCAAGTATTCCATATAATAAAATCGGTGATACCTCACACACCTCCACCACATCTTTTGTTTTCCCACTTTCTCACTTAGCACTATTATGGCCATATGCTCATCTCTTCATTAACTTTCTGGGGAGAAACTCCAACTCCCATGAGAGGCAGCACCACCTCTAAGTCCACATAGGTGAAGTACCTACAACATATTTTTTACCTTTATAGATGCTTGTTACACTGAACTGAACTTCATTAAAAACCATGGGCTTAACCCTAACTCGGTAGCAACAAACACTAACCATCTCAAATGGAACTCACCATAAGTTTTAGTGTCGATACTATTCACTTATGACTTGTTCTTACCCATTGAACTCTTTTCCTTGATTTGTACAAGTTGGGAGTTGGTTTACCATCATTGGTGAATCTATTATTCTAGGAGTTTGAATCCCATCCCTTTTGAAGTGGAACTTACTAACCTTCTCACAAGAGGTTTTGTAAATGGATCTGCTAAGTTCTCACTTGTCTTATATCCATCATGAGATTTCTAAGCCACTCGACCTCTTTGTCAGTTGCTGCTAAAGCTATAATTTCTGCTTCCATGGTTGAGTGTGATATACAAGTTTGCTTCTTGGATCCCCATGAGATTGCACCTCTTTCAAGAGTAAACACCCTACCGATGGTGGAGAAATTATCTCCAACTCCTGATATCCAATTAGCATCGGAATATCCTTCAAGTATCTTTGGAAAGTTTGTATAGTGAAGACTATACTCTTTGGTACCCTTAAGATAACCAAGAACTTTCTTGTAATGCCCCAAATTTCCTAATAAGGTTTAGGACCTTGATTAGGAGGCCGGGAGGGCCATAATTTATTTGTTATAGTATTTAATGATTATATGCATGTTTACGTGAATTATATTATTATATGATGGTGGATGCATGCATATGGGAGAATTTATCATTGTGAGGGTATCTTGGTAATTTGGCCACTGTGGGCGTAATTGTATATTTTGGGTGCATGATTGTGATTAATTAATATAGCCACACTATAAGGTGGATTGGTTCGAGCTATCGACATGAGACGATCATGAGATGTAAGTGTTCGGTCTAGTCATAACGGGTTTAAGTTCGGGGCTCTGGGTGAGTCTCGGGGTGAATTTAATGATTAGAGCATTACCGGGAATTAAAGGGTAATGAGATATGATTTAATGGAATTTGGGAATATTGAGGATAGCGGGAATTGGAGAGCGTTAATTATAATTAACGAGATAGGCGGGAAAGGACGATTTTACCCTTGGAAGCTTTTAAAGGGGTTTATTTGGCTTAGGGGCATTATGGTCTTTTGACCCTAAGGATTTATATTAGCTTTTAAGTGTTGGAAGGCTGTGGAAATACAGGGGAAAAACAGAGTCTCTCCTTCTTCTCTCCCGATAGATTTTCTTACTCTTTTCTCTTTGGATTTTCGAGCTCAGTTTGAGGAATCGAGCCAATGAACCAAGCTTAGCCAAGCTAGGGTTGTGCTCCACCATTGAAGAGGGTGTGTTGCCAAGATTAAGGTGAGTTTCTAGCCACTAGAAGTCTTGGTTTTACTCTGTTTTATAAGTTAAGTTTCAGCTGGTTTTTGGGTTGGAAACTTGGGAATTGGTTGGGGTTTTGGCTAGGGTTCTTGGAGTTGTGGTCCTTAGGACATGTGGAGATGGTATTTGGGTTCATTTGGGAGTTAATTTGACGTTTGGAAGCTTTTGGTTTGGGTTAGAAATGGTAAAATCGAAGGAAGGAAAAACTGGGATTTGGCTGGCTGAAGGTAGCGCTACAGCGCCCAGTGTAGGGCGCTATAGCGCTACCTGTAGGGAGGTTGGGCGGTTTGTGTTTCTGCCTTGAGTGCTGGGGCACTAGAAGGGCAGCGCTGTAGCGCTCCCCTGTTTCCTCTTAACCCTGTTTTGGGTGTTTTTAAGGGTTTTTGACTTGGGGTTTCAATCTTTAAGGCCCGGGATCGAATCTACTCACTATGTGGGCATGTTTCGAGGTCCCGAGAGTGGGGTTTAGGTTAAGACCCTATCTTTGGTGATTTTCATTAATTGGAGGTTGTTTTGGTTATGACTAGGTGACCGTTAAAGGATTAAGGATCGATCGTTCTCAGGGGTCGTTCTTGTTCTAACTCTCACTCGAACCGGAGGTAAGAAAATCTACACCCTGTGTATATGAGACATGCATGGTTATTATGATGCATGTTGGTTGATTAATGAGTATGACACATGTGGTTATTATTGCTGCTTGACGGTTGGTTATTATGTATGACACGCATGGCTATTCTTGATGCATGTTGGTTGGCTATTAAACGTGACATGTATGGCCGTTGTTGGTGCATGTTAGATTGTTGAATATGTTGCACATGATGCATAAGAAACATGTGATTAGGACATGCTTTATATACTGGGTATGACATTGTTCAGAGCTTCAGCCTCTATGGTTGTGCATGGTACTAATTGTACTGGTATCTATTAGTAAGCATGCTAAATACTTTGTTTATGGACATTGGACATGTGATATATGTTTGGTGGCATGGCTTGCCTGTGTATGGCGCTGACTTATTAGTCAGAATCGACAATGGTGTCAGGTCCGTCTGTGAAGCTGTGACTTATTAGTTAAGTTCACCACGGGTTGAGCACTGGTCGTGTTTTACTGACCCAAGGGTCAGAAATGGCAGTGCGTTGTGAGCGCCGGGCCGATTAAAGATTGGATCTAATCAAGGTTGGAATTGAATGACTCATATGGGGTATTAATGCTAGACCGACCGGAAGGTCAATGAGAACTATAAGCGCTTGCCTGGTTTACAACCAGATGACTATAGCCAAGGTATAGAACCCCGGTGACTGTTTGTCACATGGCTAAGGGACGTTGTCCATAGTTTCGACTCTAGAGTCGTGAGGAAGGCTATGTTGGTGACTAGTCACCATGCACCTATCCTAACCAATCTTATGAAAGGAACACTTATCAGTTGAGCCATGGTGACCCTATCGTCACGTGGCTAGAGGGAGCGATGCTCATTGTTGTGACTTTTGGCTACTGTCACCTATCTGGATGGATCATTGGTTCCAAATGGTTACTATGGTTATAGTTGATATTATATCATGTTATATTGTGTTTTCTTGCTGGGCTTCGGCTCACGGGTGCTACGTGGTGCAGGTAAAGGCAAGAGGAAGCTGGACCATCTTTGAGTTGGAGAGCTTAGGTGATGATGTGTACATATGCAGCTGCTCGTCCGCCACAGCCGAGGTTTAAAGTGGAACTAGGGTTGAACCCTGTTTTTCCGCTTAGAACGGCCTGTTGTAAATATTTTCTGTAATAAACTCTGAAACTTTATTTCCGGGATCCCAATGTATATATTAAACGTTCTAGTGAAACGTTACCTCTTAACCAAAATGTTTAATCCCTAAACCGCTAATCATACTTAGTTCACGATTTTGGCCAAATGACTCGGTTAGCGAGTTTAGCACTGTTTACAAGGCACACCGTAACGGTCCCTGGAGTTTGGGGCGTTACATTTCTCAATAGCATTCTCATGCTTGATACTTTGATTGCTAGTAAACCTACTAAGTTTACTAACTGCATATGCAATATCTGCTCTTGTGCAATGAACGACATACATTAGGCTTCCTATTGCACTTGCATATTATTCCAATTGAGCCACCGCTCTTTCTTCATTATTTTCAAATTTCATGTTTGAACCGAATTGTGTATATGCCTCTTTGATTTTTAGATGACTAAATTTGTCGAGCACTTTCTCAACATAGTGAGTTTGAGATAACATAAAACCCCCACTCTTCCTTCTAACTTTAATACCTATAATGGTATCCACCTCTCCAAGGTATTTCATTTTAGAGTTAGAAGATAGAAACCTCTTCGTTTCTATTATTCATTTCATGTCATTACTCAAAATCAACATATCATTTACATATAAGAACACTAGTATGACATAGTCACCATAAGTCTTAGAGGATAAGTACTTGTCCACATTGTTGTGACTAAATATAATAGAAACAATGACTTTATCAAACTTCCAATGCCATTGTTTTGTAGCTTGTTTCAAACCATATAATGATTTGACAAGTCTACACACTTTATATTAATTTCCTTGAAGAATGAAACCCTCCGGTTGTTCCATATAGACCTCCTCCTCGAGATCCCCATTTAGGAATGTCGTTTTGACATCCATTTGGTGAACATAATGGTTATATATAGATGATAAGACAAACAACAATCTTATAGAACTATTTCTTGCTACTGATGCATATGTGTCAAAGTAATATATTCCCTCCCTGTTTTTGAATCCTTTGGCTATTAACCTATCCTTGAAGGTTTGTATGATGTCAACGGTATGGTATTTCTTTCTATATACCCATTTGCACCCAATTGTTTTGGAGCCCTTTGGAAGGTCAACCAATTCCCAAGTGTGGTTAGACATAATTGAATCCATTTTATCATTAATTGCCTCCTTACAAAAAACAGACTCTCTTGAGGACATTGCTTCTTTGAAAGTTTTGGGATCATCTTCTATTTGAAGTACAATGTAATGACCCACTACTCTAGACTATTTGGACCATTAACGAAACTATACATAAAACTTACAATTTTGCGGAAATACCATAATTTTATTGAGTAACTTGTGAAAATAAGAGTTACTTACAAAATAGAATACTAAGAAGGATATGGGATCCCATTGTCTTTAAAAACAAAACATGATTTAAATGAAAAGAATTACATAAGAAATGCGGAAAATACATATAAAACCATAAAAGATAAAATGAGTCTACATCCTCGAATCGAATAACGCTCGGCCCCTTGACTCCATTCACCATCGATACACATCCTCTAAGCGTCACGAATCTTACCGCCGCTAAAGCTATTTTCCTGCACATAAAACAAAAAGGAATGAGCCTAATGCCCAGCAAGGAAAATCTAACACATAGTCATAAACATAAATTTCATAATAACCGTAAAGACATATCATAACACTTAATACATACACTTATTATAATGGCCATTATTACTTGGGGTCCCATAGACTAAACAAGCTTATGCCCATGAGATTAGTGGGGTCCTACTAGCTAAGTAGGCATATGCCCATAATCTTTTTGGGGTCTTGTTAGTCAAATAGGGCATAAGCCCAAGCCTACAAACATACACATTCATAACATATCATATTTCATAACATAACACATAAGATAACATAAGCAATACACATATAGATTCTATCCTATTTTCCTTACCAAAGTTACCGGGATATGATGGACTGAGTTGGGACTTTTGGAACACTCCTAAACCATATGAGAAAGAGTGAGTCTTAAGAAGAAGAAATGAAAATGAATAGGAAGACTAAACCATTGAGAAATATGCTTACCACAACTTATGTGCTTAAGAACTTGGATTCCCTAACCAAAATAAGAATGAGGTTAGGGGATTGAGTAGAAGGCTTTGAGAAAGAAAATAACATGAAACAAATGAAATAGAGTTCGGGTTTACCTCAAAGACTTGTAAGACCAATCTACACCTCAAACCGAAATACCATAAAACCTTACTTCCCAAAGTGTTTGATAAGCTTATGATGATCAAGCTTATGATTCCCCAACCCAGATGTTTAACTCTCACACTCTCCTAGCAATCTTGCAGCCTCTGAACTTAGAGTAAAAGGTGAATAATGGCTGGGTACTAGGTCCTATTTATAGAGTTCTAGGAATAAAAATCTTCTTTTTAGCTTTGAATAAAAATAATAAATTTAATTGAAAATATTTGAATATCCTTCAGCTAAAGGCTTAGGAATTGTTCAAATTTTTCAGAGAGATTTAAGGATTCAAAGCTTGATTTTTAAAATAATAAAAACAAATAGAATCCTAACTTCTAACTCCCTAAATCTCGTAACTCTAAACTGCCCTTCAGTAAAATCAACATATCTGACGCTGTAGAACTTCGATTTGGACTCTCTTTATACCGTTAGAAAGCTCATTAAATTATCTACAACGTTTAAGAAATACTATTTTTCGAAATTCCTAATATAACTGGGTCAAAAACAGGTCGGAAGTTACAGTACCCTAAAGTTACGAAAAATCTATTTACAACCTAATTCACAAATAAATAAAATTGTGACAATTATCATGCTCCTATCAGATTTTGGTGAATAATAAGTCTTATATTTATCTTATTTTATCATTAAAATAATAATTCCTTAATAATCATACATAAGACAAGTGTTCCCATCTTATTGGGTTTATCTAAACCTTATAATATAATAAATATCATCATCAATATCAGTCATATTAATCAAACCTTAGGTTAAAATTAATATTCTTAAACTATAGGTTAAACTTAGAAAATCTACAAGTACTACTATGAGTGTCCAAATAATTCCCGGTCTGAACCAAAAATCCACAGTAACAAAGATAATACTATACATACTATAATACTACTAAATAATTAGCTAAGTAAAGTTCTTGGACTCTACATACAATTTGATATTTCCAAGCAACTTCCTCATTATCACCTTCAACAAGGTATAGTGTCTCTATTTTAGAACACTTCTCGGTTGATCCCAAATCTTTGAGCCTTTGGCTTCTTCTAGGAAATTGAGGTTGCTCGCCTACTATTTTAGGAGTCTCCTATTGAGGCTCTTTAGTTTGAGTTGGTTCTAAATAGTTGTCATTGCATGACATGTTCTCAAAGAACTCAACCTCTCTTGATTCAATTATTACATTAGACTCAAAGTCTAATAATTTATACGTTGTGCTATATTAGACATAACCCAACCATGCACACCAGGTGATGCTACGCCACTTGGGTGACGACGCGTCGCCACGCTCTCTATTTTTAGACCCCTCCAAAGATCCTAAAAATACTCCAAATGCTACCAAAATTTTTGGGGACCCTTAGATACCTTCATGCATCACTTTGGACCCAAAATCACATTTTAAAGTGCCTACAATTAAAATTCAAAATTTCACATCTTCACTATGTGAAATTCTTTAAGTGTTTATACATTGTTCGTATTTTAACACTTATGTTTTGTATTTAACAAATCATAACATTATATACTCCAAAGAAACGATTTGGATCCAAAAAGATAATTTTAAAATGACTATAACAAAAGTCAAGCTACTCATGTTAGTTTCAGTAAAATTGTTATGATTTTGCACCTTTTTGTGCATAACTAATTTCACTATCTATTTAACTAATCCTAACAATCCTCCACATAGTTAAATACATCTTACACCTTTACCTCAAATGATATTAGTGCATAAAATATAGTATCTTTTGGTTTGAACTTTATCTTAGTGAAAATACTACAATGCTTTATCGAAATGTTAAGTATTCTTAAAAAAATTAACTGAGCATTACTGGTAGTATCTAACAAACTTTTATTATAATATTTATGGGCTTACATTAATGTTATAATTTTTTTTTAAATATGGGTTGATGAATAGATTTTTGCCGCTTTTTCCGCTTTAGCCCATGTAATTTTAAGTGATCTCTAATTAATGCGCTTAGCATCCATAGTAGTCTAGTTGAAGCAAAGGTATGAGATTTCTAGTTAAATGAAGCATTTGATGAGGAGGCTCAATCCAACTAGGGTTTTGTAGCTAGGTCCCTCCTTAACTTTATAAATACATATTGTCTCATCACAATTGTATGTTCTGAAAAAATGTTTCAGAAATAGAGATCTAGTGAGGAAGGCTTAGTAGATTAGTATTGTATTATCAATCTATATATGGATCAATCAGGTATGTCTTCTATATCATCCAATTACTCAAAATGTTCTAAATTATATTCAATAAATTATTGTGATGTTATATGAATTTCTAACATGTGGTATCAAATTGCCAATTGTATGTAATTTAGGACCTATTATTTTTGTTTAACTATGTGATTAATTAAGAGATTCGAAATTGATTTCATTATTTTATGTTTTGGTCATGAAATTTTAGGGCTATTATTCCTCATAACATAAGCTTTGTGTTCATATATTTTATTCTTATTTTCATTGAGTAATATGAAGGAATTTTGTGTTTACAGTTCTAGGGTTTTTACATGACACAAATTATGAAATTAGTTTAATTTTTTTTTTATTTTGATGGTTTATATAATGAATTGAATGATTTTATGATGTGATAAATGGATTAGGAAAGTCTTGTAAGTAGCGATGCACATTTTCCCGTGGGGATGGGGACTTGTCCCTAATGGGGAGGGGAATCCCCATCTAAATGGGGAATGGGGATAATTTTTAATTCTCGAATGTTAAATAGGGCGGGGACGGGGATGGCACTCCCTGCCCCGACGGGGCCTCGTTTAAACTATTATTTATTTTTGTAATATTTTAAGTTATTTATATTGTTCTATTTGTGCTATTGTAGTATATTAGTAACTTTTTTAATATTTTAAAATTTATTTGAGATAATATTTAGTATTTTAAATCATAAATATTCTGTGATATTTTAATTTATATATAATTCACCATTTTTATTTCTAAAATTTAATTTTTAAATAAAAGGGTTTTGCGTGGGGATTCCCCACCTCATTAGGGGATTCCTTGACGGGGAATAAGCGGGGATGGGGTGAGGACGGGGATTAAAATTGTAAATGGGGACTGGGGGATCAAATCCTACTAATGTAAACCGGGTCTGATTCTGGATTGGGCACTCATCTGCAAACCTGATTTAAGGTGGAAGAAGACTCATGGGACGATACCTACTCTCGGCCTAAGCACGCGTGGCTTCTTTGGGCTGTGTTTTCTGAAGTTTCTTTTTTTAGATTTATTAAAATTTAATTTATGATTTTCTATGATTTTTAATTAAATTTTAGAAGTGAAAAAATAATTATTATTGAATTAATTCAGTTTCAATGGTTATGAAATAACAATAAATATTTTACAATATTTAATTTTTTAAAAATTTTAAATCACAGAAAATTATTTGAGTATTTTCTCCTTCTTTTGTACATACTCACTCTCTTGCTTATCTTCAAATTTATAGAGTAGTCTCTACTCCAACATTAGGTAATTGATTTTCTTCAATTAAACTATATTTTTGTTGTTCTAAGTGACAAACATTATTTTTTTGATATATAGTGTTATGGAAGACACTTAATTTTGATTATCAAAATATTATGAGCAATTTTTTTTTTTAAGATTTGGATAAAAATTATTAATATTATTTCACCATATTAATTTTCAATTATTGTAGAAAATATTTCTTTTGGCTGATTAATATGTGTAATTAGTTGCCCAAAGGAGGTAGTATACATATTAGTTAAGTTCCATGAAGTTTGTTAATGATAAATGTGCATGTTTAAAATTATTTGCCCAAAGATAGTAATTTTGATGTGTATATTTATTGTAGTTTTGTTGTTTGAATCAATATATATTTCTTAAGAATTTATCTATCCAAAGGTAATTAAATTTTAATTTATATATGTTTTTTTCTTTTACACTTAGAGAAGGGAGATCATATGTGTAACTGATTCTCACCCCAAAGGAGAGTTTATGATGACCATCTTTACTTTATTTATATATTTTCTTATTGAATTGCTCATAGTTTAATCAAGTTTTTCATTTTTCTATTTATAGTCTCCTTTTCTGTGAAAAATAATAATACCTCCATTCAACTTATGACTGAGTCTAACTACAAAAAATGGAAACAATAGGATGTAGAGTTTAGTTTGGGGATGATGGACTTGGACCTATGCTTGCGAGAAGATGAACCTGCTGCTCCTATTGATACAAGCACTACTACCCAGCGTAGTCTCCTTGCCCAATGGGAAAAGTCAAATCGTCTTAGTCTCATTGCCATGAAAAGAACAATTCCTAAGCATCTATTGAGTGACCTGCCAGACACTAAAAATGCCAAGGAATTTTTCACTAGTGTGGGGAAAATGTATGACACTGGTGCGAAGGTTGAAAGTGGATCTTTTATGGAAGAAATAGTAAGCATCAAGTATGATGAATCTAAGGTGAAATTATGTATTTCATGATTACCAAGTGATTAGAGATAAATAACTTAATTAAATGAGGAAATACTAATTAATTTGATTACACCGATTATAGCGTTGTTATCACAACTGATATGAATGTTAAGACAGAAACAGAAAAACAAGTAAAAATTCAACACACGAGAATTTTTACGTGGTTCAAAAATCCTTTCGGATAACCTACATCCACGGGGCCACGCCCAGAGAATAAACCAACTAGTAAAGAAATAATGTGTACAAAAACATTGCCTCAAACAATGTAAGACTCCCTCTTAAACTATTGTCGCAGTTTTTTTGTACTCTTCTCTACGAATCTGGTTTTGATAAAATGTTGATTCTCTTGAAATATCTTCAAAGAATAGCGAGTGCTCTCTTCCTCCTGAAGTGAGACTTTGATGAAATCTTCTCCTGAATATCCTTAGGAACATGTTCACAAGATATATCACCTGTTACAAGGAAAAAAATAGATATATGGACAAGTGCACTTGGCACACACACAAAGATTAAGGTGAACAACTTAATCTTCACAAAGAAAAACACACCTGAAAAATAACAACAAGTGTTTACAAATTCAAAATGGAAGAGGTGATTTTTCCACAGGCCTTGGCAAGGTATACCTGAGAAAAACGTCAAAGGCCAACTCTTCTAAAATCATGCAATTAATACAAGAATATTTAAAAATTTCTTTGATTGAAAAAATCTGCCAGCCAGGTTGATTCTGTTCCGACAATTTAGGAAAATGCCGAGTCAGCATAATCATCCGTCTTGACTAGCTTTAACAAATAGGGTAATTTTTCTTTACCAGATTCATTTTCAAAATTTTCTTATCCTGAAATACTCAATCCCTAAAAAATACTCAGTCAGAATTGTTGGAAAAACAATTAGAGTGCGCAACGGAATGGGCGTGGTGAGCCTAGTTTATATAACACCAAAAAATTTCTATCTCTCATATAAACAATTTATATGATCAAGAAAAATATCCAGACAAAAACATTATCATACAATATTATTAATCATGCAACGTATATATATACAATATATTTATATATATTATATAAATATATACATAAATATTCAAGAACATGAGTGTTTACCTCTTGAAGCCTATCAAGTCTCCTTGAGTCTTTTCGTATATATATATATATATATATTTATATTGATCTTCTTATCCAATGCTTTGAGTACTCAAACCATGATCTTTCAGAGTATTCTCTACACCTCAAGATATGTGTGGGCACATAGAGAACACGGGTTTGTAATTTAGGAATAACAAGTATTTCTCAACACATGAGAACTTGGATTATGACTTGAGAAATGTTAGAATAAAAGAAGAGGAAGATAATCTTTTTGTCCAACAAAAATTCTAAATTTTTTTTGAATTCTTACTAACTTGTGTATGGCTTCATTTTCTTCTTGTTACTCTATATCGTATATATAAAGATTATTGTAATACCTTATTATTCATAATAATAATAGTAAAATAGTAATAATATCATAATGATAATAGTAATTGATTTAGGTAAATATCTAACTTACCGAATTTGAAAATATATATTTTCAAATTATTAATTAAATAAATAAATATAATAAAAACTACACATATACAATATCTGTACACGGTTACACGCATGGCACAGTCCCTAGACTGTATCATGCGTGAATAGCAGTGTATTCCCTTTTTAGGGATATTTCATTTTTCTTTTCTTTATTTATTTAACTAAAATGAATCATTCCACAAAATAAGGTATTTATCTTTTTAAGGAAAAGATGGCAACCATATTTCAAATTATAAATTCAAAATTCAAAATCCAAATTGATGATCATCATCTTTTAAAATTCAATAAATCAAAAACTAGTTGACTTACCAATTTTATTTTCTCCCACTCAAATAAAATACTTAATTTAAAAATTTTATTTATTTATTTATATCTATGAATTTCGAAAATTATATATTTAAATTAATGAATATATTTTAAAAATTTTAATAATTAATTCTAAATAAATTATTTAATCTCAATTATCATATAATTTCATACTTGACCCGAAGAATAAAATTCTTCTCAAATTTCCAAATTACAATTTTCCCTTGTATCAACTCTTACATTCATATGGTGTTGATAGAGCCACCCTGGGGACCTATGGACCTATAATATCAAGCTCCAGTAAATATTATATTATTAATCAAATCTCTTTGATTAAATAATCATATTTATTAATCTCATGAATACTCCACTATAAATATGAGATTGAACTCTTGATAATTATAGACATATATTTACAGGGTACTTTATTAAAGAATAAAATGTCCATTGATATAATAATTACATAAAATGTTAATCCTCTATTAATGGTTCATAATTAAAAGGGAATAAAATTATCGTTTTACTCTTTTAGCTATATCTTGTTCCTAGAGTACCATTGACTTTACTAGTGAGGGTTGTGTCTGATCGCGAAAATATGATACGTAAGTAAACGTAATCGATTCAAGTAATATAGATAGTAAATAAAGTATCGTTCCCACAAAGACTATAAATCAATTACAAATAACTTCTTTTAATTTTCTATTTGGCTGTAAAAAATAGAGTGATTTTTAAACTAAGACTTAAAATTAAATAAACTTTGCAAAAAATAAAAATTAATTCAATAATTAAAAACCTAGGGTGTTAACTTCATCAACTTTTCATTCTATTAATTTTATTAATCAGTTCAAAATTTCTTTCTTCTTATTCTAATAGCAGGTTAACATAAATCGATTCCAATTCTTTTTCAAGATATAAGACCTCAATCTATATGCATGTTTTCTACATCACTGTGATAAACTTAAACATATAGCAGACACTAAGCACATAAATATACTTACTACACAAGCCATACAAGTACTTTCGTCCAATATGTAACCTATGTTTATAAAACGATAGCATATTCAATTCTCATATTTTGAATTTTCAATCAAAATCATAAATCAAGCAAATATTGATCAGATATTTACTAGCATTAAGAAAAAATTATATATATTAGAATAAAGAAGAAGAATCAATATAACATCATAACAAAATTAAATCGAAATTCAAGTGACCACATTAACCCCTAGAAAAAGGTATTTAGTTCAATGACTACTATGAAACATTGTTTAAACAAATAATAAAAAAGCACATCTGGTCCAGTTCTATATATCACTATATATAAAGTACATTCACTAAAGTGTCCTACTACACTAGTGACTCAGATCTAGGTCACTTGTATTCATAATACTAGCGAACTGTACTAGAAGTAATTAATCTAAAGATTCCATAACTTTATTTTACTGTGAACTGTTTTAAGTTTATTATCTTAATCTCAATCAACTCATATGAATATGAGATTAAGACCACATAGATAAACTTTGGAATTTTCTGATATTTACTTAATATTATCAACATAATTTTAGACATAGTCTATATATATAATTCGATTCAATTATTTATTTCATTTAAAATATTTATCAGCTACAATTGCTTTAAGGTCACTGTTCCTGTAACGCCCTAATTTCTCATAAATTATCGAGAACACAATGTTGGATCATAATCATAAATATTACTCCTTTATTGAATAAAACTTAAAATAAAATATATGGATCCATGGTTTTACAAAAATAAAATAACTATCTTGATATAAAAATGAGAAACATTAAATAAAACTTTAAAAAAAAATAACATGCTTTGATAAAAATAAATAGGCCCGATTGATCTTCCTCGACTATATGGTCCACAAGAGTACATCACGAAGCTCCTAGGTCTCACTCGCCATTGACCTTTCTATCACCAATTTTCTGTACAACAACATCATAAGGGGTGAGCTTCTAAGCCCAGTAAGGAAAATACAAACAAGATTTAGTCATATAATCATTTAATCAACATATCCTAAATTACACAAGAGTCATAACAAAAACTTAATTATACTAATCATATCACATCACAAAACCATAGGTCATGTAGAGCACCAAATATATATATTTTTTTAGATTATTTAAATTTTTGTGATTTATTTTATTTAAATGTTAAGTGTGATGAATTGTTTTATTTAAATGTTGTTTATTTTATTTAGTTGTTGTTTGTTTTATTTGTTTGTTTGTTATTTTATTTAATTGTTAGAATTGTTTGGTATAATCTTTTTAAATTTGTTAATTGTTTGTTTGGTTAATTAATTTAATAAATGAATTATTGTGTAACATGTTTATTTTACTATTAGTGTTACATTTTAAATAAGGGTGACAATTGAGGTAATTATGTGAGTTATGGTTGAATGCACTAAGGTGCATGGTAGATAGTGATGCACCCTAGTGTTTTAGTGTGTGCTAGTATATGGTAATAGGGTGCACATGTGTGGATTTTCTACACATTCTATAATTTCCATTTATTGATATTTTTGGGTAGTTTTATTTTAATAAGTAGGAAAATAAAAATATATATATAAAGATAAAGGATATGGCAAGTAAGTGGACGTGTGGTGTAGGGAAATGGAGTGATATTTGTTTTTCCATTATTTTCTAAGGTAAATAAAGTTAAATTAGATGAGGATAGACATTTTGGGAAACTACCATTTGACTCCAATCTTTTATAATAAAAGAAAAATAAAAGGAATTAAAAGAAAATAAAAGGAAAAAAGGAAACTTACCTTTTTTTCTTTTATTTGGTCATTATGAGAGAATGGAAATAAAGGGGAAAGGAAGAGAAGAGGAGGGCATTCTTGTGTGGCTGCCATGACCTAGAGAGAGAGGTAGAGAGAGCGAGAGTGTGGCGTTTAGAGAGAGAAGGAGAAGAAGAAAGAAAGAAAGAAAGAAGAAGAAGGAGAAGAGGAACCAAGTTTAGAGTATGTTTTTCTTGTATTTTTGTTGTCCAATCTCTTTTTCTTGATTATATGATTTTGACTTGGTTTATTTGTTGTGTGTGATTGGATTTATTTCTCCTCCTCATGGTGGATTTCAACAAAAAAAACCCTAGGCTTGAACAAGGGGTGTGAAGTTTGAGTGTTGATCATATTGTATTCTTGATTTTACAATCAAGAGACGTATAAAATCTATAACCCTAGTGTTATGATGTTCATGGATTGATGGAGTGTTTTCTTTGTTATACCCAAATTTCGAGCCATGATAAATGTGATCTCGAAACCGGATTCGCAGGGAATGAACTCGTAAAGTCTGAAGTATGTTCCAAGACTAGACATCGAACCTGCAAAGCTGATACGACTTCGAATATGGTGGCCTCGAAATCCACACGATCTCGAATGGTAGCTCCCAAGATGCATCTGTCATCAGGGATGACTTCGGATCATGGGTTCCGAGCCTGACACGTGTACGATCTCGAAAACCATGTGACCTCGGGAGATGTTGATAGCTCGAAATTTGATGTGAGACCTGGGAGAATAAGGCCTTGGTGATATATGATAATAACCTTGAATATCTTAAAGTGTTGTCTATAAGAGACGTGGTCTACATTTATTACTGTAAATCCCCTAAAATCATGGGATACTATTTGATTAGTTATACGCCCCCTGGTCTTCAGGGGACGTTTCCTTTTATATCAGATTACATGCATTTAAGGCCATTTGATTTATTTGCATAAAAAGAGTAACTACCCAAAATATGTGGGATAGTATTCTGCAATCTTCTCTATAAATAAAGAGGTCATGCACTATTGCAAAGGACAGAATCTCTGAATCTTGAGAGAAAACTCTGAAGAATTCATACTTGAAGAATTTTCAAAGATCATCTTGAGTTTAATAACAAAGACTCGTAGACTAGGCAGATTTAACTGCTGAACCACGTAAAAATTGTGTTTTGTATTATTATATTTATATGTTGTTTACGTGCTCTTCTTTTACGGTTGACAAAAAACAGCGTCAATAATTTGGTGCTTTCATTGAGAGCCTTAAGCATTCATCCCTGAGTAAGTCATGGCCACCAATAATCAGAACGTTACTGAAGAAAATTACCCAAGACGTCCTGGGAAACAACCAATGGAAAACCCGGATGTTGAAGAAAGAAGTGGATCTTCCGATTCCCGGGGACCACCTGCTTCACCAATGGATGAGGATATGTATTACAATCCTGAGCGGTATGTTCCCATTGTGGAACTTGAAAACCGGCAATTGAAGCAGCAGTTGGCAGAGGACAACAAACAGAATGAGGAGTTGGCAAGGATAGCCGCAGAGGCGCAGGCGGCTCAGCCCTTGCCTCCTCACGAAAACCAAGTCCCTCCTCCAAGGGACGTACACGTTCCTCCCCGTAGACCCCGTGGGCGCCCACGAAAAGATGCTGCCACAAGGCGGCCGGCTCAACCTCCGGCACCAGCAGAGCCATCCGCTCCCCCTAGGCCACAGAGAAATACTCGGGCAAGGGCCCAGGCTAACCCGCCTGTGGAAGAACCTGCAGGAACTGAGAACAACCGAACCCCGTCAGAGGCTCGGACTCAAATACCTGGGAGCGCACCTAATGCGACCGACCCATCTCGGGCAAATTCTGGACCGTCTAGGCCGCGACATGGATGGCAGCCACCGTCACCCATACGGTTCCCTCCATCACCTATAAGATATCCTTTGCCCCCCCCCCCCCCCGTAGGAATGCTCAACTAGTTCGAGATCAGGGCGAAAGGCGTGCTGGAGGAAGACAAGGAAACGGGGAGGCTTTCCAGGAGCGGAGAGGTGCCCCATCTGAAAAAAGTCAAACATCTCGGTCTCGTACGGTGTAGACGAGGCGACATGGAAAGAATCCATCACAAAATAACCATACGATGAGTTTTACCAGTGATGATTCTGGAGATACTAGGTCAGTCAGCAAGCATGACCGAGGTCGTAAGAATACTGGAAACCGCAGAAATCGTCCCGACCTGCGAGAGCATCTAAATCAAAGTCGGGGTAATGGTCACCCAATAAATCCGGACTTGGGGGATCGCTTGAATAGGCGTAGAGATCTCTTGCGGAGACGTGAGCCTGGACTTATGATCGATGAAAACCGATTCCAGACAGTACCCCTTACGGACCCAGTCCAAGAAAGAATCGATCAACTTGAAAAGGCCTTTAGGCTTTTGAAAAACAAGCAAGAGAATGATCGATATGAAGACTCTGACGAGGAGCTCGAACAGTTTGCTCCCCATATTTCCAATACTCCATTTCCTCAAGGGTTCCGGATCCCTCACGTCCCAACGTTCGAAGGAAAGACCGACCTGTATAGTCATCTGAGCACGTTCAACACCATAATGAGAGCCAGTAACGTGGGTTATGAGCTCAGATGCATGTTGTTTCCAGCATCATTGACAGGACCTGCCAAAAGCTGGTTCAAAAAATATAAGAGACATTCAATAACCTCTTGGGAACAGCTGTCTAAAGACTTTAAAAATCAGTTCAAAGCCATGGTGGGGGTTCGACTTGAGGCGTCAACCCTCATTAATGTTCGACAACAACCAGGCGAAACATTAAAAAGTTACCTTACAAGGTTTAACTTGGAAGTCGCCCGAGCTCGGAATGTGGATGACAGTGAACACTTAATGGTTGTCCAGGCCGGAGTAATGCCAGGAAGCACCCTCTGGGACGATATGCAAAGAAAACCGGTGAGGTCCCTAACCGAGTTTAATAGACGAGCGCATAGGTTTGTCAATGTAGAGGAAGCGAGGTCGACACTTAATGTGACTTCCCAGCCCGAAACTACAACGATAAACGTAAACTCTGCCTCAACCTCAACGGACCCAATAGTTTCAAAGCCTGCTGTGGAAAACCCTTCCAAGATAAAAAAGAACGAAGGAAGTAATCCCGAGGCTGAATGAGGAAAGAAAAAGAAGGGGGAGAGATATTTCTCCGTGTATAGAGTGTACACCGAGCTCAACGAGTCTCGGGATAACATATACCTGGCTAATGAAAACCAGGTCCCCTTTAGGCGTCCGGACCCGATGAGAAATCAAAAGTCCAAGAGGGATTTAAGCAAGTATTTCCAATTTCACAGAGACACCGGGCATACTACCGATGAATGTTGACAGCTGAAAGATGAGATCGAAGGATTGAACTCGAGAGGTCACTTTAGACAATATGTCAAGAACCAGAATACTAATCAGGCAACAGCGAACCAGAGAGTTGCCACATCGCAGCCCACACCTAACAACAATTCTCGAGCTCGGGAAGAGGATAGGCCCCCGCTGATTGATGGAGAGGATGTGATAACCATATTGGGAGGGCCACACCCCACAGGAATGGGCAGAAATGCCCAAAAGAGATATGTTAACGAGCTGAAGACTGGGGACGGGTCTCCCTACGAACCTGAACCTAGAGCTCCAAAAAGCCAGAGAATTGAAACACAACCAATAACCTTCACTGAGGAAGACGCATCTCATGTCCAGTTTCCTCACCATGATCCACTGGTCATCACCCTCCAGCTGGCCAATAAAAGGGTCCACCGAGTTCTCATAGACAATGGGAGCTCAGTCAATATTCTCTATAAAGCAACCCTCGAAAAGATGGGACTCTCCCTTCACGACCTAAAAGCGTGTGCAACTACTTTATACGAATTTTCAGGAGAAGGGACTGCCTGCATTGGATCCGTCGAGCTCCCCGTGACCTTGGGAGACTACCCAGTCTCGGCAACCAAGATGA
Organism: Humulus lupulus; assembly: GCF_963169125.1. Classification (NCBI taxonomy): domain Eukaryota; kingdom Viridiplantae; phylum Streptophyta; class Magnoliopsida; order Rosales; family Cannabaceae; genus Humulus; species Humulus lupulus. The sequence continues at coordinate 104,618,786 of NC_084800.1, read as the reverse complement.
TGGAGTTCGTGGTAGTAGACTTACCATCATCCTATAATGTGCTGCTCGGGAGACCCGCCCTGGTCTGGCTGGGGGCAGTTTCATCAGTAAGGCATCTGGCCCTTAATTTCCCGACCCTAAGCGGAGTCGGAACATTGAAGGGAGATCAATTAGCAGGTAGGGAATTCTATTACATCTCCTTAAGAGGAAAGAAACAGACGAGCGCACAAGCACTCGCCATCATCCAAAACAAAGACAGAACGGTCTTAGAGATTGACGAAGAGATTGATCCAAGGATTGAGGAGAAAGTTGACCTCGAACCTTTAGAGGAGCTCGAAGAAATTCAGCTCGAGGAAGCCGATCCCTCAAAAAAGGTGAAGGTCGGAAAACACCTCCAAGATGAGACAAAATAGCAATTAATTTTCTTTTTGAAGAAAAATCAAGATGTCTTCGCGTGGTCGCACTCGGAAATGGTGGGAATAAGTTTGAGTATAGCAAGACACACACTGAATATAGACAAAAGCTTCCCCCTAAAGCAACAAAAGCGAAGACAGCTGGACGAATATAGAAAGAAAGCACTAAAGGAGGAGGTTGACAGGTTAAAGGCAAACCGATTCATTAGGAATGCCTTTTACCCTGATTGGGTAGCCAATCCGGTGTTGGTCCCAAAGCCCAATAGGACGTGGCGAACCTGTATTGAATACTCAGATCTCAACAAAGCTTGCCCGAAAGACTGTTTTCCGTTGCCAAGGATTGACCAGCTCGTGGATGCCACGGCGGAGCATGGCCTGATGTCCTTCATGGATGCCTATTCTGGATATAACTAGATTCCCATGCATGCCCCCGACCAAGAACATACGAGCTTCATAACGCATAAAGGGCTATATTGCTATAATGTCATGCCATTCGGGCTCAAAAATGCTGGGGCCACATACTAGCGGCTCGTAAACATGATGTTTTCAGAACAGATAGGGAACAACATAGAAGTTTATGTTGACGACATGCTTGTCAAGTCTCAACTCAACAAGAACCATGTTGATGACCTCGAAGAGTGCTTTGGTGTGCTCGGGAAATACAGCATGGAGCTAAATCCTCAGAAGTGCACTTTTGGGGTGTCTTCAGGAAAATTCCTGGGCTTTATTGTGAACTCTCATGGAATCGAGGCTAACCCCGACAAGATCAAAGCCCTGATTGACATGCCCTCACCTTGAAGGCACAAAGATGTCCAAAGTTTGACTGGCAGGATGGCAGCCCTAAGCAGATTCATCTCGAAATCTACGGACCGTGCTCTTCCATTTTTCAACTTATTGAGAGGAGGTAAGAAATTTGAATGGATAAATGAGTCCGAGCTGGCCTTTCAGGAGCTCAAAAAGCACCTTGCGGAACCACCCATCCTGTCAAAACCTGAAACGGGAGAAACTCTGTACCTATACCTCTCAACCACCGAACACGCAATAAGCGCAGTGCTCGTTCGAGAGGAAGAGAAGGTACAAAGACCTGTTTACTACATCAGTAAAAGATTACTGGGGGCAGAGTCAAGATACCCCCTGATGGAGAAGCTAGCACTTAGTCTGATTCATTCGTCTCGTAAACTCCGCCCCTACTTCCAAGCACATCCCATCCATGTGTTAACGGATCAACCAGTTCGACAAGTCTTGTCCAAACCGAAGGCTTCAGGTCGACTTCTTAAATGGGCAGTTGAGCTCGGACAATTCAAGATCACCTACCACCCGAGGACGACCATTAGGGCATAGGTGTTGGCAGACTTTATAGTGGAATGTACTGGCATAGCCAACGACGAAGTGATAACCCCGGCCCACGAGCTGTGGAAACTTTACGCCGACGGCTCATCTAATGAAAATGGAGTGGGGGCAGGGGTCATTTTGGTTACCCCCGCAGGGAGCAGATTTCATTTTGCCTTAAGATTTGGCTTCAAAGCGTCAAATAATGAGGTCGAATACGAGGCTTTACTTGCGGGACTCCGTAGAGCAAAAGAGCTCAAAGCTAGAGCTATACATTGCTACAGTGACTCCCAGCTCGTGGTTAATCAAATCTTGGGAGAGTACCAGGCTCGCGACACGAATGGCAGCTTATTTGGAGAAGGAAAAATCCGCATTGGAGTGTTTCGAATTTTACACAATCGAACAGGTTCCCAGCGAGCGGAACTCAAATGCAGATGCCTTAGCTCGGCTCGCCACATCCGCTGAGAATGATGAACTAAACGTTGTACCCATAGAACACCTCTCAACACCTAGCATTAACGAGCCAGAGGAGGAAGACGTATGTATGATTGAATCCGAGCCTACATGGATGACCCCGATAGTAGAGTATCTCGAGACCGGCGTCCTTCCAAAAGACCGGAACCAGGCTCGAAAGTTAATGTATCAGCTTCCTCGATACACCGTAATGGACGGAAAGCTATATAGAAGGGGGTATTCCATGCCATTACTACGGTGCGTAACTCCACCCAAAGCCAAGAGGATCATCGAAGAAATTCACGAAGGGTTCTGTGGAGATCATACTGGGGGGCATAGCCTGTCCAAGAAAATCATACGCCAAGGATATTTTTGGCCCACCATTAAGTCCGATTCTTTCGAATATGTAAAGAAATGCAACAAATGCCAGAGATTCGCCATGATTCCTCGAGCTCCACCATCCGAGCTGACCATGTTGGCATCCCCATGGCCATTTGCGGTATGGGGAATCGACCTCATTGGCTCTCTCCCAACTGGCAAAGGTGGTGTAAAATATGTTGTGGTCGCGGTGGATTACTTCACAAAGTGGACGGAAGCTGAACCATTGGCAACAATAACTTCCAAAAAATTCCTTGACTTTGTGGTAAAGAACATTGTATGCCGATATGGGGTGCCGAGGAAGATTGTGTTCGACAACGGAACCCAGTTCAATTGCGACTTGTTCACCAACTTTTGTGAAAAGAACGACATAATAAAGAGTTTTTCATCAGTGGCTCATCCTGAAGCGAATGGCCAGGTCAAGGCTCTGAACAAAACTCTCAAAAGTTCTCTGAAGAAAAAGTTGGAGGAGGCGAAGGGACGGTGGCCCAAAGAATTGCCCCAAGTCCTATGGGGATATAGGACCATAACTCGAACATCAACAGGGCATACCCCGTTTTCTCTAGCATATGGATGTGAGGCTATGTTGCCTATTGAGGTCGAAATTCCAACAGTACGAACTCAGATTTACGACCAAGACTCAAACCACACTCATCTCGAAGAAACTTTAGACTAGATTGAAGAAAAGAGAATCGAGGCTCAGCTGAGGAACGCTGCCTACCAGCAACGAGCTACTAGATATTTCAACAAAAGGGTTCGAGATCGAAGATTCGGTGTGGGAGATCTTGTGTTAAGACGCGTATTTTTTGCAACACAAGATCCAGCAGCTGGTGTGCTCGGACCGAATTGGGAAGAACCATACCAGATAAAGTCAGTCATCCGGAACGGTGTTTACAAGCTGGTGAGATTGGATGGGAGCCTGGTACCGCGAGCATGGAATGGCGAACACCTTAGACCTTACTATCAGTAGTGTAGGAAGTGTGTTGCTTGTAACCATGATTGATTATCTGTAGTAGTTTGTCTGCTTTTGAATTCCATCAAATAAAGATCTATTTCGTTCAATATGTTATCTCTTTTTATTTTTGCAATCTCTCTTAATTTAATAACTTATGGTCACACTCATAGGATATTAAGGGGGCATCATTGGTATATATACCATTGATTTAAAAAATAAAAATAAAAACATGAAAGTATTTGGATATAACCAGATACGCGAGCTTAGATAGTTTGGACATAACCGAATTATCAAAAACATAAAAGTATTTGGATATAACCAGACACGCGAGCTTAGATAGTTTGGACATAACCGAATTATCAACAACATAAAAGTATTTGGATATAACCAGATACGCGAGCTTAGATAGTTTGGACATAACCGAATTATCAAAAACATAAAAGTATTTGGATATAACCAGATAAGCGAGCTTAGATAGTTTGGACATAACCGAATTATCAAAAACATAAAAGTATTTGGATATAACCAGATACGCGAGCTTAGATAGTTTGGACAACAAAATTATCAAAAGATAATAACGTTTGGATTTAACCAGATGTGCAAACTTAATAGGTTTGGAACAAACCAGCTAAAACTAATCGACGAGTTGGAATTTAAACCTACTTCTAAATAAGTCGAGATCGAGGCTGGATATCTTAAAGAAAAATAGTTTCAAAATCATAACCTCGGGGAGATAACCGAGGATGAGGAAAAGTAACTAAGCAATAAGATATAACTTAACCATTCACATTACATACCATACAAGTACTTTCGAGTTCATGGTTAAAGTAATATCCGACCTTGATGAATAACGAGATCGGAAGCGGATAATTCGAACAAACAATGCGTGGATGCATCGAGTTTCGAGCCTAAATCCCAACTATGTTTGTATGAAGAAATAAACATAAAAAACTCATTCATATAAAATATGCAAAATATTTCGAGCCAAGAAATGTAAAGCATATGTAAGTTTATAAAAAAAAAAAAAAATTGTATCAGCCCTACGAGCATAAATAAAAATAGTTACAAATAATAGAGGGACGCAGCCCCGAGGTAAGAATCAAGAAGGAGCAGTTCCCTTGGCTTTTCCGGCATCAACGACACTAGACCCTCCAGGACGAATAGCATGACTATCCTTCTGAGCAGCCTCTCGAGCAGCTTCACTCGCCTCAAGATGGGCACTCCACCGCTCTACGTACATGGCCTCCAGAGGACCCAGGAAGCTGGTATCGAGGTCGGCATTGTCAACCCAAATTTTGTACATGGCCTGGTCAACCGCCTTCTCCTTCTGCTCTTTAAACTCATTCTGGAGGCGGGCCTTCTCGCTTTCCATGATGTCGAAAGTAGCAGCTTTCTCCTCTTCGAGCTTAGCATTAGCCTTTTCCAGCTCAGCAAGACGAGTCTTCACCTATTCAAGCTCGGCTTTCGTCTTCTCCAGCTTAGCGAGACAGGTCTTCACATTCTCGAGCTCGGTCTTCGAGTCCTTGAGCTCATCAGCCATCTTGAGCAGGAGATCCCTCGACTCTTGGGCCAGAGACATACTCGTGTGCACCTTGTTGGTCAGCTTATAATTAAGCTGTGCTGAAATGACAAGGGCCTGAAGTACAAAGAATGAATTAGATCACGAGTTGAGACACAAACAATTAAAGGAGAGTCGCGAAGGTTACCGCAGCAGTAAGTTCAATACTCTTATCATAAAGAGTATTGCAGTCTGAGGCCTTATGCACAAAGTCCCAATGGTCGGCGCCGAAGCCTGAAAAACTCAGACCCACTCGAGAGAGGACGTCCGAGCTAAGCACAGCCCCTTGTGTCCCAGCGGCGCTGTCAAGCACGAACTCCTCAATATGAGGTTGGGCCGTCAGCAGTTGAACCTTGGAGACGGAAGGTTTCTTCGGGGGCCGGCCGACTGTTATTTGAGTGTCGGTTGGAGGAAGCGAGACGGGCACGGTTGAACCAGACGCATCAACCTGGACAATCGACTCCTCGGTTGTGCTCGTAGTAGCCTGAGCCGTTGGGGTCTTCTCGAGGCGTCTGGGGACTTTGGATGGTCGGTCGGACCTCCGTGAGGCTCTCGGGCGTTTACTCTTCTGAGCTCCAGCTCCCTCATCACTAAAAAGCACATCGTCGAGATCAAGATCCGTGGCACCTGCACAGTTCCAATCGAAGTTAGACATAATGATAATAAGCTTGGAAAATAAAATAAAAAATAAAATAAAAAACCAAGTAAAGAAAGACCTAACTGGAACTCTCCCCCGAACTAGAGCTCGGGGACCATGAAATTCCCCCATCTTCAGAAGAGGCGGGGGGAGTACCTTCCCTATAGGTGGACGTCAACCTCGAAAGGTCCCTATAATCGTTGGTCCCATATTGGACAGTTATCCCGTTCCACACCTCGTCTGAAGTATACATGGTGTCATACTTCCTGAGCCAACTATCAAACCTATGAACTCGATCGTCTACCCAATTCCATATGTAGAAGTGGTATCTATCATACGGGCATGAAACTAACCTATCGGGTTTATGCTTTAATAAGGTGGGAGACCACATTCTCGAGGTAAGGATGGCTTTACCTTCATCCGAGTCTGAACTCGAGGCTTCGTCATTAGCCTCATTCCCCGATGGCGGACTCCTTCTGCGAATTGGAAGTGGGGGCCTCACCTCTCCCCTCAGAGGGAGGATGCCTGTAGGCAAAGGCACCTGCTCCCAATGTTCATACTTTTTATTGGACCATTCAAAGGTGAACTGGCCCTCTCCCAAAAGCCCGCAATCTCGGAGCTTATCCTCATGCAAAAGGTACAAGAGAGACCTCATGCCATGAGGGAGTTGGAGCAGGGTCTCTCTATGCCCCTTCATTGCCTCGTCGCGAGTAGGACGGACAAAATTGGCTGGAAAATAAGACACATTGCAACTAAGTACGAACCTACAAATAAGGGCCCAAGCATAGAGATAAAGAAGGTTGGAATACTTACGAATCCGCCTGAATGAGTAGCATCGAGACGGGGACAGGCCATCTGTCCAGAAGAAGGATTTTTTGAAATCAGGTGGATGATTAGGGAGATCCTCAAACACCTTTTTTCTCTCTGGGATAGTTCGAAAGGTAGTAAAAGCCATCTCCTCCCCGAGCTCGGGAGGGATTACTTTTCAGACAAAAGAGATACAAAATCTCTTGCGGTGAAGGTCCTTCCCACTTCATCTCGTGGTATAGTGACCTCAGGGCAGACAGAACCCTGTAAGAATTGGTGTTGAGCTGGAACGGAACCAACCCAACAAAATCCGTGAAGTCCTTGAAAAAAGACTTCAAAGGCAACATCGCCCCTGCCTTCATGTGTTCGTGGCTCCATGCCGCGTATCTCAGCCTGTTGTCACGGTCCCCGGGGGCGTAACAGCTTCGTTCGTGAGAGGCTGGAGCTCGACACTTCAAGGAACTTGACAACCTGAGGCCATGGAGGGCCAGAATGACAGTTATCTGACTTGTCAAGGTAACCGAGCTCCAATAGTGCTCGGCCTCGAAGATTTCTTTCCTCGGCTGCGAGGAAGAAGGCTCCCGAAGAGTTCTACTTTTCTTCTCTATGACCTCGTCTATTTGGCGGCGATAATGAGCTCGAATATCCTCCTGTTCACGCGCAAGCTTGTACTCACGAATTCGGCATTGATTCCGAGCAAAAAGCGACTCTGGGCTCGGGGTTTTTGGCGAGTAAGGGATTGCCAGCAACGACCCCCACCATCTTTCCAGATTCTGTGACATCTAGCGAGAAAGAAAAAATGGTGAGGGCCATGCATGCAAGAATTACGAGCTTGACAGGACGAGCTCGGAGTTTAGGAACAAAACAATCTCGATACTAAGACCCTTATTAAAGAGTCAGAACGTGCGTTCCACGAGAAAGGGAGGAGAGTGGATAATTTTTTTTTTAAAATCCTGAAAATCAGGGGAAAAAGAGTGGCGGGTGACCAGAAAAGGTAACCTTGGGTATTGTGCATTTGTCAAGGCCAAGGTTTTATACCCGATATCTTGGTGTACAAGAAATGTCTTTTAAAATTTCAAAACCCAGAAAACAGAGATCTTGCTCAAACATCAAAACTGGGTATGAACCAGTGATGTAAACCCAGTATGGAAACTTAAAACATAAAAGCCTATTGGATAAAAATTCCCTAACGTATTGTACTAAGAAAATAAACTAGTACATTCACAGAGATGACAAGAACAATATGAACAAAAACTGGGATAAGGGAAAACAAAGATTGGACACTTACACAATAATGGCGATTGTAGAGAAATTACTGGCTGTAGGAGAGGCTGCAAATATGAGCTCACGGACTCGAACAAACCGGAGGTCCCTTGTTTTTTTGGCTGAGAGAACATGCACAAGAAAGAAGTTCTCTGGGATGGCCTCTGGTTTCATCCCTTCCTTTTTTGTCTCTGATGCGTATAAAATAATAATAAGAAGAAGACCTTGAATATATAAAGGGAGAAAAGTGATAAAAAGGATTAATCTGGGCCATTGGCCAGAATCCTCATGAAATCCAACGGTCAGGGGTCGATGACATGATGGTACCGAAAAGGTGGCAGACGAATGATCGTGGGCAGGTTTCCAAGGTACTCAAGTACCATAAATGAGCAATAGCCAGCTGACGCGTGTCCATTCTCAAGTGTGTAACGGTACGGTTCCCAAAGAAAGTAGTTCAAAAGTTTCCTTCTATTAGGATTCGAACAAATACTTTTGAGGGGGCAAGATGTTATACCCAAATTTCGAGCCATGATAAATGTGATCTCGAAAGCCGGATTCGCAGTGAATGAACTCGTAAAGTCTGAAGTATGTTCCAAGACTAGACATCGAGCCTGCAAAGCTGAGACAACTTCGAATATGGTGGCCTCGAAATCCACACGATCTCGAAGGGTAGCTCCCGAGATGCATCTGTCCTCAGGGATGACCTGGATCATGGGTTCCGAGCCTGACGCGCGCACGATATCGAAAACCATGTGACCTCGGGAGATGTTGTTAGCTCGAAATTTGATGTGAGACCTGGGAGAATAAGGCCTTGGTGATATATGATAATAACCTTGAATATCTTAAAGTGTTGTCTATAAGAGACGTGGTCTACATTTATTACTGTAAATCCCCTAAAATCATGGGATACTATTTGATTAGTTATACGCCCCCTGGTCTTCAGGGGACGTTTCCTTTTATATCAGATTACATGCATTTAAGGCCATTTGATTTATTTGCATAAAAAGAGTAACTACCCAAAATATGTGGGATAGTATTCTGCAATCTTCTCTATAAATAAAGAGGTCATGCACTATTGTAAAGGACCGAATCTTGAGAGAAAACTCTGAAGAATTCATACTTGAAAAATTTTCAGAGATCATCTTGAGTTTAATAACAAAGACTCGTGGACTAGGCAGATTTAACTGCTGATCCACGTAAAAATTGTGTTTTGTATTATTATATTTATATTAGCCATCACTGTTTATTGTTTACTTGCTCTTCTTTTACGGTTGACGAAAAACGGCGTCAACATTCTTATTATTTTATGCATGAGTTGTTGGGTTTAATTTTTATGGTTGTGTAATAAGAATATGTGTAGTGATGATGAATATTTGAAATACATGAAAGAATAGGTTATTTTTTTTTATTGTATGTCTTTCGGCCTAAAGGGGTATTCAAAAGCATGATTGTTATTTTTATTATGTTTTATGTCAATGAAAATTTTAGAAACATGATAGGTTCTGGCAAGTTCTTGTATGAAGTTATGATGATTGTGATTTTTGGAATAACTGTATGATAATAATGTATTGAGAATATATGTAACACAAGATCAATGGTGGTTGTTGTTCATGACTTGTGAATAAGTTCTATGGTGAATGATGAATTATTGTATACTCATGATGTGATTAAAATGGGTAAAGAGGTTAGAAGCATGCTAGGGTTTGTGTTGAAATATTGTGCATAATTGAGCATGAATTTTGTGAATATAATGAAAGGAATAAATTTTATGATTTAATGTGCTTGCTGATTTTTGTACAAAAATGATGTTGTTCATGATGAGATTAATGTTTTGAGTGCTCAAATAAAGTTTGCAAATATTTAAGAAATTTAATGTGAAGTTTTAATTATGCTTTGAAATTATATTGTGTGTAAATAATTACCTACATTATTTTATTGAATTTTTAGAAAAATATGAGGTTTTAAATTGAATGTGGTGATTTTTAAAGGTAAAAATAGTTGCTGGAATTTTTGTAAGAAAATGTGAAGTGTGTTTCACTAAAATAAATTTGATGAGTTTTTGGAACAAATTATCATCCTAAGTTATGGTAATATTGAAAAATGGTATTTTAAAATGGTATGAATGCATATTTTGATAAGTTGTGATTTTCCTTTATTTTAATTGAGAAAAATATTTAGATTCTATTTATTTGTGATTTTAAAGAATTTAAATAATGGCTGAAAGTTTGGTTTAAAAAGTTTAAAAATGATTATTTAATTGTCACATATGGATTTATGTTACATAAAAAAAATAGTCTTAAATAATTTAAATAAAAATATATTTTTCCCACACTTAAAAATATATTTTTCTCACATCATTTATGTAACACGATTAACCAATGTTAAAATTTGCTTTCCTAAAGAAACATATTAAAAATAGGTATTTTAATTAATTCCAAGTTTTTGGTTAATTCTTTGTAATTTGATATTAATGAATGAAATTGTCACATATTTTATTTTTAAGCTAAATCAAATTATTTTATAAAATTAAATAATGTTTTGAGGAATTTAATCAACTTAGAAATTTTAAGAAAAATAAAGCATGCTATATGTCTATTGATTTTTAAAAACAATAAAAGTAAGAAATGTAGAATTATCGTTTTTAAAATGTCGCAATTACGTAATGTTCCCACGTATGCATGTTACATGCATATCCACTTTTACGTCCAAAATTATATTTACTATTCAACTATGTGGTTTTTATAAAAAGATCATGCATGTAAAATAGGTAAAATGAGCCTTATTCTTTTATAGCTTTATGTGTAGTTAAGAATAATTGCGTGTTATGTGTAACTGTTATTATGTGTGCATGGCCCATGCACACATGAGTTGTATGGAATGGCAAAATAGTAATTTTATGAACCTAAGAAATGTTTGTTTTGATTATGATATAGGCTCGTTGAAAGATTGTGAAAATTTCTTAGCTTGGACCTGAGGTAAAGAAGTTAGATAGATTCTATGATTTTATGCTATGAATGGTAAGACTGTTGTAAGAACGAATTGTTATGAATTATGAATGCCATAATGTGATGATATGTTGAATATGATATGTGTATGGATGTTAGATACATCAAACAAGTTACGATGTTAGATACATCAAACAAATTATGATGTTAGATACATCGAACGAGTTACTATAGCTAAAGACGTAACTCTTAGGGCGGACGCACCGAGGTTATTCAAGGACCAGAGACTCCTGTTTACCTCATAGGTTGACATGGGCAACTAGCGAGCCATGCTCATCATGTATGCTGTATGATTGTGATATGATGATATGTTACGATTACGTTATGGTATGCAATGATGATACGTTACGATTATGTTATGATATGCCATGATGTTTTAGATGAACGTTAGTGTTTGTATTTGTTGTATTCTTACTTGCTTATTGTTTGTACTTCCTTACTGGGCTTTTAGCTCACCCCCCTTACTTTCCTTCCAGGTAGTAAATAGGATTTCTTATGGCAAGCGTGGTGACGTGAGGAGTTCTATCATCATGGGGTGTATGGCGTGGGGTAATCCTATGGACAGAAAACGACCATCGTAGAACGGCATTTAAATTATGTTTTGTTTTTAAGAGACTTTCCTAAATTATCAGTGGGACTCAGTTATTTAATTTTTGTTTCTTTGAACTTTGCATAAAAATCTATGTTTTCTTTTAAAACTTATAGCGCCAACTTGCATGGTTTTAAGCAAGTCCCCACTCAGACTTTGATAATGAGTGGTATTCTTTTATAAACTAAGTTATGCGAATGTTTTGTAAGTATTAGTCTAGGGCGTTCTTTACAGGTCATATCATAGCCTAAGTCATAATCATAAATCATAATCAAAGTCATAATCAAAGTCATAAATTATAGGTCATAAGTCATAATCGTAACTATAGGTCATAGATCTTAATCAAAACTATAGGTCATAATCACAAGTCAGATATAATGAAAAGATAAGTTATACAGGGGTGGCAATTTAACCCCCGGACAATAGTCCGTCATACACCGGACATCAACTTACATCCATCATAAAGTTTTAACAACCGATCCTACCGGACATAAGTTCGTCATACATCATTGGACACCTTAGGTCCAGACACACTTACCCTTTTATTGTACCTAAAATGTTAGGTCATACAAAAACATAACCTAGATCATAAACTAAACTATATAATTTTTCTTGCCAAAAACTGGGATATTGGAGACAAGAGCAGGATTGGAAACTCCTAAAACCAAACATAAAGAAACCATAAGTCCTCTAGAGAAAAGAAGATGAAGAAAATATCTAAACCATCGGAAAAAGACTTACCAAAAACCTTAAGTTTGAACACCTAACCAAAAGTCATTACAACAAGTTAGATTTTGAAATAAAAGGAAAGAATAAGAAGAATGGAAATGGACTAAACCTTAAGATTAACAGTACCTTAGATAGCTTAGAGCTTTGATCTATACCTCAAACACTGAAATCTCACAAAAGCTTACTTCCCAAGTGTTTAGAAAGCTTAGATTTTAAAGCTTTTAACTAAGTAGCAGTAGCAGTAACAATTCAATTTATAAATCAATTCAAAAAGCAGTCAAGATATTCCACTTGATTTTCTACATGAATTGTTAACATTTTTTGTCTAAATTAAGTTAGCCTATAACAATTCAATTTATAAATCAATCCACAAATCAATTTACAAATCTATTCAAAAATCAGTCAAGATATTCCACCTAATTTTCTACATGAATTGTTAAAATATTTTGTCGAAATTATGTTAGCCTATCAAGGGTTTTTACATGAGTGAGAGATTTCATTATGAAATTCACACATGTTCAATCCAAGATGAAAGATCGCGAAATTAATCTACCTAATGAGTACATCATTCATCGTGCTCTTAATTCTCTTCCTCCAGTTTTTATTTACATTAAGACAGCCTACAACACTTAAATCAAACTTGGAGTGTCAATGATTTGATTTCAAAGTGTGCTGGTGAGGAAAACAAGCTTAAAAAGGAAAAGAATGAATATGCTCAATATGTTTCTCAACTCAAGCCAAACAAAGGACAAGGGAAGTTAAAAAATTATAAGAATTGTGCTTCAAAATAGGTTGCAAATGGAAAGGAGAAAGGAAATGGTCAGCCATGAGAAGATGCCACGCTGAAATACACTAATGTGAAGTGGTTCTTTTGTGATAAACTAGGCCATAGGTAATCTCATTGTCGCAAATTTTAGAGTTGGCTAGCAAAGAAACAAAATGAAGAAGGGGCTAAAGAATCTCAAAAGACCATGTAAGAGGGATTCAAAGCTAAGGAAACGATATTGGATTTTAATTTTGCTATCTAGAAATAGTTGTCCTTTCGTTGCAGTTTAATTTCAAGATGGTTTTGAATAATACTTTTTATGCTCATTCGTATTAGAGAAATTTAGTTTAGCTTTCATTGTTAGATAAATGTAAATATTTGTTTATTTTCTCTTCTTTTTTCCTTCAAATAAGAAAGTAGACATTTTGTTCGACTCTAAGGTTATTGGCAATTATTTTGTTTATTCGAATTGTCTTTAATTAAAATTGTGATTCATTTTTTAGTTTCCTCGTTTCATGTTGAGAATATTTTGACTCACAAATTTCTATTGAGGAAAAATATTTTCTATTCTGGAAAACAAGGTTAAGTCATGTCTCGAATGATTGAGTAGAAAATTTGATAAGAACTGATATTCTTCCTCCTCTTGATGCTTATGATTTGGAAACATGTGTTAATTGTACTTGAGGAAAATTTCCTAAACTTTACTACAAAATGGACTTTCTAGGGCACTTTATTATGTCCTACACAATAATTGCAAGTCATTAAAAGTATAGATGGACATTTCATGTCTTGCTTTGTGGGACATGAAAAATATTTTTTTCATGACTTACTTAGTGGGACATGAAACAACATCGTTTTCAAACAACACAATTCTCATTTCTCCCTTCTATAAACTCAACAAGCTACATTCTTAAACACAATTAATAAAATAATAATAAAATATTTATATTTATTATTATTTTATATAAATATTTAATTTTAATTGATTAATAATTAATATTAATTATTTTTTTATTTAATTAAATATTAAATAAAATTAATTATAAAATAACATTTTATTGAAATCTGTGCATACTTTCATGTCCTATGCCTAGGGGATGTAAAAAGTCTTTCATGACCCTCAAAAAGAGGCATATATGACCATTTTTGTAGTAGTCAAACCTAGGAAAAAGACTGTCAATCATAGCAAAATCTTGTTTTAGATTATTCATACCAACATTAGTCAGTCGTATTCTTCTTATATCTTCAACAGTGCTCCTAGTACATCTATATCTAAAACTCATATTTTTGTGTTATGGACTAGTAGAAAGCCTATATTGCATCATCTTTTATTTGATGTTGTTGAAGGAGTTTCTAAACAATCTCTCGAAAAGCGGAAGTCATCGAATGAACCTTTTGTTCATTTTTTTCTTCTTCAAGAGAAGATGTTTTTCAACAAGTGATACTCATGTGATTGATGGGAGCCTATTGTTCCCATTATTGATGAGGATCCTATCATTGAAGAAATTCCACATGCTAAAATTTCAATTCAAAATGACAATCATAAAACTACAGCAATTCCATAATAACCTCTCTTAGGAGACCCCATAGAGGAATTGAGTAAGTAAGTCTATATGACTCAGGCTGAGGTTTTCAAGGAAAGTAGAAAATATTTTTTTTTTTGAAAATAGAAAAGGTCAATTTATGGTCTCCAATGAGCATCATTTCAGTGGTATTTGAGTTATAATCAAGTTGTGAGATTATTTGAAGATCAGTGGGAGTCGTTATATCTTTCTTGTTCTATATGTGGATGACATTTTACTTGCAAGTAGTAATTTGACATTACTAAATGAGACCGAACTCTTCCTGTCAGAGACTTAGTCAAGAAATGAGACGTTATCATAGTGATTTACAAGACAGACTTGATGTTAGCAGATCCTCTAATCAAAGGATTAAGTGTGTTATTGTTTATTAGACATGTTGTTGATATGGGCATTTTAGAATATTTTGATCTTTTGGGTTAGTGGGAGTTTTCTTTGTTTCTTTTATCAGCTAGAAATAAGATCATTTGTAATTTTCTTATTGAAGTTAGGAACTACATAGATTGTTTTGTGTTTCAATATTTTTATTATTATTGAATGTTTATGATTTCATTTATGTTTTGTTATATTCTCGAGAATGTTAAATTGAAATCAAGTGGTTCATAATGTTGTGGTTATCACCATTTGAGCTTATTAGCTTAATGGCAAGGATATCATATTGGCTTACTTCTTAAGCAGAGTTAATGATATCGCACTGACTTATTTATTAAGCAGTGGTATGGTTATCAACACTGAATTACTTGTTAAGCATCACAGAACCAGTAATATGTAATTTCACTAGCTTAGTTATTAGGCATTCGGTGTCAGTGAAATGGGGAACTGATAAGGAGATTATGTTATATTATTGATCACATGTTGAACATAATTCCTTACCACACTACTAGACTTATTAGCCATGTCAATTTAATATTTTGGTATTTGTGATTATGAATGTCTTTTGTTGATTAGAAAGCAAAGTGATTGTTGTAGCGTCCCAAATTTGCTAATAAGGCTTAGGGCCTTGATTAGCGTGCAGGGAAGGCAATAATTGATTTAATTATGCTAATATGTTCATTTAATGATTCTGTGATTAGAAATGCATGTTTAGGTGAATTAAATATGCATGTGGGCCCTATTTGGTTATTAGGGGCATATTTGTAATTTTTTCCCGTTGAGGGCATAATGTGATATATGTGTGTATTGTAATTGATACCATGAGTGCATAGTGATATATTTGTGATGTGCGATTCGAGACAGTCCTAAGGAGCGGTTTAGCTAAATAGTCACAACGGGGTCGAATACCCGGCTCGAGAGGAGCCTAGGGTTATTTCGGGAACATAGTTGATGTTCAAGAGTTATTGGGTAAGGGATAATGACTTAGAGATTGCTTAAGTATGTTGGGGATTTATAGGAACACTCGAGGATTTAGCAGGATGTGGAAATTAATGGAATTGCCCTTAGTAGCATTAAAGAATTGAGGATATACATAGGGGCATTTTGGTCATTAGGTAGCTGAGACTCTAGAGTCACTTGGAAGAAACAGAAAACTTCAGCTCTCACTCTCTCTCTATCTCTGACGGTTCTCTCTCCCTCTCTTGGTGCTTAGAGGTTTTGATCAAACTTTGAGGATTTCATACTAAGATCTTTAAAGCATTGAAAGTTTGTTGTGGTTGGGATTAGCTCAAGGGTGAAGATATCACAGAGGTAAGGAATTTCAGCCATTGTTTCTGTTTAATTATGTGAAATTGTGTTAGAATTATAGGACTTTCATGTAATGACCCAACTACTCTAGACTTTTGGACCATTAACGAAAACTTTACATACTAATCCTTAATAAAACTTTCAAGTGAAAATACCATTACTTTATTAAGAAACTTGTAAAGATAAAATTTAAACTTACATAAAATTCAAGTTAGGATATGGGATCCCATTGTTTTAAAATCAAAACATGACATAATTAAAAAGAGATTTACATAATAAGATGCGGAAAAATACATGTAAAAGCCATAAAAATAAAACTACATCCTCGAATCGAAATGCTCGGCTCTTGAATCCATTCCGCCTCAATACACATTCTCTAAGCTTCCAAGAACCTTCCCTGCCACTAAGACCTATTTTCCTGCACATATAAACAAAAAAGGAATGAGCCTAATGCCCAGCAAGGAAAATCTAACATATAGCCATATACATAAGAATTCATAGTGCAACATAAAAACATATCATAACACATATAACACATACTATGATGGCCATTATTACTTGGGGTCCCATAGACTAAACAAGTCATATACCCATTAGATTAGTGGGGTCCTACTAGATAAGCAGGTCATATGCCCATAATCTATTTGGGGCTTGTTAGTCATATGGGTCATATGCCCAAGCCTACAAACATACATATCATAACATATTTAATAACATAAAGACCATAAGATAACATATAAAACATATAGCACATAAATCCTATCCTATTTTCCTTACCAAAATAACCGGAATATGAGAACTGATTTGGGACCTTGGAACACTCCTAAAAACCATTTATAATAGGGTGAGTATATTGAAGAAAAGGGAAATGAAAGGAATGGGAGGACTATACCATTAAGAAAAATACTTACCAAAAACTTATGTGCAAGTTCTTAGATTTCCTAACCAAAATAAAGAATAGGTTAGAAGGCTGAGTAGAAGACTATGAGAACTTTAAAGAAAATAATACCGAAATGGACTAGAGTTTGGGATACCTTGAGTACTTCTATGATCAATCTAAACCTTGAACCGGAATGTGAGTAGAACCTTACTTCCCAAGTGTTTGGTAAGCTTATAGTGATCAAGCTTATAATTCCCAACCCAAGTGTTTACACTCTCACAATAACCTAGCAACTTGCAGCCTCTGAACTTAGCTTGATGAATGAATGAAAAATGCTTGGTGCTAGGTCCTATTTATAGAGTTCTAGGAATAAAAATCTGCTTTTTGGCTTTGAATAAAAATAATAAATTTAATTGAAAATATTTGAATATCCTTCAGCCAAAGGCTTAGGAATGGTTCAAATTTTTCAGAGAGATTTAAGGATTCAAAGCTTGATTTTAAAATAATAAAAACAAATAGAATCCTAACTTCTAACTCCCTAAATCTCGTAACTCTAAACTTCCCTTCAGTAAAATCAACATATCTAGAGCTGTAGAACTCCAATTTGGACTCTCTTTATACCGTTAGAAATTTAATTAAATTATCTACAACTTTTAAGAAATACTATTTTTCGAAATTCCTAATATAACTGGGTCAAAAACTGCTCGGAAGTTATGGTACCCTAAAGTTACGAAAAATCTATTTAATTATCTAAATATCAACCTAATCCACAAATAAATAAAATTGTGATAAATGTCATGCTCCTATCAGATTTTGGTGAAGACTAAGTCTTATATTTCTCTTATTTTATCATTAAAATAATAATTTCTTAATAATCATACATATGATAAGTGTTACTATCTTATTGGATCTATCTAAATCTTATAATATAATAAATATCACCATCAATATCAATCATATTAATCAAACCTTAGGTTAAAATTAATATTCTTAAACTATAGGTTAAACTTAGAAAATCTACAAGTGTACTATGAGTGTCCAATTAATTCCCGGTCTGAACCAAAATCCACAGTTATAAACATACTACAACTAATACTAGCTATTACTACTACTACTACTACTACTACTACTACTACTACTACTACTACTACTACTACTACTACTACTACTACTACTACTACTACTACTACTACTACTACTACTACTACTACTACTACTACTACTACTACTACTACTACTACTACTACTACTACTACTACTACTACTACTACTACTACTATCTAACTAGCTAAGTAAATTCTGGGACTCTACATTTCATGTGAGAGGATTCTAAGGTTTGGTTTTGGGGTGTTTGATGAATCTATGGAATTGTTTATGGGATTAATATGATGCCTAGGCTATGTGGATAAGGATTCTAGGCTTAATTCTAAGTTGGACTGATGTTTGGCGTGTGAAGTATTGAGTTAGGGTTGGGGAAGAACATAGAGAAGTGGTGAGGATTCTGGGTTTAGGGGCTCGATCCGCGGCCCGTTTGAAAAATTAGGCCTGGGGGCCTCAAAATTTTACCCAGCTGCCGCGACGCAGGGTATAGAGCATTGCGGCCTGTGTCCTTCAGCAGAGAGGGTTTTTCCCTCTGACTTGAGCGCGCTGTGGCCCTTAAGGGTCTAGGACGCGGGTCAAATGAAAAATAATGGTTGTTTGAGGGTTTTAAGCTCAGGAACCCAAATGTTAAGCCTCAGGAAGGATTCTACTACCCGGTTTAGTACCCGTAGAGCAGAGCATGGCCCTATTGTTTGTTTTCAGGGTGTGACCCTATTATTTATGTTTATTATATGTGTTAATATCTATGAATACTATGTTGTGTTATGCCTATTTATGAATGAACGATGAAGGCCGAGAATGGCGAACACCGGGAACGGCGAAAGCTGAGAACTGCAAGAAGTTAGGTACGACATGGGACTAGGATCGGCGTTGAGCACGCTTAGTGCAGGCCGCTAGGGCGAGACTCTCCAAGGGTGTTGTATCCACCAGCTCAGTGAAGATCACAAACCTAGAGCCTGGTAAAGCGCCTGGGTCGGCGTAGGCCACTATGTCTTTAGCATGTTGGTTGTGTTTGTTGTGGATTGTTATGTTATATGTTATATGTTAAGTTTTCTTGATGGGCTTCGGCTCACAGGTGCATGTAAGGGCAAAGGAAAAGTCAACCAACCATGAGTAGGGAGAGCGTGGAGAGACAGGTACATGTTCGACCTACCTTGCTGCCATGGCCAGGGTTATTTTGGGAAATGTAATGTATTAGTTTGTTTTGTCGCCTAGGTCGACTGTACTTATATTTTTGAGTTGTAATACATTTGCTAAACAATATTTTGGGATCCCAACTGTATAAATTTTTATGATTTCAATTAATGTCCAAACCTTTTTCATTTATTTCGTTAAACAAGTTTTATTTCAATTTAGTCACACTTTCAACCTAAAACCTCGATTAGTGAGCTAATCGCACATTTATAACTCACTTAGTAACGACTCTAAGGTAGTAGGGCATTACAATTGTCATAGTTCAATATCAAATATTAAATTGGACTGGTTATTTTAGATGCTATCAAAGAACTATTGTCTTTAATAAGTTGTGTTGACCCTTGATTTGGCTAACAACACGTAGTCAAATAAATGACAAAGAACAAAAAGGAAATCAAGGAGAGAAACAAATGGAAAGAAAGTGACACAAGCGAGTATAGTGGTTCGGCCCCAATGAGATGGTAATGACCTACGTCCACTTAGTGTTCTTACTAATATTGAATCCCAATACTGTGATCAAAGAACTAGGGTTCTCGAGTTTCACAAGCCTTGAGAGTATTACAATTTCTGGTGGATAATCACACTATGCTTTTTTATCTGAATCCAAAGATTAAAAATGCAAAAGTCCAAAATTCCCCATTCCTTGAGCCCCCTCATTCCTATTTATAGGCTCAAGGAGGTTACATGGGTTGATGGGCCTTTAATCCCCTTAAGAATAGCGTATCAAGGAAACAAAACAGAATATATTAAGTGTAGTTATTACAAGATTGTGTATCTTAAAGGAAGGAAATAGAAGTATGCGACCAGACTGGTCGCACCTAAGTGCGAAACTTGATGAAGCAATAATCATCTGGTCGATAGTCGAACAGAATCCCTTCACTCAGAACTACCACGTGCCAACCACGTGCAAGAAATTATTGCACGTCATCAGGAGCCATTTTTGGGTAAACAAGTAGCCACAAAGTTTTTTTTATGGCATCCAAACAATGAGTTGTTCTCTATAAATATAACTATTTTAATATATATATTCATGTATTAAAAAATTTAATGTAGCCCAAGCAGAAGAATGTTAGAATATTTATGGGCATACATTAATATTGTAAATTGTTTTATTAAATATGGGTTGATGAATAGTTCTTTGCTCGTGTAATTTTAAGTAATCTCTGGTTAATGGGCTTAGCATCAATAGTGGCCTAGTTGAAGCAGAGGTGTGGGCTTTCTAGTTAACTGAAGCTTTTGATGAGGAGGTTAGTCCAACTAGATTTTTGTAGCTTTGTCCCATCCTTAACTCTATCAATACGTATTGTCTCATCACAGTGTATGTATTGGAAAATTGATTCAGAAATTAAGATATAGGGAGGAACACATAGTAGATTAGTATTGTATTGTCATTCTATAAATGGATCACTCAGGCATGTCTTCTATATCATTCAATTACTCGCAGTGTTCTAAATTGTATGCAATATATTATTATGATGTTATATAAATTTCTAACAACTTCTACCCGATTACTCATTTACTTCACACTTTGCGCGCTCAACACTATTATGGCCTTGTGCTCATCCATTCATGAACAATCCAGAGAGAAAACTCCTACTCTCTTGAGAGGTGGCTCCACCTCTGTATTCATATAGGTGAAATTCTTATAGCATACTTTCTGCCTTTAGAGATGCTTTGTACTCTCACTACAACAAAATAGGCATTTAATGGCTATATGGGGGAGACGTTGTTGCAGGAGCCATCTAAAGTGGCCCTATGACGTCTCCCATGGGGAGACTTTGTAGACTTCCAACGTCTCCCCCTGGGAGATGTCATTGGTTTTTGTAATTTTTTTTTAAAAATAATTAAATAATTATTTTCAGTATATTAATTAATAGAATTAAATATATTAATTTTTTTTGAAATAGAATTAAATATATTAATTAAAAAATCTAAATTATATGCAAATTTAAATTGTGAATTTTCATTAATAAAACCGAAATGTGTATATAATATGTTTTTGCTAGCTAAATATACAAAATTGTAATATTTGTTGTTAAACATACAAAATTAATAAATATTACTCTAGCTAGTTAGACATATGGTAAGAAATAAAATGTAAAAAAAAAAAACCTAATATGTGGGACGATGACTTTGAATTATTGGTAGCATATGGTTCGTCGAGTGTTGTCGTAGTTCATTAATATGTGCTGGTGTATATGACATAGTGTTTAGCTACAAAAAAATACAAAGTAAAATATATTAGTTAATTATTATTTAATTATATATACTTTAATAATAAATAAATTGTTAACTTTGTATAAATTTATATATACATACCTATTTCTTCAAGTAATGTCCAGGTCGTGGATGTTCAATGTAATCCTTCAACATCCTCATCACATAATATTCAAATGTCAGTTGTCTGGTTAGTGTGGACACTAATATTTAACTAAAAATACTTAATATAAAGAATATTAGTAAAATTCAACTATAGATTGTCAAAATAATTGAAATTGTAGTTAGTTAATTTAGGTTGCACAATTTATATATTATTTGGAATATCGGGATGTTTTGGTAGACTGGTCAGAAAAAGGTTGACCCCGTTTTTATATTCCACGGATAACCTATTCGTTGACATCCATTTTCTATCCATATCATCTCCTATGTCTATGAAAAATTAAACTAAAACAAATACTAAATAAGCATACGAAAAATTGGGCAGCATTTCCCCTATATTAGTAACCTAACTATCTGTCAATCTAATCAAATCCAATTGAATAAGCACAACACAATACAAATATAATAATAGAATAATAAAATACATAATTCTAGACAAAATCGAGCAGAATTTCCCATATAATAGTGATCTAACCATCTGTGAACAACAAGTAAAAAAATTCAAATAACACACAATAAGTTTCTTCCTTATAGCTCTGAAACACACAAACAAATTTTCCAGAACCTACTTCACTAAAATACACAGTTCTCAACCTTCTGTTATCACCGAAACACACAATTTTAATCGCAGAACCTACTTCACTATGGATGAATATTTAAGATATTTAAACCCCACTAACAAAAGTTTAATAGTACTAAAACAAGAAAGAAGATAATGTATGTACCACTTGCAATTAATAGTCCTTGCTAACAAATTTACTTCACTTTGCAAAGAGCGCACTTTTCTATTAAATCCACAACCTACAAAATTAAATTAATTAATAAATAAAATATTAATAAACAAACTTCATTAAATAATTAGATTAACAATAATTTATTATTGAAATTTTAGAAACTTAAAAACCTCAAATGTGTGCTTGAAATCGAAAATTTGAGGCAAAAATCTCAGTTAAAACCACAACTTAAAAATTATAATTAATTAATTAATAAAAGATTACTAAATCAATAAAATAGCATAACTATATATAAATAACCTAGTTAAATTTTAATAAAAATTACAAATATATATAATTTTCTAATTAAATAATAATATAAATTAAAAAAAATTATAAACATTATAAACTCGAATTACTATTTTTTATGTAAAAGTAAAATTAAATTATTTTTCTTATTTTAGACAACTATTAAATACATTTTAGCAAAACATATTTACATATATATGCTTAACAAATATTAAAAATTAATTAAAAAATGTATAATTTTCGGATTAAATAGTAATAAAAAATTTTAAATAGTAAATAATGTGGTATCATCTTAAAATTAAACAATATAATATCTCAAATATACATAAAAAATTATTTTTCATACTTTAAATTAATATTTCTAATAAAACCCATAAATCATATAAAAAAATGCACAAAAATAATTTTTTCTACCATTCTAACTATAATAAATTGTTTAATCTTGAAATCCTACATCAAATATGCTTTAAATCCACTTTGTTGAGCCAAAAATCACCAAAAACCGCAACTCATTAACCCTAAAATCTCAATATCAATTCCTTAATAACTAGAGACAATAAGCATGAAAATTATCCTAAATATTATACAACACTTATAAATAATAAAAACTTACCTTAAATGAGATTTTATAGCCTAAAATCGTCAAAAAATGGCCCTGAAATAGCCCAGAAAATTGCCCTTCTCCGCCTCTGGTTCGTGCGCTCGGGGAAGAAGAAAGAAAGGCTGAATATATATATTAAGCCAAAAATTTAACGTATCCCCTGGGGAGACGTCCCATATGGCACGTCTCCCCAGCGGAGACGTTAGATGTCTGACACGTCTTCCCAAGGGAGACGTCAAATGCTCTTATATGTCTGATATTTTATAAATAAATAATTTTATATTTATATTTTAAAATTAACGTCTCCCACCACTTTTAATGACTTACGTTGGTAGTCATCAACAAGAACTTTTAATGACTTACACCATTAGACTTTAAATATCCTTGAATACTTTTAATGTCTTACACTATTGGTGTAAGTCATTATAGAGAGTCATTAAAAGTGAAAATTGTTGTAGTGTCTTCAACTGAATTTTATTAAAAGCTTATGGCTTAACCCTCATGTCTGGTAGCAACCAACATTAACTATTCTAGATAAAACTCTAATTTGTTAATGTTGTCGACTATTTCCTTATCAATAACTTGTCATTACCCATTGAACTCTATCCTTGATGTATACAAGCTTTGAACTGGGCTGCTATCATTGAGGAATCTATTTGTCAATGAGTTTTAGTTCGATCCCTCTATTTGTAGAACTAACCAAATCTCTCCCTAGAGGTTTGGTAAATGGTGTTAGAGTTTGTGCCCTAAAAGCATGTGAAAAGATATTTTTTATTTAAATAAAAGTACATTTTATTATAAGTTCAATATTATAAATATAGTTTGACTAATTTATATAAATATCAAAAAATTACATATTCATCATGAGAGTGTGATCTTGTATGTGTATGAGAGAATTAAGATCATTTATAATGAATAAAATAGTCAACAACATATTATAGTACGAAATCTTTAATGAAAGATTGTCAGTACGATTTAATGAGCATATGGGATGAAAGTAATCTAGATTCGGATTACAGATGTGGATAGACATCCTGGTAAATAGGTTTTATCTAATAGTGAATATATATGACAGGACCGATGTGAACTAATTATCTTTATAAACTTACTGTTTTCCATAAAAAATTTAACTCATATCTTAAAAGATGATCACTTGTAAATCATTCTAAATCTTGAGTAATCATGAACTCATGTTTATGCTATTGTATCTTTTGATTCACCCGTTAAGGTCTCTTTATATAGTGAGGCTAGTGACTTTTGTTTTGGAGATTCAATATCAATAATGGTTGGGAATGTGATTTTTACAATAATGGAATCCATGTTTTCCTAACGGATCAAATATTGGTTCCCTTAAGGGTCAATTTTGGGATTGAATAGTTATTAAGCTCAAATCTATAATTTGATTATAGATTAATTATTCACTAGTGAATTAATGGTACTTAAGGAACAAGAGGGGATTAGAAGGGTAAAACGGTAATTCTTGACCAGCTCTAATTAGCGATCCAATAAATGGAGGATAGAATTACATTTATTGATTACATCAATGGAATACAAGAGAAAACTCTGTAAATATAATTCTATAATCACTTAGAGTGAAATTTCATATTTATAGTGGAGTAATGATGGAATTAATAAATAAGATCATTGAATTAAAGAGTTTAATTAATAATATGGTTTATCAGAGTTTCGTATTATAGGTCCATGGTTCATGGGTCGTCTCTGTCCTACACTGTCTAGGCTAAGGATGTCACAAGAAAGATTAATAGAGAAAATGACTAAATTGCAAAGGAATTAATTTTCCAGGGCAAAGAGATAATTATATGCAATTAATTAATTAATTAACTAATTAGTCTTTATTTGAAAAACTTTATATTAGTTAAAATAAATATTGACCAGTGTTTGGATTAATATTTGGGAGAGTTAATTATTATCTTATTATAAGATAACTATTCAAACTGAAAGTTTTTTAAGATAAGGTTAATTTTGAATTAACTGATATTTATTTTGGGAATAAATATGTTGTCTTAAAATTAATTTGTTTATTTAATTATTTAATTATTTTTGAAATTTTAATTTAAATCAAATAATTAAATCAAACTAAAGAATAATAAAATAGTTTTATTTATCTTTAGAAACCTGAAAAGAAGCGATACTTTTCAAGTAAGTTAATTTTGGTTATCACACTCTCTCAAACAAAGGAAACAATAGAATTTTGTAAGCCTGAAATTATAAAAGTTTCCATAAGGAGAGCATAAATAATCAACCTATGAATCCTACATGCCCACACACGTCCTTGTTTGTTAGAGGAACAACTTAGAAAGCTAGGTGTGAGCTTTCACTTTGATAGGAAGATCATTGATTATACTAAAAGAAACAAGGAATATTGATAGGCTCCAAGATGAAATATTTATGTAACGCCCTGGATAGCCAAGACTGTTGCACTGTGTATTTTAAATAGTGCTTAACTCACTAAACGAGTCATTTTCCATAAACGTGCATCTAAATGTGATTAACAGTCCTAGGTTAAAAATTTCGGTTAAAAGGGAGGGTTGTTTCATTAAAACGTTAAGCTTTACATGGGATCCCATAATAAACGTTTATAAAGTTGTTTACATTTAAAAAATGGTCATTACAACCCAAAAGTTACAACCTGCCGACCTAAACAACAAAAATAGGGTTTAACCCTAGTTCCTCTGAGAAACCTTGGTCGTGGTGGTTAAGCGGCCGCATATGTACACATCGCCACCTAAGCTCTCCAACTCATGGTTGGTCCAATTTTCCTTTCCCCTTACCTGCACCACATAGCACCCGTGAGCCAAGGCCCAGCAAGAAAACTTAAACATTCTCATAAGAAGCTAATAACATATTTCCAAATTACAATAAACATGCCCAGCAGTAATAACTCTACTCATGCATGCATGCCATTCATATCAATGACTACAATGTCATACAGGGTCAGATGCCCCAATTAAATCTATTAAATGAATCATATCAGGGTATGTTTCCCAAGAACATGACTAATAAATCACACTGGGGCTCAGCGCCCTAGCATCTGGGACTAATAAGCCACCCCAAGGCCTATTGCCCTATCCTCTATATACCCAGCCTTGGAGCTGGCCCAACATATCTGGATCTTTAGTTTTCCATGACCACTGGGTCGGACAAGTGTATAATGCACTCCTAATTAGGCCTAACCATATCGGCTAGCGCTCAACGGTCTATTGCCGCCCTTGACTCATAAGTCATTGCTTTTCGACTAGCGCTCAGAGCTATTTTCATCCTTGACTAATAAGCCAATGCTTTTCGACCAGCGTTATTGCCATTCCTGACTGATAAGTCAATGTTTTTCGACCAGCACTCACCACTATTGCCGTTCTTGACTTATAAGTCAAGCCTTTCTCAATTATATAATGCTAACATGCATTCATCATATACCAAATATACATATACATTTCACACAAAATGATTAATCAATAATCACAAGCATAATCATAATCATCCGCATTTACAGGGGTAGACACCTTAATTAGCATTCGGGCCATGCCCTAATCATGCACATCACATAATGGGTGTAGTTTTCTTACCTTAGGTCCAACTGTAATGTAAAATAAGAATGACCTTCGAGCACGATCTTGATCCCGAGCCCCTAGCAATAACCTAGTCACAACCAAGTATATAATCCCATAAAAAATGAGTAAATAAAGGCTTTTGAACCGAGCCCTAGCCTCCGGGACATTGAATCCTACTAAACTTGGTAGTAGCATTGATCCCGAGCCCTTAGGTCTAGGTTCCCGCACTCAAAACCTCCCCAAGGCCCAAAATCCCTTAAGCGTTGGGCCCCCCAAACAGTTGAGTTGCGATCTGCTCAAGTAAGAGGCACGAGCCTCCTTCCTACATGCATTAGCACCACAGTGCGCCATATCAGGCGCCACGGCTCAAAAGCCCCTTAGCCACCTGCTTCTTATTCACCCAATTTGAGCTGCGGCGCCCCAAGATCAGCGTCCATAAACCCTCCATAGTTTTTTCTTTGTTTTTCTCATGCCAAATCCCTCCATAAACCTATCCAAACATGGCCAAATCCCATAAACAAAGTTCCCAAACAACACATCAGCCCAAAACCATCAAAACTCAAGTTATAATCCAATCAAAAACTCATCAAAACTATAAAATCCAATCAAAGCTGAAGAACTCAAAAACTCAAAAACTTAAATCTTGGATTATCTCTGATTGAGTCGTTGTCTAGTTAAATCCTCCATCTACCAAGCTTCTAATCTTCTCTAGAATCGTTATGACTTTAACCTTCCTTAAATCTGAGCCCTAAAGCTCAAGTTTCCTTCAAAAATTCTATCAAGCGATAAAAGGAGAATGGGATAGAGAGACAGAGAGAGAGACAGTTTGAATGTGTTTTTTTGTTTCCGTTAGTTTACTTCAAATTCAAGTAACCTTAAGCAAAACCCAAGGCTTGGGGTCTCAAAAACGTCCCCCAAGGATAAAATAGTCAAAATTCCCATAATACTCTCCTGATCTCACTAACTCCAAATATATCATCAAATATTCATTCCCATTACCCAATATTTTAGCATGTGCTAAATACCCAATATACCCCCTTGACTCGCCCCGAGTCAAGTATTGGCCCCATTGTGACTTTACCGCTAACTTGCAATATAGGATCGCCTCGTGCCGAGTAACCCAAATATATCCACATAATAATGTGGTCTCACACATATCACATATATGCCAAATATACCCATAACGAGCAAAATTACAAAAATTACCACTATGATAAGAAACGGGCCCACATGCATATTTAATACACTTAAACATGCATGCCAAGTCATATCATAATATAACTCACATAATCATACAATAGTACACATATTAACATAACATCCATAATTTTCAATCCTGCCCACCTAATCGAGGCCCTAAGCCTTATTAGGTAATTTGGGACGTTACAACTATCCCCCCTTACAGGAATTTCTTCCTCAAAATTTTACCTGAACAACTCGGGATACTGACTCTTCATATCTGAATCCATCTCCCAAGTCGCTTCCTCGACCTTTTTGTTCCTCCTTAATACCTTAACCAAAGGTATATATTTTTTCCTTAGGACCTTGTCCTTCTTGTCTAATATCTGGACGGGTTATTCCTCATAGGAGAGATCTGCCTCAAGCTCCAGATCCTCGTAACTCAACACATGAGTCACGTCTGACACATATTTTTTAAGGGATGAAATATGAAATACATTGTGTACGACCGACAGGGCCGGAGGTAAGGTCAATCTATAAGCCACATGACCAATCCTCTCCAAGATCTCAAATTGTCCCACAAATCTAGGGCTCAGCTTGCCCTTCTTCCCAAATCTCCTCATCCCTTTCCATGGTGAGACCCTAAGGAAGACTTAGTCTCCCACTTGGAACACCACATTCCTGCATTTGGGATCTGCATAACTTTTATGCATGCTTTGAGATGCGAGACTCTAAGCTCTGATCTTCTCAATAGCCTCATTGGTCCTCTGAACTGCCTCAGGATCCAATTATTTCCTTTCTCCTGTCTCATCCCAATGAATGAGAGATTTGCATTTCCTTTCCTTGTTTTGTCTATTAGGTTCCCTACTGATAATCGAATGGGACGGAGACCACAGATAACCCCTATCTATAAACGGGGGACCCTTGTATGTGTTAAGCATATAGCTTAAATAGTGGTACGCTGAAGTTTCCTTAGACTATAATACCCCACAAACTCTTGAGCATTTGAGTTTGCCTAACCAGCTCGTGTCGTTCACTGGTTCCACCAACATGAGGGTAATAAAATATTAAACCGATTGACAATCATCTCGGTGATGCTTATGACCCAGTAACTAACTTGTTATAGGCTCCCACCCTTTCGAGAGTAGGATAAGGAGCCACCCCAATGGTTGACGGATAGTTGTTATTGTAGGAAAACTTTATCAAAGGCAAATACTTACTCCACGACCCATCAGAGTTTAACACACATGCTCGCATGATGTCCTCTAATATTTGTATTGTCCTCTTTGAATGTCCATTTGTCTGAGGATGATAGGCAGTAATGAACTTCAACTGTGTACCCATGTCCTTTTGCAAACTTCTCCAAAACTTGGAAGTAAATGTGGGGTCCCAATCTGACACGATCGACCTCGGAGCCCCATGAAGGCGCACTATCTCTCTCACATAGAGATCTGCGTACTGGTCAATTGTATAAGTCATCCTCACTGGTAAGAAGTGAGTTGATTTGGTGTATCAATCCACGTTAACCCACACCGAATCATGTTGAGCCATAGTCTTGGGTAATCCCACCACGAAATCCATCATGATGTCCTCCCATTTCCACTCTGGAATGTCGAGAGGTTGTAATAGCCCTACTGGCCTCTAATACTCAGCATTGACCTGTTGACATGTCAAGCACTTAGCCACATATTATGTCACATCCATCTTCATCCCATGCCACCAATATAGCGATCTCACATCCTGATACATCTTCATGGTGCCTATATGCAAAGAGGAAGGGGTAGTAAGAGATTCATCCAAAATCTCCTGTCTGATAGCAACGTCCATCGAAACACAGATCTGACCCTTGTATCTCAACAAGCCCATATCTAACAATGCATAGCCCTTAGACACTCGAGCTAGGATGTCCCCTCTAATCATTTTCATTTGTGAATCACCCAACTAGCCTTCCTTTATCCTTTCTAACAACGTAGACTGCAGCGTGATATTGGCCAACTGGCCCTCTAACAACTCTGTACCAGCTTTGGTCATATCCTCTGCCAACTCTCTAGATATCAGTCTAACATTGTATAGCTGCCCCGGACCCTTCCAACTTAAGGCATCTGCCACCACGTTGGTCTTCCCTGGGTAATATAGGATTTCACAATCATAATCCTTCACCAACTCCAACCAACGCCTCTATCTCATGTTCAGGTTTTTCTGTGTGAAAAAGTTCTTCAAGCTCTTGTGGTTAGTGTATATCTCACACTTCTCCCCATAAAGGTAATGTCTCCATACCTTTAATGCAAGGACCACTGCTTCTAATTCTAGATCATGAGCGGGGTATCTTTGTTCATACTCTTTCAACTGGCGTGATGCATAGGCAATCACCTTCCCCGGCTGCATAAGAACACAACTCAAACTCTTATGTGAGGCATCACAGTATATCACAAACTTCTCATGATCTGTCGGGAGACTCAGAACTGGAGTTGTAATCAATTGTTGCTTCAGTTCCTGGAAGTTGTTCTCACATTTATCTGACCATGCAAACTTTTTATTCTTGCATGTTAGTTCTTTCAATGAAGTAGCGATCCTTGAGAACCCTTCCACAAAACGCATGTAATACCCTGTCTATATATACTAGTGTTATAAAGTTTAATTAATAATATGGTTTATTGGATCTTCGTATTATAGGTTCATGGTCCCCAGATCACCTTTGTCATACACTGTCATGGGTAAGGATGTCAAAATCAAAATTTGTAGAGAGAATGACTTAATTTCAAAGGAATTAATTTTCTAGGTCAAGGAAATAATTATATGATAATTATGGACAATTGATTAATTATGAATTAATTAATTCTATAACTATATAGTTTTAATTTTGAAAAAATATATAGTGAAATAAATATTAATCGTGTTTGGATTAATATAAAGGGATAGATTAATAATTATGTTATTTATAATAAGATATTTATTTATTTATTTTAAACTAATATTTTAAGATAAAGTTAATTTTGAATTAACTGATATTTATTTTGGGATAAATATATTGTCTTAAATATTGATTAAAAAATAAATGAGAAAATTAGGGAGGGCCCTAATAGTGTGGCGCCACACACAGGGATATTTGTATCCCTGGGATTTGAATTTTGAATTTCAAAATTATTTGTTCAATCAGTTATCTAATTATTATTTTTTAAATATGATTTAAATTAAATAGGTTATAACTAATCAATTTTATTTTAATAAAATAAAGATTAATTAATTATCATTATAAAACTGAAAGCGCAATACTTTCATAAATAAGTTGTTTTAAGCGATTAAAAGTTTAGTGTGTCAGACTCTCTCTCTCAGAAAGAAAGAGATAGTTTTTCCTAAACATGAAAAACTATTCAATACATATTTTCTCAATCAAACCTCTCTAGATCTTATGTGTTTGAGTACATATAGAGAGTTCTAAATCAACATTTTGAATCTTACGTGCCCACACACGTCCTTGTGTGTTTGAGGATTGGTCTGGAAGATCACGATGTGAGCTTTCTATAATATAGATTGGAAGATTGTTGATATATAGAAAAAGATTCGTCAATTCTGGATAGGCAACAAGAGGTCATTTCTAATCTATTTGTATGTGATTTAATATATCTATATATGTATGATCCTGGCTAGTATTAATAATTTTTTTTAAAAGATTCATTTCGCTGCATAACTCTGATTTACACTTTTATTACCAGCATGAAGATAGGTCAATGATTGCATCTCTAGCTACAGTATTTGTAGAGGGAGTGGAAATAGGGGGAATAGGCTTGCAACCATCTCAGGAATTCAAAGTGGATAGGATTGAAGGATCGGGAAGGACATCTGAAGTGGCAGCCATGGTAAAAGGCATGCTTTGACGAATGATATGTAAATTAGAAGGAGAAGAACTGATGGGAGGATAAATTAAATAGGGGTAGAATTATACATATTGAAAGAAGAAGGATGACTCGGTGAGGGTAGGTAGAAAATTTATATAAAGAAGAAAATTGATCATTCTTTTTATTTGACTTATTCAAAAGAATGTTAACAGAATGAGGGATCTTTGGTGAGGATGGAGAAGGAACCTTCTTAGTAGAAGGGGTTTTAATTTTTTATGCCTATAGACAAAAATGTTTTTATATCAGAATTACTAATACCTAGATAATCTAATAGGCTGAATTATTGTTCAAGGCCAAAAACAAGAAAGGAAGAATAAAAAAAATACAACAAGTAGAAGATCAAATCTTGAACATAGAAAAATCCAACTAGTTTCACTTGAGCTTGAAAAGTTGACAAGTCCCTAAAAGAACAAATGCTTCTCTTTGAATAGTTGATAACACGCCTGTAACAAAAACCAACAAAGATAAGTAACTTCTTAAAAGTAAAATTAAAGAAAATCTTTTGAAATATAGGATTTCCAACCAAATGACCATTCCTTTGGTTTGCCTTTAAGTAAATTTTTGGAAATAAAGTTAAAATTAGTAATAGTTTTGCAATTAAGGGTTTCTAACCAAAGTGATACCCTCTGGTTAGACCCCTTTATTGTTCTAAGGATATTGAGAGTAATAAAATAACAACCAACCACAACCAATAATTATAAATTATCTATTAAGACATCTAAATTTTTGACCCAAAGTGGCTTGTGAAAAAGCCACTGGCAACCTAATTAAAGCTTTAACATATTTACATTAATGGATTGTAATACTAAAATATTTATTTTGAACATATATGCATTAATTAATTTTAATAATAAAATTATTATGATTCTAGAAATATACACTGCTAAACGTAATTATTATGGTTTCTTAGTGTAGCGCACCAATTTTTTTTTAATTTTGTTTGCTTATATTAATTTAAGTGTTAATTTTTTAGTGTTAAAAGTTTAATTGTATTATTTAAATTTTTTGGTAGAAAATAAATTATTTGTATTTTGTTAATTTATATATTTAATTTGTTGTAAATATGAGTACTTGAGTTTTGGTTGTGTGCACAAGGTGCATGGTTAGTAGAAATGCACATTAGCACTTGTGTGTGTGCATGTGCATGGTATGCATGGTAAGCATGCATGGTATGCATGGTAAGCATGCATTGGTTTTCCATGCATAATGTATTTTCCTCTTTATTTTTATTTACTATTTATTATTTAGAGAAAAATGGAAAATTGAGGCAAGTAAATTTGGGATATTCTAGAAGGACTAATTTTCACATGGAGAAAATGAAACAAGTAAGAAGAAAGAGAGAGAGGGAGTGGGCGTGTAGAGGCTTAGAAGAGTAAGGAGCAAACTTTCCTTAATTAGTTGTTCACATCTTTTTCCCATTGAATTATTTCCTTTATTTTAAATTGATTTTAGGCAAGATTAAGGGAAATGAGTTTGGAAACTTTCTCATTCCCATTGGAAGAATAGGGTGCGGCCACTAGGGTAAATAAAAGGAAAATTATGAGCATGATGGCTCATTTTCATTGTGGCTGCCGATTGAAGAGAAAGAAGGGGAAGGGAGGTGTGAGGCTAGAGAGAGAAGGAGAAGAAAAAATGAAGAAAGAAGAAGAAAATTAGGGGATTTCTAAAATCCCTCGGGGTAAGCATTCTAGTCATGTTGTTATTCTCATTCTTCTTCTTCTTCTTAATTCTAACAGAAAGTTGTCTTTTCTTTGTTGTGAATTTTGATTATCCCTAGGGGTCTATCAAGTGGAGGATTTTGTTTTGAGTTGTAATCCCCATCAAGGAGGTAATGGAACCTCTAACTCTATTCTTTGTTTTATTGTTGTTCTAAGTTCTTTGGATATGACTATAGCATATTGATAATATTTTTTTGATGATTTGATCTCTTGTTTATGGCTTGTGGAATATTGGTTGTTGTTTTGGGCATGAATATTGGCTAGGGGCTGCCTTAGATTTCAAAGCTATGAAGTATGTTCTCAATGTAATTTTGATGTTATTGTTTTCTTAGATGCATGCTAGGTTTGGGTTTTTGTTCTTATCTAATAATCTATGTTGATGATTGATTTTTATATTTTAGAAGCATGTAAGGGATTTGTTGTTGTAGAATCATCATTTTATCTTGCTCTTAGAAAGCATGTTAGGATTATTTGAATATTGATTGATGCATATGGGGTTCAGCTTAGGATGTTTAAAAGGAATTTTGTGTAGGATCTCATTTATATAAGTCTATATGCATGCTTCCTATTTCACAAAATAGCATACAATAGAAAATATAAATACATGCATAGAAGTGATTTTCATACAGAGATTCGTAAATACAATAATAAAACCAATAGAGTACTTACGAGATGCGTAGCGGAACAATGACTACACCGTTTTGATTCCCTAACATTTTGTCCTTGTTGAATGCTAGGTATTGCAAGGAATCCAAACTGCTTTGAAATAAGACCACAGTCTTTCAAGTCTTTCTCTAAAACAACCTATAGGGTTTGTGTGGGCAAATCCTAACACATGAGAAGAGAATTCCTAGAGAGAAAACAAAGAGAGAGTGAGCGGCTAGGTATAGAATACTAGTAGTGAATTTTTACATTGTCAAATTCAGCTTTTTTTTAATGCATTCTATAACAATAATATATATAGGAAATTAGCTAGGACATAAAATACGCTTTAGTTTCCCATTTTAATTTAATTATTTAATAATTATAATTAATTAAATAATTTTCAAAATAACCAATTATAATTTTGACCTTTATTTAATTCATTTTATTAATATTAATACCAATCTATCAATATTAACAAAATTATCTCAATTGGCTATAATAACTCTTTTTGAGACGTTGCAATAAAATCCCCAAAGATTCTTCTATATCTTTTCTCGCAAAATATCAATAAATAATTTAACATTATTTATTTCCATTAAACTAGTCAATATGATATTTTTATAATTAATAATAAAATAATTATTGAAGACTACTAGGTTCATTTTGATAAGAGAAGACATGGGGACCACAGATCCGTGAACTCAAGCTCCAATAAGTTACCGTGAGTTTATTTATAACAAATAAACTCACTTTCCTCGTGACTCCACTATAGACTCTGAATTGCTCTCTTGAATTCAAGGAACGCTTTACACAAAATGTAAGTACGTTATCCATTGTTATAATCATAATCGTCATTCAGTTATCTATAGATGATCTACTAATGAGACAAGTGCAAATTACTGTTGTTATCCAAAAAAATTGGCATTGATGACGTGGCAAGTAATCCCTGGACACGTGGCTGACACCTGGAAGAGCTCTGCTAGTGTATCGACCAGAAGACGTATTAGAAGCAGTAAGCTGCCCAGGCTTACCTGCGACCAGTCTGGTCGATAGTTCCGCATGAAACGTAATATTACTATAAAGATCTTTGTAAATCCCGAATTTAACTCACACAATCTCCTGAGTATCCGATTATTTAGGAGAGAATATCTGTAACAATCTTGTGTAATCCCCCTTGGGCCTATAAATAGAAAAAGATAGCTCAAGGAAGGGACTTTTTTTGGGTTTTGAATTATTGGAGACTAGAGTAATTCTCCTTGGGATATTGTATTGTTCTTCAGAGGTTAGTGAAACTCATTGAACCCTTGTTCTTTGATCACTCCTTTGATTCTTATATCAATAACAGTCTAAGTGGACGTAGGTCATTACGAGATCCTGGGGCCGAACCACTATAAAATATCGTGTTCTTATTACTTTTTGCCATTCGATTCTTGTCAACACATTCATTCACATCGAGCATATTCTGCCTCCGTGTCAGTTGGCCAAAATCTGGGTCAACATTCTGGTGCTTTCATTGAGAGATTGATTTATCATTGTTGAGAAAATCAATGGCGAAAACTACAAGGAAAGATGGACAGGCGGCCATTGTGGCACCGTCAAATCCGCCACCTCCTCCTCCTCCTGCAAGCGTTGCGAAGGATGAGCCACATTTGGACTTTGAGGAGGAAGAGATGGATGATGCAACGCTGAAGAGTACTCTGGGGGCGGTGCAAGAAGAGCTGGCTAATCTGAGAGCCAGTCGAGAGACTGCTGTCGAAGTTATGGCGCGGCAGCAGCAGGAGATTGAACGGCAGCGCGCGGAGTTAAGCGAAAGGCAGGCGGAGATGGACCGCCGCCAGAGCGAAGCCATGGCAGCCCTTGAGGCAGCCGTGCAACTGGCTAGGAATCAGGCCGCGCCTGTCTCACAGCCTGACCAACCTGTCAATGGGCCATCCCAGAGGGGTCCCAATCCTAGCCCACCAATCCAGCCCTCGAGTCCGAAAAGGCCCGAGCAGCCTTAGGTACCCCATGACGATGTTCCACAGGACCCTGAGGCACAGCCGTCATCCCTAGCTGCTCGAGGTAATCCCCCGCAACAGAGGCAGAATAGGGCCGAGCATCAGCCTCGCAGTCCTAGACGTCGTAGGGGTGATGAGCCAAACCTACCGAATAGAGGTCATTACCCTCCTGGTAACAGGAGAGACTCAGAGTTAGGCTTTGCGGTCCGGGGTCCCCCACGACATGATAATGCACGGGGACACAACGACCAGTGCAAGCCGCCCTCTAACGCTCGGGATGTTTCAGCCATGAATGGAAATCGAGGGAACAGTCAGTCCCACCATAGCCAATCAAGGTTCAGAGATGGCCATGGATATAATAAGGCCGACTCAGGCAAGGGAAACGCTGGCCGAAGGAATGAAGAAAGAGGTACAGGCGGGAGCCAGGTACCCCAAGACGACCAACCCAATAGACGAGATGTTGGGGGGCTGCCTAGGCAAAATAATGTCTTCAACCAGCTCGGGGTTAGCGAACAGCGGAGAAGAGACGAGGATTTGCAAGACGTACTCAACGATCGCCCCGAGCGACATGGCAAGAACGTCCCCCCAGCAACAGAGGCTATAGCGATTCCTGCCGCTGTACAGGCCCAGATAGATGCCCTCAAGCAGGCAGTACAATAGCTGGTTGGGGGGAGGACATCTTATATCGATCACGATAGGAGAAAAGGAACTCCTTTCGTACAAAGGATAGCTAATGCAGAAACTCCAAGAAAATTCAAGATTCCTACACTTCCAAACTTTGACGGGTATGGAGACCCAGTATCCCATGTCAATAAGTTTGAAATACAAATGGACATTCAGAAAGTGTCCGAAGACGCTCAGTGCAGGATCTTCCCTGCAACGCTTTCTGAAGCCGCGCAGGAGTGGTTTTTTAAGTTCCCGCCCGCAAGCATAGTTTCTTGGGAAATGTTCGTAAGGGATTTTTATGGATAGTTCTTTGCAGGTCGTGTGCATCCAACTGAAGCAAACCAGCTGGTTGAAATTCGCCAGCAGGATGGAGAATCAGTGAAGGACTACATCCAGCGCTTTATGCGAGCAGCAGCTTGAGCAAAAACGGTGGGGGACAAAGGCAAAATGATGGGCATAACTGCAGGGGTTAGGCGTCGCTCCCCTCTCTGGAAAAGCCTTCGAAAGGAAGGAGTAAGAACTACCCAGGAATTCCTGGACCGGGCTGATCGTTACATCAAGCTCGAAGATGCCATTGCCGGCGATGGAAAGCCTTCTGGCAAGAATAAGAAAGCAGCTAAGCCCGCCAAAGCTACCAATGGGTCCAAACCTAACGACAACGGCAAAGGCAATGGGAACGGCAACGGCAATGGAAAGAATGGTGGAAAATGGTCGTATAACGAGCCTTCCACCTCCAACAATAAACGAGCAAAGGGTAAACATTATGAGCCTCGGTTCACTAACTACACTGCCCTTGTTGAGTCTCGGGGAGAGGTTTATCAGGCCACAAGCTCTAGTGTGCCTTATAAAAAGCCTGGCCCCATTCGAAAGGATAGTTCGAAGAGGGACACTACCAAGTTCTGTCGTTACCATAACGACTACGGACATGACCAACGAATGCAACCAGCTAAAAGACGAAATCGAGTTCCTTAGTAGACAAGGACACTTGAAGAGATACGTACGGGCCTCGGGAAATTCCCAACGAGAATCTCTGGGTAGCAACGAGCAGGCTCCCACGCGCCAACGCTTGCCACCCTTACAGCCTGCCCCTGTGACTGGCACACTCTTAACCATCTGTGATGGCCCGCACCTCGCGGGAAATAGCGGAAAGGCTAGGGAACGATATGCTCAGACCTTGCGCCACGACCAGGACATCGAGATGATGACTGTAGAGGACCGTGCACCAAAAAAGGCTCGGTCAGACGAAGGCGAAATAACCTTCTCTGATGGTGATGCCCAACACATCCGGTTCCCACATTCCGATCTGCTGGTTGTGGACATCCAAATGGCCAACATGATGGTGAAAAGAGTGCTGGTAGATACAGGAAGTTCGGTGAATATCCTGTATAAGTCTTCCCTGGAACGCATGAAGCTGTCCGTTAAGGACCTGGAGCCCTGCAACCAAATGATATACGGCTTCTCTAGAGAAGGACTCGCCCCCGCCAGATTGATCTGACTACCAGTGACAACAGGTACAGTGCCTGCTACAAGGACATTACTCGCCACTTTCATAGTGGTCGATTGTCCTTCGGCGTACAATGCCGTCATTGGGAGGCCTATACTAGTTGATCTACGGGCCGTCATCTCTATATGGCACTTAGCCATGAAATTCCCAACGGATGAAGGAGTAGGATGCATGTTGGGAAACCAGAGAGAAGTCAGGGAGTGTTACAACGCCTCAATCACAAAGGCGAAGAACGGAACACCGAAGAGCACTACCTCGGATAGGTTGCAGATGGCAGTTGATACACAAGCCCATTCTGGTGATGGAGTCACCAAATAGGGTGTTGCCCAAAGTGAGGATAGAGACTTAGATCCTCGCTTTGGGGATTTTGAAGAAAACATTGGACCCGTCGAGGACCTAGAAGAGGTCCAACTCGACGAAAAAGACCCGACCAGAGTCGTAAAGGTCGGGAAGAACCTAGTGCCCACCACGAAGCACGCGCTGGTGGAATTTTTGCTGCAAAACCAAGAGGTTTTTGCCTGGTCGTACAAAGACATGGATGGGATAGATCCTGCAGTTATCAACCATGTTCTGAACATAGACAAGACTTTTCCACCAGTGCAACAAAAGAGAAGGCTGCTCGATAAGGATAGATCGCGAGCCTTAAAAGAGGAAGTTCAAAGATTAAAGGAGAATGGGTTCATCAGGGTGGCATTTTATCCATCGTGGGTCTCCAATCCAGTGCTAGTTCCCAAGCCTAACGACAAATGGCGAACCTGCGTGGATTCTATGGACCTCAATAAAGCTTGCCCAAAGGACTGCTTCCCACTCCCAAGAATCGACCAGCTGGTCGATGCAACTGCTGGGCATGACATCCTCTCGTTCATTGATGCATATTCGGGCTACAATCAGATTAGCATGCATCCCCCTGACAAGGATCACACCAGCTTTCGGACCGATACGGGCTTATACTGTTACAGAGTGATGCCCTTCGGACTAAAAAACGCAGGTTCGACTTACCAACAGCTAGTCAACCACATGTTTAAGGAGCTGATCAGAGTAAACATGGAGGTATACGTGGAAAGCATGCTGGTAAAGTCTAAAAAGGTAGAAGGACATGTAAGGGATTTACAAGAGTGCTTTGATGTATTGAACAAATACCAGATGAAGATAAATCCCCTCAAATGTTCCTTCGGAGTCAGATCGGGGAAATTCTAGGGGTTCATTGTAAATTCAAGAGGAATCGAGGCCAACCCCAAAAAAATAAAAGCCCCGATCGACATGAAGTCACCAGAAAGGATCAAAGATATACAAAGTTTAACCGGGAGAATCGCAGCCCTAAGTAGATTTATTTCGAAATCAACAGACAAGTGCGTCCCTTTCTTCAATCTGCTTAGGGGAAATAAGAAGTTTGAATGGACAAGAGACTGCGAGCAAGCATTCCAGGCCTTAAAGACTCATATGGCACAGCCTCCCATCCTATCGAAGCCAATAGAAGGAGAAACTTTGTTTATTTACCTGGCAATTACTGAAGTTGCTGCTAGCGCGGTGCTGGTACGAAAAGACGAAGGCGTGCAGAAAGTCGTCTACTATGTTTGCAAGAGACTGATCGGGGCAGAATTGAGATATGCACCAATTGAAAGGTTAGCATATTGCTTAATCTTGGCCTCTAGAAAGTTATGCCCCTACTTTCAAGACCATCCTATCACAGTTTTAACTGACCAGCCCCTTCGGCAAGTCCTCCAAAAACCATAAGCGGCTGGACTATTATTAAAATGGGCAGTCGAACTAGGGCAGTTCGATATAACCTACTCACTGCGAGTAGTATTCAAGGGACAAGTCTTGCTCGATCTTATTGCAGAGTTCACCGAACTCCCAGACAGCGAACAGTGCAAACAGCCTAGTGCGCCTGAGCCTCAAGAGAAAGCTCCTTTGTGGAAGTTATTCATGGATGGGTCTTCTAACGAATTCCACGCAGGAGCAGGAGTGATATTGATAACGCCGGAAGGACATCGATTTCACTGCGCCATTAGGTTCGACTTCACCGCATCAAATAATGAAGCCGAATACGAAGCGCTCCTCGCTGGCTTGAGAATGGCGAAAGACATGAGCATAAAGACACTTGATATTTACAGCGATTCACAGCTGGTGGTGAATCAAGTTCTAGGGGAATATCAAGCGCGAGGTTTAAAAATGGTGACCTACTTGAATAAAACAAAGGACCTGCTAGCCCAGTTCGCAGAGTACACCCTCCAGCAAATTCCGCAGGATCAGAATTCAAACGCAGACGCCTTAGCAAAACTTGCGAGCGCAAAAGATGCTGACACCTTGAACATTGTGCCAGTGGAAAGACTGAGTAAACCAAGCATACAAGCAGTTGAGACCAATATGGAGATTCGAATGGAGGATACATGGATGGCACCTTACTTGGAATATCTGACGAACGGTGTGCTACCAGCAGATATAAAACAAAGCCTGAACTCTACAGAAGCAAGCTGCTAGATACATACTAGTCGATGGTGTTATGTACCGAAGAGGATATTCAATGCCACTACTCAGATGCATTACACCAGAAAAAGCCAAGGAACTCATGAAAGGGGTGCATGAAGGCTTCTGCGGGGATCACGCTGAGGGGCAAAGTTTGGCAAAGAAGATTCTGAGGCAAGGCTACTTCTGGCCAACCATGAACGAGGATTCGATGGATTTTGTACGAAGATGTGATAAATGTCAAAGATTTTCCAAGATTCCACGAGCAGCTCCAAACGAATTGAAACAGAAGCAAAGCCCGTGGCCTTTTGCAGTGTGGGGAGTAGATTTGATTGGATCCCTACCTACGGGGAAAGGAGGAGTAAAGTACGCAGT
Organism: Humulus lupulus; assembly: GCF_963169125.1. Lineage (NCBI taxonomy): Eukaryota > Viridiplantae > Streptophyta > Magnoliopsida > Rosales > Cannabaceae > Humulus > Humulus lupulus. The sequence goes on along the minus strand of NC_084800.1, from coordinate 104,577,473 downwards.
CGTGGCAGTCGATAACTTCACTAAATGGGCCGAAGCTGAACCCCTCGCCACCATAACGACCAAGAAAGTTCTTGACTTTGTCATCAAGAACATTGTTTGTCGTTATGGCTTGCCCCGAAAGATAGTTTCAGACAACGGAACCCAATTTGACAGTGACTTATTCACCGACTTCTGCGAAATGCATGGAATTATTAAAAGCTTTTCTTCAATTGTGCATCCCCAAGCAAACGGGCAGGTCGAAGCCGTGAATAAAACTCTTAAAGATACCCTGAAAAAGAGGCTTGAAGATGCTAAAGGGGCATGGCCAGAACAGCTGCCTGAAGTCCTTTGGTCGTGTAGAACATCTCACCGAACGGCGACAGGTCATACCCCATTTTCCTTGGCCTACGGATATGAAGCTATGTTACGTGTCGAGTTAGATCCCCCCTCACATCAACGCCTAACATACGACCAGGATCAGAACATCCAACTAATGATGGAGTCCCTAGACTCAATTGACAAGATACGGGAGAAGGCCCAACTCCGAGTTCCTGCTTACCAGCAAAAATTCGCCCGGTACTTTAACTCCAAAGTTAAAGAAAGAAAATTCAACGTCGGTGACTTGGTGCTACGACGAGTTTTCTTAAATACCCGCAACCCCACTGCTGGAGTACTCGGACCTAATTGGGAAGGACCTTACCAGATCGAAGAAGTCCTTTATCCGGCCACCTACAAACTTGCACGCCTAAACAAAGATCTCGTTCCACGTTATTGGAATGGAGCACACCTGCGCAAGTATTATCAGTGAATAGTCCTTTCTAAAGGACTGGCTTGTATTAAATTTTACTTTTTACAAGTTTTGCGAAGAGGGTTAGCCACGTTGTATGGCCAATCGCTCGTATATGTAAGATTCTATTTTAGAATCACTCGTAAAGACATGTTTAGTCCATTTTCAATATGAGATTATAAGGGACTGTGTGCAGCCATTCATTCTTGCCAACCTTTGTAAATTTACATTTACAAGTATTTGTTCATTACGTGTGTTGTTTTGCTGTATTACAAGTATTACTTTTTCACCCGAGCAGAAATGTTCGAACATGTCATGGTCAAGGCAAGTGACCAAGGACCTAAAGCTCCTCGATCACTTGGGGGGCATATAAGGCACATTGATAGCAAAGCATACCATGAGGTATGTAAACACATGAACAAAATGAGTGAAAGCATGCTAAGGTACTTAGAGTATTTTTCAAAATTCTTATTTTGTTAAATTAAGCCAAAGTACTATGCTAAGTTCGGTCATACGGACAAATGTTATAATAAATGAAAATATTATAGCATCATGATGCAATCTTTTACACCGCAAGCATCACTGGTTGGATGTAACTGTTCAAATAAAAAGAAAAGTTTGTTGCCCATGCAGTGAATTCAAAAAAGGTATTGTCTTTACATCACAACCCGTGGGTCGTGTAATCGAAAGAAAAAAAATAATAAAAAAGCTCAAGAGGCGTTTAGAGCAGGAGGGACTTTATCAACATTCTGATTGGTCGTGTCCTCAACGACTCCTTCTTCTGCACCAGCGAGGCTTGGGGAAGCAGGGATCCTTGCTCTTGCCTCCTCTTCAGCCAGTTGAGCAGTACAGCGAGCCAGCTCAGCAGTCTTAACATCTTCTGAAAGATAGCTGAAATCGGCGCCCTGATTGTGTTTCCAGAAGTTGTAAAAACACCGGAGCATCGTCTTCTTTTACCTTTCCAGATTCTTGGAGTTGTCAAGCTTCAGCTGCTCCACTTGGCTCTCAAGGGTGGCAATGGCCTCGTCCTTGGACTTGAGCTCCTCGCCCAGTCTCTTGACTTCGCGATACTGGACTCGGCTGGCCTCCTGGTACTCCTCCCTCTGCTTCCTTGTAGCTGCCTTCGAAGCTTCAACCTTCGATAGCTTCGTCACCGCGGTATCCCTCTGCTGAACCATCGCCTCCAACTCCTTTGCATGCCTGGCCTCTGCAGCCGAGAGTTCCTCGACCGCTTTCACCTGATGCCTCTCGATAGCCTTTGCCCGAGCCTGTTCGATGGTGGCTTGGGTGCGGGTGCAAGCTGCAGTTGCAGACAGCAAAGCCTGAAGACAAAGGAAAAAGATAGAGCCTGTTGCAAAGGATAAAAGACTAAAGCCTAGGAGATAAAGAAGCACTTACGCTGGTTATTTCGTTCAGGGTCCTATTCAGAATTTGTTCGACCGCCATACTCTCTGCCTCAACCATTGCATCCTTGACGCGGTCGTTCTTCACAATGCGCGCAAGGCGGTCTTTGGCTGCCCGTACGGCACGGCTTGAGAGTTTGGCTCCAAGAGTTTCTTCCTGCTTGTCTTGTTCCCTGCTGGGCGCAGCCGGAGGGTTTGTCGGAGTAGGAGGAGTCGAGGCAGGAGGAGTCTCCTTCTCAGTGGGAGCCGGAGGATGAGCAGAAGTTTTCCCAGTTGGTACGTCCTTGGGAGGGTCTTCTGTTCGACTCTTTTTGGCAGGTCCCTGGCTTGTTTCGCTGTTGTGTCTCCTCGACAACTTTCGCCGAAGCTGAGCAACCTCCTCTTCCTCCTCAGCCTGGTATAGGTCGAAGACGTTGGGAGTGGCCATATCTGCATACAAGTAAAGACATGCAAAGGATAAAGATAAAGGCAGATGAAGACTCTTTATCAAATAGAAAAGAAGGTCACAAAGTTAATACCCGAGCTACTACTACTAGTCGCTATACTATTGACTCTATTAGTAATACACTCATTATCTGGCATGAAGAAGCCTGGCCCTAGAGTTGGAGTATATGTAAAGTTGCCCTCCCCATTAAACAAGTGACAGGGAATTGGCAAGCTATTTAAAAGAAAAATAACTTTACCGTTCTCATCAGAGGATTCCCCCAAGTCCACAACCGGCTCTTTAGCCTTTTGTTTCCCCTTGCCTTGGGGAACAGAAGGCCTTTCTGCAGAAAGATTGCCTATGGGCTCCCTGATTGTAACCCTCGTCGGCCTCCTTCGTGGAGGAGACGCAGGAGGTTGCTGCTCGGGAACCCCCTCGGCAGTGGCATCGACTACCACATGTCCTCTTGTTTCATGGCGAGGAGCCAGGAGGCCAGACAGCCTCAGGTTTTCATCAGCAACCAGGGACTTGATGCTCTTTTCTGTATCTGTCATCCTGGCTAGTGCATTGGACCTCAACACCATGTCTGGTGTTGGGGTCGGGTGTAACCATGGGCCTGAAAGACAAAGTATAGTTTGAGAAGAATGAAGGGAGACTCTTTGATTAAAAGTATCGACCAGTAAAAGACAGCACTTACCTCCCCGAGCGAAGGCCAGGTTGTTGCTAGTTGTGGCGTGCTGCCCCTTTGGCACACCCACATAGGGCCATTTTGTTAATGAGCATGCCTTGGTGCTTGATCATTAGTCAAGTCTTGCACCAAGCAACCTCATGGGATAGGGTAGTGGCAGTTTTGTAATATTGCATATGTCTCCCAGACAAAAATCATATATGTTCCTGGGAAGACTTTATTTCCCTAGAAGACTCCTTAGGGGGAGGTGACCTGGTGACTTAGGGAAGCACCATGGCCATCAGCAGATAGGGGCCAAAGCTGTGTACTCCCTTGCCCTATCAAGGCTATATATTAATGAAATAACATTTATCCATACTTGCCCCTGTGTGCTTCCTTGTTGCTTATGTGTTGCTTGTTTGTTAGCTTCGTTGGGCCACTGCGTGCCATTTTCCTTGTTGTGTGCTTTGTGTTGTGTGGACGTTCCTAGGAATGACTTGCTTTGTGCTTGCTCATACTTCGTTATTGCCCGTTGCATGTCCGAGATGTGTATGTGGCTAACCGATGAGTTTGTTTGCCTGTAGGTGTGTGTTGTAGGCTGACTTGCTAGCTTGAAGAGTCTGCAAGTGCCGTACGTTCCGTCTAGTTGGAGTACCCAAATAGCCGGTTCGTGACAGTTGGTATCAGAGCCAAGTTAGGAAGAGCTTGGCAAAACACACTATGGTGAGCAACACTCTGAGGATCGAAGCTCTTGAGAAGCGAGTAGGGGAACTGGATGGCCTGGACGAAAGGGCCATGGATCTTTCCTCTGCAAGTCAGGACTCGGGATCGTCAGATGCAAACAATTGCATAGCTGCGCTGGAAAAGGAGAATGATGTTCTCTTATCCAGAATTATCGCGTTGGAGAAAAGAAACACTCCAACAAGTACTTCTGTTTCCCCTCGGTGGGAAGAGCGCATCGCGGCAGTGGAGCGCATGCTGAAGGAACAAGAAGTTTCCATAAACGACACGATGGAAGATTGCAGGGAGGCAGTCGGTGTGCTCAGAGAAGAAATGGCTGAGCTATCTACCAAGGTAAACCTGACCATGAGAGTGGTTGGGAATGCCCCTGCAACAGGGCCGATAGGTATGGAATATGGTCGAGCCAAAGTACCCAAGCCGAGGCCCTATAATGGGGCCAGAGATGCAAAGGATTTGGAGAATTTCCTCTTTGACATGGAACATTACTTTAGGGTCGTGCGGGCCGATTCAGAAGACGGAAAGGTTGCCATGGCTACCATGTATTTGTCGGGAGATGCCAAGGTGTGGTGGAGGACCAAGTATGATGACATAGAGAATGGCAGGTGTACCATCACATCTTGGGCGGACTTGAAGAGGGAATTAAAGACGCTGTTTCTGCCAGAAAATGTAGCTTACATAGCTTGTCACCAGTTACGAGAGCTTAAACAAGTCAGGACAGTCCGAGAATATGTAAAGAGATTTTCGGGACTGATGCTCGATATTAAAGACATGTCCGAGGTGGACAGGCTCTTCTGCTTCCTCGAGGGATTGAAACTGTGGGCCAAGCAAGAACTTCAAAGACAGCGGGTGTCTGATCTGGCCATCATTCAAGCTGCTGCCAAACGCTTAACAGACTACACTCCGGAGAGCAGCCTGCCGAAAAGGGCTACTCCTCTAGCCAGCTCAAGTAGCACCGGGAGTAAGAAGTCTGGGAAGTCCTGGCAGGGTAAGAGTGAGGGAGAGAAGAGGACAGTTGAGTCCAATTCTTCCAGTGGGACAGATGCTGCTGCAGGGAAGAAGCCGCTAGCTTGTTGGATTTGCAAAGGCCCACACAAGTCGGCAGTTTTCCAATTCCGGGGAAAGCTGAATGCCCTCATCGGCCAAGAACAACAGGGCGAAGGAGAAGAGGAAGAAGAAGAGTATGCGCACATGGGCGCTGTCCGCCTGTTGAACGCTCTCAAGAAGCATGGCGAGAAAGGGAAGAAGACCCTGGGGAAAGGGCTAATGTTTGTGGATGCCGCTATCAATGGCAAGCCTGCCAAAAGCGTGATGATTGATACTGGCGCAACCCACAACTTCATCTCTGAACTCGAAGCAAAGCGACTGGGACTAAAGCTGGAGAAAGATGTAGGCCGCATGAAAGCGGTCAACTCCAAAGCCTTGGCCACAACTGGCGTGGCTAAAGGGGTAAAAGTGAAAATCGACACGTGGGAGGGGCAGACTGACTTGGTGGTCGTCCATATGGATGACTTCGATGTAGTTTTGGGAATGGACTTTCTAACCGAGAAAGGTGCCATTCCAATTCCTGCCACTGGAAGCTTACTCATAATGGGAGAGACTCCTTCAATGGTACCTGCAAAGGTGAAACCACCCCCTGGTGTGAAGCTTCTCTCAGCTTTACAGTTCAAGAAGGGTGTGAGGAAGCAGGAGCCCACTTATGTAGCTGTACCCACCGTGTTCGAAGAAGTAGTGGAAGAAATTGTTCCACTAGAAATTACGAGGGTCTTAAAGGTGTATGGGGATGTGATGCCATATAAACTCCCCAAAGCCTTGCCACCAAAGAGGGGGATTGATCACCAGATAAAGCTGGTGCCCGTAGCGAAACCTCCAACAAAAGCGCCATACAGAATGGCACCCCCTGAGCTAGAAGAATTGAGGAAGCAATTAAAAGAGCTATTGGAGGCAGGGTTCATCAGATCGTCGAAAGCGCCATATGGCGCACCGGTGCTATTCTAGAAGAAGTACGATGGGAGCTTGAGACTGTGCATCGACTATAGGGCTCTCAATAAGGTGACAGTTCGCAACACCTACCCCATCCCTCTGATCGCTGATTTGTTCGACCAGCTAAGTGGAGCCAAATACTTCACAAAGTTGGACTTGAGATCGGGCTACTATCAGGTGAGGATTGCAGATGGGGATGAACCAAAGACAACATGTGTTACTCGATACGGAGCATTTGAGTTTTGAGTAATGTCGTTTTGTTGACAAATGCACCTGCTACCTTCTGTACACTAATGAACCAAGTATTCCACGAGTATCTAGATAAGTTCGTGGTGGTGTACTTGGATGATATCGTGGTTTATAGCGCCACGATCGAAGAGCATCAAGAACACTTGGCTCAAGGGTTTCAGAAGTTGAGAGAGAACCAGCTATATGTGAAGCGAGAGAAATGCTCGTTTGCACAGGAGAGCATCAAGTTCTTAGGCCACGTGGTGGAACATGGCCATATTCGTATGGATCTGGAGAAGGTGAGGGCAATCCAGGAATGGAAAGCCCCCACAAATGTGAAAGAACTCCGCTCCTTCTTGGGCCTAGCCAACTACTATAGGCAATTTGTGGACGGCTACTCAAGAAGGGCGACACCCTTGACCGAGCTTCTGAAAAAGGGTGTGATTTGGGCGTGGACTGACAAGTGTGCAGAAGCGTTCAGGAGTTTGAAAGAAGCCATGATGATGGATCCTGTTCTTGCCTTGCCAACTAGTAGCAAGCCCTTCGAAGTATAGACAGATGCATCAGATTATGCTCTGGGAGGGGTACTAGAACAAGAGGACCACCCGGTCGCATACGAAAGTCACAAGTTGTCTGACGCTGAGAGGAGGTATACTGCCCAGGAGAAGGAGCTCCTCACAGTTATACATTGCTTGGGAGTGTGGAGGCATTACTTGATGGGGTCAAAGTTTGTAGTGAAGGCGGATAATGAAGTTGTGAGTCATTTCCTTACTCAGCCGAAACTGACCCCTAAGCAGGCTCGATGGCAGGAGTTTGTGGCAGAATTCGACTTCTGTTTTGAGCACAGGGCAGGACGCTTAAACCAGGCAGCTGACGCCTTGAGTCGCAAAGCGGAGTTGGCGACTCTAAAGATCATGGCTAGCTTGTCAGCTAGCGTGGTGAACACTCCACTCAAGGAACGCATTAAAGAAAACCTGGAGAAAGACCCAGTTTTCAGGACCATCCTGAAGCTCGTAAAAGAAGGCAAGACTCGCCAGTTCTAGGTGGAGGATGATCTTCTGTGGGCTAAAGGGGGGCACTTGTATGTTCCAAAAGCTGGAGATTTGCGAAGGACATTACTAAGCGAGTGTCATGACACTCTGTGGGCAGGTCATCCAAGGTGGCAGAGAACCCATGCCCTCTTGAAGCAGGGATACTACTGGCCACAAATGCGAGACGATGTAGTGGAGTACACCAAGACCTGTCTGGTCTTCCAGCAAGACAAGGTCGATAGGAATAAGACACCTGGGTTGTTGGAGCCCTTGCGAGTCCCAAGCCGACCGTGGGAAAGCGTGTCGCTTGACTTTATCACCAGTCTTCCGAAGACAGGAGATTTAAGGGCGATCTTGATGGTCATGGATAGATTCTCGAAGTATGCAACATTCATCCCAGTGTCGAAGTACTGTTCGGCAGAAGAGACAGCCAGACAATTTTTCAAACATACTGTCAAATATTGGGGAGTGCCCCAGAACATCGTCAGTGACCGAGATGGAAGATTCACGGGGACGTTTTGGTCCGAATTATTCAATATCTTGGGGTCACAACTGAATATTTCCTCGAGCTACCATCTGCAGACAGAAAGATTCAACGGGATGTTGGAGGAGTACTTGCGCCACTTTGTGAATGCCAATCAGAAGAATTGGCCGCAACTACTCGATGTAGCTCAATTTTGTTTCAACTCTCAAAAGAGTTCTTCGTCAAATAAGAGCCCTTTCGAAGTTGTTAATGGACAGCAACCACTGTTACCCCACACAGTGGACGAATATCGCGGTCGGAACCCGCGAGCCTTTCACTTCACAAAAGACTGGAAGAAAACAACAGAGATTGCCCGAGCTTATCTAGAAAAAGCCTCAAGAAGAATGAAGAAGTGGGCAGATCAGAAGCACAGACCACTGGAGTTCAAAGCAGGTGACTTAGTGTTAATCAAGCTGAGGCCCGAATAATTGAGCTTCCGAGGGGACAAAGACATCGGACTCGTTCGCAAGTACGAGGGTCCGGTCTCAATCATCTCAAAAGTTGGCCTAACTTCATACAAAGTTGACCTACCATCTTGGATGAAGATACACCCGGTCCTTCAAGTCAGCAACATGATGCCGTATCATGAAGATCCAGCAAATCCAAAGCGCAACCAGTCAACCAGAGGAGGAGTCATTGTTCAGCCAAGGAGCAAGCGTCAACCTGAAGAAATCCTGGCGGAAAGAACGGTCACCACTAACCGTAAAAAGCATAAAGAATATCTGGTAAAATGGAAAGGGCTCGCTGATGACGAAATCAGCTGGGAGAGGGCGGAAGACTTGAAGAAGCTAACGCAGAAGATTGAAGATCTACAAGCTACTTCGTCGAGGGCGCTGAAAGATTAAGTGGGGGAGAGTGTGGCGTGCTGCCCCTTTGGCACACCCACATAGGGCCATTTTGTTAATGAGCATGCCTTGGTGCTTGATCATTAGTCAAGTCTTGCACCAAGCAACCTCACGGGATAGGGTAGTGGCAGTTTTGTAATATTGCATATGTCTCCCAGACAAAAATCATATATGTTCCTGGGAAGACTTTATTTCCCTAGAAGGCTCCTTAGGGGGAGGTGACCTGGTGACTTAGGGAAGCACCATGGCCATCAGCAGATAGGGGCCAAAGTTGTGTACTCCCTTGCCCTATCAAGGCTATATATTAATGAAATAACATTTATCCATACTTTCCCCTGTGTGCTTCCTTGTTGCTTATGTGTTGCTTGTTTGTTAGCTTCGTTGGGCCACTGCGTGCCATTTGCCTTGTTGTGTGCTTTGTGTTGTGTGGACGTTCCTAGGAATGACTTGCTTTGTGCTTGCTCATACTTCGTTATTGCCCATTGCATGTCCGAGATGTGTATGTGGCTAACCGATGAGTTTGCTTGCCTGTAGGTGTGTGTTGTAGGCTGACTTGCTAGCTTGAAGAGTCTGCAAGTGCCGCACGTTCCGTCTAGTTGGAGTACCCAAATAGCCAGCTCGTGACACTAGTCAGGTCCGGCGTAAAGAAGTACTCCTTGATGTACTGCCCCACATTGGATATGTGCGTGGTGGCACTCAGGAACATTCGGTTTTTCTCTTGGTGACAAAGATGGAAGAAACCCGTCCCATACTATTGCGGGTTGGACTTAAGGTCAAAGAGATAATTGACCTCATGGGGGGTAGGCTCTGGCCAATTTTTAAGTTTGTACAAAATATAGAGTGCGGCCAGCATTCTATATCCATTTGGAGAAATCTGGAAGGGGGCGACATCGAAATAATTGGCCACCCCCTGATAAAAAGGATGTAGAGGGAGGCTAGCCCCCGCCTCTATGTGATACCGAGACCAAGCACTATATACACCTCCGGGGAGGTTAGCCCTTTGGTCTTGAGAAGGAATTTTGAGGTTGACCCCTGTGAGGGGATACTTCCTGAGATAGTTGGCAAGCATCCTGGGAGTCACAAGGCTGGTCGCAGAGATATACCACTCGACATTAGGCAGGTTCTGATGGTGAGGGCATGCTTTAATTTGGATGTTAGGGTCAGGAGCAGGATTGTTTCGGCCACTGGTGGAAGGAACCCTAGCCTGTGAATCAGGCTGGGCAGGATGGTTTGGACTATCGTCGGATTCAGGTATTTTCTTGCCTACGGATTTGGAACGAGCCATTTGAGGAGGATGAGAAGGACGGGGTCTAGGCGAGGATCGAGAAAAAGAAATCTCGTGGATTCAGTCAGTCGGTTGTTCTTCACCTTCGAGAAGCTGGGCAAGAAGGTCGTCGTCGATGGGTTGTTCACCTCCCCACAAATCTGGCATCAAGGTCTGCAAACAGAAGAAAGGGGAGGTGAGGATAGAGAATTTGTAAAGGGCTTTTTAGAATGGCACTGGTCGAGTATAAAAGTCATGCTTTTATACAACATCATTCTAACGAAAAGCTAAATCCTTCTACACGAACAGTTTGAGAAACGGATCAAAGGTTGAAAGCAAAAGGTTTTTCAAAAAAGCTGTTTCAACTCCTCTTAGGGCGGGAAAAACCTATTTTCCAACTAGCCTAAAGATCGAATTTTTACTTCGATTTTACATCCTAAAAGTATGATCCTGACTATTAAACTAACTCGTAGCCTTTTTCTCCTACAAGACATTCTACTCACAAGCATCTCAAACCAGAAGCAGATGAACTCAAACGGTCAACATACAGAAGCATGCATTATGAAAATACAAACCATAAAGATTCGAAGACTTACCGGAAAGAAGATCGTTGAGAATGGTAAAGAGTCTTCGGGAATCTGGGGTGCTCTCGGACTAAGTCTTAAAAATGCAAAAAGACGGTCTCCGGAGAAGATTAAAGCTCTGGTTTTTTAGGGTTTCTTGAGAAGGCAATGGCATGTGTAAAAAGAAAAAAATGGAAGTTTGGAGATGTTATATAAGTTTGTCTGTGGCGTTAAAAAGGTGTAATCATCAGTTTCCCTTTTTCGAAGTATGGGGAAGCGGAATAGCCGTCGAATTATTACTGGGGAACCGAAAAGTCATGATTAGACAGGAGTAGGTTGCTTTTTCCAAGAACCACGAAGGTTTCTGACACGTATGGCGGGGTTACTGAAGGGTCGTTCGCTCAAAAGTTTATTTATTGCTCGTAATAAATAAACTTGGGGGGCAAATGTTATCCAAAAAATTGGCATTGATGACGTGGCAAGTAATCCCTGGACACGTGGCTGACACCTGGAAGAGCTCTGCTAGTGTATCGACCAGAAGACGTATTACAAGTAGTAAGCTGCCCAGTCTTACATGCGACCAGTCTGGTCGATAGTTCCGCATGAAACGTAATATTACTATATAGATCTTTGTAAATCCCGAATTTAACTCACACAATCTCCTGAGTATCTGATTATTCAGGAGAGAATATCTGTAACAATCTTGTGTAATCCCCCTTGAGCCTATAAATAGGAAAAGATAGCTCAAGGAAGGGACTTTTTTTTGGGTTTTGAATTATTGGAGACTAGAGTAATTCTCCTTGGGATATTGCATTGTTCTTCAGAGGTTAGTGAAACTCATTGAACCCTTGTTCTTTGATCACTCCTTTGATTCTTATATCAATAACAGTCTAAGTGGACGTAGGTCATTACTAGATCCTGGGGCCGAACCACTATTAAATATCGTGTTCTTATTACTTTTTGCCATTCGATTCTTGTCAACACATTCACTCACATCGAGCATATTCTGACTCCGTGCAGTTGGCCAAAATCTTGGTCAACAACTGTTTTGCCCCTCATTGATATTTTATCCTTAACTCCCACTAAGTTCCTTGTAAATGATATTTCCGTAAACTTAATTATAAAAATGAGTACTCTATTATTTAACATTTGAACCAAGCTATAAGGAAATCATCGTTTCACTTCTTAAATAGAAGCTATAGATTTCATTTTATGATAAATACTCACATTCAATTATAGTACCAAATCTCCAATATGTAAGTATGAGCTAGTCCGTAGGGTAAGCTAGCAACGAACAAATAAAAAGACTTGAATAATACAATTAGCAGAATATTAATCACTCATAATTAAGATTGAATTGACCCATGGTCAACGTTGTGATATGATTAGATTAGATAATAACAATACTTACTTATCTTATCAATAATCAATATCGGTCCAGTCCAATGTAACAAAATACATTCGATCTTATCTACTTGGTCAATGTCTTGGATAAGAAATCACACCCCGAATGTGTAAGTAGATCATATCGTAGATTACCAGATTAGTGAAAATTCAATGTACTAACTTAATCTTAAGACTCGTTCTTTTGAACATATAATTACAATTATAATCCACTGTGACCTAGTCACTATAATTGTAATTATTTATTTGTTTGGGATTTTATAAATGTTTGTATTACTCCAATAATCATATAATAAACACAAGAAAGCAATACGATTGTCAAACTAAATGATTTCTACTTCATTTATTGACAATATAAAATTATGTTACATGTTTGACATGGTTTTATAAGGGCATAAAACTCAACATTGTGAGTATAGTTGATTTTATTGTTGTTAAATCTTTTGTTTGTTGATTTTATCTTGATATTAGAAACATGATCATATTGGTTTTGATGTTGTATCATCTAGGGGTTTCGAAATTCCTTGTGAGGATCCGTTGTTTATGTTGCCATTAGTATTTCAAGTCTAGTGATCTATTTGTAAGTATGCAAAGATGATAATTGATACATTCTAGGGATTGAGTTTTGGATTTGTTGTTGTTGAGCATAAAGGTTTTGACCATGGGTGTATATTGTGGCCTAGACTTATTTGACTTATGGTTTTTAGTGTTACATCTTTAAATATGGTGTGAGGTGCATATGAGCATGTGTTTTAAATATGCACGTGGGCTCGTATCTTATCAAAAGGGCAATTTTTGTAATTTGGTCGTTATGGGTATATTTGGAATATATGCACATATATGTGATATATGTGTGAGACCACATTATTATGTGGATAAATTTGGATTATTCAGCACGAGGCTGTAATGCCCTAGGTAACCAAGATCGTTACACTGTGTGTTTAAAATAGTGCAAGACTTGTTAATCAAGTTATTTTAACATAAACGTGTTCCTAAAGTCCACTGATAGGTTAGGGTTAAAAGATTTTGATCATAAAATGAATGAATTTCATAAAAATAAGAGTTTGATACATGGGATCCCAAAAATCATGTTTACATGGCGGGTACAACCCTCAAAAGTAAACACAACTACAGCCAGCCTAAATGGCAAAATGAAAATTTTGGCTCTAGTCCTTGTTAAATCCTCGCCTGTGGCGGTCAAGTAGCTGTTGATGTACACTTCGCCCCCCAAGCTCTCCAACTCATGGTTGGTCCAACTTTCCCTTGCCTTTACCTGCACCACGTTGCACCTATGAGCCAAGGCTCAACAAGAAAATTGAATTCAACAAGAATAGATAACAACAACATAATACGAGTAATAAGCTAGGCAACACTAATAGTTTAATCCATACATATAATTCAAACTCAATATAATTAGGTGTCGGTGACATTAGGCTGAGCCCACTAGTTATTTAGCTATTCCTGGCTCGCTTAGACTGAGCTGCATTCAGTATGCTCAACATTAGCCCGGACTCCCTTAGGCCTGACTTTCCCATCAAACATAGCAGACATACAAGTTGTGAAGCACGTAATTGAAAGCAACACAAGCTAACCTGCATATCCAGACGTTTCCAATCACAAATAGTTTTATAATCTCCCATATATCCATTTACTGGGGATCTCAGCCCCAATCACAAGTGGGATGTAGTTTTCTTACCTCAGATTCCAAGCAAAAGATATATAGCAGTCCCGACCACAATCATCAATTCCGAGCCGTAACACCCTAGTCATAAGAGAAAATGGATAAGTATTAAAATCTACTCCATTTAAATGATTTGGAATAAAATATTAGCCTCTGGAACCTTGAATTCTACAAAACCGGGTAGCATAATTCATCCCGAGTGCTTACATTTAAGTCTCCGAGCCCCAAATCTCATTTTGGCTAAGGCTGCCTAGCAAGGCCGGGAGATGTCCCTAAGGTTTGCAATGCCCGCCAAGTCAGAGGTGCCAGCCTCCATTCCCAGGGGTAGGTGGGTCGTGGCCTACGCCTTTAGGGCCACGACACGCCTTCAAGACAGCAAGCCCCCATGGCTTCTAGGGTCACGCGGGCCGCGACGCCCATGAACAAGGTCGCAGCGCAGCCCTGCGAACCCAGAAACCTGGGGCTTTTCCTGTGTTTTATTCTCAAATCCAAGCCACAGAATTCAACTTAAGCATATACCCAAGCAAATATTAAGTCTATAACCCTCAATATTACCTTACAAACAACACATATGGCCTATAACACTAGCTTAACCTTCCTTAAACCCCAAATTCAAAAAATAACCCAAGCATCCCTAGACATGTCCAAACCCAACAAGAATTCAACATATTAGGGCCTACAATCTTACCTCAATGATAGCTTAATCCTCAGTTGTTCCTTGCCTACTCCTAGCTTCAATTCTCCATTCCCCAAGCTTCAACTCCTAAGCCATTTTCCTTAGCAATCTTCCTAAGCCTTCAAGTCACACAAATTGAGAGAGAGAGAGAGAAGAACGTGAGAGAGAGGGAGAGTGTGATACTTCTGATATATTCTAACATATTCTTGAAGTTTAATCCATCTATATCCTATAGCCCAAAGAACAAAATACCCCTATGAATTACTCAGCACATTTATTGCCCATGAGGGCAAAATGGTCATTAGCCCCATTTCCCGCTAGTTCCTCGAGTCATCCTATAAATTCCCAATTAATCCCGACATGCTCAACTAATTACAAACTACTTATCCGTTACTCAATAAATCCCAAATATACGTTAAATTTCCCAAAATACCCCCTAGGCTCACCCCGATCCGGATATTAAACCCTGTTGTAACTATTCTGCTAATCCACTCACTAGGATTGCCTCGAGCCGTATACTTCAAATATATCCACATAATAATGTGGTCTCAATCATTTAATGAATATAATCACATTTATGCCCGCAATGGGTGCATATTTCAAATATGCCCATATAAACAAGACCGGCCCCACACACATATTTAATACTTATAAACATGCATATAAATATACTCATTAGCATTTTTATAACGTTACAACTATCCCTTCAACTATCCTCAAAATTTACCAGAGTAATTTAGGGTATTGATCCCGCATAGCTGACTCTAGCTCCAAGGTCACTTCCTCGACCTTGCTATTCCTCCATAAGACTTTGACTAGAGGAATCATCTTGTTACTCAAAACCTTGTCCTTTATGTCTAGGATTTAAATTGGTCACTCCTCATATGACAAATCCGTCTGTAGTTCTAGATCCTCATATCCCAAAACATAGGTCGTATTTAGGACGTACTTCCAATGCATTGAGATGTGAAACACATCGTGAACTCCCAACAATGATAGTGGCAAAGCCAACCTGTAGGCTACCTGCCTGATCCTCTCTAGGATCTCAAAAGGTCCAACGAATCTAGGGCTCAGCTTGCCCTTTTTCCTAAATCTCCTCACCCCTCTCAATGGAAAAACTCGCAGAAATACGTAGTCCCCTACCTGGAACTTCACGTCCCTACACTTAGGATCATTGTAACTTTTCTGTCTACTCTGCAAAGCGAGCATTCGAGCTCAGATCTTCTCAATAGCTTCATTAGTTTTCTTAACCATCTCCGGTCCCAGATACCTCCTCTCCCCCATCTCATCCCAATGAATGGGCAATCTACACTTCCTTCCATACAACATCTCGTATGGAGCTACTCCAATCGTTAATTGATAACTATTGTTGTACGAGAACTTAATCAATGGGAGGTACTTACTCTAAGACCCCTCAAAGTCTAGCACACATGCTCTGAGCATGTCCTCCAATATATGAATTATCCTCTCAGACTACCTGTTTGTCTGAGGATGAAAGATTGTACTAAACTTCAAATGAGTTCCCATAGCCTTCTGCAAACCATCCCAAAACTTGGAGGTGAATATGGGATCCTGGTCTGATACTATAGACTTAGGAACCCTATGAAGATGTAAAATCTCCCTCACATATAGTTTATCATACTAATCTACAGTATAGGTCGTCCACGCTAGCAGAAACTGAGCTGACTTGGTGTATCTGTCTATTATCACCCACACCGAGTCACGTTGCCCCACTGTCCTAGGCATACCTCCTACAAAATCCATGGTAATATCCTCCCACATCTATTTGGGAATACCCAAAGGCTGTAATGACCTTACTGGTTACTGTTGTTCAGCCTTTACCTGCTAACAGGTTAAACACTTGGCTACATACTCAACCACATCCTATTTCATCCCAGGCCACCAATACAAAGTTTGAAGATTCTGATACATCTTTGTGGTGTCTGGATGGAGTGAGTATGGTGTAGTATGGGATTCATCAAGAATATCTCGTCTAATACCCAAATCCATTGAAACACAGATCTGATCCTTATACATCAGCAAACTCATCTCTGAAATGGAATAATCCTTAGCCACTCTAGCTAAGACATCCCTCCTAACCTTCTGCAACTACGTATCACCTATCTGGCCCTCTCTTATCCTCTCCAAGAGGGTAGACTGTAAAGTAATATTGGCTAACTTGGCCACTAAAAATTATATCCTCGCTCTAGTCAGTTCCTCTACCAATTCCTTCGATTTCTGCTTCGAGCTAAACAATTTTCCCGGGCCCCTTCGGCTCAAAGCATCTGCCACTACATTGGCTTTTCCTAGGTGATAAAGGATGGCACAGTCATAAACCTTCACTAGCTCTAGCCAACATCTCTGTCTCATACTTAGGTCCTTCTAATCGAAGAAATACTTTAAACTCTTATGATCGGTGTATATCTCACACTTCTCTCCATACAAATAATGTCGTCATACTTTTAGCGTGAATACCACCGCTGCTAGCTCCAAATCATGGGTAGGATATCGCTGCTAATATTCCTTCAGCTGCCACGATGCGTAGGCAATAACCTTCCCACTCTGCATCAACACACATCCCAATCCCACTCTTGATGCGTCGCGGAACACTACAAACTTGTCCCCATCTGAAGGAAGACTCAGTATCGTAGCAGTAATCAATCATTGCTTCAATTCCTGGAAACTACCCTCGCATTTTTTTGACCATATGAACTTCAGATTTTTCCGCGTCAACAGTGTGACAATCTTCGAAAACCCTTCCATGAACCATCTATAATATCTAGCTAATCCAAGGAAACTCCTAAACTTCGAGGCGTTCCTCCTCAGCCAATTCTTAACTGCTTGTACCTTGGCCGAATCCACCTTAATCCCATCTCCACTGACAATATATCCAAGGAATATTACCTCCGTTAACTGGAACTCACACTTCATAAATTTAACGTACAATTGATGCTCCCTCAATCTCTGCAATACCCGTCAGAGATGATGCTCATGCTCTGCCTATGAACAAGAGTAAACCAGGATGTCACTGATGAAGACAATCACAAACTGGTCTAAGAAATCCTTGAATACCTTGTTCATCAAATCCATAAATGATGTTAGGGCATTGGTCAATCCAAACGACATGACCAAGAACTCATAATGCATGTACCTTGTACGGAAGGCCGTCTTCGAAATATCCTCGTCCTTGATCCTCAATTGGAGATAATCAGATCAAAGATCAATCTTTGAGAATACCATCTTGCCCTACAGCTGATCGAACAAGTAATCTATCATCGATAGTGGGTACTTGTTCTTGATGGTGAACTTATTCAACTCCCTGTAGTCTATACACATCCGCAGAGTCCCATCCTTCTTCTTCACAAATAAAACCTGAGCACCCCATGGCGAGAAGCTAGGTCTGATAAATCTCAAATCTAGTAACTCATGCAATTGTATCTTCAAATCCTTTAGCTATATCGAAGCCATCCAGTATGGTGCCCTCGACACTGGTTCTGTACCCGGTGCTAACTCAATGACGAACTGAATCTCCCAGTGCGGCGGCAGTCCTAGTAAGTCCTCAGGAAATATGTCCAAAAACTTGCACACCAGTCTAGTCTCTCTTGGCCCCACCGGCATGACTCTAATGGTATCCACCACATTGGCTAGAAAACCTATACAACCTCCTTGTAATAGGTCCCTAGCCCTCAACGCTGATATCATAGGAACGCGGGGTCCATGCATAGTACCCACAAAAATAAAGGGGTCCTCACCCTCTGGTTCGAAAGTCACCATCTTTTTCCTGCAATCTATAGTGGCCCTATATCTGACTAGCTAATCAATCCCCAAAATCATGTCAAAATCATCCATACCCAACTAAATCAAATCTATTAATAGTTCCCTGCTATCCACCATCACTAGCAATGCTCTAATCCATCTCCTAGAAACTACCAACTCCCCTGTAGGCAATATAGTCCCAAACCCTGAGTATAATACTCACTAGGCCTACACAATCTATTAATCACTTTACTAGAAACAAATGAATGTGTAACATAAGAGTTAATCAATACAGTATATGAAGAGCTAGTGCTAGAAAGCTGACCTATCACTACCGAGGGACTAGCCTCAGCCTCTGCCTGTGCCAAGGCGAACACTCGAGCTGGAGTCAAGCTATCCACCTTCCCTGGTTCCTCTTTCTTCAAATTCGGGCAATCTTTCATGAGGTGTCCAACCATCCTACATAAATAACAGGCCTTTGCATGACATTCCTCCAGATGGTGCTTCCTACATCTAGCACACTCTGGGTAGCTCCTCCATGTCCCACCGCCTCCCTGGCAGCCACCTTGAACACCTCAGCCCCTCCTATTAGGACCAGCAGTGGTCGAGGTGTCAGGGGTCTTTGTCTTCTGATCATTAGGGAATCCACCCCTACCAGACCTTGTAAGTGGAGGCATTGTCCTGAAAACATCCTGTCTCGCAGCGTTCTCCCTCCAATTCTTGTTCTCTGCCTCCTCAGCAGTGAGGGCCTCCTCAACTGCCTAGGAATAAGTTATCTCCCCAGGTACTGATGTGATCATCACATCTCAGGCCATCATATCATTAAGTCCTTCGAACAAACCTATCCTGCCTAGCTGCATCTGTAGGCACTAGATCAGGTGCAAATTTTGCTAGAATGTCAAACTTCAGGGCATACTCAGTAACTATCATGCTACCCTGTACCAACCAAATGAACTCATTCACCTTTGCCGCCCTAACAGAAATACTGTAATATATCTGGTTGAACAATTCTTTAAACCCATCCCAACTCATGGTAGAAACATCTCGAGTCTGTGATGCTACCTCCCACTAGATGCGGGCATCATCTCGAAGCAAATAGATGGCACATGCCACCCTGTCATTACTTTCCACCTTCATGAAGTATAGGATGGAGGTAATCAAACTCATCCACTCTTCAGCCTTAAGTGGATCTGGTCCTCCCTCACAAGTTGGAGGATGCAACTTCCTAAATCTTTCGTAAAGCAACTCCCACCTGTTCCCAATCCCATGTGGCTGTACAACTGGTGCCAATACAAGTGCAAATTTAGGTGCAGCAATCCCTGAAGGAGTCTGCTGCCTCAGAGGTGAATCTCTTCCTCTTGACTCTACAGTCTAGCTTACATGTCAGCAAGCAACCGCTGCAAGTTCTCAGGGACTGGCGGAGGGTTCTTGCCCTGCTCTTCATCTCTATCCTCAACCCCAATGTTGACTAGTTGAATTGATTGCTTTGGAGGCATAACTTCCAAGTTTATCTGCAACCAACGACTCGACTGGTCAGGCAATGATAACAGGTCTATAATCTTCCCACGATCTAACTCCAAAACTCAACCAATAACACACAATCATAATGCAATTAGGTACTCAAACAACCATTCATATATAGTAGCAATTATAATAATCATGCCTTATCAAATTAACATAACAGTCAAGGGTCAGGCCCTATCAATATATCACATGATCCCTAATAAACTTGAAGATAAAACATTTATATTTCATTTAAACACTCAAACATATAATAACATATATGGTAACCAAACCCTCGGTCGAGCTTAAATTTAGCGACGAGTGTACATGCCCAGACAGTCTTCAGGAACCCTTAAACCTAGACTGCTCTGATACCAAGTTGTAACGCCCTGGGTAACACAGACCATTACACTGTGTGTTTAAAATAGTGCAAGACTTGTTAATCAAGTCCTTTGAACATAAACATGTTCTTAAAGTCAATTGACAGGTTAGGGTTAAAGGATTTTAATCATAAAATGGTTGAATTTCATTAAAATAAGAGTTTGACACATGGGATCCCAAAAATAATGTTTACATGGTGGTTACAACCCTCAAAATTAAACACAACTACAGCCAGCCTAAATGGTAAAATACAAATTTTGGCTCTAGCCCTTGCAAATTCCTCGGTCGTGGCGGCCAAGCAGCTGCCGATGTACACTTTGCCCCCAAAAGCTCTCCAACTCATGGCTGGCCCAGCTATCCTTTGTCTTTACCTGTGCCACATAGCACCCGTGAGCCAACGCTCAGCAAGAAAACTATATTCAACAATCATAGATAACAACAGTAGAATATGAGTAATAAGTTAGGCAATAGTAACAGTTTAATCCATACATATAATTCAAACTCAATACAATTAATTAGGTGTCGGCGCCCTTAGGCCGAGCCCTCTAGTTATTTAGCTGATCCTGGATCGCTTAGGTCAAGCTGCATTCAGTACGCTCAACATTTTCCCATGCTCCCTTAGGCTGGACTTTCACATCAAACATAGCAGACATATAGGTTGTGAAGCATGCAATTGAAAGCAGCACAAGCTAACTTGCCTATCTAGATATTTCCAATCATAAATACATTTATAATCTCACATATATCCATTTATAGGGGATCTCAACCCCAATCACAACTCGAGTGCAGTTTTCTTACTTCGGATCCAATACTTAAGATGTATAGCGGCCCCGAGCACAATCCTCAATTCGGAGCCTTAACGATAACCCTAGTCACAAGCAAAAATGGATAACTATTAAAATATACTCCAATTAAATGCTTTGGAATAAAATACTAGCCTCCGGAACCTTGAATTGTACTAAATGGGAAGTATAATTCGTCATGAGCGCTTATGTTTGAGTCCTCGAGCCCAAAATCCCATTTTGGCTAAGGCTGCCTAGGCGAGCCGCGATCTGGCCCTAAGGGTCACGACGTCCCACCAAGTTAGAGGTTCCAACCTCCATTCCGAGGGGTAGGCAGGTCGTGACAGTCAGTATCCTGTGATCTGTAGGGGAAAAGACTAGGTAAAGCTGTGCAATCCCACACTGCCTGGAGAAGGTCAAGTGTGATGATTCTAAGACTGTGTAGGTATGGGACTACACAGTTGAAGATGGCTTAAATGGATTGATGGGTACTACCTATGCCAACAAGATGCATCTTCTTTTTTGTAGCGCATCACTTGAGAACTCCAAAGTTAAGCGTGCTTGACTTGGAGTAGTCTCATAATGGGTGACCTCTTGGGAAGTTTTCCTAGAAAGCGTGTGAGTGAGAACAAAGCATGCTGGAAAGACTTGTGTTGGTTTGCAGGGCCAGTCGTTATTCCAGATAGCAGCCATAGTGACTCGGGTGTTACAGGCCACGATTTACCACTTTAGGGCCGCGACGCACCTTCGAAACAACAAGCCCCTAGGGCTTTTAGGGTCACGGTGGCCGCAACGCCCATGAACAGGGTCACGGTGCGCCCCCGCGAACCTAGAAACCTAGGGCTTTTCCTGCGTTTTCTTCTCAAATCCAAGCCGCAGAATTCAACTTAAGCACACACCCATGCCAATATTAATTCTATAACCCTCAATATCACCTTAAAAACAAAACATATCGCCTATAGAACTAGCTTCACCTTCCTTAAACCCTAAATTCATAAACTATCTCAGGCATCCCTAAACATGTCCAAACCCAACCAGAATTCAACATATTAAGGCCTACAATCTTACCTCAATGATAGCTTAATCCTTAGTTGTTCCTTGCCTACTCCTAGCTTCAATTCTCCAGTCCCTAAGCTTCAATTCCTAAGCCTTCAAGTCACACAAAGACTGAGAGAGAGAGAGAGAGAGAAAGACAAGAATGTGAGAGGGAGGGAGAGTGTGAGACTTTTGACATATTCTAACATATTCTTGAAGCTTAATCCATCTATATCCTATAACCCAAAGACCAAAATGCCCCTATGAATTACTCAACACATTTATTGCCCATGAGGGAAAATGGTCATTAGCCCCGATTCTTGCTAGTTCCTCGAGTCATCCTATAAATTCCTAACTAATCCCGACATGCTCAACTAATTACATCATACTTACCTGTTACTCAATAAATCCCAAATATACGTTAAATTTCCCAAAATACCCTCTAGGCTCACCCAGAGCCGAATATTAAACCTTACTATGAATATTCCGCTAATCCGCTCACTAGGATTGCTTCAAGTCGTATACTGTAAATATATCTACATAATAATGTGTTCTCAATCATTTAGCACATATAATCACATTTATGCCCGCAATGGACCAATCTTTGAGATATGCCCTTATAAACAAGAACAGGCCCACACGCATATTTAATAGTTATAAACATGCATATAAATATACTCATATTATCATATAAGTCATGCATGCCACGTAGTCACACATTCAATCAATTAATCAAACATATATCCAATTATGCCCTCTCGAAACGCTAACCAAGGCACTAAACCTTATTAGTATTTTTGGGACGTTACAGAAGCGATCCTAGGGAGAAAGTTAGCGGGAAGTCACTACGGGATCCAATACCCGACTCAGGGTGAGTTAAGGTGCATTTTGGGTATTTAGCACATTACCAGAATATCGGGTAGTGGGAGTAAATATTTGAGGATATATTTTGAATTAGTGAGATTAGGAGGGAATTCTGGGAGTTCTGACCATTTTGCCCTCAGGGACGTTTCTGGTACCCCGAGCCTTGGGATTTGTAACATCCTAAATTTTCTAATAAGGCTTAGTGCCTTAATTAGCATGCCTTGAGGATACATGCATGTGGGCTCGTTTCTTATCAAAAGAATATTTTTTGTAATTTGGCCCGTTATGGGTATATTTGGAATATATGTGCATATATGTGATATATGTGTGAGACCACATTATTATGTGGATATATTTGGGTTACTCGGCACGAGGCGAGGGAGCAAGTTAGCGGGAAAGTCACAACATGATCCAATACTCGACTCGGGGTGAGTCAATAGGTATTTTGAGTATTTAGCACATTACTGGGATATCAGACAATGGGATTAATATTTAAGGATATATTTGGAATTTGTGAGATTGGGAGGGAATTCTGAGAGTTTTGACCATTTGGCCATCGGGGACGTTTTTGGTACCCCGAGCCTCGGGATTTGTAACGTCCCAAATTTGCTAATAAGGCTTAGTGCCTTGATTAGCGTGCCAGAAGGGCAATAATTGATTTAATTATGATAATATGTGGATTAAATGATTATGTGATTAGAAATGCATGTGTTAGGTGAATTAAATATGCATGTGGGCCCATCTTGGTTAGTAGGGGAATATTTGTAATTTTGGCCCGTTGAGGGCATAAATGTGAATTATATGTGTGTTGTGCTTGAGACCACGAGATTGTGGTGATATATTTTTTATGTGTGATCCGAGATGGTCTTAGGGAGCGAAATAGTCATAACAAGGTCGGATACCCGGCTAGGGGGAGCCTAGGGGTATTTTGAGAACATAACACGTGTTCGGGATTTATCGGGTAACGGTTAGTGATTTAGTGATCATTTGGGTATGTTAGGATTAAATGGGGAACTATAGGAATACTCGAGGAATTAGCAGGATATGGCAAATGACGGATTTGCCATTGGTGGCAGTAAAGGGGATAGAATTGGTGTAAGGGGAATTTTTGTCATTTTCAGGCAAGTGATAGACTTGGATAGGCCAACATGAAGTGACCAGAACGCAGCAACACACTATCAACCTTCCCCTTTCTCTCTCTTCGGTTCGCACTCTCTCTTGGTGGCATAGAGGGCTTTGGGAAATTTTGGAGGTAAAGCTCATAATCAAGGCTAGGATTGCGGAGGATTTGAGGCTAAAAGTGTTGGGGAATTGGCTTATGGTCGAGATCATTACAGAGGTAAGGTTTAGAGCAAGTTTTGTTCTTGAATTTCTCTATTTTTTTAGAGTTTTGGTGTTAGGAACTTAAGTGGTTGAATTTAAGTTGTAATGAGGTTTTGTTAAGTGTTTTTAGGTTTATGCACTGATTTGAGTATAGTGTAAGTGATTTGGAGCACAATTATGGCTTTGGGGCACGTTTGGAGCAATTTTTGGGAGTTTGGAAATCTAAAATGTTGGGGAAATTCTGGGTTCGCAGGGTGTGCCGGGACACTGTCTTAAGCTTCGCAGCCCGCATGAACTCAGAGACCTAGGGGGATTTTTTTAATCGCCTTAGCACCGCGTCCCTAGGCAAGGCACACCACAACGCGTGTCCAGAGAAATTGAGAGCTAGGCTCTCTAACTTAGAGAGGGTTGCAACTCTAATTATTGGGGCATCATAGCTCTAACTAGGGGTACTACGACTCTAATTGGGGGCGTCACGGCGTAAACAGAGGATTATGGCCAATTTAGGGTTTTAAGGTCGAACCCAAATTTTAGGGCTCGGTAAGGATCCTACTACCCGATTTAGTAGGATTCGAGGTCCTAGAGGTTAGAATAATATTATGAAGTTCTTATTTGGTTTGTTATTATGGATGTGTTGTGACTAGGTTTTATGTCAAAGCTCAGGCTAGGGGATTGTGCTCGGGATCACATTAATCTATTAGCTCGAGACACATGTAAGAAAATGGTTTGTACTCGTAGAGCAGGGCATGGCCCTAATATTTGTGTTTAGTATGTGTGTGAATACTTGTAAATGTTATGTTATGTTGTGCATGATTATGAATGAACGACGAAGGCCGGGAATGGAGAAAGCATGTTGAATGCAGGCCATTAGGGCGAGACCCTCTAAGGATGCTCTATCCACCCGCTCGGTGAAGACTGTGAACCCAGTGCCTGGTAAAGCTCCTGGGTCGGCATAGGCCGCTATATGTTTAATCTGCTGGTTGTTTAAGCTATGTATTATCAGGTTGAATTATATTATGATATACGTTGAGTTTTCTTGCTGGGGCCTCGGCTCATGGGTGCTCTATGGTGCAAGCAAGGGCAAGGGAAAGGTCGACCAACCATGAGTTTGAGAGCGTGGAGCATCGTGTACATGTTCGGCCTACCTGGCTGCCACGACCGGGGTTATCTTACGAGATATGTTATAACAGTTGATTTTGCCACTTAGGTCAACTATATCTACATTTTTTTAGTTGTAATATAGTTTAAAAGCAGCATTTTGGGATCCCGAATGTATAACTTTTATGATTTTAATGAATGTACAAATCCTTTATAACTAATGTTGTCAAATGAGTCTTTATTTCAATTTAATCACACTTTTTAACCTAAAACCTCGATTTGCGAGTTAATGGCACAGTTATAAATCACATGGTAACGGCTCAAAGGTAGTAGGGCGTTATAAGATTTTCTTAAGGTTACTAAGAGTCTAAGTAAACCTCACAATCACACGTTCACTCAACTTAGCACTCTCTCTCTCTCTATCCCTCTCTTTCTTGGTTTGTTGGGAATTTTCACGATTTAAGGAGACTCAAGGCAAGTTTAGGCTCGAGATTGCTTGGGGAAAAGCTTAGCATCACTTGGGGCAACTAAGGTAACGATTTCTAGCTTTAATTCCCTGAATTTTCTCTGGTTTTAGTTAAGTATTAGAGTTTAGAAACTTATTTCTGAATTTTGAGATTTGAGGAGGATTTTGGCCAAGCTTTTGCATGGGTTTTGATGGTATTGGACTGCTGAATCATTTGGGAACTTTGTTTTTGGGACTAGATTATGTTTGAATAGGTTTTTGGTGAGTTTTGGTTTGAAGAAATGAAGCAAAATTGTGGGTTTTCATGGCAAGCCATGACCCTGTTCTTGGGGCATCGCGACTCTCATGAACAGGATGAAGAAGCAGGTGGCTTCCGGCCATTTGCGCAGCAACGCCTGCTAGGGCGTACTGCGGCACATGTTGAATCAGAGGAGAGCTTAGGCTCTCTGTCTTGGGGTGGGCCGCGGCTCCTTTGTTTTGAGTCGGGACGCTTGAAGGGTTTTGATCCCCATGAGGGTTTTTGAGTGTGGGAACTCAAACCTAAGGGCTCGAGATCGATCCTACTACCCGGTTTATTAGAATTTGACGTCCCGAAGGTTAGGAATCGGTCTGGAAGCCTTTATTCGCTCGTTTTGATGATATTCTCTATTGGTTGTGACGAGGTTATCGCTATGGGCTCGGAACCAGGATCATGCTCGAGGGTCGTTCTTAATACACTTTGTGCTCGGACCTGAGGTAAGAATACTGCCTCCAATCTGCTTTTAGGGCTCGGCCTTATTATAGTACATGATTAACGTTATATTGAGAATGTTTTATTAAACATATCGAATGCGCTGTGCTTGTAATGTCCCAAATTCCCTAACGTGGCTTAATTCCTGGATTAGGGGGTCGGGAGGGTCATAATTGATTTATTATGCAATTATGTGGTTATATGTATGATTATGTGAGTTATATTATTATATGATGATAATTGTATGCATGTGGGCCCACTTCTTATTAGAAGGGCATTTTCGTAATTTGGCCCGTTGAGGGCATATTTGTATTTTTTATGCATGTTGCTGATTTATGAATGTCATCACATTATAATGTGGATTTGTTCGAGCTATTCGGCATGAGACAATCTTAGAATGTAAATTAGTGATTTGATCATAACGTGATTAATTTTCAGGCTCAGGGTGAGCCTAGAGGTAATTTGATGCTTTGCACATTATCGGGAATGAATGGGTAATGGAATATGATTTACTTATTATTTGAGAATATTGGGAATAACTAGACTTGGAAGACGTTAATTATAATTAGCGGGAAAAGTGGGAAATGATTGTTTTCACTTGGGTGGCTGTTTAGGAGTTAAATGGGCTTAGGGGCATTTTGGTCTTTTGACCAAGGGTTATATTTTAAATTAAGTGGCTGGTTGTAGAAGCTTTAGGCAGCAAAAACAGAGACTATTTTCCTTCTCTCTCTCGATCATATCTCTTCCTCTCTTCTTTTTGGATTTTGAAGCTTACTTTGAGGATTCAAACTTGGGAATCAAAGCTTGAGGTATTAGGCTAGTGATCAGTCATTGAAAGGGATTCGAACATGTGCTTTAGGTAAGGTTTCAGCCATGTTTTTTGGTTTCTTGCTTTGTTTTTAAGTTAGTTCTTGAGCTTAAGGTTTGATCTTTGAAGTGATTATATTGTGTGGTTTTTAATGGGTTAAAACTTGGGTTTTACTAATAAACGGGTGTATATATTGTGGTAATGGTTGGTTATGATTTCTGGGTTGAATTGATGAAGGATTGGGCTGGTTTGAATTGAGAAATTGGCAGGGGAGCTGGGTTCGCTGGGTCAAGTCGCGACCCAGTTCATGAAAGTCGTGACTTGGACCCAAGCCAGAGCCTCCCCTCAGCTCTGTGAAGCAGGCGCGCCGTGTCTTGCTAGGCCACGTCGCGACCTACCCCTAGTACCCCAGACAGATTGCTCTCTGTCTTGGGTGCACACCGCGACTCACTAGGCCAAGTTGTGACCCGCCCCTTCCTTTTGTGCGAGGGAGGAGTTTTAGGCTCGGGGTTTCATTTCCTAAGGCTCGTGAGTGAATCTACTAACTGTTTTAGTACGATTCGAGGCCCCGGGAGAGAGGTTTTAGATTATGAACCTTTTATTATTTATTTTTATTGATGGGATTTCATATTGATCATGACTAAGTGACCGCAAAGGAACTTAAGGACTGATCGTTCTCAAATGTTGTTCTTTTATTATTTCTCGCTCGAACCAGAGGTAAGAAAACTGCACCCAGTATGTGACATGCATGGTTAATGATGAAGCATGTTGAGTGCTCTATTTATTTACATTGATTGCATAGTAAATGCATAACAGCCTTGCTTATCTGTGTATGGAAATGACTTATTAGTCAGAGAATGGCAATGGTGTTTAGTATTGATCCTGAAGCTGTGACTTATCAGCCAAGTTCAACGGTGATATGCACACTGGTCGTATGGTATTGGCTTAAGAGTCAAGAATGGCATTAATGTGTTTAACAAAGGCCGAAATTATTAGATCTAATCACCATGAGCATGAAATTCTTGACCAACCCTAGGTTCGATGAAATCTAAAAGCGCTTTGTCTAGTCTAAAGACTAGTTACATAGAGTAAGAGCCAAAAGGCTCAGGTGACTGAATGTCACATGGCTTTGGGTGTAGAGCCCTAGAGAAAGACTTATTAGTCATCTATCCAGAGATAGACTTATTAGTCATCTATCCAGAGATAGACTTATTAGTCATCTATTTAGAGTATGACTTAATAGTCACTTATCTTATTAGGGTGCGAAGCCCAAAGTGTGACTCACTATCTTATTAGGGATGCAAGCCCCAGTATGATTACCGTAATCATTTATTGATATTACATACATGCAGTAATAAGTTCTCTTGCTTAGCCTTGGCTCACGGGTGCTATGTGGTGCAGGTAAAGGGAAAGAAAAGCTCACCCAACCTTGAGTGGAGAGCTTAGGTTGTGATGTGTGCATATGCAGCCACTTGACCACCACGGGCAAGGTATTTCTCAGTGGAACTAGGGGTTAACCTTATTTTTTCCTCTTAGGTTGGCAGGTTGTAATTTTACATTGTAATGACCATTTTGGATTGTGAATAACTTGGTAAACACTTTTATGGGCCCATGTATAGTTTTATGTTTTAAATAAAATATATTCATTCCTTTTGATCAAGATTTTTCACCTTAGCCTATTAATAAAACCTAGATGCAGGTTTATAACCAAATTACTCGTTTAGCGAGTTAAGCACTGTTTAAAGTCCACAGTAATGGTCTTGGAGTAACTTGGTTGTTACAACTTGGTATCAGCGTGTGCCATGGTTTAGGGTTCCTTTAAACTGGCTGGGCATGTACACTCACCACTGAAGACAAGCTCGACTCATGGTTTGGTAACTATTTATGTTGTTATATGTTTAACTGCTTAAATAGAATATAAATGCTTTACCTGTCTACATGAAATACATTAATAAGGTTGGGCCTTGACTACTACATCATAAGCAAGAACGTGCTTATTAGTATTGATATTGCTAGAACATGCTTATTTGCATTGTTAACTGATAATGGTTAATAGCTAAATGCTAAATGTGAAATGTTATGATCGTGTCTCTACATGTTTATCTGTATGATTGTGGAACATGGATGAATATCTACTTGATCTTGGACCATGAGGCGGCAAAAGGTTAGTTATCACTGCCTAACTGGCTGCATTGACTATTGCAGCAAGGTTTAAGTTGATAATATGATTCCAAGGCAGACAGATTCATCAGGTGACCATGAAGATCAAGGCCAGAATGACAGACAGGTTCAGGCAAATGGCCAGAATTAGATTTCTCAGCCTGCTCCTGATAACTGGCAGCAGTTGTTTGTTGATTTGCAGGCAAGAGTTATGAGGCAAGAAGAAGAAATTCGCCTCCTGAGATAACAATAGGTTCATGCAAGGAATGTTTTGCCAGAGGTACCACCTGTAACGGTGCCATCAGTTCAGCAGCTACCAGAGGCTGGAAGTAAATGGGAACCTCCTTATGAAAGGTTCAGTAAATAGCAACCTCCAGTTTTTTAGGGTAGTGCAGATCCAGCTAAGGCGGAGCAGTGGATGAGCATGATTACCACCATATCAATGCCCTAAGTTGGGAAGAGTTTCGGACTCTGTTTGATGAGAAGTACTATAATGATGCCATCAATGCTGCAAAGGCTGAAGAGTTCAGCAGGTTACTTCAGGGGAGTCTGTCAGTGACTAAATATGCTCTGAAGTTTGACAGATTGGCAAAGTTTTCCATGGAGCTGGTGCCCACTGATGGGACCAGAAGGGAGAGGTTTTTCCAGAGGCTATAGCCTAGAATATCCTATGATGTTTGTATCACCACTATGGTTAGAGTTACTACTTATGCACAGGTGGTTGAGAAGGTGTTGCGATATTTTATTACATGCAAGTGCACGTATCATACAAGTAGTAACTCACACAGGTGAGGTCGAACCCAAGGGAATTGCAGCAAAGTACTAACCAAATTGGATCTATATTTCTATTTGGCAACAATAAAATTTGGTGTTAAAATGATAATGCAGAAAACAAAACAACAATTAAAAAGGGGTTTAACAATGGATGTTAAAGTAGGAATATGATTTCAATTGCTTTGATTACCCAATTGTCAATACTAGTTAACTATTCTTCTTCCTCCTATGTGATGACAGATTATAAAATCACCTAAACTCTTTTCAGATCATAAAGGTACTAAATTGCATGTCAACTACTGCATCTCTGAGATAGCACAACAAACAATTCGCATTAAGCAATAATCTAAAAGTCACACAAGCTATGCAAATACTTTCGTTTCACATCAAAACCTACGTTTATTCATTTAGAGCATTCCTAATATTCACTTTTCAAATTTCATATTAGGATCATGAACCATGCTTAAGGTGATCAATCTCAAACATGTATTAAGCACAAAAATGAACAAATCACATAAACAAGGAAGAAGGAACAATCAAATAGCATTAATCCATGGAATAATCTCAGTCAATATCCATCAAATCCCTAAATAGGAGTTTAGCTCATAATCTCAGTATTCATATCCATAATCAAACCAAACATAAACAATAACATAGAAAATTAAAGAAAAAGATAATGAAACTAGATTGGGAATCGTCACAGATCGCCCACGCTTGCTCCAAGCTTCTTCTTCTTCTTTTCTCCCCTTGTTTCTGTCTCCCCTCTTAATTCACATTTTTCTCCTCTTAAAATCACATCAGAAATCGTAACCCTAAATTATCCCATGTGAATTGAAAAAAATGCCTTTCATTTAAAAATCTGCCGAATTTCAATTTCCAGCAACCTAGCGCGGTCGCGCTCTACAGTAGCGAGGTCGCTCTACTCTCTCAGAAAAGGCATTTTTGACAGCTTTACGAATTTTTGTGCTTTTTTGGCATCTTTTTCATTTTAAATCATCTCAATCCTTCAAAACCTGAAAATAAACAAAAACAACACAAAACAAGCGTAAAATAGAACAAAAAAACCCCAAACCTCTAAAACACTTCCTAAGTAGACACACTAAAACAAGTCTAAAACTCGCTAATCAAATTCCCCCAAACTTAACCTTTACTCACTCTCGAGTAAAGAACTCTAAACAAACCTAAAAAACTAAAACAACTAAACAAAGACAAATCAAATTGACAATGACAAATCAAGCCTCCAAATTATGTTTGTCATGCTCATATAGTTTTCAGAAAATCCAGCCATCATGATAATCTAGAATTTTGATCAAAATATTTCTTCAACTCACTCAATTCCAAACAAATATATGTTCGCCTGATCATGATTAATAAATAACATGCATTTGAATTTATTTAAACTTACCAAATTACTCACCACAAACCATCAAATCTTATCATCTCATATGCTTGCATCACTTACTACTCTCCACTAATATAGACAACACATGCTCAAGAATCAATAGGGCTTTTATAGCTTAAAACGATAGGCTTAGGCATGGGTAGACGAGATGTCATTTAGGCTCAAAATTACCATATGCATACAAACCACACTTGATATCCATATTACAGTTCACAAACAATCCCAGTATTTCCTTTTTTTTTCAAGATTGAGATAATTCACACTTAGATTATTTTTTTTTCAAACTACACTCCCCCAAACTTGTTTTTTTTTTTTTTTTTACTATATGTTCAAAAGGAGTGTAGTTTACTTTCAATATCTTCTTTTTTTAAAAAAAATTAAACAAGCCTCAATCTTTTTATTTATAACACTCCACAATACACCATATTACATAACCAATCCCCCAATTATCATTCACTTGTATGCTCACGGTAATCATTCAAGGGAAGGAAATATAATAACATGTTTAAAGTAAGCTCAAAATAGGTGTCAAAACAAAGAATGTAACATTAGGCTCAAAATGGACAACTAGGGATTAAATTAATCAAGGTTGGCTTGAAAGGCTCAATCGTTCCAAAAAAAATCGCCTAAATCACCTTCCTAAGTATGCATTATCTATGATTTCGCCTCAAGTAGAAAGCAAGCAAGTTCTAAGCATAATCATCCATCTTTCCTTAAACCAAAATTAAGTAAGCATAAATATCATCAAACGCATGAGATTTATCTAAAAATCATGATCAAGCTCTCACATATTTAGATAGACCCAAGCAACTCAAAGAAACATTCGACCAAGCACACAGATTTTTTTTTCTTTTTTTTTTTCAATTTTATGGCTTTCATTTCATCCAACTATACAAGCGATCCATTCAATAATTATCATTAGCTAATCATCATCAACTTGATTTATCAGACACTCTAAACACCCTAAACAAGACACACTAGCAGAAGACACAAAAAAAAGACAAAACATAAAAGAAAAACACTTAAACAACAATAAATTCCTTTCCCCCAAACTTAATCTAAACACTGTCCCCAATGTTTTAAAGAAAAGCTAAGGAAAAAGAAACTTACCTGAAAACTCAAACATCTCACGACGAAGGACCCTCACCATTATCTCCCTCAGGTGGAGGATAACCAAAATGCGGTGGCTAAGGAAACTGGGGCAACTGACTAGTGAAAAAAAATTGTGTTTTAAACACCGCTAATGGCCCAGATTTTTGTTTGTTTTTTTTTTTTTTTTTTACAGTACATAAAAAAAACTAGATAAATAAATAAGAAAAATCAAAACTTAGAATGTCTCAAACTGAACAAAAATTTCTGTAAAAACTTGGGGTGCCTCCCGAGAGCGTTGTCGTTAACGTCATATAGTCGGATGCTGATTTCCTCTTCACCTTCAAATTGGGTCAAGTCCACCCCTTGCATCCTTGAGAGCCATCGTGTCATACGAGGAAAATTCCCTTCTACTGTTGAGAATATTGAAATTATCCCCAATGTCATCGAAACCTTCAAACTTGCCACACAATAATCTTTTCATACAACGATGAATTGTTCGAAATCATTCTTTGGTCTTCTTCTTCTTTTTACCAATTGATTCTTGAAAATCATTTTCCACATCAACTCTACAACATGTAGGAATTTCAGTTGCTGCAAAGACATTAAAACTTATTTCCTCATTTTGGACTCGCAACCTTAGCTCCCCTTTTTGTACATCGATTAAAGCTCGTCCTGTGGCTAAGAATGGTCTTCCCAAAATAATGGGAATGTTTGCATCTTCCTCCATGTCAAGAATTATGAAATCAGCAGGGAAAATAAATTTACCCACCTTCACCAAGACATCCTCTATCACTCCACGAGGATGTTTAATGGAGCGATCAGCCATCTGTAAGGAAATCGTTGTAGGGCGAGCTTCTCCCAATTTTAGCCTTCAAAAAATAGATAGAGGCATTAGATTCACACTTGCCCCTAAATCACATAAAGCTTTTGTTTCGACTGAGCCCCCTATAGAACATGGAATATTGAAACTACCCGGATCTTTAAGCTTGGGAGGTAGTTTCTTCTACAAGATTGCACTGCACTCCTCAGTAAGTGCCACTGTCTCATATTCCTCCAACTTCCTTTTCTTGACCAAAATATCCTTCATGAATTTAATATACCTTGGCATTTGCTCCAAGGCCTCCCCAAATGGGATATTGATATGTAGTTTCTTGAATATTTCAAGGAACTTTGAGAATTGCTTATCAAGGTTGTTCTTGCGGAGCCTTTGTGGGTAGGGAATCTTAATGTGGTGATCTATGCTCACTTGTGGAGTAGCTTCTTTGGTTGGGAGGTATTCAGTAACCTTGTTTTCACCTTGCTTCTTTTCCACTGTGCCCTGTGCTTGTTGATCCTGAACCTTGTCTTCATTTGACTGCTCCACACTTGGCTCTTCATATTTCTTCCCACTTCTCAATGTAATAGCCTGGCACTCTTCTTTTGGATTGACTTCAGTGGTGCTAGGAAGGTTACCTTGAGCACGGTTGGCCATAAGAGTAGCCAATTTCTGAATCTGGTTCTCCAAATTTCTAATAGAAGACCGCGTTTCAGTCATGAATTGATTAAGAACATCAGACTGAGTATCAGGCTGTCTCATAGGATTCTATTGTTGTTGCATGGGCGGTTGGTAAAACCTAGGATGTGGCTGCTGAAATGATTGATGTGACGGCTGAACTAAAGACTGGCCTTGTTGGTCATTCTTCCAAGAAAAATTGGGGAGATTCCTCCAACCCTGGTTATAGAAATTTGAATAAGGATTGTTATTATTTTGACGAGGAAAATTCCCAATGGCTTGAGCTTGTTCCAATGGCATATTATTGACATCCGTGTACTGACATTTTTCATAAGCATGAGGACCCCCACATAATTCACACATAGTTTGAGCTTGCATCATGGGGGTTGCCATTGTACTGCCTTGCAGCTGTTTAGTCAAAGCCTCAACTTGAGCAGTTAACTTAGATATTGCATCGATCTCATGCAAACCAGCCACTTTCTTCGAGTTACCTCTTTCACTTGGCCACTGTTGATTATTAATGGCCATTTCTTCTAACAAATCATACTCCTCATTGGCGCTCTTCCTCATAAATGCCCCACCAGCTGCTGCATCAATGTGTGTGCGAGTGGTACCACACAACCCATTATAAAATTTATGGACTAACATCCATCTCTCTATCCCATGATGCGGGCACCTCCTTATCAAGTCTTTAAATCTCTCCCGCGCCTCATATAGAGATTCATTATCCAGCTGGTAGAAGTTGTTGATCTCCCCCCTTAGCTTAGCTGCCTTGGCTGGAGGGAAGAACTTGGAGAGAAACTTTAGTGCAAGATCATTCCATGTATTGATTGAGTTAGGTGGCAAAGATACCAACCAACTCTTGGCTCTCTCCCTTAGAGAAAATGGGAATAATCTGAGACTGATTGCATCATCACTAACTCCATTCATCTTAAATGTCTGACAGAGCTCCATGAAGTTAGAGAGATGCATGTTTGGGTCTTCAGTGGGTAGTCCCCCAAACTGGACTGTGGATTGAACCATCTGAAGTATGGCTGGCTTTATCTCAAAATTGTTTGCATCTATGGCAGGTGGTCTTATAAAAGACTGGACCCCTGTCATTTTTGGCAAAACATAGTCTCTCAGGCTACGGTCGGGTGGATTCTGACCATTAGCTGGGTCTTCTACGGCACCCCCATTATTACCATTGTTGGCCATAACTTCCTCTTGCTCAATCCTTTGTACAACTCTTTCCAACCTTTTGTTTCTTCTGTTCTGCTGGCAAGTTTTCTCTATCTCAGGATCAACAGGCACTCTTGCAGCTGGTCCTTGACGTTGCATAAACCAATGGTGCCTGAGATGAGACAAGAAGAATTGGACACAAACAAGTTAGCAAAAAGTGAAAAGAAAACCAAATTAGAATTTAATCCAATTAACGTAATATCAACTAAAAAATTCCCCGGCAACGGCACCAAAAACTTGTTGCGATATTTTATTACACGAAAGTGCACGTATCATACAAGTAGTAACTCACACAGGTGAGGTCGAACCCAAGGGAATTGCAGCAAAGTACTAACCAAATTGGATCTATATTTCTATTTGGCAACAATAAAATTTGGTGTTAAAATGATAATGCAGAAAACAAAACAACAATTAAAAAGGGGTTTAACAATGGATGTGAAATTAGGAATATGATTTCAATTGCTTTGATTACCCAATTGTCAATACTAGTTAACTATTCTTCTTCCTCCTATGTGATGACAGATTATAAAATCACCTAAACTCTTTTCAGATCATAAAGGTACTAAATTGCATGTTAACTACTGCATCTCTAAGATAGAACAACAAACAATTCGCATTAAGCAATAATCTAAAAGTCACACAAGTTATGCAAATACTTTCGTTTCACATCAAAACCTATGTTTATTCATTTAGAGCATTCCTAATATTCACTTTTCAGATTTCATATTAGGATCATGAATCATGCTTAAGGTGATCAATCTCAAACATGTATTAAGCACAAAAATGAACAAATCACATAAACAAGGAAGAAGGAACAATCAAATAGCATTAATCCATGGAATAATCTCAGTCAATATCCATCAAATCCCTAAATAGGAGTTTAGCTCATAATCTCAGTATTCATATCTATAATCAAACTAAACATAAACAATAACCTAGAAAATTAAAGAAAAAGATAATGAAACTAGATTGGGAATCGTCACAGATCGCCCACGCTTGCTCCAAGCTTCTTCTTCTTCTTTTCTCCCCTTGTTTCTGTCTCCCCTCTTAATTCACGTTTTTCTCCTCTTAAAATCGCATCAGAAATCGTAACCCTAAATTATCCCATGTGAATTGAAAAAAATGCCTTTCATTTAAAAATCTACCGAATTTCAATTTCCAGCACCTAGCGCGGTCGTGCTCTACAGTAGCGAGGTCGCTCTACTCTCTCAGAAAAGGCATTTTTGACAGCTTTACGAATTTTTGTGCTTTTTTTGCATCTTTTTCATTCTAAATCATCCCAATCCTTCAAAACCTGAAAATAAACAAAAACAACACAAAACAAGCGTAAAATAGAACAAAACAACCCTAAACCTCTAAAATACTTCCTAAGTAGACACACTAAAACAAGTCTAAAACTCGCTAATCAGAAGGTGCTCACAGTTGAGAGCGCAGAGAACAAGATCTGGCGCGACAATGCATTCAGAAGAGGTTTTAGAAGCACATGACCTCCATCTATGGGTTCAAGTAGGGGCGAAGGCCCCAGTGATCAGAAGAGGAAGGCTCCTAATACCTTCCCAACTCAAGGACCTGATAGGGGACCACATGGTATTTCAATGGGCCGCCAGGGTTGCAGTGAATCCTGGAGGACATATCCAAACTGCCCTAGGTGTAAGTGACACCATTTGGGGGAGTGTAGGGCAAAGACTTTCTTATTATATGGGGTAGTGGGACATTTCAAGAAATATTGCCCAAAAGCAAGAAAGGAAGAACCCAGGAAGGCGGACAGCTCAGCCCTTGCTCGAGTAATCGCATTGACTCAGACAGAAGCTGAGGCTTCACCCTCAGTAGTTACAGATCAGCTTTTTAGTGATGGAAGCCCTTGTACTATTTTGATTGATTTTTGTGCTACACATTCCTTTGTTGCTAGTAGAATTATTCATAGACTGAGCAGACCATGTGATTATTATGCTGTGGGGTTTGGAACCTTATTACCCATTGGGGAGTTGGTAGTATCCAAGAGATGGGTCAGATCATTGCCAGTGACAGTAGAGGGCAGAGAGTTGTTAGTTGATTTGATAGAGTTGGTGATGACTGATTTTGATATGACTCTGGGTATGGATTGGTTGGTGAAGAATGGGGCAACCATAGACTGCAGAAGGAAGATGGTAACCTTTTAACTTGAAGGTGAGGATCCTTTTGTATTTGTTGGTTGTAACGCCCTCCTAATCCAGAACCGTTACACTGTGTACTTAAAATTGTGTCAGGCCTGTTAATCAGGTCATTTGGCTTAAAACGTGTCACTAAGGTTAGTGACAAGGGTTAGGGTTAAAAATTTTGGTCAAATAACCATTGACTTTTATTCCAAAAGTTTTATATAACATGGGATCCCAAAATATTACAACTCAACTGTTTAAAAGGATAAATATATAACAAAGGTTACATCAACCGGTCTAAACGGCAAAACAGGGTTGTAACCCTAGTTCCTCTGAGCTAACCTCGGTCGTGATGGTCGAGCAGCCGCATATGTACATGCCGCCACCGAAGCTCTCCAACTCATGGCAGGTCAAGCTTTCCCTTTCCCTTACCTGCACCACAAAACACCCGTGAGCTGAGGCTCAGCAAGAAAACAGAACATGCAATAAAAGAGAATATAACTTAAAATAACCATTCAACAAAATTAGCAACTTCAATTCATAACCAATATTATGTAAGTTCAATCGAGTGACCATTGGATCAACGTGGGGTCGTCGCCCTATTCATTTGGCTTTTAAGCTAACTCTTGGGCCTATGCCCTAGCTACGTGGCCATAGAGTCATCTAGGGCCTCGCCCTTAGCTCTGTCTCTCTAGCCATAGAGCTAGCCCAACCCCGTGGTTCACCTTCGACCTTAGAATCAATCAACGTAATAATATGATGCTGGTTTTGGCCAATGCCTTTCAATTAGCGCAGAGAGAGCTATTGCCGTCCTTGACTTATAAGTCAAGCCTTGATCTAGGATTTCATACCTTACTTATAGGAAACAGATGTGGATAGGCACATCCGGACAATTAATCACATATTCATGCTAATCATATAATCCCATTGAATAACCATACCCACAATACTAAACATTTTCACATAAAGGGGACACATGCCCTGATCATAGAATTCATGTAACGATTATAAGCACTTAAGCATTTATCAACAAGCATTTAGAACAATAGCCTAACATAATCAATCCTGGGGCCCAGGCCCTAATCATATTAATATACAACAAACAGGCCAAACCCTAATCATAACAACACACAATGAACGTGCAAAACCCTAATCACATACAACACAGTCTGGGTGCAGTTTTCTTACCTTAAGTCCAAGTAAGCGTAAACGAGAACAACCCTCTAGCACGATCCCAGTTCTGAGCCCTTAGCGTTACATGTGCCACCATCCATGTCACCTATGAAAAATCATTGTTCAAGACCTTTGAAGAGTCAAAGGGCAACCATGAGATTCAAATGGGCAATGAGGGCAAATCCAAGGTACTTGGCAAAGGTACCATTGAAGTCTTTTTCACCTCCGGAAAGAAAGTTACATTAGTGAATGTACTTTATATTCCCGAAATGAGTAGAAACATGGTAAGTGGTGATTTTCTTGGCAAGCCCGGCATTAAAGCCGTTCTTGAGTCCGGTAAACTTATACTTACCAAATCAAATGTATTTTTGGGAAAAGGGTACTCTTGTGAGGGTATGGTTAAATTGTGCACCAATGATGTAACTTTCAATGTTATTAATAAAAATGCTAGCTCCGCCTATATTGTTGAGTATAATTCTTTATTTTTGTGGCATCTTAGACTATCTCATATAGGTTTTCAACCATGAAAAGAGTAGTTAAATGTGGTATAATTGCATGCAACATTAAAAACTATGGTAAATGTGAAACATGTTTTAAGGCAAAAATGATTAAGAAACCATTTCCTAGAGTAGAAAGATCATCTAATTTACTAGATTTAATCCATAGTGATCTTTGTGAATTAAATGGTATTTTAACTAGAGGTTGTAAAAGGTATTTTATTACTTTTATAGATGATTTTAGTAGATATACCTATGTGTTTCTTTTAAAGCATAAAGATGAAACTTTTGATGCTTTTAAATTGTATAAATTAGAAGTTGAAAATCAACTAAATAAAAGATTAAGGTGCTAAGAAGTGATAGAGGAGGAGAGTACTTCTCTAATGAATTCAATGCATTTTTTGAAGAAAATGGTATAATTCATGAGTGCACTACACCTTATACACCACAACACAATGGTGTTGCCGAAAGGAAAAATAGGACTTACCTAGAGATGATAAATTCTATGTTGGTGTTTTCTAAGTTGAACTTCAACTTATGGGGTGAAGTGCTTTTAACCTCTTGTCACATTCTTAATCGAATATTGATGAAGAAAAATGAGATATCTCCATATGAGTTATGGAAAGGAAGAAAACCCAACATAGGGTACTTCAAAGTGTGGGGGTGTCTTGCATATTGCAAGAAAAACGAACCTAATAGAACAAAGTTAGGATCAAGAGCCATAAAGTGTGATGTTGTAGGTTATGCCAACAATAGTAAAGCTTATAGGCTATTAGACTTAGAGTCTAATATTATGATTGAATCTAGAGAAGTTGAATTTTTTGAGAATATGTTATGTGACAACAATTCTCAAGCATCAACATCTCTAAATGAGAATTTTTTATATGAGAACAATTCTCAAGCTTCTACATCCAAAGTTGATTCTCAAGAGGAGAATTCTCAAAAGGATGTAAAGCAACCGTCTGAACCTAGAAGAAGTCAAAGGCTTAAAAATCATAAAAGTCTAGTAGTGGATGAGATAGATTCTCAACGAATTTCATTCTACATGGTATAAGGAAATAGAGAGGAAGTTATTAGGAAAATTCCTATTGTACTTCTCGTTGAGGATGATCCTAAGACTTATATAGAAGCTATGCAATCGAGAGACAATGCATTTTGGAAAGAAGCCATCAATGATGAGATGGATTCCATTCTTTCCAATAACACTTGGGAATTGGTAGACCTCCCACCGGGGTCTAAACCAATCGGGTGTAAGTGGGTATTTAGGTGAAAATACCAAAAAAACCTTTAAAGCTAGATTAGTAGCTAAAGGGTTTAGGCAAAAAGAGGGTATCGATTATTTCAATACTTATGCGCCTGTTGCAAGAACAACTTCTATAAGAATTTTGTTCGCTTTAGCTTCTATACACAACTTGTATGTTCATCAAATGGGTGTCAAAACGACATTCCTTAATGGTGACCTCAATGAGGAGGTCTATATGGAACAACCCGAAGGGTTTATCCTACCAAAATATGAACATAAAGTTTGTAGAATTGTAAAATCCTTATATGGATTGAAACAAGCTCCTAAGCAATGGCATGAGAAATTTGATCAAGCCATCATGTCTAATGGGTTTAGACATAACAATGGAGACAAGTGTTTGTATTCCAAAACTTGTAAGGGATATGTGATCATTGTTTGCTTATATGTGGATGACATGCTTATTCTAAGCAATAGCATGAAAGGGTTTAGAAGAAACGAAGATGTTTCTATCATCAACCTTCAAGATGAAAGATCTTGGAGAAGTTGACACCATACTTGGTATCAAAGTAAAGAAACATAGTGGGGGTTTTGCGTTAGGGCAAGCCCACTATGTTTAGAAAGTATTGAACAAATTTAACCATCTCAAGGTTAAAGATGCCAATACTCCATTCGATCATAGTGTAAAACTAGAGAAGAATGAAGGAAGAGCGGTGGCTCAATTAGAGTACGCTAGTGCTATAGGGAGTCTAATGTACGCTGCCCAATGTACAAGACCTGATATAGTATTTGTGGTAAGTAAACTTAGTAGGTTTACAAGTAATCCAAGTGTGGATCACTGGAAGGCAATTGGAAGAGTCCTAGGTTATCTCAAGAAAACCAAAGTATTAAGCCTTCACTACTCCAAATTTCCTTCGATTTTAGAAGTATATACAGATGCAAGTTGGATATCCAATCTTGGGGACAACTTGTCCACAACTGGTTGGGTATTTACACTTGGTGGAGGTGAAATTTCTTGGTGTTCTAAGAAACAAACATGTATATCTCATTCCACTATGGAAGCAGAGTTCATAGCTCCAGCTGCTACTGGAAAAGAGGTCGAATGGTTAAGGGATCTGTTGATAGAGATTACCCTAATCAAAGAGAATGTATCTACTATATCGATACATTGTGATAGCCAAGCGACATTGGCTAGGGCATACAGTGGAGTGTATAATGGGAAGTCTAGACATATTAGTCTAAGACATAGATATATAAGATAATAGATTCAAAGAGGAGTCATCTCAATATCCTATGTGAGAACAAGTAAAAATCTGGCGGATCCTTTCACTAAGCCACTAACGAGGGATTTAGTGGCTGCACCATCTCGAGGGATGGGACTTAAACTCCCTAAAGAGATTCACGATTGATGGTAACCTATCTTAACACTAGTTATTCAACTAGTGTTAGGTTCAATAGGTAACAACAAGTCAATTGTAACGACCCAAAATTACTAATAAGGCTTAAGGACCTTGATTAGTGTGCCGGGAGGGCATAATTGGAGGTTATGTGAATCAATAGTGTGAGAATGCATGTTCATGAGTATTGGGTGAGCATGTGGGCCCTGTTCGACTGGTAAGGGCTTAATTGTAACTTTGGCCCGTTAGGGCATAAACGTAATTGTGTGTGATAAATATGTGAGAACCACATTATTATGTGGATAAATGTGCAGCCAGTGACTTGGGGTGATCCTAGGGAGCTAGATAGCAGGAAGGTCACAACGGGGCTTAATGCTTGACTTTGGGCAAGTCAGGGGTACTTTAGATATCGTGTAGTGATTTGGACTATCGGGTGATGAAAATAAATATATGGAGATATATTTGAGATTAGAATGTTTAGGCGGGGGTATTGGGGA